>NW_027646399.1:0-734697 GCF_951394435.1 Stenella coeruleoalba
CTTTGTAAGTGAATACCACAACTTCTTTATCCATTTTTCACTTTCTGCGATGTTGAACTTGTACTGTAAACGAGGTTCTTGTAAACAGAGCCGTTCCAAACTTTGGGGTGGCTGTGTCTTTTTGATTTTAATTTCCCTAAGCTATAGGACCATAAGTGGAAGTGCCCTAAGCTCTGTTGCTTTGTTTTTTAGATGTTTCAGGAAACACCATACACTTCTCCCAAGTGTCTGTTGGCAATTTACATCCCGCCCATCAGCATAACAAGGCTCCCAGTTCTCAATGGCCTGTTGCCTTTCTGGATTTTACACTTTTTTCAGATGGCCCTTTTGACCGGGGGGAAGTGAGACTTCATTGTAGTGCAGATTTCCTTTGCAAGCTTGCTTGGTTGGCCAAAAAGGGCGTATGCGTTTTTTCCTGAATATATTCAGGAAAAAACGCATACGCCCTTTTTGGCCAAGTGCATCATTGTGGACGTTCTGCCTCTTTTCCTATGCTTTCAATGCAATTCCAGTCTACCTCCTGAAATCGGTTTCCTGCAATTCTGCCCCGCTTTCAAGTCCTCTTGGCAGCCTTACTTCAGTCTATTTTTGGACAATAGCTGTCATTTATAACTCTGCAGGTTTGTGAATTACAGTGCCCCTGAGCTCCTTTCTTCAACTCGCTTTCTTTTGAGCTGGCCGCAACACCGCAGCATGGCTTCAGGCCCTAATCTGGTTCCGGCACGGCACGCTGAGCCTTTGGTTAATTCCTCTTCCTGGTGGGAAATGAGAGTTAAATTTGCCCGTCCAGACACCTCCAGCTAGCATCTCATTGGTTCTCGCTATTCCTGTTCATCTTCCGCAGAAATTGCAAACTGGGCCAAACAGGAGGTTAAAGGGACTGACTCTCCAAGTCGGGAGAGTGTTAGTAAAGCGTCTGGAATGTTGCACCCGAGTACCAGGGTACGAAAACTGAGACATATTTGAACACGTCTCCCGATCACATGGTTGATCATACTCTAGGTTCCACATGCATGTTTTAGCTGAAGGAAGAATACCTTAAACCTGGGTAGGTGAAACCCGTGGAATGGGTACCATGCAATATGACTTCAAAGGGTCTTCATTTGCTCACCGAACCTCTCCAATCCTATCACTGCTGCGTTTATGCCCCTGTACACATGCTTGATTCTCTTTCGGAGACATAGCAATCCATAGGTTTTAAGATACTTACTAGTCAGGTACATTCTTAGGCGTTTAATATGGGGTGTTGAGTCCATTTCGTTGAGCAAGGAGTAGCTCTTGTCTATTCCATATTTGGCTTAAGGAACTTTATCTGTGCTCATTTCAATCTCTGGTTTTATGCAGCACCCCAACTCACCTTTCCCCTTAAGCAAGCATAAGTTGGTTTTCTAAATTTGAGAACCTGTTCTGTTTTGGAATTCAGTTCCTGTGTAGCCAAGTTTACATTCCGTGTATTAGTGATATCTTATGATGTTTCTTTTTCTGTGTGACTTATTTCAGTTAGAATCATCGTACCTGAATCTACTCATTATGCTGCTACGGGCCTGATGACATAGATTTCATTGCTGAGTGATACTGCATTGTACGTAAGTACCACAAGTTCTTTATCCATTTTTCACTTTCTGCAATGTTGAACTTGTACTGTAAACGAGGTTCTTGTAAACAGAGCCGTTCCAAACTTTGGGGTGGCTGTGTCTTTTTGATTTTAATTTCCCTAAGCTATAGGACCATAAGTGGAAGTGCCCTAGGCTCTGTTGCTTTGTTTTTTAGATGTTTCAGGAAACACCATACACTTCTCCCAAGTGTCTGTTGGCAATTTACATCCCGCCCATCAGCATAACAAGGCTCCCAGTTCTCAATGGCCTGTTGCCTTTCTGGATTTTACACTTTTTTCAGATGGCCCTTTTGACCGGGGGGAAGTGAGACTTCATTGTAGTGCAGATTTCCTTTGCAAGCTTGCTTGGTTGGCCAAAAAGGGCGTATGCGTTTTTTCCTGAATATATTCAGAAAAAAACGCATACGCCCTTTTTGGCCAAGTGCATCATTGTGGACGTTCTGCCTCTTTTCCTATGCTTTCAATGCAATTCCAGTCTACCTCCTGAAATCGGTTTCCTGCAATTCTGCCCCGCTTTCAAGTCCTCTTGGCAGCCTTACTTCAGTCTATTTTTGGACGATAGCTGTCATTTCTAACTCTGCAGGTTTGTGAATTACAGTGCCCCTGAGCTCCTTTCTTCAACTCGCTTTCTTTTGAGCTGGCCGCAACACCGCAGGATGGCTTCAGGCCCTAATCTGGTTCCGGCACGGCACGCTGAGCCTTTGGTTAATTCCTCTTCCTGGTGGGAAATGAGAGTTAAATTTGCCCGTCCAGACACCTCCAGCTAGCATCTCATTGGTTCTCGCTATTCCTGTTCATCTTCCGCAGAAATTGCAAACTGGGCCAAACAGGAGGTTAAAGGGACTGACTCTCCAAGTCGGGAGAGTGTTAGTAAAGCGTCTGGAATGTTGCACCCGAGTACCAGGGTACGAAAACTGAGACATATTTGAACACGTCTCCCGATCACATGGTTGATCATACTCTAGGTTCCACATGCATGTTTTAGCTGAAGGAAGAATACCTTAAACCTGGGTAGGTGAAACCCGTGGAATGGGTACCATGCAATATGACTTCAAAGGGTCTTCATTTGCTCACCGAACCTCTCCAATCCTATCACTGCTGCGTTTATGCCCCTGTACACATGCTTGATTCTCTTTCGGAGACATAGCAATCCATAGGTTTTAAGATACTTACTAGTCAGGTACATTCTTAGGCGTTTAATATGGGGTGTTGAGTCCATTTCGTTGAGCAAGGAGTAGCTCTTGTCTATTCCATATTTGGCTTAAGGAACTTTATCTGTGCTCATTTCAATCTCTGGTTTTATGCAGCACCCCAACTCACCTTTCCCCTTAAGCAAGCATAAGTTGGTTTTCTAAATTTGAGAACCTGTTCTGTTTTGGAATTCAGTTCCTGTGTAGCCAAGTTTACATTCCGTGTATTAGTGATATCTTATGATGTTTCTTTTTCTGTGTGACTTATTTCAGTTAGAATCATCGTACCTGAATCTACTCATTATGCTGCTACGGGCCTGATGACATAGATTTCATTGCTGAGTGATACTGCATTGTACGTAAGTACCACAAGTTCTTTATCCATTTTTCACTTTCTGCGATGTTGAACTTGTACTGTAAACGAGGTTCTTGTAAACAGAGCCGTTCCAAACTTTGGGGTGGCTGTGTCTTTTTGATTTTAATTTCCCTAAGCTATAGGACCATAAGTGGAAGTGCCCTAGGCTCTGTTGCTTTGTTTTTTAGATGTTTCAGGAAACACCATACACTTCTCCCAAGTGTCTGTTGGCAATTTACATCCCGCCCATCAGCATAACAAGGCTCCCAGTTCTCAATGGCCTGTTGCCTTTCTGGATTTTACACTTTTTTCAGATGGCCCTTTTGACCGGGGGGAAGTGAGACTTCATTGTAGTGCAGATTTCCTTTGCAAGCTTGCTTGGTTGGCCAAAAAGGGCGTATGCGTTTTTTCCTGAATATATTCAGAAAAAAACGCATACGCCCTTTTTGGCCAAGTGCATCATTGTGGACGTTCTGCCTCTTTTCCTATGCTTTCAATGCAATTCCAGTCTACCTCCTGAAATCGGTTTCCTGCAATTCTGCCCCGCTTTCAAGTCCTCTTGGCAGCCTTACTTCAGTCTATTTTTGGACGATAGCTGTCATTTCTAACTCTGCAGGTTTGTGAATTACAGTGCCCCTGAGCTCCTTTCTTCAACTCGCTTTCTTTTGAGCTGGCCGCAACACCGCAGGATGGCTTCAGGCCCTAATCTGGTTCCGGCACGGCACGCTGAGCCTTTGGTTAATTCCTCTTCCTGGTGGGAAATGAGAGTTAAATTTGCCCGTCCAGACACCTCCAGCTAGCATCTCATTGGTTCTCGCTATTCCTGTTCATCTTCCGCAGAAATTGCAAACTGGGCCAAACAGGAGGTTAAAGGGACTGACTCTCCAAGTCGGGAGAGTGTTAGTAAAGCGTCTGGAATGTTGCACCCGAGTACCAGGGTACGAAAACTGAGACATATTTGAACACGTCTCCCGATCACATGGTTGATCATACTCTAGGTTCCACATGCATGTTTTAGCTGAAGGAAGAATACCTTAAACCTGGGTAGGTGAAACCCGTGGAATGGGTACCATGCAATATGACTTCAAAGGGTCTTCATTTGCTCACCGAACCTCTCCAATCCTATCACTGCTGCGTTTATGCCCCTGTACACATGCTTGATTCTCTTTCGGAGACATAGCAATCCATAGGTTTTAAGATACTTACTAGTCAGGTACATTCTTAGGCGTTTAATATGGGGTGTTGAGTCCATTTCGTTGAGCAAGGAGTAGCTCTTGTCTATTCCATATTTGGCTTAAGGAACTTTATCTGTGCTCATTTCAATCTCTGGTTTTATGCAGCACCCCAACTCACCTTTCCCCTTAAGCAAGCATAAGTTGGTTTTCTAAATTTGAGAACCTGTTCTGTTTTGGAATTCAGTTCCTGTGTAGCCAAGTTTACATTCCGTGTATTAGTGATATCTTATGATGTTTCTTTTTCTGTGTGACTTATTTCAGTTAGAATCATCGTACCTGAATCTACTCATTATGCTGCTACGGGCCTGATGACATAGATTTCATTGCTGAGTGATACTGCATTGTACGTAAGTACCACAAGTTCTTTATCCATTTTTCACTTTCTGCGATGTTGAACTTGTACTGTAAACGAGGTTCTTGTAAACAGAGCCGTTCCAAACTTTGGGGTGGCTGTGTCTTTTTGATTTTAATTTCCCTAAGCTATAGGACCATAAGTGGAAGTGCCCTAGGCTCTGTTGCTTTGTTTTTTAGATGTTTCAGGAAACACCATACACTTCTCCCAAGTGTCTGTTGGCAATTTACATCCCGCCCATCAGCATAACAAGGCTCCCAGTTCTCAATGGCCTGTTGCCTTTCTGGATTTTACACTTTTTTCAGATGGCCCTTTTGACCGGGGGGAAGTGAGACTTCATTGTAGTGCAGATTTCCTTTGCAAGCTTGCTTGGTTGGCCAAAAAGGGCGTATGCGTTTTTTCCTGAATATATTCAGAAAAAAACGCATACGCCCTTTTTGGCCAAGTGCATCATTGTGGACGTTCTGCCTCTTTTCCTATGCTTTCAATGCAATTCCAGTCTACCTCCTGAAATCGGTTTCCTGCAATTCTGCCCCGCTTTCAAGTCCTCTTGGCAGCCTTACTTCAGTCTATTTTTGGACGATAGCTGTCATTTCTAACTCTGCAGGTTTGTGAATTACAGTGCCCCTGAGCTCCTTTCTTCAACTCGCTTTCTTTTGAGCTGGCCGCAACACCGCAGGATGGCTTCAGGCCCTAATCTGGTTCCGGCACGGCACGCTGAGCCTTTGGTTAATTCCTCTTCCTGGTGGGAAATGAGAGTTAAATTTGCCCGTCCAGACACCTCCAGCTAGCCTCTCATTGGTTCTCGCTATTCCTGTTCATCTTCCGCAGAAATTGCAAACTGGGCCAAACAGGAGGTTAAAGGGACTGACTCTCCAAGTCGGGAGAGTGTTAGTAAAGCGTCTGGAATGTTGCACCCGAGTACCAGGGTACGAAAACTGAGACATATTTGAACACATCTCCCGATCACATGGTTGATCATACTCTAGGTTCCACATGCATGTTTTAGCTGAAGGAAGAATACCTTAAACCTGGGTAGGTGAAACCCGTGGAATGGGTACCATGCAATATGACTTCAAAGGGTCTTCATTTGCTCACCGAACCTCTCCAATCCTATCACTGCTGCGTTTATGCCCCTGTACACATGCTTGATTCTCTTTCGGAGACATAGCAATCCATAGGTTTTAAGATACTTACTAGTCAGGTACATTCTTAGGCGTTTAATATGCGGTGTTGAGTCCATTTCGTTGAGCAAGGAGTAGCTCTTGTCTATTCCATATTTGACTTAAGGAACTTTATCTGTGCTCATTTCAATCTCTGGTTTTATGCAGCACCCCAACTCACCTTTACCCTTAAGCAAGCATAAGTTGGTTTTCTAAATTTGAGACCCTGTTCTGTTCTGTAATTCAGTTCCGGTGTAGCCAAGTTTACATTCCGTGTATTACTGATATCTTATGATGTTTCTTTTTCTGTGTGACTTACTTCAGTTAGAATCATCATACCTGAATCCACTCATTGTGCTGCTAAGGGCCTGATGACACAGATTTCATTGCTGAGTGATATTGCTTTGTAAGTAAATACCACAACTTCTTTATCCATTTTTCACTTTCTGCGATGTTGAACTTGTACTGTAAACGAGGTTCTTGTAAACAGAGCCGTTCCAAACTTTGGGGTGGCTGTGTCTTTTTGATTTTAATTTCCCTAAGCTATAGGACCATAAGTGGAAGTGCCCTAGGTTCTGTTGCTTTGTTTTTTAGATGTTTCAGGAAACACCATACACTTCTCCCTAGTGGTTGTTGGCAATTTACATCCCGCCCATCAGCATAACAAGGCTCCCAGTTCTCCATCGCCTGTCCTGCCTTTCTGGATTTTACACTTTTTTCAGATGGCCCTTTTGACCGGGGGGAAGTGAGACTTCATTGTAGTGCAGATTTCCTTTGCAAGCTTGCTTGGTTGGCCAAAAAGGGCGTATGCGTTTTTTCCTGAATATATTCAGGAAAACACGCATACGCCCTTTTTGGCCAAGTGCATCATTGTGGACGTTCTGCCTCTTTTCCTATGCTTTCAATGCAATTCCAGTCTACCTCCTGAAATCGGTTTCCTGCAATTCTGCCCCGCTTTCAAGTCCTCTTGGCAGCCTTACTTCAGTCTATTTTTGGACGATAGCTGTCATTTATAACTCTGCAGGTTTGTGAATTACAGTGCCCCTGAGCTCCTTTCTTCAACTCGCTTTCTTTTGAGCTGCCCGCAACACCGCAGGATGGCTTTAGGCCCTAATCTGGTTCCGGTACGGCACGCTGAGCCTTTGGTTATTTCCTCTTCCTGGTGGGAAATGAGAGTTAAATTTGCCCGTCCAGACACCTCCAGCTAGCCTCTCATTGGTTCTCGCTATTCCTGTTCATCTTCCGCAGAAATTGCAAACTGTGCCAAACAGGAGGTTAAAGGCGCTGACTCTCCAAGTGGGGAGAGAGTTAGTAAAGCGTCTGGAATGTTGCACCCGAGTACCAGGGGAGGAAAACTGAGACATATTTGAACACGTCTCCCGATCACATGGTTGATCATACTCTGGGTTCCACATGCATGTTTTAGCTTAAGGAAGAATACCTAAAACCTGGGTAGTTGAAACCCGTGGAATGGGTACCATGCAATATGACTTCAAAGGGTCTTCATTTGCTCACCGAACCTCTCCAATCCTATCACTGCTGCGTTTATGCCCCTGTACACATGCTTGATTCTCTTTCGGAGACATAGCAATCCATAGGTTTTAAGATACTTACTAGTCAGGTACATTCTTAGGCGTTTAATATGCGGTGTTGAGTCCATTTCGTTGAGCAAGGAGTAGCTCTTGTCTATTCCATATTTGGCTTAAGGAACTTTATCTGTGCTCATTTCAATCTCTGGTTTTATGCAGCAACCCAACTCACCTTTCCCCTTAAGCAAGCATAAGTTGGTTTTCTAAATTTGAGAACCTGTTCTGTTTTGGAATTCAGTTCCTGTGTAGCCAAGTTTACATTCCGTGTATTAGTGATATCTTATGATGTTTCTTTTTCTGTGTGACTTATTTCAGTTAGAATCATCGTACCTGAATCTACTCATTATGCTGCTACGGGCCTGATGACATAGATTTCATTGCTGAGTGATACTGCATGGTACGTAAGTACCACAAGTTCTTTATCCATTTTTCACTTTCTGCGATGTTGAACTTGTACTGTAAACGAGGTTCTTGTAAACAGAGCCGTTCCAAACTTTGGGGTGGCTGTGTCTTTTTGATTTTAATTTCCCTAAGCTATAGGACCATAAGTGGAAGTGCCCTAGGCTCTGTTGCTTTGTTTTTTAGATGTTTCAGGAAACACCATACACTTCTCCCAAGTGTCTGTTGGCAATTTACATCCCGCCCATCAGCATAACAAGGCTCCCAGTTCTCAATGGCCTGTTGCCTTTCTGGATTTTACACTTTTTTCAGATGGCCCTTTTGACCGGGGGGAAGTGAGACTTCATTGTAGTGCAGATTTCCTTTGCAAGCTTGCTTGGTTGGCCAAAAAGGGCGTATGCGTTTTTTCCTGAATATATTCAGGAAAAAACGCATACGCCCTTTTTGGCCAAGTGCATCATTGTGGACGTTCTGCCTCTTTTCCTATGCTTTCAATGCAATTCCAGTCTACCTCCTGAAATCGGTTTCCTGCAATTCTGCCCCGCTTTCAAGTCCTCTTGGCAGCCTTACTTCAGTCTATTTTTGGACGATAGCTGTCATTTATAACTCTGCAGGTTTGTGAATTACAGTGCCCCTGAGCTCCTTTCTTCAACTCGCTTTCTTGTGACCTGGCCGCAACACCGCAGCATGGCTTCAGGCCCTAATCTTGTTCCGGCACGGCACGCTGAGCCTTTGGTTAATTCCTCTTCCTGGTGGGAAATGAGAGTTAAATTTGCCCGTCCAGACACCTCCAGCTAGTCTCTCATTGGTTCTCGCTATTCCTGTTCATCTTCCGCAGAAATTGCAAACTGGGCCAAACAGGAGGTTAAAGGGACTGACTCTCCAAGTCGGGAGAGTGTTAGTAAAGCGTCTGGAATGTTGCACCCGAGTACCAGGGTACGAAAACTGAGACATATTTGAACACGTCTCCCGATCACATGGTTGATCATACTCTAGGTTCCACATGCATGTTTTAGCTGAAGGAAGAATACCTTAAACCTGGGTAGTTGAAACCCGTGGAATGGGTACCATGCAATATGACTTCAAAGGGTCTTCATTTGCTCACCGAACCTCTCCAATCCTATCACTGCTGCGTTTATGCCCCTGTACACATGCTTGATTCTCTTTCGGAGACATAGCAATCCATAGGTTTTAAGATACTTATTAGTCAGGAACATTCTTAGGCGTTTAATATGGGGTGCTGAGTCCATTTCGTTGAGCAAGGAGTAGCTCTTGTCTATTCCATATTTGGCTTAAGGAACTTTATCTGTGCTCATTTCAATCTCTGGTTTTATGCAGCACCCCAACTCACCTTTACCCTTAAGCAAGAATAAGTTGGTTTTCTAAATTTGAGACCCTGTTATGTTCTGTAATTCAGTACCTGTGTAGACAAGTTTACATTCCGTGTATTACTGATATCTTATGATGTTTCTTTTTCTGTGTGACTTATTTCAGTTAGAATCATCATACCTGAATCCACTCATTGTGCTGCTAAGGGCCTGATGACACAGATTTCATTGCTGAGTGATATTGCTTTGTAAGTAAATACCACAACTTCTTTATCCATTTTTCACTTTCTGCGATGTTGAACTTGTACTGTAAACGAGGTTCTTGTAAACAGAGCCGTTCCAAACTTTGGGGTGGCTGTTTCTTTTTGATTTTAATTTCCCTAAGCTATAGGACCATAAGTGGAATTGCCCTAGGTTCTGTTGCTTTGATTTTTAGATGTTTCAGGAAACACCATACACTTCTCCCGAGTGGTTGTTGGCAATTTACATCCCGCCCATCAGCATAACAAGGCTCCCAGTTCTCCATCGCCTGTCCTGCCTTTCTGGATTTTACACTTTTTTCAGATGGCCCTTTTGACCGGGGGGAAGTGAGACTTCATTGTAGTGCAGATTTCCTTTGCAAGCTTGCTTGGTTGGCCAAAAAGGGCGTATGCGTTTTTTCCTGAATATATTCAGGAAAAAACGCATACGCCCTTTTTGGCCAAGTGCATCATTGTGGACGTTCTGCCTCTTTTCCTATGCTTTCAATGCAATTCCAGTCTACCTCCTGAAATCGGTTTCCTGCAATTCTGCCCCGCTTTCAAGTCCTCTTGGCAGCCTTACTTCAGTCTATTTTTGGACGATAGCTGTCATTTATAACTCTGCAGGTTTGTGAATTACAGTGCCCCTGAGCTACTTTCTTCAACTCGCTTTCTTTTGAGCTGGCCGCAACACCGCAGGATGGCTTCAGGCCCTAATCTGGTTCCGGTACGGCACGCTGAGCCTTTGGTTATTTCCTCTTCCTGGTGGGAAATGAGAGTTAAATTTGCCCGTCCAGACACCTCCAGCTAGCCTCTCATTGGTTCTCGCTATTCCTGTTCATCTTCCGCAGAAATTGCAAACTGGGCCAAACAGGAGGTTAAAGGCGCTGACTCTCCAAGTGGGGAGAGATTTAGTAAAGCGTCTGGAATGTTGCACCCGAGTACCAGGGGAGGAAAACTGAGACATATTTGAACACGTCTCCCGATCACATGGTTGATCATACTCTGGGTTCCACATGCATGTTTTAGCTGAAGGAAGAATACCTAAAACCTGGGTAGTTGAAACCCGTGGAATGGGTACCATGCAATATGACTTCAAAGGGTCTTCATTTCCTCACCGAACCTCTCCAATCCTATCACTGCTGCGTTTATGCCCCTGTACACATGCTTGATTCTCTTTCGGAGACATAGCAATCCATAGGTTTTAAGATACTTACTAGTCAGGTACATTATTAGGCGTTTAATATGCGGTGTTGAGTCCATTTCGTTGAGCAAGGAGTAGCTCTTGTCTATTCCATATTTGGCTTAAGGAACTTTATCTGTGCTCATTTCAATCTCTGGTTTTATGCAGCAACCCAACTCACCTTTCCCCTTAAGCAAGCATAAGTTGGTTTTCTAAATTTGAGACCCTGTTCTGTTTTGGAATGCAGTTCCTGTGTAGCCAAGTTTACATTCCGTGTATTAGTGATATCTTATGATGTTTCTTTTTCTGTGTGACTTATTTCAGTTAGAATCATCGTACCTGAATCCACTCATTATACTGCTACGGGCCTGATGACATAGATTTCATTGCTGAGTGATACTGCATTGTACGTAAGTACCACAAGTTCTTTATCCATTTTTCACTTTCTGTGATATTGAACTTGTACGGTAAACGAGGTTCTTGTAAACGGAGGCGTCCCAAACTTTGGGGTAGCTGTGTCTTTTTGATTTTAATTTCCCTAATCTATAGGACCATAAGTGGAAGTGCCCTAGTCTCTGTTGCTTTGTTTTTTAGATGTTTCAGGAAAAACCATACACTTCTCCTGAGTGTCTGTTGGCAATTTACATCCCGCCCATCAGCATAACAAGGCTCCCAGTTCTCCATGGCCTGTCCTGCCTTTCTGGATTTTACACTTTCTTCAGATGGCCCTTTTAACTGGTGAGAAGTGAGACTTCATTGTAGTGCAGATTTCCTTTGCAAGCTTGCTTGGTTGGCCAAAAAGGGCGTATGCGTTTTTTCCTGAATATATTCAGGAAAAAACGCATACGCCCTTTTTGGCCAAGTGCATCATTGTGGACGTTCTGCCTCTTTTCCTATGCTTTCAATGCAATTCCAGTCTACCTCCTGAAATCGGTTTCCTGCAATTCTGCCCCGCTTTCAAGTCCTCTTGGCAGCCTTACTTCAGTCTATTTTTGGACGATAGCTGTCATTTATAACTCTGCAGGTTTGTGAATTACAGTGCCCCTGAGCTCCTTTCTTCAACTCGCTTTCTTTTGAGCTGGCCGCAACACCGCAGGATGGCTTCAGGCCCTAATCTGGTTCCGGTACGGCACGCTGAGCCTTTGGTTATTTCCTCTTCCTGGTGGGAAATGAGAGTTAAATTTGCCCGTCCAGACACCTCCAGCTAGTCTCTCATTGGTTCTCGCTATTCCTGTTCATCTTCCGCAGAAATTGCAAACTGGGCCAAACAGGAGGTTAAAGGCGCTGACTCTCCAAGTCGGGAGAGTGTTAGTAAAGCGTCTGGAATGTTGCACCCGAGTACCAGGTACGAAAACTGAGACATATTTGAACACGTCTCCCGATCACATGGTTGATCATACTCTAGGTTCCACATGCATGTTTTAGCTGAAGGAAGAATACCTTAAACCTGGAGAGTTAAGACCCGTGTAATGGGTACCATGCAATATGTCTTCAAAGGGTCTTCATTTGCTCACCGAACCTCTCCAATCCTATCACTGCTGCGTTTATGCCCCTGTACACATGCTTGATTCTCTTTCGGAGTCATAGCAATCCATAGGTTTTAAGATACTTACTAGTCAGGTACATTCTTAGGCGTTTAATATGCGGTGTTGAGTCCATTTCGTTGAGCAAGGAGTAGCTCTTGTCTATTCCATATTTGGCTTAAGGAACTTTATCTGTGCTCATTTCAATCTCTGGTTTTATGCAGCACCCCAACTCACCTTTCCCCTTAAGCAAGCATAAGTTGGTTTTCTAAATTTGAGACCCTGTTCTGTTCTGTAATTCAGTTCCTGTGTAGCCAAGTTTACATTCCGTGTATTAGTGATATCTTATGATGTTTCTTTTTCTGTGTGACTTATTTCAGTTAGAATCATCATACCTGAATCCACTCATTGTTCTGCTAAGGGCCTGATGACATAGATTTCATTGCTGAGTGATATTGCTTTGTAAGTAAATACCACAAGTTCTTTATCCATTTTTCACTTTCTGCGATGTTGAACTTGTACTGTAAACGACGTTCTTGTAAACAGAGCCGTTCCAAACTTTGGGGTGGCTGTGTCTTTTTGATTTTAATTTCCCTAAGCTATAGGACCATAAGTGGAAGTGCCCTAGTTTCTGTTGCTTTGTTTTTTAGATGTTTCAGGAAACACCATAAACTTCTCCCGAGTGGTTGTTGGCAATTTACATCCCGCCCATCAGCATAACAAGGCTCCCAGTTCTCCATGGCCTGTCCTGCCTTTCTGGATTTTACACTTTTTTCAGATTGCCCTTTTGACCGGGGGGAAGTGAGACTTCATTGTAGTGCAGATTTCCTTTGCAAGCTTGCTTGGTTGGCCAAAAAGGGCGTATGCGTTTTTTCCTGAATATATTCAGGAAAAAACGTATACGCCCTTTTTGGCCAAGTGCATCATTGTGGACGTTCTGCCTCTTTTCCTATGCTTTCAATGCAATTCCAGTCTACCTCCTGAAATCGGTTTCCTGCAATTCTGCCCCACTTTCAAGTCCTCTTGGCAGCCTTACTTCAGTCTATTTTTGGACGATAGCTGTCATTTATAACTCTGCAGGTTTGTGAATTACAGTGCCCCTGAGCTCCTTTCTTCAACTCGCTTTCTTTTGAGCTGGCCGCAACACTGCAGGATGGCTTCAGGCCCTAATCTGGTTCCGGCACGGCACGCTGAGCCTTTGGTTAATTCCTCTTCCTGGTGGGAAATGAGAGTTAAATTTGCCCGTCCAGACACCTCCAGCTAGCCTCTCATTGGTTCTCGCTATTCCTGTTCATCTTCCGCAGAAATTGCAAACTGGGCCAAACAGGAGGTTAAAGGGAGTGACTCTCCAAGTCGGGAGAGTGTTAGTAAAGCGTCTGGAATGTTGCACCTGAGTACCAGGGGAGGAAAACTGAGACATATTTGAACACGTCTCCCGATCACATGGTTGATCATACTCTAGGTTCCACATGCATGTTTTAGCTGAAGGAAGAATACCTTAAACCTGGGTAGTTGAAACCCGTGGAATGGGTACCATGCAATATGACTTCAAAGGGTCTTCATTTGCTCACCGAACCTCTCCAATCCTATCACTGCTGCGTTTATGCCCCTGTACACATGCTTGATTCTCTTTCGGAGACATAGCAATCCATAGGTTTTAAGATACTTACTAGTCAGGTACATTCTTAGGCGTTTAATATGCGGTGTTGAGTCCATTTCATTGAGCAAGGAGTAGCTCTTGTCTATTCCATATTTGGCTTAAGGAACTTTATCTGTGCTCATTTCAATCTCTGGTTTTATGCAGCACCCCAACTCACCTTTACCCTTAAGCAAGCATAAGTTGGTTTTCTAAATTTGAGACCCTGTTCTGTTCTGTAATTCAGTTCCTGTGTAGCCAAGTTTACATTCCGTGTATTACTGATATCTTATGATGTTTCTTTTTCTGTGTGACTTATTTCAGTTAGAATCATCATACCTGAATCCACTCATTGTGCTGCTAAGGGCCTGATGACACAGATTTCATTGCTGAGTGATATTGCTTTGTAAGTAAATACCACAAGTTCTTTATCCATTTTTCACTTTCTGCGATGTTGAACTTGTACTGTAAACGAGGTTCTTGTAAACAGAGCCGTTCCAAACTTTGGGGTGGCTGTGTCTTTTTGATTTTAATTTCCCTAAGCTATAGGACCATAAGTTGAAGTGCCCTAGGTTCTGTTGCTTTGTTTTTTAGATGTTTCAGGAAACACCATACACTTCTCCCGAGTGGTTGTTGGCAATTTACATCCCGCCCATCAGCATAACAAGGCTCCCAGTTCTCCATGGCCTGTCCTGCCTTTCTGGATTTTACACTTTTTTCAGATGGCCCTTTTGACCGGGGGGAAGTGAGACTTCATTGTAGTGCAGATTTCCTTTGCAAGCTTGCTTGGTTGGCCAAAAAGGGCGTATGCGTTTTTTCCTGAATATATTCAGGAAAAAACGCATACGCCCTTTTTGGCCAAGTGCATCATTGTGGACGTTCTGCCTCTTTTCCTATGCTTTCAATGCAATTCCAGTCTACCTCCTGAAATCGGTTTCCTGCAATTCTGCCCCGCTTTCAAGTCCTCTTGGCAGCCTTACTTCAGTCTATTTTTGGACGATAGCTCTCATTTATAACTCTGCAGGTTTGTGAATTACAGTGCCCCTGAGCTCCTTTCTTCAACTCGCTTTCTTTTGAGCTGGCCGCAACACCGCAGGATGGCTTCAGGCCCTAATCTGGTTCCGGCACGGCACGCTGAGACTTTGGTTATTTCCTCTTCCTGGTGGGAAATGAGAGTTAAATTTGCCCGTCCAGACACCTCCAGCTAGTCTCTCATTGGTTCTCGCTATTCCTGTTCATCTTCCGCAGAAATTGCAAACTGGGCCAAACAGGAGGTTAAAGGCGCTGACTCTCCAAGTCGGGAGAGTGTTAGTAAAGCGTTTGGAATGTTGCACCCGAGTACCAGGGTACGAAAACTGAGACATATTTGAACACGTCTCCCGATCACATGGTTGATCATACTCTAGGTTCCACATGCATGTTTTAGCTGAAGGAAGAATACGTTAAACCTGGAGAGTTAAGACCCGTGTAATGGGTACCATGCAATATGACTTCAAAGGGTCTTCATTTGCTCACCGAACCTCTCCAATCCTATCACTGCTGCGTTTATGCCCCTGTACACATGCTTGATTCTCTTTCGGAGACATAGCAATCCATAGGTTTTAAGATACTTACTAGTCAGGTACATTCTTAGGCGTTTAATATGCGGTGTTGAGTCCATTTCGTTGAGCAAGGAGTAGCTCTTGTCTATTCCATATTTGACTTAAGGAACTTTATCTGTGCTCATTTCAATCTCTGGTTTTATGCAGCACCCCAACTCACCTTTCCCCTTAAGCAAGCATAAGTTGGTTTTCTAAATTTGAGACCCTGTTCTGTTCTGTAATTCAGTTCCTGTGTAGCCAAGTTTACATTCCGTGTATTACTGATATCTTATGATGTTTCTTTTTCTGTGTGACTTATTTCAGTTAGAATCATCATACCTGAATCCACTCATTGTTCTGCTAAGGGCCTGATGACACAGATTTCATTGCTGAGTGATATTGCTTTGTAAGTAAATACCACAAGTTCTTTATCCATTTTTCACTTTCTGCGATGTTGAACTTGTACTGTAAACGAGGTTCTTGTAAACAGAGCCGTTCCAAACTTTGGGGTGGCTGTGTCTTTTTGATTTTAATTTCCCTAAGCTATAGGACCATAATTTGAAGTGCCCTAGGTTCTGTTGCTTTGTTTTTTAGATGTTTCAGGAAACACCATACACTTCTCCCCAGTGGTTTTTGGCAATTTACATCCCGCCCATCAGCATAACAAGGCTCCCAGTTCTCCATGGCCTGTCCTGCCTTTCTGGATTTTACACTTTTTTCAGATGGCCCTTTTGACTGGGGGGAAGTGAGACTTCATTGTAGTGCAGATTACCTTTGCAAGCTTGCTTGGTTGGCCAAAAAGGGCGTATGCGTTTTTTCCTGAATATATTCAGGAAAAAACGCATACGCCCTTTTTGGCCAAGTGCATCATTGTGGACGTTCTGCCTCTTTTCCTATGCTTTCAATGCAATTCCAGTCTACCTCCTGAAATCGGTTTCCTGCAATTCTGCCCCGCTTTCAAGTCCTCTTGGCAGCCTTACTTCAGTCTATTTTTGGACGATAGCTGTCATTTATAACTCTGCAGGTTTGTGAATTACTGTGCCCCTGAGCTCCTTTCTTCAACTCGCTTTCTTTTGAGCTGGCCGCAACACCGCAGGATGGCTTCAGGCCCTAATCTGGTTCCGGCACGGCACGCTGAGCCTTTGGTTATTTCCTCTTCCTGGTGGGAAATGAGAGTTAAATTTGCCCGTCCAGACACCTCCAGCTAGTCTCTCATTGGTTCTCGCTATTCCTGTTCATCTTCCGCAGAAATTGCAAACTGGGCCAAACAGGAGGTTAAAGGCGCTGACTCTCCAAGTCGGGAGAGTGTTAGTAAAGCGTCTGGAATGTTGCACCCGAGTCCCAGGTACAAAAACTGAGACATATTTGAACACGTCTCCCGATCACATGGTTGATCATACTCTAGGTTCCACATGCATGTTTTAGCTGAAGGAAGAATACCTTAAACCTGGAGAGTTAAGACCCGTGTAATGGGTACCATGCAATATGACTTCAAAGGGTCTTCATTTGCTCACCGAACCTCTCCAATCCTATCACTGCTGCGTTTATGCCCCTGTACACATGCTTGATTCTCTTTCGGAGTCATAGCAATCCATAGGTTTTAAGATACTTACTAGTCAGGTACATTCTTAGGCGTTTAATATGCGGTGTTGAGTCCATTTCGTTGAGCAAGGAGTAGCTCTTGTCTATTCCATATTTGACTTAAGGAACTTTATCTGTGCTCATTTCAATCTCTGGTTTTATGCAGCACCACAACTCACCTTTCCCCTTAAGCAAGCATAAGTTGGTTTTCTAAATTTGAGACCCTGTTCTGTTCTGTAATTCAGTTCCTGTGTAGCCAAGTTTACATTCCGTGTATTACTGATATCTTATGATGTTTCTTTTTCTGTGTGACTTATTTCAGTTAGAATCATCATACCTGAATCCACTCATTGTGCTGCTAAGGGCCTGATGACACAGATTTCATTGCTGAGTGATATTGCTTTGTAAGTAAATACCACAAGTTCTTTATCCATTTTTCACTTTCTGCGATGTTGAACTTGTACTGTAAACGAGGTTCTTGTAAACAGAGATGTTCCAAACGTTGGGGTGGCTGTGTCTTTTTGATTTTAATTTCCCTAAGCTATAGGACCATAAGTGGAAGTGCCCTAGGCTCTGTTGCTTTGTTTTTTAGATGTTTCAGGAAACACCATACACTTCTCCCCAGTGGTTGTTGGCAATTTACATCCCGCCCATCAGCATAACAAGGCTCCCAGTTCTCCATGGCCTGTCCTGCCTGTCTGGATTTTACACTTTTTTCAGATGGCCCTTTTGACCGGGGGGAAGTGAGACTTCATTGTAGTGCAGATTTCCTTTGCAAGCTTGCTTGGTTGGCCAAAAAGGGCGTATGCGTTTTTTCCTGAATATATTCAGGAAAAAACGCATACGCCCTTTTTGGCCAAGTGCATCATTGGGGACGTTCTGCCTCTTTTCCTATGCTTTCAATGCAATTCCAGTCTACCTCCTGAAATCGGTTTCCTGCAATTCTGCCCCGCTTTCAAGTCCTCTTGGCAGCCTTACTTCAGTCTATTTTTGGACGATAGCTGTCATTTATAACTCTGCAGGTTTGTGAATTACAGTGCCCCTGAGCTCCTTTCTTCAACTCGCTTTCTTTTGAGCTGGCCGCAACACCGCAGGATGGCTTCAGGCCCTAATCTGGTTCCGGCACGGCACGCTGAGCCTTTGGTTATTTCCTCTTCTTGGTGGGAAATGAGAGTTAAATTTGCCCGTCCAGACACCTCCAGCTAGTCTCTCATTGGTTCTCGCTATTCCTGTTCATCTTCCGCAGAAATTGCAAACTGGGCCAAACAGGAGGTTAAAGGCGCTGACTCTCCAAGTCGGGAGAGTGTTAGTAAAGCGTCTGGAATGTTGCACCCGAGTACCAGGTACGAAAACTGAGACATATTTGAACACGTCTCCCGATCACATGGTTGATCATACTCTAGGTTCCACATGCATGTTTTAGCTGAAGGAAGAATACCTTAAACATGGAGAGTTAAGACCCGTGTAATGGGTACCATGCAATATGACTTCAAAGGGTCTTCGTTTGCTCACCGAACCTCTCCAACCCTATCACTGCTGCGTTTATGCCCCTGTACACATGCTTGATTCTCTTTCGGAGACATAGCAATCCATAGGTTTTAAGATACTTACTAGTCAGGTACATTCTTAGGCGTTTAATATGCGGTGTTGAGTCCATTTCGTTGAGCAAGGAGTAGCTCTTGTCTATTCCATATTTGACTTAAGGAACTTTATCTGTGCTCATTTCAATCTCTGGTTTTATGCAGCACCCCAACTCACCTTTCCCCTTAAGCAAGCATAAGTTGTTTTTCTAAATTTGAGACCCTGTTCTGTTCTGTAATTCAGTTCCTGTGTAGCCAAGTTTACATTCCGTGTATTACTGATATCTTATGATGTTTCTTTTTCTGTGTGACTTATTTCAGTTAGAATCATCATACCTGAATCCACTCATTGTTCTGCTAAGGGCCTGATGACACAGATTTCATTGCTGAGTGATATTGCTTTGTAAGTAAATACCACAAGTTCTTTATCCATTTTTCACTTTCTGCGATGTTGAACTTGTACTGTAAACGAGGTTCTTGTAAACAGAGCCGTTCCAAACTTTGGGGTGGCTGTGTCTTTTTGATTTTAATTTCCCTAAGCTATAGGACCATAATTTGAAGTGCCCTAGGTTCTGTTGCTTTGTTTTTTAGATGTTTCAGGAAACACCATACACTTCTCCCCAGTGGTTTTTGGCAATTTACATCCCGCCCATCAGCATAACAAGGCTCCCAGTTCTCCATGGCCTGTCCTGCCTTTCTGGATTTTACACTTTTTTCAGATGGCCCTTTTGACTGGGGGGAAGTGAGACTTCATTGTAGTGCAGATTACCTTTGCAAGCTTGCTTGGTTGGCCAAAAAGGGCGTATGCGTTTTTTCCTGAATATATTCAGGAAAAAACGCATACGCCCTTTTTGGCCAAGTGCATCATTGTGGACGTTCTGCCTCTTTTCCTATGCTTTCAATGCAATTCCAGTCTACCTCCTGAAATCGGTTTCCTGCAATTCTGCCCCGCTTTCAAGTCCTCTTGGCAGCCTTACTTCAGTCTATTTTTGGACGATAGCTGTCATTTATAACTCTGCAGGTTTGTGAATTACTGTGCCCCTGAGCTCCTTTCTTCAACTCGCTTTCTTTTGAGCTGGCCGCAACACCGCAGGATGGCTTCAGGCCCTAATCTGGTTCCGGCACGGCACGCTGAGCCTTTGGTTATTTCCTCTTCCTGGTGGGAAATGAGAGTTAAATTTGCCCGTCCAGACACCTCCAGCTAGTCTCTCATTGGTTCTCGCTATTCCTGTTCATCTTCCGCAGAAATTGCAAACTGGGCCAAACAGGAGGTTAAAGGCGCTGACTCTCCAAGTCGGGAGAGTGTTAGTAAAGCGTCTGGAATGTTGCACCCGAGTACCAGGTACAAAAACTGAGACATATTTGAACACGTCTCCCGATCACATGGTTGATCATACTCTAGGTTCCACATGCATGTTTTAGCTGAAGGAAGAATACCTTAAACCTGGAGAGTTAAGACCCGTGTAATGGGTACCATGCAATATGACTTCAAAGGGTCTTCATTTGCTCACCGAACCTCTCCAATCCTATCACTGCTGCGTTTATGCCCCTGTACACATGCTTGATTCTCTTTCGGAGTCATAGCAATCCATAGGTTTTAAGATACTTACTAGTCAGGTACATTCTTAGGCGTTTAATATGCGGTGTTGAGTCCATTTCGTTGAGCAAGGAGTAGCTCTTGTCTATTCCATATTTGACTTAAGGAACTTTATCTGTGCTCATTTCAATCTCTGGTTTTATGCAGCACCACAACTCACCTTTCCCCTTAAGCAAGCATAAGTTGGTTTTCTAAATTTGAGACCCTGTTCTGTTCTGTAATTCAGTTCCTGTGTAGCCAAGTTTACATTCCGTGTATTACTGATATCTTATGATGTTTCTTTTTCTGTGTGACTTATTTCAGTTAGAATCATCATACCTGAATCCACTCATTGTGCTGCTAAGGGCCTGATGACACAGATTTCATTGCTGAGTGATATTGCTTTGTAAGTAAATACCACAAGTTCTTTATCCATTTTTCACTTTCTGCGATGTTGAACTTGTACTGTAAACGAGGTTCTTGTAAACAGAGATGTTCCAAACGTTGGGGTGGCTGTGTCTTTTTGATTTTAATTTCCCTAAGCTATAGGACCATAAGTGGAAGTGCCCTAGGTTCTGTTGCTTTGTTTTTTAGATGTTTCAGGAAACACCATACACTTCTCCCCAGTGGTTGTTGGCAATTTACATCCCGCCCATCAGCATAACAAGGCTCCCAGTTCTCCATGGCCTGTCCTGCCTGTCTGGATTTTACACTTTTTTCAGATGGCCCTTTTGACCGGGGGGAAGTGAGACTTCATTGTAGTGCAGATTTCCTTTGCAAGCTTGCTTGGTTGGCCAAAAAGGGCGTATGCGTTTTTTCCTGAATATATTCAGGAAAAAACGCATACGCCCTTTTTGGCCAAGTGCATCATTGGGGACGTTCTGCCTCTTTTCCTATGCTTTCAATGCAATTCCAGTCTACCTCCTGAAATCGGTTTCCTGCAATTCTGCCCCGCTTTCAAGTCCTCTTGGCAGCCTTACTTCAGTCTATTTTTGGACGATAGCTGTCATTTATAACTCTGCAGGTTTGTGAATTACAGTGCCCCTGAGCTCCTTTCTTCAACTCGCTTTCTTTTGAGCTGGCCGCAACACCGCAGGATGGCTTCAGGCCCTAATCTGGTTCCGGCACGGCACGCTGAGCCTTTGGTTATTTCCTCTTCCTGGTGAGAAATGACAGTTAAATTTGCCCGTCCAGACACCTCCAGCTAGTCTCTCATTGGTTCTCGCTATTCCTGTTCATCTTCCGCAGAAATTGCAAACTGGGCCAAACAGGAGGTTAAAGGCGCTGACTCTCCAAGTCGGGAGAGTGTTAGTAAAGCGTCTGGAATGTTGCACCCGAGTACCAGGTACGAAAACTGAGACATATTTGAACACGTCTCCCGATCACATGGTTGATCATACTCTAGGTTCCACATGCATGTTTTAGCTGAAGGAAGAATACCTTAAACCTGGAGAGTTAAGACCCGTGTAATGGGTACCATGCAATATGACTTCAAAGGGTCTTCATTTGCTCACCGAACCTCTCCAATCCTATCACTGCTGCGTTTATGCCCCTGTACACATGCTTGATTCTCTTTTGGAGTCATAGCAATCCATAGGTTTTAAGATACTTACTAGTCAGGTACATTCTTAGGCGTTTAATATGCGGTGTTGAGTCCATTTCGTTGAGCAAGGAGTAGCTCTTGTCTATTCCATATTTGACTTAAGGAACTTTATCTGTGCTCATTTCAATCTCTGGTTTTATGCAGCACCACAACTCACCTTTCCCCTTAAGCAAGCATAAGTTGGTTTTCTAAATTTGAGACCCTGTTCTGTTCTGTAATTCAGTTCCTGTGTAGCCAAGTTTACATTCCGTGTATTACTGATATCTTATGATGTTTCTTTTTCTGTGTGACTTATTTCAGTTAGAATCATCATACCTGAATCCACTCATTGTGCTGCTAAGGGCCTGATGACACAGATTTCATTGCTGTGTGATATTGCTTTGTAAGTAAATACCACAACTTCTTTATCCATTTTTCACTTTCTGCAATGTTGAACTTGTACTGTAAACGAGGTTCTTGTAAACAGAGCCGTTCCAAACTTTGGGGTGGCTGTGTCTTTTTGATTTTAATTTCCCTAAGCTATAGGACCATAAGTGGAAGTGCCCTAGGTTCTGTTGCTTTGTTTTTTAGATGTTTCAGGAAACACCATACACTTCTCCCGAGTGGTTGTTGGCAATTTACATCCCGCCCATCAGCATAACAAGGCTCCCAGTTCTCCATGGCCTGTCCTGCCTTTCTGGATTTTACACTTTTTTCAGATGGCCCTTTTGACCGGGGGGAAGTGAGACTTCATTGTAGTGCAGATTTCCTTTGCAAGCTTGCTGGGTTGGCCAAAAAGGGCGTATGCGTTTTTTCCTGAATATATTCAGGAAAAAACGCATACGCCCTTTTTAGCCAAGTGCATCATTGTGGACGTTCTGCCTCTTTTCCTATGCTTTCAATGCAATTCCAGTCTACCTCCTGAAATCGGTTTCCTGCAATTCTGCCCCGCTTTCAAGTCCTCTTGGCAGCCTTACTTCAGTCTATTTTTGGACGATAGCTGTCATTTATAACTCTGCAGGTTTGTGAATTACAGTGCCCCTGAGCTCCTTTCTTCAACTCGCTTTCTTGTGACCTGGCCGCAACACCGCAGTATGGCTTCAGGCCGTAATCTGGTTCTGGCACGGCACGCTGAGCCTTTGGTTATTTACTCTTCCTGGTGGGAAATGAGAGTTAAATTTGCCCGTCCAGACACCTCCAGCTAGTCTCTCATTGGCTCTCGCTATTCCTGTTCATCTTCCGCAGAAATTGCAAACTGGGCCAAACAGGAGGTTAAAGGCGCTGACTCTCAAGTCGGGAGAGTGTTAGTAAAGCGTCTGGAATGTTGCACCCGAGTACCAGGGTACGAAAACTGAGACATATTTGAACACGTCTCCCGATCACATGGTTGATCATACTCTAGGTTCCACATGCATGTTTTAGCTGAAGGAAGAATACCTTAAACCTGGAGAGTTAAGACCCTTGTAATGGGTACCATGCAATATGACTTCAAAGGGTCTTCATTTGCTCACCGAACCTCTCCAATCCTATCACTGCTGCGTTTATGCCCCTGTACACATGCTTGATTCTCTTTCGGAGACATAGCAATCCATAGGTTTTAAGATACTTACTAGTCAGGTACATTCTTAGGCGTTTAATATGCGGTGTTGAGTCCATTTCGTTGAGCAAGGAGTAGCTCTTGTCTATTCCATATTTGACTTAAGGAACTTTATCTGTGCTCATTTCAATCTCTGGTTTTATGCAGCACCACAACTCACCTTTCCCCTTAAGCAAGCATAAGTTGGTTTTCTAGATTTGAGACCCTGTTCTGTTCTGTAATTCAGTTCCTGTGTAGCCAAGTTTACATTCCGTGTATTACTGATATCTTATGATGTTTCTTTTTCTGTGTGACTTATTTCAGTTAGAATCATCATACCTGAATCCACTCATTGTGCTGCTGAGGGCCTGATGACACAGATTTCATTGCTGAGTGATATTGCTTTGTAAGTAAATACCACAACTTCTTTATCCATTTTTCACTTTCTGCGATGTTGAACTTGTACTGTAAACGAGGTTCTTGTAAACAGAGCCGTTCCAAACTTTGGGGTGGCTGTGTCTTTTTGATTTTAATTTCCCTAAGCTATAGGACCATAAGTGGAAGTGCCCTAGGTTCTGTTGCTTTGTTTTTTAGATGTTTCAGGAAACACCATACACTACTCCCGAGTGGTTGTTGGCAATTTACATCCCGCCCATCAGCATAAGAAGGCTCCCAGTTCTCCATGGCCTGTCCTGCCTTTCTGGATTTTACACGTTTTTCAGATGGCCCTTTTGACCGGGGGGAAGTGAGACTTCATTGTAGTGCAGATTTCCTTTGCAAGCTTGCTTGGTTGGCCAAAAAGGGCGTATGCATTTTTTCCTGAATATATTCAGGAAAAAACGCATACGCCCTTTTTGGCCAAGTGCATCATTGTGGACGTTCTGCCTCTTTTCCTATGCTTTCAATGCAATTCCAGTCTACCTCCTGAAATCGGTTTCCTGCAATTCTGCCCCGCTTTCAAGTCCTCTTGGCAGCCTTACTTCAGTCTATTTTTGGACGATAGCTGTCATTTATAACTCTGCAGGTTTGTGAATTACAGTGCCCCTGAGCTCCTTTCTTCAACATGCTTTCTTGTGACCTGGCCGCAACACCGCAGGATGGCTTCAGGCCCTAATCTGGTTCTGGCAGGACACGCTGAGCCTTTGGTTAATTCCTCTTCCTGGTGGAAAATGAGAGTTAAATTTGCCCGTCCAGACACCTCCAGCTAGCCTCTCATTGGTTCTCGCTATTCCTGTTCATCTTCCGCAGAAATTGCAAACTGGGCCAAACAGGAGGTTAAAGGCGCTGACTCTCCAAGTCGGGAGAGTGTTAGTAAAGCGTCTGGAATGTTGCACCCGAGTACCAGGTACGAAAACTGAGACATATTTGAACACGTCTCCCGATCACATGGTTGATCATACTCTAGGTTCCACATGCATGTTTTAGCTGAAGGAAGAATACCTTAAACCTGGGTAGTTGAAACCCGTGGAATGGGTACCATGCAATATGACTTCAAAGGGTCTTCATTTGCTCACCGAACCTCTCCAATCCTATCACTGCTGCGTTTATGCCCCTGTACACATGCTTGATTCTCTTTCGGAGACATAGCAATCCATAGGTTTTAAGATACTTACTAGTCAGGTACATTCTTAGGCGTTTAATATGGGGTGTTAAGTCCATTTCATTGAGCAAGGAGTAGCTCTTGTCTATTCCATATTTGGCTTAAGGAACTTTATCTGTGCTCATTTCAATCTCTGGTTTTATGCAGCACCCCAACTCACCTTTACCCTTAAGCAAACATAAGTTGGTTTCCTAAATTTGAGACCCTGTTCTGTTTTGGAATGCAGTTCCTGTGTAGCCAAGTTTACATTCCATGTATTACTGATATCTTATGATGTTTCTTTTTCTGTGTGACTTATTTCAGTTAGAATCATCATACCTGAATCCACTCATTGTGCTGCTAAGGGCCTGATGACACAGATTTCATTGCTGAGTGATATTGCTTTGTAAGTAAATACCACAAGTTCTTTATCCATTTTTCACTTTCTGCGATGTTGAACTTGTACTGTAAACGAGGTTCTTGTAAACAGAGCCGTTCCAAACATTGGGGTGGCTGTGTCTTTTTGATTTTAATTTCCCTAAGCTATAGGACCATAAGTGGAAGTGCCCTAGGTTCTGTTGCTTTGTTTTTTAGATGTTTCAGGAAACACCATACACTTCTCCCTAGTGGTTATTGGCAATTTACATCCCGCCCATCAGCATAACAAGGCTCCCAGTTCTCCATGGCCTGTCCTGCCTTTCTGGATTTTACACTTTTATCAGATGGCCCTTTTGACCGGGGGGAAGTGAGACTTCATTGTAGTGCAGATTTCCTTTGCAAGCTTGCTGGGTTGGCCAAAAAGGGCGTATGCGTTTTTTCCTGAATATATTCAGGAAAAAACGCATACGCCCTTTTTGGCCAAGTGCATCATTGTGGACGTTCTGCCTCTTTTCCTATGCTTTCAATGCAATTCCAGTCTACCTCCTGAAATCGGTTTCCTTCAATTCTGCCCCGCTTTCAAGTCCTCTTGGCAGCCTTACTTTAGTATATTTTTGGACGATAGCTGTCATTTATAACTCTGCAGGTTTGTGAATTACAGTGCCCCTGAGCTCCTTTCTTCAACTCGCTTTCTTTTGAGCTGGCCGCAACACCGCAGGATGGCTTCAGGCCCTAATCTGGTTCCGGCACGGCACGCTGATCCTTTGGTTAATTCCTCTTCCTGGTGGGAAATGAGAGTTAAATTTGCCCGTCCAGACACCTCCAGCTAGCCTCTCATTGGTTCTCGCTATTCCTGTTCATCTTCCACAGAAATTGCAAACTGGGCCAAACAGGAGGTTAAAGGGACTGACTCTCCAAGTCGGGAGAGTGTTAGTAAAGCTTCTGGAATGTTGCACCCGAGTACCAGGGGAGGAAAACTGAGACATATTTGAACACGTCTCCCGATCACATGGTTGATCATACTCTGGGTTCCACATGCATGTTTTAGCTGAAGGAAGAATACCTAAAACCTGGGTAGTTGAAACCCGTGGAATGGGTACCATGCAATATGACTTCAAAGGGTCTTCATTTGCTCACTGAACCTCTCCAATCCTATCACTGCTGCGTTTATGCCCCTGTACACATGCTTGAAATTCTTTCGTAGACATAGCAATCCATAGGTTTTAAGATACTTACTAGTCAGGTACATTCTTAGGCGTTTAATATGGGGTGTTGAGTCCATTTCGTTGAGCAAGGAGTAGCTCTTGTCTATTCCATATTTGGCTTAAGGAACTTTATCTGTGCTCATTTCAATCTCTGGTTTTATGCAGCACCCCAACTCACCTTTCCCCTTAAGCAAGCATAAGTTGGTTTTCTAAATTTGAGACCCTGTTCTGTTTTGTAATTCAGTTCCTGTGTAGCCAAGTTTACATTCCGTGTATTAGTGATATCTTATGATGTTTCTTTTTCTGTGTGACTTATTTCAGTTAGAATCATCGTACCTGAATCCACTCATTGTGCTGCTAAGGGCCTGATGACACAGATTTCATTGCTGAGTGATATTGCTTTGTAAGTAAATACCACAACTTCTTTATCCATTTTTCACTTTCTGCGATGTTGAACTTCTACTGTAAACGAGGTTCTTGTAAACAGAGCCGTTCCAAACTTTGGGGTGGCTGTGTCTTTTTGATTTTAATTTCCCTAAGCTATAGGACCATAAGTGGAAGTGCCCTAGGCTCTGTTGCTTTGTTTTTTAGATGTTTCAGGAAACACCATACACTTCTCCCGAGTGGCTGTTGGCAATTTACATCCCGCCCATCAGCATAACAAGGCTCCCAGTTCTCCATGGCCTGTCCTGCCTTTCTGGATTTTACACTTTTTTCAGATGTCCCTTTTGACCGGGGGGAAGTGAGACTTCATTGTAGTGCAGATTTCCTTCGCATGCTTGCTTGGTTGGCCAAAAGGGCGTATGCTTTTTTTCCTGAATATATTCAGGAAAAAACGCATACGCCCTTTTTGGCCAAGTGCATGACTGTGGACGTTCTGCCTCTTTTCCTATGCTTTCAATGCAATTCCAGTCTACCTCCTGAAATCGGTTTCCTGCAATTCTGCCCCGCTTTCAAGTCCTCTTGGCAGCCTTACTTCAGTGTATTTTTGGACGATAGCTGTCATTTATAACTCTACAGGTTTGTGAATTACAGTGCCCCTGAGCTCCTTTCTTCAACTTGCTTTCTTTTGAGCTGGCCGCAACACCGCAGGATGGCTTCAGGCCCTAATCTGGTTCCGGCACGGCACGCTGAGCCTTTGGTTATTTCCTCTTCCTGGTGGGAAATGAGAGTTAAATTTGCCCGTCCAGAAACCTCCAGCTAGTCTCTCATTGGTTCTCCCTATTCCTGTTCATCTTCCGCAGAAATTGCAAACTGGGCCAAACAGGAGGTTAAAGGCACTGACTCTCCAAGTGGGGAGAGTGTTCGTTAAGCGTCTGGAATGTTGCACCCGAGTATCAGGGGACCAAAAGTGAGACATATTTGAACATGTCTCCCGATCACACAGTTGATCATACTCTGGGTTCCACATGCATGTTTTAGCTGAAGGAAGAATACCTTAAACCTGGAGAGTTGAGACCCGTGGAATGGGTACCATGCAATATGACTTCAAAGGGTCTTCATTTGCTCACCGAACCCCTCCAATCCTATCACTGCTGTGTTTATGCCCCGGTACATACGCTTGATTCTCTTTCGGAGACATAGCAATCCATAGGTTTTAAGATACTTACTAGTCACGTACATTCTTAGGCGTTTAATATGGGGTGTTGAGTCCATTTCATTGAGCAAGGAGTAGCTCTTGTCTATTCCATATTTGGCTTAAGGAACTTTATCTGTGCTCATTTCAATCTCTGGTTTTATGCAGCACCCCAACTCACCTTTCCCCTTAAGCAAGCATAAGTTGGTTTTCTAAATTTGAGACCCTGTTCTGTTTTGGAATTCAGTTCCTGTGTAGCCAAGTTTACATTCCGTGTATTAGTGATATCTTATGATGTTTCTTTTTCTGTGTGACTTATTTCAGTTAGAATCATCGTACCTGAATCCACTCATTATGCTGCTACGGGCCTGATGACATAGATTTCATTGCTGAGTGATACTGCATTGTACGTAAGTACCACAAGTTCTTTATCCATTTTTCACTTTCTGTGATATTGAACTTGTACGGTAAACGAGGTTCTCGTAAACAGAGGCGTCCCAAACTTTGGGGTGGCTGTGTCTTTTTGATTTTAATTTCCCTAAGCTATAGGACCATAAGTGGAAGTGCCCTAGGCTCTGTTGCTTTGTTTTTTGGATGTTTCAGGAGACACCATACAGTTCTCCAGAGTGTCTGTTGGCAATTTACATCCCGCCCATCAGCATAACAAGGCTCCCAGTTCTCCATGGCCTGTCCTGCCTTTCTGGATTTTACACCTTTTTCAGATGGCCCTTTTGGCCGGGGGGAAGTGAGACTTCATTGTAGTGCAGATTTCCTTTGGAAGCTTGCTTGGTTGGCCAAAAAGGGCGTATGCGTTTTTTCCTGAATATATTCAGGAAAAAACGCATACGCCCTTTTTGGCCAAGTGCATTATTGTGGACGTTCAGCCTCTTTTCCTATGCTTTCAATGCAATTCCAGTCTACCTCCTGAAATCGGTTTCCTGCAATTCTGCCCTGCTTTCAAGTCCTCTTGGCAGCCTTACTTCAGTCTATTTTTGGACGATAGCTGTCATTTATAACTCTGCAGGTTTGTGAATTACAGTGCCCCTGAGCTCCTTTCTTCAACTCGCTTTCTTGTGACCTGGCCGCAACACCGTAGGATGGCTTCAGGCCCTAATCTGGTTCCGGCACGGCACGCTGAGCCTTTGGTTAATTCCTCTTCATGGTGGGATAGAAGAGTTAAATTTGCCCATCCAGACACCTCCAGCTAGTCTCTCATTGGTTCTCCCTATTCCTGTTCAACTTCCGCAGTAATTGCAAACTGGGCCAAACAGGAAGTTAAAGGCACTGACTCTCCAAGTCGGGAGAGCGTTAGTAAAGCGTCTGGAATGTTGCACCCGAGTACCAGGGGACGAAAACTGAGACATATTTGAACACGTCTCCCGATCACATGGTTGATCATACTCTAGGTTCCACATGCATGTTTTAGCTGAAGGAAGAATACCTTAAACCTGGGTAGTTGAAACCCGTGGAATGGGTACCATGCAATATGACCTCAAAGGGTCTTCATTTGCTCTCCGAACCTCTCCAATCCTATCACTGCTGCGTTTATGCCCCTGTACACACGCTTGATTCTCTTTTGGAGACATAGCAATCCATAGGTTTTAAGATACTTACTAGTCAGGTACATTCTTAGGCGTTTAATATGCGGTGTTGAGTCCATTTCGTTGAGCAAGGAGTAGCTCTTGTCTATTCCATATTTGGCTTAAGGAACTTTATCTGTGCTCATTTCAATCTCTGGTTTTATGCAGCACCCCAACTCACCTTTCCCCTTAAGCAAGCATAAGTTGGTTTTCTAAATTTGAGACCCTGTTCTGTTTTGGAATTCAGTTCCTGTGTAGCCAAGTTTACATTCCGTGTATTAGTGATATCTTATGATGTTTCTTTTTCTGTGTGACTTATTTCAGTTAGAATCATCGTACCTGAATCCACTCATTATGCTGCTACGGGCCTGATGACATAGATTTCATTGCTGAGTGATACTGCATTGTACGTAAGTACCACAAGTTCTTTATCCATTTTTCACTTTCTGTGATCTTGAACTTGTACGGTAAACGAGGTTCTTGTAAACAGAGGCGTCCCAAACTTTGGGGTGGCTGTGTCTTTTTGATTTTAATTTCCCTAAGCTATAGGACCATAAGTGGAAGTGCCCTAGGCTCTGTTGCTTTGTTTTTTAGATGTTTCAGGAAACACCATACACTTCTCCTGAGTGTCTGTTGGCAATTTACATCCCGCCCATCAGCATAACAAGGCTCCCAGTTCTCCATGGCCTGTCCTGCCTTTCTGGATTTTACACTTTTTTCAGATGGCCCTTTTGACCGGGGGGATGTGAGACTTCATTGTAGTGCAGATTTCCTTTGCAAGTTTGCTTGGTTGGCCAAAAAGGGCGTATGCGTTTCTTCCTGAATATATTCAGGAAAAAACGCATACGCCCTTTTTGGCCAAGTGCATCATTGTGGACGTTCTGCCTCTTTTCCTATGCTTTCAATGCATTTCCAGTCTACCTCCTGAAATCGGTTTCCTGCAATTCTGCCCCGCTTTCTAGTCCTCTTGGCAGCCTTACTTCAGTGTATTTTTGGACGATAGCTGTCATTTATAACTCTACAGGTTTGTGAATTACAGTGCCCCTGAGCTCCTTTCTTCAACTCGCTTTCTTTTGAGCTGGCCGCAACACCGCAGGATGGCTTCAGGCCCTAATCTGGTTCCGGCACGGCACGCTGAGCCTTTGGTTATTTCCTCTTCCTGGTGGGAAATGAGAGTTAAATTTGCCTGTCCAGAAACCTCCAGCTAGTCTCTCATTGGTTCTCCCTATTCCTGTTCATCTTCCGCAGAAATTGCAAACTGGGCCAAACAGGAGGTTAAAGGCACTGACTCTCCAAGTGGGGAGAGTGTTCGTTAAGCGTCTGGAATGTTGCACCCGAGTACCAGGGGACCAAAAGTGAGACATATTTGAACATGTCTCCCGATCACACAGTTGATCATACTCTGGGTTCCACATGCATGTTTTAGCTGAAGGAAGAATACCTTAAACCTGGAGAGTTGAGACCCGTGGAATGGGTACCATGCAATATGACTTCAAAGGATCTTCATTTGCTCACCAAACCTCTCCAATCCTATCACTGCTGTGTTTATGCCCCGGTACATACGCTTGATTCTCTTTCGGAGACATAGCAATCCATAGGTTTTAAGATACTTACTAGTCAGGTACATTCTTAGGCGTTTAATATGGGGTGTTGGGTCCATTTCGTTGAACAAGGAGTAGCTCTTGTCTATTCCATATTTGGCTTAAGGAACGTTATCTGTGCTCATTTCAATCTCTGGTTTTATGCAGCACCCCAACTCACCTTTCCCCTTAAGCAAGCATAAGTTGGTTTTCTATATTTGAGACCCTGTTCTGTTTTGGAATTCAGTTCCTGTGTAGCCAAGTTTACATTCCGTGTATAAGTGATATCTTATGATGTTTCTTTTTCTGTGTGACTTATTTCAGTTAGAATCATCGTACCTGAATCCACTCATTATGCTGCTACGGGCCTGATGACATAGATTTCATTGCTGAGTGATACTGCATTGTACGTAAGTACCACAAGTTCTTTATCCATTTTTCACTTTCTGTGATATTGAACTTGTACGGTAAACGAGGTTCTTGTAAACAGAGGCGTCCCAAACTTTGGGGTGGCTGTGTCTTTTTGATTTTAATTTCCCTAAGCTATAGGAGCATAAGTGGAAGTGCCCTAGGCTCTGTTGCTTTGTTTTTTAGATGTTTCAGGAAACACCATACACTTCTCCGGAGTGTCTGTTGACAATTTACATCCCGCCCATCAGCATAACAAGGCTCCCAGTTCTCCATGGCCTGTCCTGCCTTTCTGGATTTTACACCTTTTTCAGATGGCCCTTTTGACCAGGGGGAAGTGAGACTTCTTTGTAGTGCAGATTTCCTTTGCAAGCTTGCTTGGTTGGCCAAAAAGGGCGTATGCGTTTTTTCCTGAATATATTCAGGAAAAAACGCATACGCCCTTTTTGGCCAAGTGCATCATTGTGGACGTTCTGCCTCTTTTCCTATGCTTTCAATGCAATTCCAGTCTACCTCCTGAAATCGGTTTCCTGCAATTCTGCCCCGCTTTCTAGTTCTCTTGGCAGCCTTACTTCAGTCTATTTTTGGACGATAGCTGTCATTTATAACTCTGCAGGTTTGTGAATTACAGTGCCCCTGAGCTCCTTTCTTCAACTCGCTTTCTTGTGACCTGGCCGCAACACCGCAGGATGGCTTCAGGCCCAAATCTGGTTCCAGCACGGCACGCTGAGCCTTTGGTTAATTCCTCTTCCTGGTGGGAAATGAGAGTTAAATTTGCCCGTCCAGACACCTCCAGCTAGTCTCTCATTGGTTCTTGCTATTCCTGTTCATCTTCCGCAGAAATTGCAAACTGGGCCAAACAGGAGGTTAAAGGGACTGACTCTCCAAGTTGGGAGACTGTTAGTAAACCGTCTGGAATGTTGCACCCGAGTACCAGTGTACGAAAACTGAGACATATTTGAACACGTCTCCCGTTCACACGGTTGATCATACTCTGGGTTCCACATGTATGTTTTAGCTGAAGGAAGAATACCTTAAACCTGGGTAGTTGAAACCCGTGGAATGGGTACCATGCAATATGACTTCAAAGGGTCTTCATTTGCTCACCGAACCTCTGCAATCCTAACACTGCTGCGTTTATGCCCCTGTACACATGCTTGATTCTCTTTCAGAGACATAGCAATCCATAGGTTTTAAGATATTTACTAGTCAGGTACATTCTTAGGCGTTTAATATGGGGTGTTGAGTCCATTTCGTTGAGCAAGGAGTAGCTCTTGTCTATTCCATATTTGGCTTAAGGAACTTTATCTGTGCTCATTTCAATCTCTGGTTTTATGCAGCACCCCTACTCACCTTTACCCTTAAGCAAGCATAAGTTGGTTTTCTAAATTTGAGTCCCTGTTCTGTTCTGTAATTCAGTTCCTGTGTAGCCAAGTTTACATTCCGTGTATTACTGATATCTTATGATGTTTCTTTTTCTGTGTGACTTATTTCAGTTAGAATCATCATACCTGAATCCACTCATTGTGCTGCTAAGGGCCTGGTGACATAGATTTCATTGCTGAGTGATATTGCTTTGTAAGTAAATACCGCAACTTCTTTATCCATTTTTCACTTTCTGAGATGTTGAACTTGTACTGAAAACGAGGTTCTTGTAAACAGAGCCGTTCCAAACTTTGGGGTGGCTGTGTCTTTTTGATTTTAATTTCCCTAAGCTATAGGACCATAAGTGGAAGTGCCCTAGGCTCTGTTGCTTTGTTTTTTAGATGTTTCAGGAAACACCATACACTTCTCCCGAGTGGTTGTTGGCAATTTATATCCCGCCCATCAGCATAACAAGGCTCCCAGTTCTCCATGGCCTGTCCTGCCTTTCTGGATTTTACACTTTTTTCAGATGGCCCTTTTGACTGGGGGGAAGTGAGACTTCACTGTAGTGCAGATTTCCTTTGCAAGCTTGCTTGGTTGGCCAAAAAGGGCGTATGCGTTTTTTCCTGAATATATTCAGGAAAAAACGCATACGCCCTTTTTGGCCAAGTGCATCACTGTGGACGTTCTTCCTCTTTTCCTATGCTTTCAATGCAATTCCAGTCTACCTCCTGAAATCGGTTTCCTGCAATTCTGCCCCGCTTTCAAGTCCTCTTGGCAGCCTTACTTCAGTGTATTTTTGGACGATAGCTGTCATTTATAACTCTACAGGTTTGTGAATTACAGTGCCCCTGAGCTCCTTTCTTCAACTCGCTTTCTTTTGAGCTGGCCGCAACACCGCAGGATGGCTTCAGGACCTAATCTGGTTCCGGCACGGCACGCTGAGCCTTTGGTTATTTCCTCTTCCTGGTGGGAAATGAGAGTTAAATTTGCCCGTCCAGAAACCTCCAGCTAGTCTCTCATTGGTTCTCCCTATTCCTGTTCATCTTCCGCAGAAATTGCAAACTGGGCCAAACAGGAGGTTAAAGGCGCTGACTCTCCAAGTGGGGAGAGTGTTCGTTAAGCGTCTGGAATGTTGCACCCGAGTACCAGGGGACCAAAAGTGAGACATATTTGAACATGTCTCCCGATCACACAGTTGACCATACTCTGGGTTCCACATGCATGTTTTAGCTGAAGGAAGAATACCTTAAACCTGGAGAGTTGAGACCCGTGGAATGGGCACCATGCAATATGACTTCAAAGGGTCTTCATTTGCTCACCGAACCTCTCCAATCCTATCACTGCTGTGTTTATGCCCCTGTACATACGCTTGATTCTCTTTCGGAGACATAGCAATCCATAGGTTTTAAGATACTTACTAGTCACGTACATTCTTAGGCGTTTAATATGGGGTCTTGGGTCCATTTCGTTGAGCAAGGAGTAGCTCTTGTCTATTCCATATTTGGCTTAAGGAACGTTATCTGTGCTCATTTCAATCTCTGGTTTTATGCAGCACCCCAACTCACCTTTCCCCTTAAGCAAGCATAAGTTGGTTTTCTAAATTTGAGACCCTGTTCTGTTTTGGAATTCAGTTCCTGTGTAGCCAAGTTTACATTCCGTGTATTAGTGATATCTTATGATGTTTCTTTTTCTGTGTGACTTATTTCAGTTAGAATCATCGTACCTGAATCCACTCATTATGCTGCTACGGGCCTGATGACATAGATTTCATTGCTGAGTGATACTGCATTGTACGTAAGTACCACAAGTTCTTTATCCATTTTTTTCTTTCTGTGATATTGAACTTGTACGGTAAACGAGGTTCTTGTAAACAGAGGCGTCCCAAACTTTGGGGTGGCTGTGTCTTTTTGATTTTAATTTCCCTAAGCTATAGGACCATAAGTGGAAGTGCCCTAAGCTCTGTTGCTTTGTTTTTTAGATGTTTCAGGAGACACCATACAGTTCTCCAGAGTGTCTGTTGGCAATTTACATCCCGCCCATCAGCATAACAAGGCTCCCAGTTCTCCATGGCCTGTCCTGCCTTTCTGGATTTTACACTTTTTTCAGATGGCCCTTTTGACCGGGGGGAAGTGAGACTTCATTGTAGTGCAGATTTCCTTTGCAAGTTTGCTTGGTTGGCCAAAAAGGGCATATGCGTTTTTTCCTGAATATATTCAGGAAAAAACGCATATGCCCTTTTTGGCCAAGTGCATCATTGTGGACGTTCTGCCTCTTTTCCTATGCTTTCAATGCAATTCCAGTCTACCTCCTGAAATCGGTTTCCTGCAATTCTGCCCTGCTTTCAAGTCCTCTTGGCAGCCTTACTTCAGTCTATTTTTGGACGATAGCTGTCATTTATAACTCTGCAGGTTTGTGAATTACAGTGCCCCTGAGCTCCTTTCTTCAACTTGCTTTCTTGTGACCTGGCTGCAACACCGTAGGATGGCTTCAGGCCCTAATCTGGTTCCGGCACGGCACGTTGAGCCTTTGGTTAATTCCTCTTCCTGGTGGGAAAGAAGAGTTAAATTTGCCCGTCCAGACACCTCCAGCTAGTCTCTCATTGGTTCTCCCTATTCCTGTTCAACTTCCGCAGTAATTGCAAACTGGGCCAAACAGGAAGTTAAAGGCACTGACTCTCCAAGTCGGGAGAGCGTTAGTAAAGCGTCTGGAATGTTGCACCCGAGTTCCAGGGTACGAAAACTGAGACATATTTGAACACGTCTCCCGATCACATGGTTGATCATACTCTAGGTTCCACATGCATGTTTTAGCTGAAGGAAGAATACCTTAAACCTGGGTAGTTCAAACCCGTGGAATGGGTACCATGCAATATGACCTCAAAGGGTCTTCATTTGCTCTCCGAACCTCTCCAATCCTATCACTGCTGCGTTTATGCCCCTGTACACATGCTTGATTCTCTTTTGGAGACATAGCAATCCATAGGTTTTAAGATACTTACTAGTCAGGTACATTCTTAGGCGTTTAATATGGGGTGTTGAGTCCATTTCGTTGAGCAAGGAGTAGATCTTGTCTATTCCATATTTGGCTTAAGGAACTGTATCTGTGCTCATTTCAATCTCTGGTTTTATGCAGCACCCCAACTCACCTTTACCCTTAAGCAAGCATAAGTTGGTTTTCTAAATTGGAGACCCTGTTCTGTTTTGGAATTCAGTTCCTGTGTAGCCAAGTTTACATTCCGTGTATTAGTGATATCTTATGATGTTTCTTTTTCTGTGTGACTTATTTCAGTTAGAATCATCGTACCTGAATCCACTCATTATGCTGCTACGGGCCTGATGACATAGATTTCATTGCTGAGTGATACTGCATTGTACGTAAGTACCACAGGTTCTTTATCCATTTTTCACTTTCTGTGATCTTGAACTTGTATGGTAAACGAGGTTCTTGTAAACAGAGGCGTCCCAAACTTTGGGGTGGCTGTGTCTTTTTGATTTTAATTTCCCTAAGCTATAGGACCATAAGTGGAAGTGCCCTAGGCTCTGTTGCTTTGTTTTTTAGATGTTTCAGGAAACACCATACACTTCTCCTGAGTGTCTGTTGGCAATTTACATCCCGCCCATCAGCATAACAAGGCTCCCAGTTCTCCATGGCCTGTCCTGCCTTTCTGGATTTTACACTTTTTTCAGATGGCCCTTTTGACCGGGGGGAAGTGAGACTTCATTGTAGTGCAGATTTCCTTTGCAAGTTTGCTTGGTTGGCCAAAAAGTGCGTATGCGTTTTTTCCTGAATATATTCAGGAAAAAACGCATACGCCCTTTTTGGCCAAGTGCATCATTGTGGACGTTCTGCCTCTTTTCCTATGTTTTCAATGCATTTCCAGTCTACCTCCTGAAATCGGTTTCCTGCAATTCTGCCCCGCTTTCAAGTTCTCTTGGCAGCCTTACTTCAGTATATTTTTGGACGATAGCTGTCATTTATAACTCTGCAGGTTTGTGAATTACAGTGCCCCTTATCTCCTTTCTTCAACTCGCTTTCTTGTGAGCTGGCCGCAACACCGCATGATGGTTTCAGGCCCAAATCTGGTTCCGGCACGGCACGCTGAGCCTTTGGTTAATTCCTCTTCCTGGTGAGAAATGAGAGTTAAATTTGCCCGTCTAGACACCTCCAGGTAGTCTCTCATTGGTTCTCGCTATTCCTGTTCATCTTCCGCAGAAATTGCAAACTGGGCCAAACAGGAGGTTAAAGGCGCTGACTCTCCAAGTGGGGAGAGTGTTAGTAAAGCATCTGGAATGTTGCACCCGAGTACCAGGGTACGAAAACTGAGACATATTTGAACACGTCTCCCGATCACATGGTTGATCATACTCTGGGTTCCACATGCATGTTTTAGCTGAAGGAAGAATACCTTAAACCTGGAGAGTTGAGACCCGTGGAATGGGTACCATGCAATATGAATTCAAAGGGTCTTCATTTGCTCACCGAACCTCTCCAATCCTATCACTGCTGCATTTATGCCCCTGTACACATGCTTGATTCTCTTTCGGAGACATAGCAATCCATAGGTTTTAAGATACTTACTAGTCAGGTACAATCTTAGGCGTTTAATATGCAGTGTTGAGTCCATTTCGGTGAGGAAGGAGTAGCTCTTGTCTATTACATATTTGGCTTAAGGAACTTTATCTGTGCTCATTTCAATCTCTGGTTTTATGCAGCACCCCAACTCACCTTTCCCCTTAAGCAAGCATAAGTTGGTTTTCTAAATTTGAGATCCTGTTCTGTTTTGGAATTCAGTTCCTGTGTAGCCAAGTTTACATTCCGTGTATTAGTGATAACTTTTGATGTTTCCTTTTCTGTGTGACTTATTTCAGTTAGAATCATCGTACCTGAATCCACTCATTATGCTGCTACGGGCCTGATGACATAGATTTCATTGCTGAGTGATACTGCATTGTACGTAAGTACCGCAAGTTCTTTATCCATTTTTCACTTTCTGTGATATTGAACTTGTACGGTAAACGAGGTTCTTGTAAACAGAGGCGTCCCAAACTTTGGGGTGGCTGTGTCTTTTTGATTTTAATTTCCCTAAAGTAAAGGATCATAAGTGGAAGTGCCCTAGGCTCTGTTGCTTTGTTTTTTAGATGTTTCAGGAAACACCATACACTTCTCCCGAGTGTCTGTTGGCAATTTACATCCCGCCCATCAGCATAACAAGGCTCCCAGTTCTCCATGGCCTGTCCTGCCTTTCTGGATTTTACACTTTTTTCAGATGGCCCTATTGACCGGGGGGAAGTGAGACTTCATTGTAGTGCAGATTTCCTTTGCAAGCTTGCTTGGTTGGCCAAAAAGGGCGTATGCGTTTTTTCCTGAATATATTCAGGAAAAAACGCATATGCCCTTTTTGGCCAAGTGCATCATTGTGGACGTTCTGCCTCTTTTCCTATGCTTTCAATGCAATTCCAGTCTACCTCCTGAAATCGGTTTCCTGCAATTCTGCCCCGCTTTCAAGTCCTCTTGGCAGACTTAGTTCACTATATTTTTGGACGATAGTTGTCATTTATAACTCTGCAGGTTTGTGCATTACAGTGCCCCTGTGCTCCTTTCTTCAACTCGCTTTCTTGTGACCTGGCCGCAACACCCCAGGATGGCTTCAGGCCCTAATCTGGTTCCGGCATGGCACGCTGAGGCTTTGGTTATTTCCTCTTCCTGGTGGGAAATGAGAGTTAAATTTGCCCGTCCAGACACCTCCAGCTAGTCTCTCATTGGTTCTCGCTATTCCTGTTCATCTTCCGCAGAAATTGCAAACTGGGCCAAACAGGAGGTTAAAGGGACTGACTCTCCAAGTCGGGAGAGTGTTAGTAAAGCGTCTGGAATGTTGCACCCGAGTACCAGGGTACGAAAACTGAGACATATTTGAACACGTCTCCCGATCACACGGTTGATCATACTCTAGGTTCCACATGCATGTTTTAGCTGAAGGAAGAATACCTTAAACCTGGGTAGTTGAAAACCGTGGAATGGGTACCATGCAACATGACTTCAAAGGGTCTTCATTTGCTCACCGAACCTCTCCAATCCTATCACTGCTGCGTTTATGCCCCTGTACACACGCTTGATTCTCTTTCGGACACATAGCAATCCATAGGTTTTAAGATACTTACTAATCAGATACATTCTTAGGCGTTTAATATGGGGTGTTGTGTCCATTTCGTTGAGCAAGGAGTAGCTCTTGTCTCTTCCATATTTGGCTTAAGGAACTTTATCTGTGCTCATTTCAATCTCTGGTTTTATGCAGCACCCCAACTCACCTTTCCCCTTAAGCAAGCATAAGTTGGTTTTCTAAATTTGAGACCCTGTTCTGTTCTGTAATTCAGTTCCTGTGTAGCCAAGTTTACATTCCGTGTATTACTGATATCTTATGATGATTCTTTTTCTGTGTGACTTATTTCAATTAGAATCATCGTACCCGAATCCACTCATTGTGCTGCTAAGGGCCTGATGACATAGATTTCATTGCTGAGTGATACTGCATTGTACGTAAGTACCACAAGTTCTTTATCCATTTTTCACTTTCTGTGATATTGAACTTGTACGGTAAAAGAGGTTCTTGTAAACAGAGGCGTCCCAAACTTTGGGGTGGCTGTGTCTTTTTGATTTTAATTTCCCTAAGCTATAGGACCATAAGTGGAAGTGCCCTAGGCTCTGTTGCTTTGTTTTTTAGATGTTTCAGGAAACACCATACACTTCTCCCGAGTGTCTGTTGGCAATTTACATCCCGCCCATCAGCATAACAAGGCTCCCAGTTCTCCATGGCCTGTCCTGCCTTTCTGGATTTTACACTTTTTTCAGATGGCCCTTTTGACCGGGGGGAAGTGAGACTTCATTGTAGTGCAGATTTCCTTTGCAAGCTTGCTTGGTTGGCCAAAAAGTGCGTATGCGTTTTTTCCTGAATATATTCAGGAAAAAACGCATACGCCCTTTTTGGTCAAGTGCATCATTGTGGACGTTCTGCCTCTTTTCCTATGCTTTCAATGCAATTCCAGTCTACCTCCTGAAATCGGTTTCCTGCAATTCTGCCCTGCTTTCAAGTCCTCTTTGAAGCCTTACTTTAGTATATTTTTGGATGATAGCTGTCATTTATAACTCTGCAAGTTTGTGAATTACAGTGCCCCTGAGCTCCTTTCTTCAAATCGCTTTCTTGTGACCTGGCCGCAACACCCCAGGATGGCTTCAGGCCCTAATCTGGTTCCGGCATGGCACGCTGAGCCTTTGGTTAATTCCTCTTCCTGGTGGGAAATGAGAGTTAAATTTGCCCGTCCAGACACCTCCAGCTAGTCTCTCATTGGTTCTCGCTATTCCTGTTCATCTTCCGCAAAAATTGCAAACTGGGCCAAACAGGAGGTTAAAGGGACTGACTCTCCAAGTCGGGAGAGTGTTAGTAAAGCGTCTGGAATGTTGCACCCGAGTACCAGGGTACGAAAACTGAGACATATTTGAACACGTCTCCCGATCACATGTTGATCATACTCTAGGTTCCACATGCATGTTTTAGCTGAAGGAAGAATACCTTAAACCTGGGTAGTTGAAACCCGTGGAATGGGTACCATGCAACATGACTTCAAAGGGTCTTCATTTGCTCACCGAACCTCTCCAATCCTATCACTGCTGCGTTTATGCCCCTGTACACATGCTTGATTCTCTTTCGGAGACATAGCAATCCCTAGGTTTTAAGATACTTACTAGTCAGGTACATTCTTAGGCGTTTAATATGCGGTGTTGAGTCCATTTCGTTGAGCAAGGAGTAGCTCTTGTCTATTCCATATTTGGCTTAAGGAACTTTATCTGTGCTCATTTCAATCTCTGGTTTTATGCAGCACCCCAACTCACCTTTACCCTTAAGCAAGCATAAGTTGGTTTTCTAAATTTGAGACCCTGTTCTGTTTTGGAATTCAGTTCCTGTGTAGCCAAGTTTCCATTCCGTGTATTACTGATATCTTATGATGTTTCTTTTTCTGTGTGACTTATTTCAGTTAGAATCATCATACCTGAATCCACTCATTGTGCTGCTAAGGGCCTGATGACATAGATTTCATTGCTGAGTGATATTGCTTTGTAAGTAAATACCACAACTTCTTTATCCATTTTTCACTTTCTGCAATGTTGAACTTGTACTGTAAACGAGGTTCTTGTAAACAGAGGCGTCCCAAACTTTGGTGTGGCTGTGTCTTTTTGATTTTAATTTCCCTAAGCTATAGGACCATAAGTGGAAGTGCCCTAGGCTTTGTTGCTTTGTTTTTTAGATGTTTCAGGAAACACCATACACTTCTCCTGAGTGTCTGTTGGCAATTTACATCCCGCCCATCAGCATAACAGGGCTCCCAGTTCTCCATGGCCTGTCCTGCCTTTCTGGATTTTACACTTTTTCAGATGGCCCTTTTTACCGGGGGGAAGTGAGACTTCATTGTAGTGCAGATTTCCTTTGCAAGCTTGCTTGGTTGGCCAAAAAGGGCGTATGCGTTTTTTCCTGAATATATTCAGGAAAAAACGCATACGCCCTTTTTGGCCAAGTGCATCATTGTGGACGTTCTGCCTCTTTTCCTATGCTTTCAATGCAATTCCAGTCTACCTCCTGAAATCGGTTTCCTGCAATTCTGCCCTGCTTTCAAGTCCTATTGGCAGCCTTACTTCAGTCTATTTTTGGACGATAGCTGTCATTTATAACTCTGCAGGTTTGTGAATTACAGTGCCCCTGAGCTCCTTTCTTCAACTCGCTTTCTTGTGAGCTGGCCGCAACACCGCAGGATGGCTTCAGGCCCTAATCTGGTTCCGGCACGGCACGCTGAGCCTTTGGTTAATGCCTCTTCCTGGTGGGAAATGAGAGTTAAATTTGCCTGTCCAGACACCTCCAGCTAGCCTCTCATTGGTTCTCGCTATTCCTGTTCATCTTCCGCAGAAATTGCAAACTGGGCCAAACAGGAGGTTAAAGGAACTGACTCTCCAAGACGGGAGAGTGTTAGTAAAGCGTCTGGAATGTTGCACCCGAGTACCAGGGGAGGGAAACTGAGACATATTTGAACACGTCTCCCGTTCACATGGTTGATCATACTCTGGGTTCCACATGCATGTTTTAGCTGAAGGAAGAATACCTTAAACCTGGAGAGTTGAGACCCGTGGAATGGGTACCATGCAATATGACTTCAAAGGGTCTTCATTTGCTCACCGAACCTCTCCAATCCTATCACTGCTGCGTTTATGCCCCTGTACACACGCTTGATTCTCTTTTGGAGACATAGCAATCCATAGTTTTTAAGATACTTACTAGTCAGGTACATTCTTAGGCGTTTAATATGGGGTGTTGAGTCCATTTCGTTGAGCAACGAGTAGCTCTTGTCTATTCCATATTTGGCTTAAGGAAATTTATCTGTGCTCATTTCAATCTCTGGTTTTATGCAGCACCCCAACTCACCTTTCCCCTTAAGCAAGCATAAGTTGGTTTTCTAAATTTGAGACCCTGTTCTGTTCTGTAATTCAGTTCCTGTGTAGCCAAGTTTACATTCCGTGTATTACTGATATCTTATGATGTTTCTTTTTCTGTGTGACTTATTTCAGTTAGAATCATCATACCTGAATCCACTCATTGTGCTGCTACGGGCCTGATGACACAGATTTCATTGCTGAGTGATATTGGTTTGTAAGTGAATACCACAACTTCTTTCTCCATTTTTCACTTTCTGCGATGTTGAACTTGTACTGTAAACGAGGTTCTTGTAAACAGAGCCGTTCCAAACTTTGGGGTGGCCGTGTCTTTTTGATTTTAATTTCCCTAAGCTATAGGACCATAAGTGGAAGTGCCCTAGGTTCTGTTGCTTTGTTTTTTACATGTTTCAGGAAACACCATACACTTCTCCCGAGTGGTTGTTGGCAATTTACATCCCGCCCATCAGCATAACAAGGCTCCCAGTTCTCCATGGCCTGTCCTGCCTTTCTGGACTTTACACTTTTTTCAGATGGCCCTTTTGACCGGGGGGAAGTGAGACTTCATTGTAGTGCAGATTTCCTTTGCAAGCATGCTTGGTTGGCCAAAAAGGGCGTATGCGTTTTTTCCTGAATATATTCAGGAAAAAACGCATACGCCCTTTTTGGCCAAGTGCATCATTGTGGACGTTCTGCCTCTTTTCCTATGCTTTCAATGCAATTCCAGTCTACCTCCTGAAATTGGTTTCCTGCAATTCTGCCCCGCTTTCAAGTCCTCTTGGCAGCCTTACTTCAGTCTATTTTTGGACGATAGCTGTCATTTATAACTCTGCAGGTTTGTGAATTACAGTGCCCCTGAGCTCCTTTCTTCAACTCGCTTTCTTGTGAGCTGGCCGCAACACCGCAGGATGGCTTCAGGCCCTAATCTGGTTCCGGCACGGCACGCTGAGCCTTTGGTTAATTCCTCTTCCTGGTGGGAAATGAGAGTTAAATTTGCCCGTCCAGACACCTCCAGCTAGTCTCTCATTGGTTCTCGCTATTCCTGTTCATCTTCCGCAGAAATTGCAAACTGGGCCAAACAGGAGGTTAAAGGGACTGACTCTCCAAGTCGGGAGAGTGTTAGTAAAGCGTCTGGAATGTTTTACCAGAGTACCAGGGTACGAAAACTGAGACATATTTGAACACGTCTCCCGATCACATGGTTGATCATACTCTAGGTTCCACATGCATGTTTTAGCTGAAGGAAGAATACCTTAAACCTGGGTAGTTGACACCCGTGGAATGGGTACCATGCAATATGACTTCAAAGGGTCTTCATTTGCTCACCGAACGTCTCCAATCCTATCACTGCTGTGTTTATGCCCCTGTACACATGCTTGATTCTCTTTCGGAGACATAGCAATCCATAGGTTTTAAGATACTTACAAGTCAGGTACATTCTTAGGCGTTTAATATGGGGTGTTGAGTCCATTTCGTTGAGCAAGGAGTAGCTCTTGTCTATTCCATATTTGGCTTAAGGAACTTTATCTGTGCTCATTTCAATCTCTGGTTTTATGCAGCACCCCAACTCACCTTTCCCCTTAAGCAAGCATAAGTTGTTTTTCTAAATTTGAGACCCTGTTCTGTTCTGTAATTCAGTTCCTGTGTAGCCAAGTTTACATTCTGTGTATTACTGATATCTTATGATGTTTCTTTTTCTGTGTGACTTATTTCAGTTAGAATCATCATACCTGAATCCACTCATTGTGATGCTAAGGGCCTGATGACATAGATTTCATTGCTGAGTGATACTGCATTGTACGTAAGTACCACAAGTTCTTTATCCATTTTTCACTTTCTGCGATGTTGAACTTGTACTGTAAACGAGGTTCTTGTAAACAGAGACGTTCCAAACTTTGGGGTGGCTGTGTCTTTTTGATTTTAATTTCCCTAAGCTATAGGACCATAAGTGGCAGTGCCCTAGGCTCTGTTGCTTTGTTTTTTAGATGTTCCAGGAAACACCATACACTTCTCCCGAGTGTCTGTTGGCAATTTACATCCCGCCCATCAGCATAACAAGGCTCCCAGTTCTCAATGGCCTGTTGCCTTTCTGGATTTTACACTTTTTTCAGATGGCCCTTTTGACCGGGGGGAAGTGAGACTTCATTGTAGTGCAGATTTCCTTTGCAAGCTTGCTGGGTTGGCCAAAAAGGGCGTATGCGTTTTTTCCTGAATATATTCAGGAAAAAACGCATACGCCCTTTTTGGCCAAGTGCATCATTGTGGACGTTCTGCCTCTTTTCCTATGCTTTCAATGCAATTCCAGTCTACCTCCTGAAATCGGTTTCCTGCAATTCTGCCCCGCTTTCAAGTCCTCTTGGCAGCCTTACTTCAGTATATTTTTGGACGATAGCTGTCATTTATAACTGTGCAGGTTTGTGAATTACAGTGCCCCTGAGCTCCTTTCTTCAACTCGCTTTCTTGTGAGCTGGCCGCAACACCGCAGGATGGCTTCAGGCCCTAATCTGGTTCCGGCACGGCACGCTGAGCCTTTGGTTAATTCCTCTTCCTGGGGGGAAATGAGAGTTAAATTTGCCCGTCCAGACACCTCCAGCTATTCTCTCATTGGTTCTCGCTATTCCTGTTCATCTTCCGCAGAAATTGCAAACTGAGCCAAACATGAGGTTAAAGGGACTGACTCTCCAAGTCGGGAGAGTGTTAGTAAAGCGTCTGGAATGTTGCACCCGAGTACCAGGGGAGGAAAACTGAGACATATTTGAACACGTCTCCCGATCACATGGTTGATCATACTCTGGGTTCCACATGCATGTTTTAGCTGAAGGAAGAATACCTTAAACCTGGAGAGTTGAGACCCGTTTAATGGGTACCATGCAATATGACTTCAAAGGGTCTTCATTTGCTCACCAAACCTCTCCAATCCTATCACTGCTGCGTTTATGCCCCTGTACACACGCTTGATTCTCTTTTGGAGACATAGCAATCCATAGGTTTTAAGATACTTACTAGTCAGGTACATTCTTAGGCGTTTAATATGGGGTTTTGAGTCCATTTCGTTGAGCAAGGAGTAGCTCTTGTCTATTCCATATTTGGCTTAAGGAACTTTATCTGTGCTCATTTCAATCTCTGGTTTTATGCAGCACCCCAACTCACCTTTCCCCTTAAGCAAGCATAAGTTGGTTTTCTAAATTTGAGACCCTGTTCTGTTTTGGAATGCAGTTCCTGTGTAGCCAAGTTTACATTCCGTGTATTAGTGATATCTTATGATGTTTCTTTTTCTGTGTGACTTATTTCAGTTAGAATCATCGTACCTGAATCCACTCATTATGCTGCTACGGGCCTGATGACATAGATTTCATTGCTGAGTGATACTGCATTGTACGTAAGTACCACAAGTTCTTTATCCATTTTTCACTTTCTGTGATATTGAACTTGTACGGTAAACGAGGTTCTTGTAAACGGAGGCGTCCCAAACTTTGGGGTGGCTGTGTCTTTTTGATTTTAATTTCCCTAAGCTATAGGACCATAAGTGGAAGTGCCCTAGGCTCTGTTGCTTTGTTTTTTAGATGTTTCAGGAAACACCATACACTTCTCCCAAGTGTCTGTTGGCAATTTACATCCCGCCCATCAGCATAACAAGGCTCCCAGTTCTCCATGGCCTGTCCTGCCTTTCTAGATTTTACACTTTTTTCAGATGGCCCTTTTGACCAGGGGGAAGTGAAACTTCATTGTAGTGCAGATTTCCTTTGCAAGCTTGCTTGGTTGGCCAAAAAGGGCGTATGCGTTTTTTCCTGAATATATTCAGGAAAAAACGCATACGCCCTTTTTGGCCAAGTGCATCATTGTGGACGTTCTGCCTCTTTTCCTATGCTTTCAATGCAATTCCAGTCTACCTCCTGAAATCGGTATCCTGCAATTCTGCCCCGCTTTCAAGTCCTCTTGGAAGCCTTACTTCAGTCTATTTTTGGACGATAGCTGTCATTTATAACTCTGCAGGTTTGTGAATTACAGAGACCCTGAGCTCCTTTCTTCAACTCGCTTTCTTTTGAGCTGGCCGCAACACCGCAGGATGGCTTCAGGCCCTAATCTGGTTCCGGCACGGCACGCTGAGCCTTTGGTTATTTCCTCTTCCTGGTGGGAAATGAGAGTTAAATTTGCCCGTCCACACCTCCAGCTAGTCTCTCATTGGTTCTCCCTATTCCTGTTCATCTTCCGCAGAAATTGCAAACTGGGCCAAACAGGAGGTTAAAGGCGCTGACTCTCCAAGTTGGGAGAGTGTTAGTAAAGGGTCTGGAATGTTGCACCCGAGTACCAGGGGAGGAAAACTGAGACATATTTGAACACGTCTCCCGTTCACATGGTTGATCATGCTCTGGGTTCCACATGCATGTTTTAGCTGAAGGAAGAATACCTTAAACCTGGAGAGTTGAGACCCGTTTAATGGGTACCATGCAATATGACTTCAAAGGGTCTTCATTTGCTCACCGAACCTCTCCAATCCTATCACTGCTGCGTTTATGCCCCTCTACACACGCTTGATTCTCTTTCGGAGACATAGCAATCCATAGGTTTTAAGATACTTACTAGTCAGGTACATTCTTAGGCGTTTAATATGCGGTGTTGAGTCCATTTCGTTGAGCAAGGAGTAGCTCTTGTCTATTCCATATTTGGCTTAAGGAACTTTATCTGTGCTCATTTCAATCTCTGGTTTTATGCAGCACCCCAACTCACCTTCCCCCTTAAGCAAGCGTAAGTTGGTTTTCTAAACTTGAGACACTGTTCTGTTTTGTAATTCAGTTCATGTGTAGCCAAGTTCACATTCTGTGTATTAGTAATACCTTATGATGTTTCTTTTCTGTGTGACTTATTTCAGTTCGAATCATCATACCTGAATCCACTCATTATGCTGCTACGGGCCTGATGACATAGATTTCATTGCTGAGTGATATTGCATTGTACGTAAGTACCACAGGTTCTTTATCCATTTTTCACTTTCTGCGATATTGAACTTGTACCGTAAACGAGGTTCTTGTAAACAGAGCCGTCCCAAACTTTGGGGTGGCTGTGTCTTTTTGATTTTAATTTCCCTAAGCTATAGGACCATAAGTGGAAGTGCCCTAGGCTCTGTTGCTTTGTTTTTTAGATGTTTCAGGAAACACCATACACTTCTCCAGAGTGGCTGTTGGCAATTTACATCCCGCCCATCAGCATAAGAAGGCTCCCAGTTCTCCATGGCCTGTCGTGCCTTTATGGATTTTACACTTTTTTCAGATGGCCCTTTTGACCGGGTGGAAGTGAGACTTCATTGTAGTGCAGATTTCCTTTGCAAGCTTGCTTGGTTGGCCAAAAAGGGCGTATGCGTTTTTTCCTGAATATATTCAGGAAAAAACGCATACGCCCTTTTTGGCCAAGTGCATCATTGTCGAGTTTCTGACTCTCTTCATATGCTTTCAATGCAATTCCAGTCTACCTCCTGAAATCGGTTTCCTGCAATTCTGCCTTGCTTTCAATGCCTCTTCATAGCCTTACCTCAATATATTTTTAAAAATAGTTGGCCTTTATAACTCTGCAGGTTTTTGAATTGCAGTGGCCCTTAATTCCATTTTTTAGCTCTTATTTTTGTGGTCTTGCCCCGTAACCACAGGATTCCTTGAAGCCCTATTTTTCTTCTGGGGCACCTTGCTGTGCCTTTGGTTAATTGTTCTTACTGATGTGATATTAGAGTGACATGTGCCCATTGAAACCGCTACAGCTAGTTTCTCACTGGTTCCGCCTATTCCCATTCATCCTCTGCACTAACTGCAGACTGTGCAATACCAGAACTTAAAGGCATTGACTCCATGTGGGGATGTTGTTAGTAAAGCGGCTGGAATGTCGATCCGGAGCCCCAGGAGAGGAAAAATGAGGTGCGTTTTAGAAACCTTTCCCGATCATATGGTATACCAGTCGCTGGGTTTCCCAAGCATGGTTTAGCTGTAGGAAGATTCCCTTCAACCTGGAGTGTTGGGACCCTTGGACTGAGTAGCATGAAGTATTGCATTAAACTTTCGGCAGTTGCTCACCAAAGCTCACCAATCCTGTCAGCCCCAAGTGTCCAGCCTTATGTCTTATCCAGCTGTGGGTTTATATGTGGTCAATCCAGGTTGCATCACAGCCCCTGAGCGAATTTTGTAAGAATTTTTCTCTCTTTCATTGTTTCAGCGTTTTGTTTTTAAAATTTATTTCTATAATGGGGTTTAGCTCATTTTCACTGCTGTGTTTGTGCCGCTCTGCACACACTTGATTCCCTTATGGAGATATATCAATACATGGGTTTTAAGATTCTTATTCCTCAGATATATTTCTCTGCGGTGTATAGGGTGTGTTGAGGCCAGTTCATTGAGCAAGGTGTAGATCTTGTCTAATACCTATTTGGTTTATTGAACGGTATCTGTGCTAATTTCAAACTCTGGTTTTATGCATCACCCCACCTCTCCTTTCCCCTTAAGCTGACATAAGTGTGTTTTCTAAATGTGAGACACTGTTCTGTTCTGTAATTCATTTCTTGTGCAGCCATATTTACCCTCCCTCTATAAGTGATATCTTATGATATGTTTCTTTTTCTGTTTGACTTATTTCAAGTAGTATTATCGGACCTAAATCCACTCTTTATCCTTCTACTAGCCTTATTACATTGATTTCATGGTGAAGAGATATTCCATTGTACATAAGTACCACATCTTCTTTATCCATTGTTCTCTTTCCTGGGATATTTAAGGTGTACTGAAGTTGAGGTTCTTGTAAACAGAGTAGCCCTAAACTGTGGTGTGCTTGTGTCTTGTTGATTTTTAGACTTCCCTAGATATACTCCCATGATTGGAAGTGTCCTATGCTCTGTAGCTCTGTTTTTTAGATGATTTAGGAACGACCATACACTTCTCCAGAGTGGCTCTCGGCAGTTCACACACTGCCCATCAGCGTATAAAGGTTCCCTGTTCTCCATGGCCTGTCCTGCATTTCTGGTTTTTACAATTTTTTAGGATGGCCCTTTTGACCGGTGGGAAGTGAGACTTCTTTGTTGTGCACATTTGCATTGCTTGCTTGCTTCGTTGCCCATAAAGTGCGTATGCGTTTTTTCCTGGATATAATCAGGAAAAAACGCATACGCCCTTTTGGGCCAACTGCATCATTGTCGAAATTCTGCCGCTTTTCATGTGCGTTAAAGACGAGTCCAATCTATCTCTTGAAATCTGTTTCTTGCAATTCTGTCTTGCATTCAGATCCTCTTCTTTGCCTTACCTCAACATATTTTTGGACGTTAGTTTTCATTTATAACTCTGCAGGTTTGTGAATTGCAGTGACCCTGAGCTCCATTTTTTAAGTTGCTCTTTTGTGAGCTGGCCTCAAACCCGCAGGATTGCTTCAGGCCCTATTTTGGCTCCGGCGAGGCAGGCTTAGCCTTTCTTTAATTCTTATTCTTAATGGGAAATTAGAGTGATATGTGCCCGTCCAAACCCCTACAACTCTTCTCTCATTGGTTCCCCCTCTTCCCGTTCATCCTCCTCACAATTTGCAAAATGTGTGAAACAGAAGTTTAAATGTGCTGATTCTCCAAGTGGGGAGATTCTAAGTAGCGTGGCTGGAATGGTGAACAGGAGCACCAGGAGAGGATAAATGAGGTGCATTTTAGACACATCTCCCGATCACATGGTGTACAGTCCTCTGGGTTTTCCATGCATGTTTTAGCTGTAGGAAGATCCCTTGAACCTGCAGATTTGGGACCCATTGAATGGGTACCAGGTAGTATTACTTTAAAGGGTGTGCATTTCCTCACCCAACCTCACATTTCTCTTAGCGCAAACAGTTTCCAGCCTTATGTCTCATCCTGCTGTGGGTCTAGATGTGTTCAATCCATGTTGCATCACCGTCCCTGAGGAAAAGTTGTAAGAGGTTTTCTCTGTCTCTCTGTCGTTTATTTTTTTCAATTTATTACTATATTGGTTACAGCTGATTTTCAAAGCTCTGTTTCTTGCTGCTGTACCTCCACTTGATTCGCGTACAGAGAGACATCAATAAATTCTTTTTCAGATTCTTACCAGTCGTATATATTCTTTTCCGGTGACTTGAGTGTGCTGAGTGCAGTTCTTTTAGCTACCGTGTAGACCTTGTTGATTATCAGTTTGGTATTTGGAATGGTATCTTTGCTAATTTCAACCTCCTGGATGATGCCTCACCCCTCCCCACCTTTCCCGTTTAGCAGCCTTATGCGTGTTTTCTACATATTTGACTATGTTTTTGTTTTGTAATTTATTTCATGTGTAGCCATTTTGGATTCCACCTTTAAGTGATATCTTATGATATGTGTCTTTTTCTTTTTGAATTCTGTCACTTAGAATGATCATACGTAACTCCTCCGGAGTTGTTACAACTGGCCATATTTCATTGATTTCCAGGCTGAATAATATTCCACTCTACCTAAGTACCACATCTCTATCCATTTTTCCCCTCCAGAGACATTTAAGTTATATCCTAGTCGAGGATCTTTTAAACAGAGAGGGGGTAAACATTGGGGTGCCTGTGTCCTCTCGATTTTTGGTTTTCCCAAGATATACGCCCATGAGTGCAAGTGCCCTATGCTCTGTAGCTCATTTTTTAGATGCTTTAGTAAACACAATACACTTCTCCAGAATGGCCGTTGGCAATATACATTTCCACTATAAGTCTCACAGGGCTCCCTCTTCTCGTTGCCCTGTCCTGCATTTCTGTTGTTTACGCTTTATGAGGATGGCTCTTCTGACTGATGCGAAGTGATATCTTTTGTAGTATTGACTTCCAGTGCCCACCTGTTTGGTTGGCTAAAAAAGTGTATGCCCTTTTCTTGAATATATACAGAAAAGAACGCATACACCCTTTTTGGCCAACTGCAATGTTGGCAATGTTCAGCTCCTTTTCTTGTGCTTAATGGCGAGTCCTTTCTACCTCCTCAAATCCCTTTCCTGCCATTCTCCCTTGCTTACAAGTCCTTTTCTCTGACTTTCCTCAAGACATTTTTCAGTGATGGATATTTTCAACTCTGCAGTTTTGTGAATTTTACTGCCCCTGAGTTCCATTGTTCAACTCGTGTTTATGGGAACTGGCCACAAAGCAGCGGGATTTCCTCAAGCCCTATACTGTTTCCATGGGCAACCCTAGCCTTTGGTCAATTCGTCTTCCTGATTGGAAATTAGAGTGACATGTGCCTGTCTGAACACCTAGGACTTGTCTCTCATTGTTCCTCATCCTTCCGCTTCATCCTCTGGACAAATTCCAAACTGTACGCAACAGGATGTTGACAGTGCTGACATCTCCAAGTGGGGAGACTGTTAGTAAAGACGCTGGAGGGGTGAACCCGAGCACCAGGAGATGAGGAGATGAGATGCCTTTTCCAAACTCTTCCCGATCAGACGGTATACCATCCTCTGGGTGTGACAGACATGTTTTAGCAGTAGGAAGAGTCCCATTCATGTAAGGAGAACACCAGGGCTTTTTCAAAATCAGTGTCTCCCCGAAACCCAAACTGGGGAAGTTTTTAAGCTACGGCTACACATATGTTCATTAAGGGCCTTGGGAAGTAGGCAGAGTCCAAACTTTAGATGATTGAAGTCTTCAGGGTCAGAAGCACTCACCACCAGCTTCCCTTAGGCTACACTTTAACTGTCATTGATAGATGATGTCAATAAAAATATCTATTCTTTTTCAGATTATTTCCCCTTATAGGTTATTGCAAAATGTTGAGTGTAGTTCCCTGTGCTATACAGTAGTTCCTTGTTGATGATCTATTTTATACATAGCAGTGTGTATGTGTTCATTCCAAACTGTTAATTTATCCCTCCTCCCACCTTTCCCCTTTGGTAATAATAAATTATAAGATTTTATACTTCTCAGAAATGGGGGAGCTGAAAGAGAGGTATCATTTTCAATGGAAAAGCATTTAAAACAAGATTGAAGGTTTAACCAAGATTATTAGCTGTACATCCTTGGAAAGAAATCACTTCGTTTCTCTAATATTGACCTGACAAATAAGACAAACCTTTTCACTGAACTTGCTTATAAAAAGTGATGGAAATATCAAATGGAAGTGTTAAAAACATCTTATTTTACCCGAGCCTTATACACTGTTCTATGTTAACTACAGTTTGGCTCACACATCTGTTCATTGAGGTTACAATAGTCTCAATTTCTGTTACTGATCCTCCAGAGTGGACCCCAAGAAGTGTCCCCCTGCCCAGTGTCATTGGGGCCAACAGATCGAGACTGAGTTTGGTTCACAAGCAAAGGAAACTTTATATTTTGATCAGAGAATGGAGAGGTGAGAGCATGCACTACCCCGTGGGCTGTGGGCTGGGCTGCTGTGTAGAGATCCTGTCAGAGTCAGTGGGAGGGAGGGAGGCGGCGGAGCTCTCGAGGGCCGGGTTGGCTGTAGCTCAGGCTCTATATCGTGGAGTCTGCACTGGGCCCCAGGAGCTGAGGTGTCGACCCAGCCATTCTGCACTAGGAAATCTGGTCTGAAGTGCCGGGTGTGGAACCTCTGCATGCGGGACCCTAGGAGCACGTGAAATTAGACAAAGCACAAAGGATAAAAAAGGTTAGACTTGACTTTATTGCCCAGATTCTATTTTTATCTCCCAGGGATTTTTAATGGGCTTTGCTGGGGACAAACCCCTCCTCTGCCTTTTGTCCCGTTCCTCATTCTTGGAGTGCTGAGGGTGCAGACCCTTCTTCTGTAACTGCTGAGTGCTGAGTTGGGAGCCCTCATACCCTGGGGCGAGGGTCAGAGCTTCTCCCCAGCAGCCTCCCGGTGACGTTGATTGTCCCCAGGACCCCTGCCTCCCTGCTCGTCCACCTGAGCACCAGCATTGGAAGTGTTATAGATTCTAATGACCTTTAAGGGTCCAGGAAAGAGATGTGCAGAGACGCTGTGGGGGCCGGTTTCACCCCGCCCCACATTTGTTCGGCCACCTTAGGCTGACCGTCTCTGCCAGCCTAGATGCTCTGACCAGTAGTCTGCGCTTTCTTCAATTAGGCCCCTGAATTAACGTACAAACAGCACCAGGTGTCAGAGCCCTGCCCGCTCAACTCCCAGACAGTCCAGGGTCAGTGGTGACCAAGGACCATGATGGCTACTGAGTCAACAGCCTTTTGAAGTAAACAGGAGTCCAGCCGGTCTTATTGGCCACCATCATCACGGTGTCTGTAGGCTTTTCTATGGTGACAGTGTGGTATACTGTTCCCCCGCCAAGATTATTAGCTCCCCTCTGGGTGCAGTAAGTCCTGCAAGCAGTAGTCTACTCTTTTGGGACACACTCTTGTTGTTTTATGAGAGAAACTCCAGGTCAAGTGATGTTCACACGAGTCGTCATGGTGCCCTGTTGCCCCCGGTTATCTCTCTGGATGTTGGAGTTGGAGGGCCTCCTCACTCGAGGTCGGTGTGCCCACGGAGTGAACCCTGCAACTTCAGGGCATGGTTGGTGGTTAGGATCACCACGTGGGGTCCTTTTCCCTTAGGAGGGAGGTGGCCTTTTGGGCTGCTGATTTCCAGGTTTTTAGATACCGCCAGTATCTTGGCCAGATGTGGCAGTGGGCCAAGCCCCTTAGTGACCGTAGTTTATCCTACCTGGATGGCATTCTTGCATTGTTCCATTTCAAGTGGTCCCAGTTTTTGCACTAATTCTCCAATGGCGATTCACCTTTCACCGGGAATGTAAAGGTCAAAGGGTTTAGCTAAATTAGGGAGTTCCAGGGCAAGGGTCTGAATTGACTGCTCTTTCCATTCTTGAAAGGCCACTTCTGGATTCTATTCAAAAGGATCATCATCTTTTCCTTTCAGTGTTTCATATAGAGGCCCAGGTAGTAGACTGTGGTTAGGGATCCAGAAGCAGCAAACCCTGGCCTCCCCAGGAACCCCTAAGCTGTCTTCTAGTTTTAGAAAGGGGTAAGGCTGAAAATGGTTTCTTCCCTTTCCTGGGATGGGCTTCTCTGACCTTCTGTGAGAATGAAGCCCAGGCAGGTCACCGCAGTCTGTGATATTTGAGCTTTTTCTTGGACAACTTCTATCCTTTATTGGCTTGGTAGTTCAGAGGCCTCCTTAGTAGGGCTGGTGATCAGAATGTCGTCTGCATATTGAAGGAGGGTTTCCTTTTCCAGAGGTAGAACTTTTAGGTCTTTAGCTAAGCTTTCCCCAAAGATGGTGTGGGAATTTTTGCACCCTTGGGGCCAGACGGCCCGGAAGTATTGTTTTAGTTGTATGTTGAGTCCTGCCACTCACAAGCCAAAATTTCTTGTGACTCTGGGACTAATGGAATACAAAAGAAGGCATCATTGAAGACTAATACAGAATACCATGTCCTGGTGGTTGGTAGAATGACCAGCAGGGTGTAGGAATTAGGAGCAACTGGAGGTATATCCTCGGTGGCTTCACTGACTGTCCTGACATCCTTTACCAGGTCCCCAGCAGCCCATGGGGCTCTCGTGGTCAGACCAATCCCAGAATATGGAGCTCACCTGGGCAGGTACCCCACCCCCACCCCAGCCCACGGGGCTCTCGTGGTCAGGCCCCTCCCAGGATACAGAGCTACCCTTGCAGGTACCGTGGCAGGGCTGGGCACACAGGAACCGTGCACATAGCCCTCATTGCAGAGCACCCCCAGCTCACCTGTCGCTCAGAGCTGACACAGAGCACCTCAGAGCAGGACTTGAACTAACAAACAGCAGCTGCGACAGGTCTGTGACCCTGGGCATCACTCCGTGAGGCCTCCCTCCACCTGGTCTTCCAGAGACTTCCACTGCACCCGGGGCACCAGGCCTCTGTCTCCAACCACCACCCACCCCTCCTCTCCCTGACTCCTGGGTTCCTCTCATTAGGAGAGGGTTTTCTTGAAGTTGTCTCCCACTCATGGGCCAGATAAAATGATTAGAAAACAAGCCAAAGCTGCAGCCCCTTGTCTATCCTGACTCTCAGGAGCCCACACCTGTTCCTTGGACCTGGCCGGTTCAGCAAGTTCCATTTTCTGCAACTGTGAGCCCCTGAGGGGTGATGATTGGCTGACCTGGGCAGCCTTACCGTGCCGGCCAGCCCTCCCCAGGTGTGCCTGGGTTGAGATCAATATAAATACCACTCCAGGCAGCAAGAGCCCCTGCAGCCGTGCCTGACGCCATTTTCTCTGCCCTGTCAGCAGTCTCGGGGCTGGGCTGGTGGGAGGGAGTGAGAGGCCACGGCTTTGTGGGTGGCCCAGTGTGAGTGGGGCTCTGCTGGACTTTCTGCAGCAGTTGCCAGGCTGCCACCTGCTAAAGAAGAGGATGTGTCACCCATACCTGCTGCTGGAATTTCTCCCTGGGCAGAGGTGAGGAAGGAAAAAAGCAGTGGGGGCAGGGACAGGACGGGTATCTCAGGCAGGGAAATGGAAATCTTCCAGAAGAGCACCCAGGGCCAGGACCATCCTGGCTGGCCTGCAGGCACCAAGTCGGCTGGCATGCTGTCACTCGTGTGGCTCTATGGCCCTTCCTCTAGGCTTTCAAGTCCTTGTATATATTCAGGTGTTTTACCTGGGACGGGTGGGAATAGTTCAGCAGCAACTGGCCTGGGGCTCAGCTCACGTTTACTCACAGATGCCTCGGCACGGTGCCCCAGCTTTGCAATGAGGACGCTTGTTGCGTGGGGGCTGCTGGCTGAATGGGAGATGATTCCCCACCACTGACCAACTTCAGAATTGTTTACAACTGGAGCAAGTGCCCTGATACGGTTTTCCTCTGTGTAACTGGTGGGTTCTGTGTTTTTCTTCTCTTTTTCGTTTTTGGTTCAAGGTAGATTTTATTCCTCTTTTTTGTATTTACAGATATAAGCATGGAAATAATTTATTCATATAAATACATGTATGTGCAGGGAATAATTGTTTTTTCTGTTTTATTTTTTAAATTTTACTTCTTTTTAATTTTGAATTTTATTTTATATTTTTATACAGCAGGTTCTTATTGGTTATCTATTTTATACATATAAATGTATACATGCCAATCCCAGTCTCTCAACTCCTCCCACCACCACCCCCCCAACAGCTTTCCCCCCTTGTTGTCCATACGTTTGTTGTCTACATCTGTTGCTCTGTTTATGCCTTGCAAAATGGTTAATCTGTACAGTTTTTCTAGGTTCCACATATATGCATGAATATACAAGATTTGTTTTTCTCTTTCTGACTTACTTCACTCTGTATGACAGTCTCTAGATCCATCGACGTCTCTACAAATGACCCAATTTCATTCCTTTTCATGGCTTAGTAATATTCCATTTTATATATGTACCACAGCTTTATGCATTCGTCTGTCTGTGGGCATTTAGGTTGCTTCCATTACCTCGATATTGTAAATAGTGATGCAATGAACATTGCGGTGAATGACTCTTTTTGATTTATGGTTTTGTCTGGGTATATGTCCAGTACTGGGATTGCTGTATCCTATGGTAATTCTATTGTTAGTTTCTTAAGAAATTCCATATTGTTCTCCATAATGACTGTATCAATTTATATTCCCAACAATAGTGGAAGAGGGTTCCTTTTCTCCACACCCTTTCCAGCATTTTTTGTTTGTAGATTTTCAATGTTGCCTATTCTACCAGGTGTGAGGTGATACCTCATTGTTGAATCCATTTCGTTGAGCAAGGGGTAGCTCTTGTCTATTACATATTTGGCTTATGGAACGGTATCTGTGCTAATTTCAAACTCTGCTTTTATGCAGCACCCCAACTCACCTTCCCCCTTAAGCAGGCATAAGTTGGTTTTCTAAACTTGAGACCCTGTTCTGTTTTGTAATTCAGTTCATGTGTAGCCAAGTTCACATTCCGTGTATTAGTGATACCTTATGATGTTTCTTTTTCTGTGTGACTTATTTCACTTAGAATCATCGTGCCTCAATCCACTCATTATGCTGGTACGGGCCTGGTGACATAGATTTCATTGCTGAGTGGTATTCTGTTGTACAGAAGTACCGCAACTTCTTTATCCATTATTTGCTCTCTGTGATATTTAACTTGTGCCGTAGAAGAGATTCCTGTAAAAAGAGCCGTCCCAAATTTTGGGGTTGCTGTGTCTTTTTGATATTAATTTCCCTAAGCTATAGGACCATAAGTGGAAGTGCCCTAGGCTCTGTTGCTTTGTTTTTTAGATGTTTCAGGAAACACCATACACTTCTCCCGAGTGTCTGTGGGCAATTTACATCCCGCCCATCAGCGTAACAAGGCTCCCAGTTCTCCATGGCCTGTCCTGCCTTTCTGGATTTTACACTTTATTCTGATGGCCCTTTTGACCGGGGGGAAGTGAGACTTCATTGTAGTGCAGATTTCCTTTGCAAGCTTGCTTGGTTGGCCAAAAAGGGCGTATGCGTTTTTTCCTGAATATATTCAGGAAAAAACGCATACGCCCTTTTGGCAAAGTGCATCATTGTGGACGTTCTGCCTCTTTTCCTACGCTTTCAATGCAATTCCAGTCTACCTCCTGAAATCGGTATCCTGCAATTCTGCCCCGCTTTCAAGTCCTCTTGGCAGCCTTACTTCAGTCTATTTTTGGACGATAGCTGTCATTTATAACTCTGCAGGTTTGTGAATTACAGAGCCCCTGAGCTCCTTTCTTCAACTCACTTTCTTGTGAGCTGGCCGCAACACCGCAGGATGGCTTCAGGCCCTAATCTGTTTCCGCCACGGCACGCTGAGACTTTGGTTAATTCCTCTTCCTCGTGGGAAATGAGAGTTAAATTTGCCCGTCCAGACACCTCCAGCTAGTCTCTCATTGGTTCTCCCTATTCCTGTTCATCTTCCGCAGAAATTGCAAACTGGGCCAAACAGGAGGTTAAAGGCACTGACTGTCCAAGTCGGGAGAGTGTTAGTAAAGCGTCTGGAATGTTGCACCCGAGTACCAGGGTATGAAAACTGAGACATATTTGAACACGTCTCCCGATCACACGGTTGATCATACTCTGGGTTCCACATGCATGTTTTAGCTGAAGGAAGAATACCTTAAACCTGGAGAGTTGAGACCCGTGGAATGGGTACCATGCAATATGACTTCAAAGGGTCTTCATTTGCTCACCGAACCTCTCCAATCCTATCACTGCTGCGTTTATGCCCCTGTACACATGCTTGATTCTCTTTCGGAGACATAGCAATCCATAGGTTTTAAGATACTTACTAGTCAGGTACATTCTTAGGCGTTTAATATGGGGTGTTGAGTCCATTTCGTTGAGCAAGGAGTAGCTCTTGTCTATTCCATATTTGGCTTAAGGAACTTTATCTGTGCTCATTTCAATCTCTGGTTTTATGCAGCACCCCAACTCACCTTCCCCCTTAAGCAAGCGTAAGTTGGTTTTCTAAACTTGAGACACTGTTCTGTTTTGTAATTCAGTTCATGTGTAGCCAAGTTCACATTCTGTGTATTAGTGATACCTTATGATGTTTCTTTTCTGTGTGACTTATTTCAGTTCGAATCATCATACCTGAATCCACTCATTATGCTGCTACGGGCCTGATGACATAGATTTCATTGCTGAGTGATATTGCATTGTACGTAAGTACCACAAGTTCTTTATCCATTTTTCACTTTCTGCGATATTGAACTTGTACCGTAAACGAGGTTCTTGTAAACAGAGCCGTCCCAAACTTTGGGGTGGCTGTGTGTTTTTGATTTTAATTTCCCTAAGCTATAGGACCATAAGTGGAAGTGCCCTAGGCTCTGTTGCTTTGTTTTTTAGATGTTTCAGGAAACACCATACACTTCTCCAGAGTGGCTGTTGGCAATTTACATCCCGCCCATCAGCATAAGAAGGCTCCCAGTTCTCCATGGCCTGTCGTGCCTTTATGGATTTTACACTTTTTTCAGATGACCCTTTTGACTGGGGGGAAGTGAGACTTCATTGTAGTGCAGATTTCCTTTGCAAGCTTGCTTGGTTGGCCAAAAAGGGCGTATGCGTTTTTTCCTGAATATATTCAGGAAAAAACGCATACGCCCTTTTTAGCCAAGTGCATCATTGTCGAGTTTCTGACTCTCTTCATATGCTTTCAATGCAATTCCAGTCTACCTCCTGAAATCGGTTTCCTGCAATTCTGCCTTGCTTTCAATGCCTCTTCATAGCCTTACCTCAATATATTTTTTAAAAATAGTTGGCCTTTATAACTCTGCAGGTTTTTGAATTGCAGTGGCCCTTAGCTCCATTTTTTAGCTCTTATTTTTGTGGTCTTGCCCCATAACCACAGGATTCCTTGAAGCCCTATTTTTCTTCTGGGGCACCTTGCTGTGCCTTTGGTTAATTCTTCTTACTGATGTGATATTAGAGTGACATGTGCCCATTGAAACCGCTACAGCTAGTTTCTCACTGGTTCCGCCTATTCCCATTCATCCTCTGCACTAACTGCAGACTGTGCGATACCAGAACTTAAAGGCATTGACTCCATGTGGGGATGTTGTTAGTAAAGCGGCTGGAATGTCGATCCGGAGCCCCAGGAGAGGAAAAATGAGGTGCGTTTTAGAAACCTTTCCCGATCATATGGTATACCAGTCGCTGGGTTTCCCAAGCATGGTTTAGCTGTAGGAAGATTCCCTTCAACCTGGAGTGTTGGGACCCTTGGACTGAGTAGCATGAAGTATTGCATTAAACTTTCGGCAGTTGCTCACCAAAGCTCACCAATCCTGTCAGCCCCAAGTGTCCAGCCTTATGTCTTATCCAGCTGTGGGTTTATATGTGGTCAATCCAGGTTGCATCACAGCCCCTGAGCGAATTTTGTAAGAATTTTTCTCTCTTTCATTGTTTCAGCGTTTTGTTTTTAAAATTTATTTCTATAATGGGGTTTAGCTCCTTTTCACTGCTGTGTTTGTGCCGCTCTGCACACACTTGATTCCCTTATGGAGATATATCAATACATGGGTTTTAAGATTCTTATTACTCAGATATATTTCTCTGCAGTGTATAGGGTGTGTTGAGGCCAGTTCATTGAGCAAGGTGTAGATCTTGTCTAATACCTATTTGGTTTATTGAACGGTATCTGTGCTAATTTCAAACTCTGGTTTTATGCATCACCCCACCTCTCCTTTCCCCTTAAGCTGACATAAGTGTGTTTTCTAAATGTGAGACACTGTTCTGTTCTGTAATTCATTTCTTGTGCAGCCATATTTACCCTCCCTCTATAAGTGATATCTTATGATATGTTTCTTTTTCTGTTTGACTTATTTAAGTAGTATTATCGGACCTAAATCCACTCTTTATCCTTCTACTAGCCTTATTACATTGATTTCATGGTGAAGAGATATTCCATTGTACATAAGTACCACATCTTCTTTATCCATTGTTCTCTTTCCTGGGATATTTAAGGTGTACTGAAGTTGAGGTTCTTGTAAACAGAGTAGCCCTAAACTGTGGTGTGCTTGTGTCTTGTTGATTTTTAGACTTCCCTAGATATACTCCCATGATTGGAAGTGTCCTATGCTCTGTAGCTCTGTTTTTTAGATGATTTAGGAACCACCATACGCTTCTCCAGAGTGGCTCTCGGCAGTTCACACACTGCCCATCAGCGTATAAAGGCTCCCTGTTCTCCATGGCCTGTCCTGCATTTCTGGTTTTTACAATTTTTTAGGATGGCCCTTTTGACCGGTGGGAAGTGAGACTTCTTTGTTGTGCACATTTGCATTGCTTGCTTGCTTCGTTGCCCATAAAGTGCGTATGCGTTTTTTCCTGGATATAATCAGGAAAAAACGCATACGCCCTTTTGGGCCAACTGCATCATTGTCGAAATTCTGCCGCTTTTCATGTGCGTTAAAGACGAGTCCAATCTATCTCTTGAAATCTGTTTCTTGCAATTCTGTCTTGCATTCAGATCCTCTTCTTTGCCTTACCTCAACATATTTTTGGACGTTAGTTTTCATTTATAACTCTGCAGGTTTGTGAATTGCAGTGACCCTGAGCTCCATTTTTTAAGTTGCTCTTTTGTGAGCTGGCCTCAAACCCGCAGGATTGCTTCAGGCCCTATTTTGGCTCCGGCGAGGCAGGCTGAGCCTTCCTTTAATTCTTACTCTTAATGGGAATTTAGAGTGATATGTGCCCGTCCAAACCCCTACAACTCTTCTCTCATTGGTTCCCCCTCTTCCCGTTCATCCTCCTCACAATTTGCAAAATGTGTGAAACAGAAGTTTAAATGTGCTGATTCTCCAAGTGGGGAGATTCTAAGTAGCGTGGCTGGAATGGTGAACAGGAGCACCAGGAGAGGATAAATGAGGTGCATTTTAGACACATCTCCCGATCACATGGTGTACAGTCCTCTGGGTTTTCCATGCATGTTTTAGCTGTAGGAAGATCCCTTGAACCTGCAGATTTGGGACCCATTGAATGGGTACCAGGTAGTATTACTTTAAAGGGTGTGCATTTCCTCACCCAACCTCACATTTCTCTTAGCGCAAACAGTTTCCAGCCTTATGTCTCATCCTGCTGTGGGTCTAGATGTGTTCAATCCATGTTGCATCACCGTCCCTGAGGAAAAGTTGTAAGAGGTTTTCTCTGTCTCTCTGTCGTTTATTTTTTTCAATTTATTACTATATTGGTTACAGCTGATTTTCAAAGCTCTGTTTCTTGCTGCTGTACATCCACTTGATTCACGTACAGAGAGACATCAATAAATTCTTTTTCAGATTCTTACCAGTCGTATATATTCTTTTCCGGTGACTTGAGTGTGCTGAGTGCAGTTCTTTTAGCTACCGTGTAGGCCTTGTTGATTATCAGTTTGGTATTTGGAATGGTATCTTTGCTAATTTCAACCTCCTGGATGATGCCTCACCCCTCCCCACCTTTCCCGTTTAGCAGCCTTATGCGTGTTTTCTACATATTTGACTATGTTTTTGTTTTGTAATTTATTTCATGTGTAGCCATTTTGGATTCCACCTTTAAGTGATATCTTATGATATGTGTCTTTTTCTTTTTGAATTCTGTCACTTAGAATGATCATACGTAACTCCTCCGGAGTTGTTACAACTGGCCATATTTCATTGATTTCCAGGCTGAATAATATTCCACTCTACCTAAGTACCACATCTCTATCCATTTTTTCCCTCCAGAGACATTTAAGTTATATCCTAGTCGAGGATCTTTTAAACAGAGAGGGGGTAAACATTGGGGTGCCTGTGTCCTCTCGATTTTTGGTTTTCCCAAGATATACGCCCATGAGTGCAAGTGCCCTATGCTCTGTAGCTCATTTTTTAGATGCTTTAGTAAACACAATACACTTCTCCAGAATGGCCGTTGGCAATATACATTTCCACTATAAGTCTCACAGGGCTCCCTCTTCTCGTTGCCCTGTCCTGCATTTCTGTTGTTTATGCTTTATGAGGATGGCTCTTCTGACTGATGCGAAGTGATATCTTTTGTAGTATTGACTTCCAGTGCCCACCTGTTTGGTTGGCTAAAAAAGTGTATGCCCTTTTCTTGAATATATACAGAAAAGAACGCATACACCCTTTTTGGCCAACTGCAATGTTGGCAATGTTCAGCTCCTTTTCTTGTGCTTAATGGCGAGTCCTTTCTACCTCCTGAAATCCCTTTCCTGCCATTCTCCCTTGCTTACAAGTCCTTTTCTCTGACTTTCCTCAAGACATTTTTCAGTGATGGATATTTTCAACTCTGCAGTTTTGTGAATTTTACTGCCCCTGAGTTCCATTGTTCAACTCGTGTTTATGGGAACTGGCCACAAAGCAGCGGGATTTCCTCAAGCCCTATACTGTTTCCATGGGCAACCCTAGCCTTTGGTCAATTCGTCTTCCTGATTGGAAATTAGAGTGACATGTGCCTGTCTGAACACCTAGGACTTGTCTCTCATTGTTCCTCATCCTTCCGCTTCATCCTCTGGACAAATTCCAAACTGTACGCAACAGGATGTTGACAGTGCTGACATCTCCAAGTGGGGAGACTGTTAGTAAAGACGCTGGAGGGGTGAACCCGAGCACCAGGAGATGAGGAGATGAGATGCCTTTCCCAAACTCTTCCCGATCAGATGGTATACCATCCTCTGGGTGTGACAGACATGTTTTAGCAGTAGGAAGAGTCCCATTCATGTAAGGAGAACACCAGGGCTTTTTCAAAATCAGTGTCTCCCCGAAACCCAAACTGGGGAAGTTTTTAAGCTACGGCTACACATATGTTCATTAAGGGCCTTGGGAAGTAGGCAGAGTCCAAACTTTAGATGATTGAAGTCTTCAGGGTCAGAAGCACTCACCACCAGCTTCCCTTAGGCTACACTTTAACTGTCATTGATAGATGATGTCAATAAAAATATCTATTCTTTTTCAGATTATTTCCCCTTATAGGTTATTGCAAAATGTTGAGTGTAGTTCCCTGTGCTATACAGTAGTTCCTTGTTGATGATCTATTTTATACATAGCAGTGTGTATGTGTTCATTCCAAACTGTTAATTTATCCCTCCTCCCACCTTTCCCCTTTGGTAATAATAAATTATAAGATTTTATACTTCTCAGAAATGGGGGAGCTGAAAGAGAGGTATCATTTTCAATGGAAAAGCATTTAAAACAAGATTGAAGGTTTAACCAAGATTATTAGCTGTACATCCTTGGAAAGAAATCACTTCGTTTCTCTAATATTGACCTGACAAATAAGACAAACCTTTTCACTGAACTTGCTTATAAAAAGTGATGGAAATATCAAATGGAAGTGTTAAAAACATCTTGTTTTACCCGAGCCTTATACACTGTTCTATGTTAACTACAGTTTGGCTCACATATCTGTTCATTGAGGTTACAATAGTCTCAATTTCTGTTACTGATCCTCCAGAGTGGACCCCAACAAGTGTCCCCCTGCCCAGTGTCATTGGGGCCAACAGATCGAGACTGAGTTTGGTTCACAAGCAAAGGAAACTTTATATTTTGATCAGAGAATGGAGAGGTGAGAGCATGCACTACCCCGTGGGCTGTGGGCTGGGCTGCTGTGTAGAGATCCTGTCAGAGTCAGTGGGAGGGAGGGAGGTGGCGGAGCTCTCGAGGGCCGGGTTGGCTGTAGCTCAGGCTCTATATCGTGGAGTCTGCACTGGGCCCCAGGAGCTGAGGTGTCGACCCAGCCATTCTGCACTAGGAAATCTGGTCTGAAGTGCCGGGTGTGGAACCTCTGCATGCGGGACCCTAGGAGCACGTGAAATTAGACAAAGCACAAAGGATAAAAAAGGTTAGACTTGACTTTATTGCCCAGATTCTATTTTTATCTCCCAGGGATTTTTAATGGGCTTTGCTGGGGACAAACCCCTCCTCTGCCTTTTGTCCCGTTCCTCATTCTTGGAGTGCTGAGGGTGCAGACCCTTCTTCTGTAACTGCTGAGTGCTGAGTTGGGAGCCCTCATACCCTGGGGCGAGGGTCAGAGCTTCTCCCCAGCAGCCTCCCGGTGACGTTGATTGTCCCCAGGACCCCTGCCTCCCTGCTCGTCCACCTGAGCACCAGCATTGGAAGTGTTATAGATTCTAATGACCTTTAAGGGTCCAGGAAAGAGATGTGCAGAGACGCTGTGGGGGCCGGTTTCACCCCGCCCCACATTTGTTCGGCCACCTTAGGCTGACCGTCTCTACCAGCCTAGATGCTCTGACCAGTAGTCTGCGCTTTCTTCAATTAGGCCCCTGAATTAACGTACAAACAGCACCAGGTGTCAGAGCCCTGCCCGCTCAACTCCCAGACAGTCCAGGGTCAGTGGTGACCAAGGACCATGATGGCTACTGAGTCAACAGCCTTTTGAAGTAAACAGGAGTCCAGCCGGTCTTATTGGCCACCATCATCACGGTGTCTGTAGGCTTTTCTATGGTGACAGTGTGGTATACTGTTCCCCTGCCAAGATTATTAGCTCCCCTCTGGGTGCAGTAAGTCCTGCAAGCAGTAGTCTACTCTTTTGGGACACACTCTTGTTGTTTTATGAGAGAAACTCCAGGTCAAGTGATGTTCACACGAGTCGTCATGGTGCCCTGTTGCCCCCGGTTATCTCTCTGGATGTTGGAGTTGGAGGGCCTCCTCACTCGAGGTCGGTGTGCCCACGGAGTGAACCCTGCAACTTCAGGGCATGGTTGGTGGTTAGGATCACCACGTGGGGTCCTTTTCCCTTAGGAGGGAGGTGGCCTTTTGGGCTGCTGATTTCCAGGTTTTTAGATACCGCCAGTATCTTGGCCAGATGTGGCAGTGGGCCAAGCCCCTTAGTGACCGTAGTTTATCCTACCTGGATGGCATTCTTGCATTGTTCCATTTCAAGTGGTCCCAGTTTTTGCACTAATTCTCCAATGGCGATTCACCTTTCACCGGGAATGTAAAGGTCAAAGGGTTTAGCTAAATTAGGGAGTTCCAGGGCAAGGGTCTGAATTGACTGCTCTTTCCATTCTTGAAAGGCCACTTCTGGATTCTATTCAAAAGGATCATCATCTTTTCCTTTCAGTGTTTCATATAGAGGCCCAGGTAGTAGACTGTGGTTAGGGATCCAGAAGCAGCAAACCCTGGCCTCCCCAGGAACCCCTAAGCTGTCTTCTAGTTTTAGAAAGGGGTAAGGCTGAAAATGGTTTCTTCCCTTTCCTGGGATGGGCTTCTCTGACCTTCTGTGAGAATGAAGCCCAGGCAGGTCACCGCAGTCTGTGATATTTGAGCTTTTTCTTGGACAACTTCTATCCTTTATTGGCTTGGTAGTTCAGAGGCCTCCTTAGTAGGGCTGGTGATCAGAATGTCGTCTGCATATTGAAGGAGGGTTTCCTTTTCCAGAGGTAGAACTTTTAGGTCTTTAGCTAAGCTTTCCCCAAAGATGGTGTGGGAATTTTTGCACCCTTGGGGCCAGACGGCCCGGAAGTATTGTTTTAGTTGTATGTTGAGTCCTGCCACTCACAAGCCAAAATTTCTTGTGACTCTGGGACTAATGGAATACAAAAGAAGGCATCATTGAAGACTAATACAGAATACCATGTCCTGGTGGTTGGTAGAATGACCAGCAGGGTGTAGGAATTAGGAGCAACTGGAGGTATATCCTCGGTGGCTTCACTGACTGTCCTGACATCCTTTACCAGGTCCCCAGCAGCCCATGGGGCTCTCGTGGTCAGACCAATCCCAGAATATGGAGCTCACCTGGGCAGGTACCCCACCCCCACCCCAGCCCACGGGGCTCTCGTGGTCAGGCCCCTCCCAGGATACAGAGCTACCCTTGCAGGTACCGTGGCAGGGCTGGGCACACAGGAACCGTGCACATAGCCCTCATTGCAGAGCACCCCCAGCTCACCTGTCGCTCAGAGCTGACACAGAGCACCTCAGAGCAGGACTTGAACTAACAAACAGCAGCTGCGACAGGTCTGTGACCCTGGGCATCACTCCGTGAGGCCTCCCTCCACCTGGTCTTCCAGAGACTTCCACTGCACCCGGGGCACCAGGCCTCTGTCTCCAACCACCACCCACCCCTCCTCTCCCTGACTCCTGGGTTCCTCTCATTAGGAGAGGGTTTTCTTGAAGTTGTCTCCCACTCATGGGCCAGATAAAATGATTAGAAAACAAGCCAAAGCTGCAGCCCCTTGTCTATCCTGACTCTCAGGAGCCCACACCTGTTCCTTGGACCTGGCCGGTTCAGCAAGTTCCATTTTCTGCAACTGTGAGCCCCTGAGGGGTGATGATTGGCTGACCTGGGCAGCCTTACCGTGCCGGCCAGCCCTCCCCAGGTGTGCCTGGGTTGAGATCAATATAAATACCACTCCAGGCAGCAAGAGCCCCTGCAGCCGTGCCTGACGCCATTTTCTCTGCCCTGTCAGCAGTCTCGGGGCTGGGCTGGTGGGAGGGAGTGAGAGGCCACGGCTTTGTGGGTGGCCCAGTGTGAGTGGGGCTCTGCTGGACTTTCTGCAGCAGTTGCCAGGCTGCCACCTGCTAAAGAAGAGGATGTGTCACCCATACCTGCTGCTGGAATTTCTCCCTGGGCAGAGGTGAGGAAGGAAAAAAGCAGTGGGGGCAGGGACAGGACGGGTATCTCAGGCAGGGAAATGGAAATCTTCCAGAAGAGCACCCAGGGCCAGGACCATCCTGGCTGGCCTGCAGGCACCAAGTCGGCCGGCATGCTGTCACTCGTGTGGCTCTATGGCCCTTCCTCTAGGCTTTCAAGTCCTTGTATATATTCAGGTGTTTTACCTGGGACGGGTGGGAATAGTTCAGCAGCAACTGGCCTGGGGCTCAGCTCACGTTTACTCACAGATGCCTCGGCACGGTGCCCCAGCTTTGCAATGAGGACGCTTGTTGCGTGGGGGCTGCTGGCTGAATGGGAGACGATTCCCCACCACTGACCAACTTCAGAATTGTTTACAACTGGAGCAAGTGCCCTGATACGGTTTTCCTCTGTGGAACTGGTGGGTTCTGTGTTTTTTTTCTCTTTTTCGTTTTTGGTTCAAGGTAGATTTTATTCCTCTTTTTTGTATTTACAGATATAAGCATGGAAATAATTTATTCATATAAATACATGTATGTGCAGGGAATAATTGTTTTTTCTGTTTTATTTTTTAAATTTTACTTCTTTTTAATTTTGAATTTTATTTTATATTTTTATACAGCAGGTTCTTATTGGTTATCTATTTTATACATATAAATGTATACATGCCAATCCCAGTCTCTCAACTCCTCCCACCACCACCCCCCCAACAGCTTTCCCCCCTTGTTGTCCATACGTTTGTTGTCTACATCTGTTGCTCTGTTTATGCCTTGCAAAATGGTTAATCTGTACAGTTTTTCTAGGTTCCACATATATGCATGAATATACAAGATTTGTTTTTCTCTTTCTGACTTACTTCACTCTGTATGACAGTCTCTAGATCCATCGACGTCTCTACAAATGACCCAATTTCATTCCTTTTCATGGCTTAGTAATATTCCATTTTATATATGTACCACAGCTTTATGCATTCGTCTGTCTGTGGGCATTTAGGTTGCTTCCATTACCTCGATATTGTAAATAGTGATGCAATGAACATTGCGGTGAATGACTCTTTTTGATTTATGGTTTTGTCTGGGTATATGTCCAGTACTGGGATTGCTGTATCCTATGGTAATTCTATTGTTAGTTTCTTAAGAAATTCCATATTGTTCTCCATAATGACTGTATCAATTTATATTCCCAACAATAGTGGAAGAGGGTTCCTTTTCTCCACACCCTTTCCAGCATTTTTTGTTTGTAGATTTTCAATGATGCCTATTCTACCAGGTGTGAGGTGATACCTCATTGTTGAATCCATTTCGTTGAGCAAGGGGTAGCTCTTGTCTATTACATATTTGGCTTATGGAACGGTATCTGTGCTAATTTCAAACTCTGCTTTTATGCAGCACCCCAACTCACCTTCCCCCTTAAGGAGGCATAAGTTGGTTTTCTAAACTTGAGACCCTGTTCTGTTTTGTAATTCAGTTCATGTGTAGCCAAGTTCACATTCCGTGTATTAGTGATACCTTATGATGTTTCTTTTTCTGTGTGACTTATTTCACTTAGAATCATCGTGCCTCAATCCACTCATTATGCTGGTACGGGCCTGGTGACATAGATTTCATTGCTGAGTGGTATTCTGTTGTACAGAAGTACCGCAACTTCTTTATCCATTATTTGCTCTCTGTGATATTTAACTTGTGCCGTAGAAGAGATTCCTGTAAAAAGAGCCGTCCCAAATTTTGGGGTTGCTGTGTCTTTTTGATATTAATTTCCCTAAGCTATAGGACCATAAGTGGAAGTGCCCTAGGCTCTGTTGCTTTGTTTTTTAGATGTTTCAGGAAACACCATACACTTCTCCCGAGTGTCTGTTGGCAATTTACATCCCGCCCATCAGCGTAACAAGGCTCCCAGTTCTCCATGGCCTGTCCTGCCTTTCTGGATTTTACACTTTATTCTGATGGCCCTTTTGACCGGGGGGAAGTGAGACTTCATTGTAGTGCAGATTTCCTTTGCAAGCTTGCTTGGTTGGCCAAAAAGGGCGTATGCGTTTTTTCCTGAATATATTCAGGAAAAAACGCATACGCCCTTTTGGCAAAGTGCATCATTGTGGACGTTCTGCCTCTTTTCCTACGCTTTCAATGCAATTCCAGTCTACCTCCTGAAATCGGTATCCTGCAATTCTGCCCCGCTTTCAAGTCCTCTTGGCAGCCTTACTTCAGTCTATTTTTGGACGATAGCTGTCATTTATAACTCTGCAGGTTTGTGAATTACAGATCCCCTGAGCTCCTTTCTTCAACTCACTTTCTTGTGAGCTGGCCGCAACACCGCAGGATGGCTTCAGGCCCTAATCTGTTTCCGCCACGGCACGCTGAGACTTTGGTTAATTCCTCTTCCTCGTGGGAAATGAGAGTTAAATTTGCCCGTCCAGACACCTCCAGCTAGTCTCTCATTGGTTCTCCCTATTCCTGTTCATCTTCCGCAGAAATTGCAAACTGGGCCAAACAGGAGGTTAAAGGCACTGACTGTCCAAGTCGGGAGAGTGTTAGTAAAGCATCTGGAATGTTGCACCCGAGTACCAGGGTATGAAAACTGAGACATATTTGAACACGTCTCCCGATCACACGGTTGATCATACTCTGGGTTCCACATGCATGTTTTAGCTGAAGGAAGAATACCTTAAACCTGGGTAGTTGAAACCCGTGGAATGGGTACCATGCAATATGACTTCAAAGGGTCTTCATTTGCTCACCGAACCTCTCCAATCCTATCACTGCTGCGTTTATGCCCCTGTACACATGCTTGATTCTCTTTCGGAGACATAGCAATCCATAGGTTTTAAGATACTTACTAGTCAGGTACATTCTTAGGCGTTTAATATGCGGTGTTGAGTCCATTTCGTTGAGCAAGGAGTAGCTCTTGTCTATTCCATATTTGGCTTAAGGAACTTTATCTGTGCTCATTTCAATCTCTGGTTTTATGCAGCACCCCAACTCACCTTTACCCTTAAGCAAGCATAAGTTGGTTTTCTAAATTGGAGACCCTGTTCTGTTCTTTAATTCAGTTCCTGTGTAGCCAAGTTTACATTCCGTGTATTAGTGATATCTTTTGATGTTTCTTTTTCTGTGTGACTTATTTTAGTTAGAATCATCGTACCTGAATCCACTCATTATGCTGCTACGCGCCTGATGACATAGATTTTTTTGCTGAGTGATATTGCATTGTACGTAAGTACCACAAGTTCTTTATCCATTTTTCACTTTCTGTGATATTGAACTTGTATGGTAAACGAGGTTCTTGTAAACAGAGGCGTCCCAAACTTTGGGGTGGCTGTGTCTTTTTGATTTTAATTTCCCTAAGCTATAGGACCATAAGTGGCAGTGCCCTAGGCTCTGTTGCTTTGTTTTTTAGATGTTTCAGGAAACACCATACACTTCTCCCGAGTGGCTGTTGGCAATTTACATCCCACCCATCAGCATAACAAGGCTCCCAGTTCTCCATGGCCTGTCCTGCCTTTCTGGATTTTACACATTTTTCAGATGGCCCTTTTGACCGGGGGGAAGTGAGACTTCATTGTAGTGCAGATTTCCTTTGCAAGCTTGCTTGGTTGGCCAAAAAGGGCGTATGCGCTTTTTCCTGAATATATTCAGGAAAAAACGCATACGCCCTTTTTGGCCAAGTGCATCATTGTGGACGTTCTGCCTCTTTTCCTATGCTTTCAATGCAATTCCAGTCTACCTCCTGAAATCGGTTTCCTGCAATTCTGCCCCGCTTTCAAGTCCTCTTGGCAGCCTTACTTCAGTCTATTTTTGGATGATAGCTGTCATTTATAACCCTGCAGGTTTGTGAATTACAGTGCCCCTGAGCTCCTTTCTTCAACTCGCTTTCTTGTGACCTGGCAGCAACACCGCAGGATGGCTTCAGGCCCTAATCTTGTTCCGGCCCGGCACGCTGAGCCTTTGGTTAATTCCTCTTCCTGGTGGGAAATTAGAGTTAAATTTGCCAATCCAGACACCTCCCGCTTGTCTCTCATTGGTTCTCCCTATTCCTGTACATCTTCCGCAGAAATTGCAAACTGGGCCAAACAGGAGGTTAAAGGCACTGACTCTCCAATTGGGGAGAGTGTTAGTAAAGCGTCTGGAATGTTGCACCGAAGTACCAGGGGACGAAAACTGAGACATATTTGAACATGTCTCCCGATCACACGGTTGATCATACTCTGGGTTCCACATGCATGTTTTAGTTGAAGAAAGAATACCTTAAACCTTGAGAGTTGAGACCCGTGGAATGGGTACCATGCAATATGACTTCAAAGGGTCTTCATTTGCTCACCGAATCTCTCCAATCCTATCACTGCTGCGTTTATGACCCTTGTACACACGCTTGATTCTCTTTTGGAGACATAGCATTCCATAGGTTTTAAGATACTTACTAGTCTGGTATATTCTTAGGCGTTTAATATGGGGTGTGGAGTCCATTTCGTTGAGCAAGGAGTAGCTCTTGTCTATTCCATATTTGGCTTAAGGAACTTTATCTGTGCTCATTTCAGTCTCTGGTTTTATGCAGCACCCCAACTCACCTTTCCACTTAAGCAAGCATTAGTTGGTTTTCTAAATTTGAGACCCTGTTCTGTTTTGTAATTCAGTTCCTCTGTAGCCAAGTTTAAATTCCATGTATTAGTGATATTTTTTGATGTTTCTTTTTCTGTTAGACTTATTTCAGTTAGAATCACCATACCCGAATCCACTCATTATGCTGCTACGGGCCTGGTGACATAGATTTCATTGCTGAGTGATATTGCATTGTACGTGAGTACCACAACTTCTTTATCCATTTTTCACTTTCTGTGATATTGAACTTGTACGGTAAACGAGGTTCTTGTAAACAGAGGCGTCCCAAACTTTGGGGTGGCTGTGTCTTTTTGATTTTAATTTCCCTAAGCTATAGGACCATAAGTGGAAGTGCACTAGGCTCTGTTGCTTTGTTTTTTAGATGTTTCAGGAAACACCATACACTTCTCCGGAGTGGCTGTTGGCAATTTACATCCCGCCCATCAGCATAACAAGGCTCCCAGTTCTCCATGGCCTGTCCTGCCTTTCTGGATTTTACACTTTTTTCAGATGGCCCTTTTGACCGGGGGAAAGAGAGACTTCATTGTAGTGCAGATTTCCTTTGCAAGCTTGCTTGGTTGGCCAAAAAGGGCGTATGCGTTTTTTCCTGAATATATTCAGGAAAAAACGCATATGCCCTTTTTGGCCAAGTGCATCACTGTGGACGTTCTGCCTCTTTTCCTATGCTTGAAATGCAATTCCAGTCTACCTCCTGAAATCGGTTTCCTGCAATTCTGCCCCGCTTTCAAGTCCTCTTGGCAGCCTTACTTCAGTCTATTTTTGGACGATAGCTGTCATTTATAACTCTGCAGGTTTGTGAATTACAGTGCCCCTGAGCTCCTTTCTTCAACTCGATTTCTTGTGAGCTGGCCGCAACACCGCAGGAGGTCTTCAGGCCCTAATGTGGTTCTGGCATGGCACGCTGAGCCTTTGGTTAATTCCTCTTCCTGGTGGGAAATGAGAGTTAAATTTGCCCATCCAGACACCTCCAGCTAGTCTTTCATTGGTTCTCGCTATTCCTGTTCATCTTCCACAGAAATTGCAAACTGGGCCAAACAGGTGGTTAAAGGGACTGACTCTCCAAGTCGGGAGAGTGTTAGTAAAGCGTCTGGAATGTTGCACCCGAGTACCAGGGTACGAAAACTGAGACATATTTGAACACGTCTCCCGATCACATGGTTGATCATACTCTAGGTTCCACATGCATGTTTTAGATGAAGGAAGAATACCTTAAACCTGGGTAGTTGAAACCTGTGGAATGGGTACCATGCAATATGACTTCAAAGGGTCTTCATTTTCTCACGAACCTCTCCAATCCTATCACTGCTGCGTTTATGCCCCTGTACACATGCTTGATTCTCTTTCGGAGACATAGCAATCCATAGGTTTTAAGATACTTACTAGTCAGGTACATTCTTAGGCGTTTAATATGGGGTGTTGAGTCCATTTCGTTGAGCAAGGAGTAGCTCTTGTCTATTCCATATTTGGCTTAAGGAACTTTATCTGTGCTCATTTCAATCTCTGGTTTTATGCAGCACCCCAACTCACCTTTCCCCTTAAGCAAGCATAAGTTGGTTTTCTAAATTTGAGACCCTGTTCTGTTCTGTAATTCAGTTCCTGTGTAGCCAAGTTCCATTCCGTGTATTACTGATATCTTATGATGTTTCTTTTTCTGTGTGACTTATTTCAGTTAGAATCATCATACCTGAATCCACTCATTGTGCTGCTAAGGGCCTGATGACACAGATTTCATTGCTGAGTGATATTGCTTTGTAAGTAAATACCACAACTTCTTTATCCATTTTTCACTTTCTGCGATGTTGAACTTGTACTGTAAACGAGGTTCTTGTAAACAGAGCCGTTCCAAACGTTGGGGTGGCTGTGTCTTTTTGATTTTAATTTCCCTAAGCTATAGGACCATAAGTGGAAGTGCCCTAGGCTCTGTTGCTTCGTTTTTTAGATGTTTCAGGAAACACCATACACTTCTCCCGAGTGGTTGTTGGCAATTTACATCCCGCCCATCAGCATAACAAGGCTCCCAGTTCTCCATGGCCTGTCCTGCCTTTCTGGATTTTACACTTTTTTCAGATGGCCCTTTTGACCGGGGGGAAGTGAGACTTCATTGTAGTGCAGATTTCCTTTGCAAGCTTGCTTGGTTGGCCAAAAAGGGCGTATGCGTTTTTTCCTGAATATATTCAGGAAAAAACGCATACGCCCTTTTTGGCCAAGTGCATCATTGTGGACGTTCTGCCTCTTTTCCTATGCTTTCAATGCAATTCCAGTCTACCTCCTGAAATCGGGTTCCTGCAATTCTGCCCCGCTTTCAAGTCCTCTTGGCAGCCTTACTTCAGTATATTTTTGGACGATAGCTGTCATTTATAACTCTGCAGGTTTGTGAATTACAGTGCCCCTGAGCTCCTTTCTTCAACTCGCTTTCTTTTGAGCTGGCCGCATCACCGCAGGATGGCTTCAGGCCCTAATCTGGTTCCGGCATGGCACGCTGAGCCTTTGCTTATTTCCTCTTCCTGGTGGGAAATGAGAGTTAAATTTGCCCGTCCAGACACCTCCAGCTAGCCTCTCATTGGTTCTCGCTATTCCTGTTCATCTTCCGCAGAAATTGCAAACTGTGCCAAAGAGGAGGTTAAAGGCGCTGACTCTCCAAGTGGGGAGAGTGTTAGTAAAGCGTCTGGAATGTTGCACCCGAGTACCAGGGGAGGAACACTGAGACATATTTGAACACGTCTCCCGATCACATGGTTGATCATACTCTAGGTTCCACATACATGTTTTAGCTGAAAGAAGAATACCTAAAACCTGGGTAGTTGAAACCCGTGTAATGGGTACCATGCAATATGACTTCAAAGGGTCTTCATTTGCTCACCGAACCTCTCCAATCCTATCACTGCTGCGTTTATGCCCCTGTACACATGCTTGATTCTCCTTCGGAGACATAGCAATCCATAGGTTTTAAGATACTTACTAGTCAGGTACATTCTTAGGCGTTTAATATGCGGTGTTGAGTCCATTTCGTTGAGCAAGGAGTAGCACTTGTCTATTCCATATTTGGCTTAAGGAACTTTATCTGTGCTCATTTCAATCTCTGGTTTTATGCAGCACCCCAACTCACCTTTACCCTTAAGCAAGCATAAGTTGGTTTTCTAAATTTGAGACCCTGTTCTGTTCTGTAATTCAGTTCCTGTGTAGCCAAGTTTCCATTCCGTGTATTACTGATATCTTATGATGTTTCTTTTTTCTGTGTGACTTATTTCAGTTAGAATCATCATACCTGAATCCACTCATTGTGCTGCTAAGGGCCTGATGACATAGATTTCATTGTTGAGTGATATTGCTTTGTAAGTGAATACCACAACTTCTTTATCCATTTTTCACTTTCTGCGATGTTGAACTTGTACTGTAAACGAGGTTCTTGTAAACAGAGGCGTCCCAAACTTTGGGGTGGCTGTGTCTTTTTGATTTTAATTTCCCTAAGCTATAGTTCCGTAAGTGGAAGTGCCCTAGGCTCTGTTGCTTTGTTTTTTAGATGTTTCACGAAACACCATACACTTCTCCCGAGTGTCTGTTGGCAATTTACATCCCGCCCATCAGCATAACAAGGCTCCCAGTTCTCCATGGCCTGTCCTGCCTTTCTGGATTTTACACTTTTTTCAGATGGCCCTTTTGACCGGGGGGAAGTGAGACTTCATTGTAGTGCAGATTTCCTTTGCAAGCTTGCTTGGTTGGCCAAAAAGGGCGTATGCGTTTTTTCCTGAATATATTCAGGAAAAAACGCATACGCCCTTTTTGGCCAAGTGCATCATTGTGGACGTTCTGCCTCTTTTCCTATGCTTTCAATGCAATTCCAGTCTACCTCCTGAAATCGGTTTCCTGCAATTCTGCCCCGCTTTCAAGTCCTCTTGGCAGCCTTACTTCAGTCTATTTTTGGACGATAGCTGTCATTTATAACTCTGCAGGTTTGTGAATTCTAGTGCCCCTGAGCTCCTTTCTTCAACTCGCTTTCTTGTGAGCTGGCCGCAACACCGCAGGATGGCTTCAGGCCCTAATATGGTTCCGGCACGACACGTTGAGCCTTTGGTTATTTCCTCTTCCTGGTGGGAAATGAGAGTTAAATTTGCCCGTCCAGACACCTCCAGCTAGTCTCTCATTGGTTCTCGCTATTCCTGTTCATCTTCCGCAGAAATTGCAAACTGGGCCAAACAGGAGGTTAAAGGCGCTGACTCTCCAAGTGGGGAGAGTGTTAGTAAAGTGTCTGGAATGTTGCACCCAAGTACCAGGGTACGAAAACTGAGCCATATTTGAACACGTCTCCCGATCACATGGTTGATCATACTCTAGGTTCCACATGCATGTTTTAGCTGAAGGAAGAATACCTTAAACCTGGGTAGTTGAAACCCGTGGAATGGGTACCATGCAATACGACTTCAAAGGGTCTTCATTTGCTCACAGAACCTCTCCAATCCTATCACTGCTGCGTTTATGCCCCTGTACACATGCTTGATTCTCTTTCGGAGACATAGCAATCCATAGGTTTAAAGATACTTACTAGTCAGGTACATTCTTAGGCGTTTAATATGCGGTGTTGAGTCCATTTCGTTGAGCAAGGAGTAGCTCTTGTCTATTCCATATTTGGCTTAAGAAACTTTATCTGTGCTCATTTCAATCTCTGGTTTTATGCAGCACCCCAACTCACCTTTACCCTTAAGCAAGCATAAGTTGGTTTTCTAAATTTGAGACCCTGTTCTGTTCTGTAATTCAGTTCCTGTGTAGCCAAGTTTACATTCCGTGTATTACTGATATCTTATGATGTTTCTTTTTCTGTGTGACTTATTTCAGTTAGAATCATCATACCTGAATCCACTCATTGTGCTGCTAAGGGCCTGATGACATAGATTTCATTTCTGAGTGATATTGCTTTGTAAGTGAATACCACAACTTCTTTATCCATTTTTCACTTTCTGCGATGTTGAACTTGTACTGTAAACGAGGTTCTTGTAAACAGAGCCGTTCCAAACGTTGGGGTGGCTGTGTCTTTTTGATTTTAATTTCCCTAAGCTATAGGACCATAAGTGGAAGTGCCCTAGGCTCTGTTGCTTCGTTTTTTAGATGTTTCAGGAAACACCATACACTTCTCCCGAGTGTCTGTTCGCAATTTACATTCCGCCCATCAGCATAACAAGGCTCCCAGTTCTCCATGGCCTGTCCTGCCTTTCTGGATTTTACACTTTTTTCAGATGGCCCTTTTGACCGGGGGGAAGTGAGACTTCATTGTAGTGCAGATTTCCTTTGCAAGCTTGCTTGGTTGGCCAAAAAGGGCGTATGCGTTTTTTCCTGAATATATTCAGGAAAAAACGCATACGCCCTTTTTGGCCAAGTGCATCATTGTGGACGTTCTGCCTCTTTTCCTATGCTTTGAATGCAATTCCAGTCTACCTCCTGAAATCGGTTTCCTGCAATTCTGCCCCGCTTTCAAGTCCTCTTGGCAGCCTTACTTCAGTCTATTTTTGGACGATAGCTGTCATTTATAACTCTGCAGGTTTGTGAATTACAGTGCCCCTGAGCTCCTTTCTTCAACTCGCTTTCTTGTGACCTGGCCGCAACACCGCAGGATGGCTTCAGGCCCTAATCTGGTTCCGGCATGGCACGCTGAGTCTTTGGTTATTTCCACTTCCTGGTGGGAAATGAGAGTTAAATTTGCCCGTCCAGACACCTCCAGCTAGTCTCTCATTGGTTCTCGCTATTCCTGTTCATCTTCCAAGAAATTGCAAACTGGGCCAAACAGGAGGTTAAATGCGCTGACTTTCCAAGTGGGGAGAGTGTTAGTAAAGCGTCTGGAATGTTGCACCCGAGTACCAGCGGAGGAAAACTGAGACATATTTGAACACGTCTCCCGTTCACATGGTTGATCATACTCTGGGTTCCACATGCATGTTTTAGCTGAAGGAAGAATACCTTAAACCTGGGTATTTGAAACCCGTGGAATGGGTACCATGCAATATGACTTCAAAGGGTCTTCATTTGCTCACCGAACCTCTCCAATCCTATCACTGCTGCGTTTATGCCCCTGTACACATGCTTTATTCTCTTTTGGAGGCATAGCAATCCATAGGTTTTAAGATACTTACTAGTCAGGTACATTCTTAGGCATTTAATATGGGGTTTTGAGTCCATTTCGTTGAGCAAGGAGTAGCTCTTGTCTATTCCATATTTGGCTTAAGGAACTTTATCTGTGCTCGTTTCAATCTCTGGTTTTATGCAGCACCCCAACTCACCTTTCCCCTTAAGCAAGCATAAGTTGGTTTTCTAAATTTGAGACCCTGTTCTGTTCTGTAATTCAGTTCCTGTGTAGCCAAGTTTACATTCCGTGTATTAGTGATATCTTATGATGTTTCTTTTTCCGTGTGACTTATTTCAGTTAGAATCATCGTACCTGAATCCAGTCATTATGCTGCTACGGGCCTGATGACATAGATTTCATTGCTGAGTGATACTGCATTGTACGTAAGTACCACAAGTTCTTTATCCATTTTTCACTTTCTGCGATGTTGAACTTGTACTGTAAACGAGGTTCTTGTAAACAGAGCCGTTCCAAACTTTGGGGTGGCTGTGTCTTTTTGATTTTAATTTCCCTAAGTTATAGGACCATAAGTGGAAGTGCCCTAGGTTCTGTTGCTTTGTTTTTTAGATGTTTCAGGAAACACCATACACTTCTCCCGAGTGGTTGTTGGCAATTTACATCCCGCCCATCAGCATAACAAGGCTCCCAGTTCTCCATGGCCTGTCCTGCCTTTCTGGATTTTACAGTTTTTTCAGATGGCCCTTTTGACCGGGGGGAAGTGAGACTTCATTGTAGTGCAGATTTCCTTTGCAAGCTTGCTTGGTTGGCCAAAAAGGGCGTATGCGTTTTTTCCTGAATATATTCAGGAAAAAACGCATACGCCCTTTTTGGCCAAGTGCATCATTGTGGACGTTCTGCCTCTTTTCCTATGCTTTCAATGCAATTCCCGTCTACCTCCTGAAATGGATTTCCTGCAATTCTGCCCCGCTTTCAAGTCCTCTTGGCAGCCTTACTTCAGTCTATTTTTGGACGATAGCTGTCATTTATAACTCTGCAGGTTTGTGAATTCCAGTGCCCCTGAGCTCCTTTCTTCAACTCGCTTTCTTGTGAGCTGGCCGCAACACCGCAGGATGGCTTCAGGCCCTAATATGGTTCCGGCACGACACGTTGAGCCTTTGGTTATTTCCTCTTCCTGGTGGGAAATGAGAGTTAAATTTGCCCGTCCAGACACCTCCAGCTAGTCTCTCATTGGTTCTCGCTATTCCTGTTCATCTTCCGCAGAAATTGCAAACTGGGCCAAACAGGAGGTTAAAGGCGCTGACTCTCCAAGTGGGGAGAGTGTTAGTAAAGTGTCTGGAATGTTGCACCCAAGTACCAGGGTACGAAAACTGAGACATATTTGAACACGTCTCCCAATCACATGGTTGATCATACTCTAGATTCCACATGCATGTTTTAGCTGAAGGAAGAATACCTTAAACCTGGGTAGTTGAAACCCGTGGAATGGGTACCATGCAATACGACTTCAAAGGGTCTTCATTTGCTCACAGAACCTCTCCAATCCTATCATTGCTGCGTTTATGCCCCTGTACACATGCTTGATTCTCTTTCGGAGACATAGCAATCCATAGGTTTAAAGATACTTACTAGTCAGGTACATTCTTAGGCGTTTAATATGCGGTGTTGAGTCCATTTCGTTGAGCAAGGAGTAGCTCTTGTCTATTCCATATTTGGCTTAAGAAACTTTATCTGTGCTCATTTCAATCTCTGGTTTTATGCAGCACCCCAACTCACCTTTACCCTTAAGCAAGCATAAGTTGGTTTTCTAAATTGGAGACCCTGTTCTGTTCTGTAATTCAGTTCCTGTGTAGCCAAGTTTACATTCCGTGTATTACTGATATCTTATGATGTTTCTTTTTCTGTGTGACTTATTTCAGTTAGAATCATCATACCTGAATCCACTCATTGTGCTGCTAAGGGCCTGATGACATAGATTTCATTTCTGAGTGATATTGCTTTGTAAGTGAATACCACAACTTCTTTATCCATTTTTCACTTTCTGCGATGTTGAACTTGTACTGTAAACGAGGTTCTTGTAAACAGAGCCGTTCCAAACGTTGGGGTGGCTGTGTCTTTTTGATTTTAATTTCCCTAAGCTATAGGACCATAAGTGGAAGTGCCCTAGGCTCTGTTGCTTCGTTTTTTAGATGTTTCAGGAAACACCATACACTTCTCCCGAGTGTCTGTTCGCAATTTACATTCCGCCCATCAGCATAACAAGGCTCCCAGTTCTCCATGGCCTGTCCTGCCTTTCTGGATTTTACACTTTTTTCAGATGGCCCTTTTGACCGGGGGGAAGTGAGACTTCATTGTAGTGCAGATTTCCTTTGCAAGCTTGCTTGGTTGGCCAAAAAGGGCGTATGCGTTTTTTCCTGAATATATTCAGGAAAAAACGCATACGCCCTTTTTGGCCAAGTGCATCATTGTGGACGTTCTGCCTCTTTTCCTATGCTTTCAATGCAATTCCAGTCTACCTCCTGAAATCGGTTTCCTGCAATTCTGCCCCGCTTTCAAGTCCTCTTGGCAGCCTTACTTCAGTCTATTTTTGGACGATAGCTGTCATTTATAACTCTGCAGGTTTGTGAATTCCAGTGCCCCTGAGCTCCTTTCTTCAACTCGCTTTCTTGTGAGCTGGCCGCAACACCGCAGGATGGCTTCAGGCCCTAATCTGGTTCCAGCATGGCACGCTGAGCCTTTGGTTATTTCCACTTCCTGGTGGGAAATGAGAGTTAAATTTGCCCGTCCAGACACCTCCAGCTAGTCTCTCATTGGTTCTCGCTATTCCTGTTCATCTTCCAAGAAATTGCAAACTGGGCCAAACAGGAGGTTAAATGCGCTGACTTTCCAAGTGGGGAGAGTGTTAGTAAAGCGTCTGGAATGTTGCACCCGAGTACCAGGGGAGGAAAACTGAGACATATTTGAACACGTCTCCCGTTCACATGGTTGATCATACTCTGGGTTCCACATGCATGTTTTAGCTGAAGGAAGAATACCTTAAACCTGGGTATTTGAAACCCGTGGAATGGGTACCATGCAATATGACTTCAAAGGGTCTTCATTTGCTCACCGAACCTCTCCAATCCTATCACTGCTGCGTTTATGCCCCTGTACACATGCTTTATTCTCTTTTGGAGGCATAGCAATCCATAGGTTTTAAGATACTTACTAGTCAGGTACATTCTTAGGCATTTAATATGGGGTTTTGAGTCCATTTCGTTGAGCAAGGAGTAGCTCTTGTCTATTCCATATTTGGCTTAAGGAACTTTATCTGTGCTCATTTCAATCTCTGGTTTTATGCAGCACCCCAACTCACCTTTCCCCTTAAGCAAGCATAAGTTGGTTTTCTAAATTTGAGACCCTGTTCTGTTCTGTAATTCAGTTCCTGTGTAGCCAAGTTTACATTCCGTGTATTAGTGATATCTTATGATGTATCTTTTTCTGTGTGACTTATTTCAGTTAGAATCATCGTACCTGAATCCAGTCATTATGCTGCTACGGGCCTGATGACATAGATTTCATTGCTGAGTGATACTGCATTGTACGTAAGTACCACAAGTTCTTTATCCATTTTTCACTTTCTGCGATGTTGAACTTGTACTGTAAACGAGGTTCTTGTAAACAGAGCCGTTCCAAACTTTGGGGTGGCTGTGTCTTTTTGATTTTAATTTCCCTAAGCTATAGGACCATAAGTGGAAGTGCCCTAGGTTCTGTTGCTTTGTTTTTTAGATGTTTCAGGAAACACCATACACTTCTCCCGAGTGGTTGTTGGCAATTTACATCCCGCCCATCAGCATAACAAGGCTCCCAGTTCTCCATGGCCTGTCCTGCCTTTCTGGATTTTACACTTTTTTCAGATGGCCCTTTTGACCGGGGGGAAGTGAGACTTCATTGTAGTGCAGATTTCCTTTGCAAGCTTGCTTGGTTGGCCAAAAAGGGCGTATGCGTTTTTTCCTGAATATATTCAGGAAAAAACGCATACGCCCTTTTTGGCCAAGTGCATCATTGTGGACGTTCTGCCTCTTTTCCTATGCTTTCAATGCAATTCCAGTCTACCTCCTGAAATGGATTTCCTGCAATTCTGCCCCGCTTTCAAGTCCTCTTGGCAGCCTTACTTCAGTCTATTTTTGGATGATAGCTGTCATTTATAACTCTGCAGGTTTGTGAATTCCAGTGCCCCTGAGCTCCTTTCTTCAACTCGCTTTCTTGTGAGCTGGCCGCAACACCGCAGGATGGCTTCAGGCCCTAATATGGTTCCGGCACGACACGTTGAGCCTTTGGTTATTTCCTCTTCCTGGTGGGAAATGAGAGTTAAATTTGCCCGTCCAGACACCTCCAGCTAGTCTCTCATTGGTTCTCGCTATTCCTGTTCATCTTCCGCAGAAATTGCAAACTGGGCCAAACAGGAGGTTAAAGGCGCTGACTCTCCAAGTGGGGAGAGTGTTAGTAAAGCGTCTGGAATGTTGCACCCGAGTACCAGGGGAGGAAAACTGAGACATATTTGAACACGTCTCCCGTTCACATAGTTGATCATACTTGGGTTCCACATGCATCTTTTAGCTGAAGGAAGAATACCTTAAACCTGTGTATTTGAAACCCGTGGAATGGGTACCATGCAATATGACTTCAAAGGGTCTTCATTCGCTCACCGAACCTCTCCAATCCTATCACTGCTGCGTTTATGCCCCTGTACACATGCTTGATTCTCTTTCGGAGCATAGCAATCCGTAGGTTTTAAGATACTTACTAGTCAGGTACATTCTTAGGCGTTTAATATGCGGTGTTGAGTCCATTTCGTTGAGCAAGGAGTAGCTCTTGTCTATTCTATATTTGGCTTAAGGAACTTTATCTGTGCTCATTTCAATCTCTGGTTTTATGCAGCACCCCAACTCACCTTTCCCCTTAAGCAAGCATAAGTTGGTTTTCTAAATTTGAGACCCTGTTCTGTTCTGTAATTCAGTTCCTGTGTAGCCAAGTTTACATTCCGTGTATTACTGATATCTTATGATGTTTCTTTTTCTGTGTGACTTATTTCAGTTAGAATCATCATACCTGAATCCACTCATTGTGCTGCTAAGGGCCTGATGACACAGATTTCATTGCTGAGTGATATTGCTTTGTAAGTAAATACCACAAGTTCTTTATCCATTTTTCACTTTCTGCGATGTTGAACTTGTACTGTAAACGAGGTTCTTGTAAACAGAGGCGTCCCAAACTTTGGGGTGGCTGTGTCTTTTTGATTTTAATTTCCCTAAGCTATAGGACCATAAGTGGCAGTGCCCTAGGCTCTGTTGCTTTGTTTTTTAGATGTTTCAGGAAACACCATACACTTATCCCGAGTGTCTGTTCGCAATTTACATCCCGCCCATCAGCATAACAAGGCTCCCAGTTCTCCATGGCCTGTCCTGCCTTTCTGGATTTTACACTTTTTTCAGATGGCCCTTTTGACCGGGGGGAAGTGAGACTTCATTGTAGTGCAGATTTCCTTTGCAAGCTTGCTTGGTTGGCCAAAAAGGGCGTATGCGTTTTTTCCTGAATATATTCAGGAAAAAACGCATACGCCCTTTTTGGCCAAGTGCATCATTGTGGACGTTCTGCCTCTTTTCCTATGCTTTCAATGCAGTTTCAGTCTACCTCCTGAAATCGGTTTCCTGCAATTCTGCCCCGCTTTCAAGTCCTCTTGGCAGCCTTACTTCAGTCTATTTTTGGACGATAGCTGTCATTTATAACTCTGCAGGTTTGTGAATTACAGTGCCCCTGAGCTCCTTTCTTCAACTCGCTTTCTTGTGACCTGGCCGCAACACCGCAGGATGGCTTCAGGCCGTAATCTGGTTCCGGCACGGCACGCTGAGCCTTTGGTTATTTCCTCTTCCTGGTGGGAAATGAGAGTTAAATTTGCCCGTCCAGACACCTCCAGCTAGTCTCTCATTGGTTCTCGCTATTCCTGTTCATCTTCCAAGAAATTGCAAACTGGGCCAAACAGGAGGTTAAAGGCGCTGACTTTCCAAGTGGGGAGAGTGTTAGTAAAGCGTCTGGAATGTTGCACCCGAGTACCAGGGGAGGAAAACTGAGACATATTTGAAGACGTCTCCCGTTCACATGGTTGATCATACTCTGAGTTCCACATGCATGTTTTAGCTGAAGGAAGAATACCTTAAACCTGGGTATTTGAAACCCGTGGAATGGGTACCATGCAATATGACTTCAAAGGGTCTTCATTTGCTCACCGAACCTCTCCAATCCTATCACTGCTGCGTTTATGCCCCTGTACACATGCTTTATTCTCTTTTGGAGGCATAGCAATCCATAGGTTTTAAGATACTTGCTAGTCAGGTACATTCTTAGGCATTTAATATGGGGTTTTGAGTCCATTTCGTTGAGCAAGGAGTAGCTCTTGTCTATTCCATATTTGGCTTAAGGAACTTTATCTGTGCTCATTTCAATCTCTGGTTTTATGCAGCACCCCAACTCACCTTTACCCTTAAGCAAGCATAAGTTGGTTTTTCTAAATTTGAGACCCTGTTCTGTTCTGTAATTCAGTTCCTGTGTAGCCAAGTTTACATTCCGCGTATTAGTGATATCTTATGATGTTTCTTTTTCTGTGTGACTTATTTCAGTTAGAATCATCGTACCTGAATCCACTCATTATGCTGCTACGGGCCTGATGACATAGATTTCATTGCTGAGTGATACTGCATTGTACGTAAGTACCACATGTTCTTTATCCATTTTTCACTTTCTGTGATGTTGAACTTGTACTGTAAACGAGGTTCTTGTAAACAGAGCCGTTCCAAACTTTGGGGTGGCTGTGTCTTTTTGATTTTAAATTCCCTAAGCTATAGGACCATAAGTGGAAGTGCCCTAGGTTCTGTTGCTTTGTTTTTTAGATGTTTCAGGAAACACCATACACTTCTCCCGAGTGGTTATTGGCAATTTACATCCCGCCCATCAGCATAACAAGGCTCCCAGTTCTCCATGGCCTGTCCTGCCTTTCTGGATTTTACACTTTTTTCAGATGGCCCTTTTGACCGGGGGGAAGTGAGACTTCATTGTAGTGCAGATTTCCTTTGCAAGCTTGCTTGGTTGGCCAAAAAGGGCGTATGCGTTTTTTCCTGAATATATTCAGGAAAAAACGCATACGCCCTTTTTGGCCAAGTGCATCATTGTGGATGTTCTGCCTCTTTTCCTATGCTTTCAATGCAATTCCAGTCTACCTCCTGAAATCGGTTTCCTGCAATTCTGCCCCGCTTTCAAGTCCTCTTGGCAGCCTTACTTCAGTCTATTTTTGGACGATAGCTGTCATTTATAACTCTGCAGGTTTGTGAATTACAGTGCCCCTGAGCTCCTTTCTTCACCTCGCTTTCTTGTGAGCTGGCCGCAACACCGCAGGATGGCTTCAGGCCCTAATCTGGTTCCGGCACGGCACGCTGAGCCTTTGGTTAATTCCTCTTCCAGGTGGGAAATGAGAGTTAAATTTGCCCATCCAGACACCTCCAGCTAGTCTCTCATTGGTTCTCGCTATTCTTGTTCATCTTCCACAGAAATTGCAAACTGGGCCAAACAGGAGGTTAAAGGGACTGACTCTCCAAACTGGGCCAAACAGGAGGTTAAAGGGACTGACTCTCCAAGTCGGGATAGTGTTAGTAAAGCGTCTGGAATGTTGCACCCGAGTACCAGGGTACAAAAACTGAGACATATTTGAACACGTCTCCCGATCACATGGTTGATCATACTCTGGGTTCCACATGCATGTTTTAGCTGAAGGAAGAATACCTAAAACCTGGGTAGTTGAAACCCGTGGAATGGGTACCATGCAATATGACCTCACAGGGTCTTCATTTGCTCCCCGAACATCTCCAATCCTATCACTGCTGCGTTTATGCCCCTGTACACATGCTTGATTCTCTTTCGGAGACATAGCAATCCATAGGTTTTAAGATACTTACTAGTCAGGTACATTCTTAGGCGTTTAATATGCGGTGTTGAGTCCATTTCGTTGAGCAAGGAGTAGCTCTTGTCTATTCCATATTTGGCTTAAGGAACTTTATCTGTGCTCATTTCAATCTCTGGTTTTATGCAGCACCCCAACTCACCTTTCCCCTTAAGCAAGCATAAGTTGGTTTTCTAAATTTGAGAAACTGTTCTGTTCTGTAATTCAGTTCCTGTGTAGCCAAGTTTACATTCCGTGTATTAGTGATATCTTATGATGTTTCTTTTTCTGTGTGACTTATTTCAGTTAGAATTATCATACCTGAATCCACTCATGATGCTACTACGGGCCTGATGACATAGATTTCATTGCTGAGTGATACTGCATTGTACGTAAGTACCACAACTTCTTTATCCATTTTTCACTTTCTGTGATATTGAACTTGTACGGTAAACGAGGTTCTTGTAAACAGAGGCGTCCCAAACTTTGGGGTGGCTGTGTCTTTTTGATTTTAATTTCCCTAAGCTATAGGACCATAAGTGGAAGTGCCCTAGGCTCTGTTGCTTTGTTTTTTAGATGTTTCAGGAAACACCATACACTTCTCCGGAGTGGTTGTTGGTAATTTACATCCCGCCCATCAGCATAACAAGGCTCCCATTTCTCCATGGCCTGTCCTGCCTTTCTGGATTTTACAGTTTTTTCAGATGGCCCTTTTGACCGGGGGGAAGTGAGACTTCATTGTAGTGCAGATTTCCTTTGCAAGTTTGCTTGGTTGGCCAAAAGGGGCGTATGCGTTTTTTCCTGAATATATTCAGGAAAAAACGCATACGCCCTTTTTGGCCAAGTGCATCATTGTGGACGTTCTGCCTCTTTTCCTATGCTTTCAATGCAATTCCAGTCTACCTCCTGAAATCGGTTTCCTGCAATTCTGCCCCGCTTTCAAGTCCTCTTGGCAGCCTTACTTCAGTCTATTTTTGGACGATAGCTGTCATTTATAACTCTGCAGGTTTGTGAATTACAGTGCCCCTGAGCTCCTTTCTTCAACTCGCTTTCTTGTGACCTGGCCGCAACACCGCAGGATGTCTTCAGGCCCTAATCTGGTTCCGGCACGGCACGCTGAGCCTTTGGTTAATTCCTCTTCCTGGTGGGAAATGAGAGTTAAATTTGCCCGTTCAGGCACCTCCAGCTACTCTCTCATTGGTTCTCGCTATTCCTGTTCATATTCCGCAGAAATTGCAAACTGGGCCAAACAGGAGGTTAAAGGGACTGACTCTCCAAGTCGGGAGAGTGTTAGTAAAGCGTCTGGAATGTTGCACCCGAGTACCAGGGTACGAAAACTGAGACATATTTGAACACGTCTCCCGATCACATGGTTGATCATACTCTAGGTTCCACATGCATGTTTTAGCTGAAGAAAGAATACCTTAAACCTGGGTAGGTGAAACCCGTGGAATGGGTACCATGCAATATGACTTCAAAGGGTCTTCATTTGCTCACCGAACCTCTCCAATCCTATCACTGCTGCGTTTATGCCCCTGTACACATGCTTGATTCTCTTTCGGAGACATAGCAATCCATAGGTTTTAAGATACTTACTAGTCAGGTACATTCTTAGGCGTTTAATATGGGGTGTTGAGTCCATTTCGTTGATCAAGGAGTAGCTCTTGTCTATTCCATATTTGGCTTAAGGAACTTTATCTGTGCTCATTTCAATCTCTGGTTTTATGCAGCACTCCAACTCACCTTTACCCTTAAGCAAGCATAAGTTGGTTTTCTGAATTTGAGACCCTGTTCTGTTCTGTAATTCAGTTCCTGTGTAGCCAAGTTTCCATTCCGTGTATTACTGATATCTTATGATGTTTCTTTTTCTGTGTGACTTATTTCAGTTAGAATCATCATACCTGAATCCACTCATTGTGCTGCTAAGGGCCTGATGACATAGATTTCATTGCTGAGTGATATTGCTTTGTAAGTGAATACCACAACTTCTTTATCCATTTTTCACTTTCTGCGATGTTGAACTTGTACTGTAAACGAGGTTCTTGTAAACAGAGCCGTCCCAAACTTTGGGGTGGCTGTGTCTTTTTGATTTTAATTTCCCTAAGCTATAGGACCATAAGTGGCAGTGCCCTAGGCTCTGTTGCCTTGTTTTTTAGATGTTTCAGGAAACACCATACACTTCTCCCGAGTGGTTGTTGGCAATCTACATCCCGCCCATCAGCATAACAAGGCTCCCAGTTCTCCATGGCCTGTCCTGCCTTTCTGGATTTTACACTTTTTTCAGATGGCCCTTTTGACCGGGGGGAAGTGAGACTTCATTGTAGTGCAGATTTCCTTTGCAAGCTTGCTTGGTTGGTTAAAAAGGGCGTATGCGTTTTTTCCTGAATATATTCAGGAAAAAACGCATACGCCCTTTTTGGCCAAGTGCATCATTGTGGACGTTCTGCCTCTTTTCCTATGCTTTCAATGCAATTCCAGTCTACCTCCTGAAATGGGATTCCTGCAATTCTGCCCCGCTTTCAAGTCCTCCTGGCAGCCTTACTTCAGTCTATTTTTGGACGATAGCTGTCATTTATAACTCTGCAGGTTTGTGAATTACAGTGCCCCTGAGCTCCTTTGTTCAACTCGCTTCTTGTGACCTGGCCGCAACACCGCAGGATGTCTTCAGGCCCTAATCTGGTTCCGGCCCGGCATGCTGAGCCTTTGGTTAATTCCTCTTCCTGGTGGGAAATGAGAGTTAAATTTGCCCGTCCAGACACCTCCAGCTAGCCTCTCATTGGTTCTCGCTATTCCTGTTCATCTTCCGCAGAAATTGCAAACTGGGCCAAACAGGAGGTTAAAGGGACTGACTCTCCAAGTCGGGAGAGTGTTAGTAAAGCGTCTGGAATGTTGCACCCGAGTACCAGGGTAGGAAAACTGAGACATATTTGAACACGTCTCCCGTTCACATGGTTGATCATACTCTGGGTTCCACATGCATGTTTTAGCTGAAGGAGGAATACCTTAAACCTGGAGAGTTGAGACCCGTGGAATGGGTACCATGCAATATGAGTTCAAAGGGTCTTCATTTGCTCACCGAACATTCCAATCCTATCACTGCTGCATTTATGCCCCTGTACACACGCTTGATTCTCTTTTGGAGACATAGCAATCCATAGGTTTTAAGATACTTACTAGTCAGGTACATTCTTAGGCGTTTAATATGGGGTTTTGAGTCCATTTCGTTGAGCAAGGAGTAGCTCTTGTCTATTCCATATTTGGCTTAAGGAACTTTATCTGTGCTCATTTCAATCTCTGGTTTTATGCAGCACCTCAACTCACCTTTCCCCTTAAGCAAGCATAAGTTGGTTTTCTAAATTTGAGACCCTGTTCTGTTTTGGAATGCAGTTCCTGTGTAGCCAAGTTTACATTCCGTGTATTAGTGATATCTTATGATGTTTCTTTTTCTGTGTGACTTATTTCAGTTAGAATCATCGTACCTGAATCCACTCATTATGCTGCTACGGGCCTGATGACATAGATTTCATTGCTGAGTGATACTGCATTGTACGTAAGTACCACAACTTCTTTATCCATTTTTCACTTTCTGTGATATTGAACTTGTACGGTAAACGAGGTTCTTGTAAACAGAGGCGTCCCAAACTTTGGGGTGGCTGTGTCTTTTTGATTTTAATTTCCCTAAGCTATAGGACCATAAGTGGAAGTGCCCTAGGCTCTGTTGCTTTGTTTTTTAGATGTTTCAGGAAACACCATACACTTCTCCCGAGTGTCTGTTGGCAATTTACATCCCGCCCATCAGCATAACAAGGCTCCCAGTTCTCCATGGCCTGTCCTGCCTTTCTGGATTTTACACTTTTTTCAGATGACCCTTTTGACCGGGGGGAAGTGAGACTTCATTGTAGTGCAGATTTCCTTTGCAAGTTTGCTTGGTTGGCCAAAAAGGGCGTATGCGTTTTTTCCTGAATATATTCAGGAAAAAACGCATACGCCCTTTTTGGCCAAGTGCATCATTGTGGACGTTCTGCCTCTTTTCCTATGCTTTCAATGCAATTCCAGTCTACCTCCTGAAATCGGTTTCCTGCAATTCTGCCCCGCTTTCAAGTCCTCTTGGCAGCCTTACTTCAGTCTATTTTTGGACGATAGCTGTCATTTATAACTCTGCAGGTTTGTGAATTACAGTGCCCCTGAGCTCCTTTCTTCAACTCGCTTTCTTGTGACCTGGCCGCAACACCGCAGGATGTCTTCAGGCCCTAATCTGGTTCTGGCACGGCACGCTGAGCGTTTGGTTAATTCCTCTTCCTGGTGGGAAATGAGAGTTAAATTTGCCCATCCAGACACCTCCAGCTAGTCTCTCATTCATTCTCGCTATTCCTGTTCATCTTCCACAGAAATTGCAAACTGGGCCAAACAGGAGGTTAAAGGGACTGACTCTCCAAGTGGGGAGAGTGTTAGTAAAGCGTCTGGAATGTTGCACCCGAGTACCAGGGTACGAAAACTGAGACATATTTGAACACGTCTCCCGATCACATGGTTGATCATACTCTAGGTTCCACATGCATGTTTTAGCTGAAGGAAGAATACCTTAAACCTGGGTAGTTGAAACCCGTGGAATGGGTACCATGCAATATGACTTCAAAGGGTCTTCATTTGCTCACGAACCTCTCCAATCCTATCACTGCTGCGTTTATGCCCCTGTACACATGCTTGATTCTCTTTTGGAGACATAGCAATCCATAGGTTTTAAGATACTTACTAGTCAGGTACATTCTTAGGCGTTTAATATGCGGTGTTGAGTCCATTTCATTGAGCAAGGAGTAGCTCTTGTCTATTCCATATTTGGCTTAAGGAACTTTATCTGTGCTCATTTCAATCTCTGGTTTTATGCAGCACCCCAACTCACCTTTCCCCTTAAGCAAGCATAAGTTGGTTTTCTAAATTTGAGACCCTGTTCTGTTCTGTAATTCAATTCCTGTGTAGCCAAGTTTACATTCCGTGTATTACTGATGTCTTATGATGTTTCTTTTTCTGTGTGACTTATTTCAGTTAGAATCATCATACCTGAATCCACTCATTGTGCTGCTAAGGGCCTGATGACATAGATTTCATTGCTGAGTGATATTGCTTTGTAAGTAAATACCACAAATTCTTTATCCATTTTTCACTTTCTGCGATGTTGAACTTGTACTGTAAACGAGGTTCTTGTAAACAGAGGCGTCCCAAACTTTGGGGTGGCTGTGTCTTTTTGATTTTAATTTCCCTAAGCTATAGGACCATAAGTGGCAGTGCCCTAGGCTCTGTTGCTTTGTTTTTTAGATGTTTCAGGAAACACCATACACTTCTCCGGAGTGTCTGTTGGCAATTTACATCCCGCCCATCAGCATAACAAGGCTCCCAGTTCTCCATGGCCTGTCCTGCCTTTCTGGATTTTACACTTTTTTCAGATGGCCCTTTTGACCGGGGGGAAGTGAGACTTCATTGTAGTGCAGATTTCCTTTGCAAGCTTGCTTGGTTGGCCAAAAAGGGCGTATGCGTTTTTTCCTGAATATATTCAGGAAAAAACGCATACGCCCTTTTTGGCCAAGTGCATCATTGTGGACGTTCTGCCTCTTTTCCTATGCTTTCAATGCAATTCCAGTCTACCTCCTGAAATCGGTTTCCTGCAATTCTGCCCCGCTTTCAAGTCCTCTTGGCAGCCTTACTTCAGTCTATTTTTGGACGATAGCTGTCATTTATAACTCTGCAGGTTTGTGAATTACAGTGCCCCTGAGCTGCTTTCTTCAACTTGCTTTCTTTTGAGCTGGCCGCAACACCGCAGGATGACTTCAGGCCCTAATCTGGTTCCGGCACGGCACGCTGAGCCTTTGGTTATTTCCTCTTCCTGGTGGGAAATGAGAGTTAAATTTGCCTGTCCAGACACCTCCAGCTAGTCTCTCATTGGTTCTCGCTATTCCTGTTCATCTTCCGCAGAAATTGCAAACTGGGCCAAACAGGAGGTTAAAGGCGCTGACTCTCCAAGTGGGGAGAGTGTTAGTAAAGCGTCTGGAATGTTGCACCCAAGTACCAGGGTACGAAAACTGAGACATATTTGAACACGTCTCCCGATCACATGGTTGATCATACTCTAGGTTCCACATGCATGTTTTAGCTGAAAGAAGAATACCTTAAACCTGGGTAGTTGAAACCCGTGGAATGGGTACCATGCAATATGACTTCAAAGGGTCTTCATTTGCTCACGAACCTCTCCAATCCTATCACTGCTGCGTTTATGCCCCTGTACACATGCTTGATTCTCTTTCGGAGACATAGCAATCCATAGGTTTTAAGATACTTACTAGTCAGGTACATTCTTAGGCGTTTAATATGCGGTGTTGAGTCCATTTCGTTGAGCAAGGAGTAGCTCTTGTCTATTCCATATTTGGCTTAAGGAAATTTATCTGTGCTCATTTCAATCTCTGGTTTTATGCAGCACCCCAACTCACCTTTCCCCTTAAGCAAGCATAAGTTGGTTTTCTAAATTTGAGACCCTGTTCTGTTCTGTAATTCAGTTCCTGTGTAGCCAAGTTTACATTCCGTGTATTACTGATATCTTATGATGTTTCTTTTTCTGTGTGACTTATTTCAGTTAGAATCATCATACCTGAATCCACTCATTGTGCTGCTAAGGGCCTGATGACATAGATTTCATTGCTGAGTGATATTGCTTTGTAAGTAAATACCACAAATTCTTTATCCATTTTTCACTTTCTGCGATGTTGAACTTGTACTGTAAACGAGGTTCTTGTAAACAGAGGCGTCCCAAACTTTGGGGTGGCTGTGTCTTTTTGATTTTAATTTCCCTAAGCTATAGGACCATAAGTGGAAGTGCCCTAGGCTCTGTTGCTTTGTTTTTTAGATGTTTCAGGAAACACCATACACTTCTCCCGAGTGTCTGTTGGCAATTTACAACCCGCCCATCAGCATAACAAGGCTCCCAGTTCTCCATGGCCTGTCCTGCCTTTCTGGATTTTACACTTTTTTCAGATGGCCCTTTTGACCGGGGGGAAGTGAGACTTCATTGTAGTGCAGATTTCCTTTGCAAGCTTGCTTGGTTGGCCAAAAAGGGCGTATGCGTTTTTTCCTGAATATATTCAGGAAAAAACGCATACGCCCTTTTTGGCCAAGTGCATCATTGTGGACGTTCTGCCTCTTTTCCTATGCTTTCAATGCAATTCCAGTCTACCTCCTGAAATCGGTTTCCTGCAATTCTGCCCCGCTTTCAAGTCCTCTTGGCAGCCTTACTTCAGTCTATTTTTGGACGATAGCTGTCATTTATAACTCTGCAGGTTTGTGAATTACAGTGCCCCTGAGCTCCTTTCTTCAACTCGCTTTCTTTTGAGCTGGCCTCAACACTGCAGGATGTCTTCAGGCCCTAATCTGATTCCGGCACGGCAAGCTGAGCCTTTGGTTAATTCCTCTTCCTGGTGGGAAATGAGAGTTAAATTTGCCCGTCCAGACACCTCCAGCTAGCCTCTCATTGGTTCTCGCTATTCCTGTTCATCTTCCGCAGAAATTGCAAACTGGGCCAAACAAGAGGTTAAACGGACTGACTCTCCAAGTGGGGAGAGTGTTAGTAAAGCGTCTGGAATGTTGCACCGTAGTACCAGGGTACGAAAACTGGGACATATTTGAACACGTCTCCCGATCACATGGTTGATCATACTCTAGGTTCCACATGCATGTTTTAGCTGAAGGAAGAATACCTAAAACCTGGGTAGTTGAAACCCGTGGAATGGGTACCATGCAATATGACTTCAAAGGGTCTTCATTTGCTCACCGAACCTCTGCAATCCTATCACTGCTGCGTTTATGTCCCTGTACACACGCTTGATTCTCTTTTGGAGACATAGCAATCCATAGGTTTTAAGATACTTACTAGTCAGGTACATTCTTAGGCGTTTAATATGGGGTGTTGAGTCCATTTCGTTGAGCAAGGTGTAGCTCTTGTCTATTCCATATTTGGCTTAAGGAACTTTATCTGTGCTCATTTCAATCTCTGGTTTTATGCAGCACCCCAACTCACCTTTCTCCTTAAGCAAGCATAAGTTGGTTTTCTAAATTTGAGACCCTGTTCTGTTTTGGAATGCAGTTCCTGTGTAGCCAAGTTTACATTCCGTGTATTAGTGATATCTTATGATGTTTCTTTTTCTGTGTGACTTATTTCAGTTAGAATCATCGTACCTGAATCCACTCATTATGCTGCTACGGTCCTGATGACATAGATTTCATTGCTGAGTGATACTGCATTGTACGTAAGTACCACAAGTTCTTTATCCATTTTTCACTTTCTGTGATATTGAACTTGTACGGTAAACGAGGTTCTTGTAAACAGAGGCCTCCCAAACTTTGGGGTGGCTGTGTCTTTTTTATTTTAATTTCCCTAAGCTATAGGACCATAAGTGGAAGTGCCCTAGGCTCTGTTGCTTTGTTTTTTAGATGTTTCAGGAAACACCATACACTTCTCCTGAGTGTCTGTTGCAAATTTACATCCCGCCCATCAGCATAACAAGGCTCCCAGTTCTCCATGGCCTGTCCTGCCTTTCTGGATTTTACACTTTTTTCAGATGGCCCTTTTGACCGGGGGGAAGTGAGACTTCATTGTAGTGCAGATTTCCTTTGCAAGTTTGCTTGGTTGGCCAAAAAGGGCGTATGCGTTTTTTCCTGAATATATTCAGGAAAAAACGCATACGCCCTTTTTGGCCAAGTGCATCATTGTGGACGTTCTGCCTCTTTTCCTATGCTTTCAATGCAATTCCAGTCTACCTCCTTAAATCGGTTTCCTGCAATTCTGCCCCGCTTTCAAGTCCTCTTGGCAGCCTTACTTCAGTATATTTTTGGACGATAGCTGTCATTTATAACTCTGCAGGTTTGTGAATTACAGTGCCCCTGAGCTCCTTTCTTCAACTCGCTTTCTTTTGAGCTGGCCGCAACACCGCAGGATGTCTTCAGGCCCTAATCTGGTTCTGGCACGGCACGCTGAGCCTTTGGTTAATTCCTCTTCCTGGTGGGAAATGAGAGTTAAATTTGCCCATCCAGACACCTCCAGCTAGTCTCTCATTGCTTCTCGCTTCCTGTTCATCTTCCACAGAAATTGCAAACTGGGCCAAACAGGAGGTTAAAGGGACTGACTCTCCAAGTGGGGAGAGTGTTAGTAAAGCGTCTGGAATGTTGCACCCGAGTACCATGGTACGAAAACTGAGACATATTTGAACACGTCTCCCGATCACATGGTTGATCATACTCTAGGTTCCACATGCATGTTTTAGCTGAAGGAAGAATACCTTAAACCTGGGTAGTTGAAACCCGTGGAATGGGTACCATGCAATATGACTTCAAAGGGTCTTCATTTGCTCACGAACCTCTCCAATCCTATCACTGCTGCGTTTATGCCCCTGTACACATGCTTGATTCTCTTTCGGAGACATAGCAATCCATAGGTTTTAAGATACTTACTAGTCAGGTACATTCATAGACGTTTAATATGCGGTGTTGATTCCATTTCGTTGAGCAAGGAGTAGCTCTTGTCTATTCCATATTTGGCTTAAGGAACTTTATCTGTGCTCATTTCAATCTCTGGTTTTATGCAGCACCCCAACTCACCTTTCCCCTTAAGCAAGCATAAGTTGGTTTTCTAAATTTGAGACCCTGTTCTGTTCTGTAATTCAGTTCCTGTGTAGCCAAGTTTACATTCCGTGTATTACTGATATCTTATGATGTTTCTTTTTCTGTGTGACTTATTTCAGTTAGAATCATCATACCTGAATCCACTCATTGTGCTGCTAAGGGCCTGATGACATAGATTTCATTGCTGAGTGATATTGCTTTGTAAGTAAATACCACAACTTCTTTATCCATTTTTCACTTTCTGCGATGTTGAACTTGTACTGTAAACGAGGTTCTTGTAAACAGAGGCGTCCCAAACTTTGGGGTGGCTGTGTCTTTTTGATTTTAATTTCCCTAAGCTATAGGACCATAAGTGGCAGTGCCCTAGGCTCTGTTGCTTTGTTTTTTAGATGTTTCAGGAAACACCATACACTTCTCCCAAGTGTCTGTTGGCAATTTACATCCCGCCCATCAGCATAACAAGGATCCCAGTTCTCCATGGCCTGTCCTGCCTTTCTGGATTTTACACTTTTTTCAGATGGCCCTTTTGACCGGGGGGAAGTGAGACTTCATTGTAGTGCAGATTTCCTTTGCAAGCTTGCTTGGTTGGCCAAAAAGGGCGTATGCGTTTTTTCCTGAATATATTCAGGAAAAAACGCATACGCCCTTTTTGGCCAAGTGCATCATTGTGGACGTTCTGCCTCTTTTCCTATGCTTTCAATGCAATTCCAGTCTACCTCCTGAAATCGGTTTCCTGCAATTCTGCCCCGCTTTCAAGTCCTCTTGGCAGCCTTACTTCAGTCTATTTTTGGACGATAGCTGTCATTTATAACTCTGCAGGTTTGTGAATTACAGTGCCCCTGAGCTCCTTTCTTCAACTCGCTTTCTTGTGACCTGGCCGCAACACCGCAGGATGGCTTCAGGCCCTAATCTGGTTCCGGCACGGCACGCTGAGCCTTTGGTTAATTCCTCTTCCTGGTGGGAAATGAGAGTTAAATTTGCCCGTCCAGACACCTCCAGCTAGTCTCTCATTGGTTCTCGCTATTCCTGTTCATCTTCCGCAGAAATTGCAAACTGGGCCAAACAGGAGGTTAAAGGCGCTGACTCTCCAAGTGGGGAGAATGTTAGTAAAGCGTCTGGAATGTTGCACCCGAGTACCAGGGGAGGAAAACTGAGACATATTTGAACACGTCTCCCGATCACATGGTTGATCATACTCTGGGTTCCACATGCATGTTTTAGCTGAAGGAAGAATACCTAAAACCTGGGTAGTTGAAACCCGTGGAATGGGTACCATGCAATATGACTTCAAAGGGTCTTCATTTGCTCACCGAACCTCTCCAATCCTATCACTGCTGCGTGTATGCCCCTGTACACATGCTTGATTCTCTTTCGGAGACATAGCAATCCCTAGGTTTTAAGATACTTACTAGTCAGGTACATTCTTAGGCATTTAATATGCGGTGTTGAGTCCATTTCTTTGAGCAAGGAGTAGCTCTTGTCTATTCCATATTTGGCTTAAGGAACTTTATCTGTGCTCATTTCAATCTCTGGTTTTATGCAGCACCCCAACTCACCTTTACCCTTAAGCAAGCATAAGTTGGTTTTCTAAATTTGAGACCCTGTTCTGTTCTGTAATTCAGTTCCTGTGTAGCAAAGTATACATTCCGTGTATTACTGATATCTTATGATGTTTCTTTTTCTGTGTGACTTATTTCAGTTAGAATCATCATACCTGAATCCACTCATTGTGCTACTAAGGGCCTGATGACACAGATTTCATTGCTGAGTGATATTGCTTTGTAAGTAAATACCACAACTTTTTTATCCATTTTTCACTTTCTGCGATGTTGAACTTGTACTGTAAACGAGGTTCTTGTAAACAGAGCCGTTCCAAACTTTGGGGTGGCTGTGTCTTTTTGATTTTAAATTCCCTAAGCTATAGGACCATAAGTGGAAGTGCCCTAGGCTCTGTTGCTTTGTTTTTTAGATGTTTCAGGAAACACCATACACTTCTCCCAAGTGGTTGTTTGCAATTTACATCCCGCCCATCAGCATAACAAGGCTCCCACTTCTCCATGGCCTGTCCTGCCTTTCTGGATTTTACACTTTTTTCAGATGGCCCTTTTGACCGGGGGGAAGTGAGACTTCATTGTAGTGCAGATTTCCTTTGCAAGCTTGCTTGGTTGGCCAAAAAGTGCGTATGCGTTTTTTCCTGAATATATTCAGGAAAAAACGCATACGCCCTTTTTGGCCAAGTGCATCATTGTGGACGTTCTGCCTCTTTTCCTATGCTTTCAATGCAATTCCAGTCTACCTCCTGAAATCGGTTTCCTGCAATTCTGCCCCGCTTTCAAGTCCTCTTGGCAGCCTTACTTCAGTCTATTTTTGGACGATAGCTGTCATTTATAACTCTGCAGGTTTGTGAATTACAGTGCCCCTGAGCTCCTTTCTTCAACTCGCTTTCTTTTGAGCTGGCCGCAACACCGCAGGATGTCTTCAGGCCCTAATCTGATTCCGGCACAGCATGCTGAGCCTTTGGTTAATTCCTCTTCCTGGTGGGAAATGAGAGTTAAATTTGCCCGTCCAGACACCTCCAGCTAGCCTCTCATTGGTTCTCGCTATTCCTGTTCATCTTCCGCAGAAATTGCAAACTGGGCCAAACAGGAGGTTAAAGGGACTGACTCTCCAAGTCGGGAGAGTGTTAGTAAAGCGTCTGGAATGTTGCACCCGAGTACCAGGGTACGAAAACTGGGACATATTTGAACACGTCTCCCGATCACATGGTTGATCATACTCTAGGTTCAACATGCATGTTTTAGCTGAAGGAAGAATACCTAAAACCTGGGTAGTTGAAACCCGTGGAATGGGTACCATGCAATATGACTTCAAAGGGTCTTCATTTGCTCACGAACCTCTCCAATCCTATCACTGCTGCGTTTATGCCCCTGTACACATGCTTGATTCTCTTTCGGAGACATAGCAATCCATAGGTTTTAAGATACTTACTAGTCAGGTACATTCTTAGGCGTTTAATATGGGGTGTTGAGTCCATTTCGTTGAGCAAGGAGTAGCTCTTGTCTATTCCATATTTGGCTTAAGGAACTTTATCTGTGCTCATTTCAATCTCTGGTTTTATGCAGCACCCCAACTCACCTTTACCATTAAGCAAGCATAAGTTGGTTTTCTAAATTTGAGACCCTGTTCTGTTCTGTAATTCAGTTCCTGTGTAGCCAAGTTTACATTCCGTGTATTACTGATATCTTATGATGTTTCTTTTTCTGTGTGACTTATTTCAGTTAGAATCATCATACCTGAATCCACTCATTGTGCTGCTAAGGGCCTGATGACACAGATTTCATTGCTGAGTGATATTGCTTTGTAAGTAAATACCACAACTTCTTTACCCATTTTTCACTTTCTGCGATGTTGAACTTGTACTGTAAACGAGGTTCTTGTAAACAGAGCCGTTCGAAACTTTGGGGTGGCTGTGTCTTTTTGATTTTAATTTCCCTAAGCTATAGGACCATAAGTGGAAGTGCCCTAGGTTCTGTTGCTTTGTTTTTTAGATGTTTCAGGAAACACCATACACTTCTCCCAAGTGGTTGTTGGCAATTTACATCCCGCCCATCAGCATAACAAGGCTCCCAGTTCTCCATGGCCTGTCCTGCCTTTCTGGATTTTACACTTTTTTCAGATGGCCCTTTTGACCGGGGGGAAGTGAGACTTCATTGTAGTGCAGATTTCCTTTGCAAGCTTGCTTGGTTGGCCAAAAAGGGCGTATGCGTTTTTTCCTGAATATATTCAGGAAAAAACGCATACGCCCTTTTTGGCCAAGTGCATCATTGTGGACGTTCTGCCTCTTTTCCTATGCTTTCAATGCAATTCCAGTCTACCTCCTGAAATTGGTTTCCTGGAATTCTGCCCCGCTTTCAAGTCCTCTTGGCAGCCTTACTTCAGTCTATTTTTGGACGATAGCTGTCATTTATAACTCTGCAGGTTTGTGAATTACAGTGCCCCTGAGCTCCTTTCTTCAACTCTCTTTCTTGTGACCTGGCCGCAACACCGCAGCATGGCTTCAGGCCCTGATCTGGTTCCGGCACGGCACGCTGAGCCTTTGGTTATTTACTCTTCCTGGTGGGAAATGAGAGTTAAATTTGCCCGTCCAGACACCTCCAGCTAGTCTCTCATTGGTTCTCGCTATTCCTGTTCATCTTCCGCAGAAATTGCAAACTGGGCCAAACAGGAGGTTAAAGGCGCTGACTCTCCAAGTGGGGAGAGTGTTAGTAAAGCGTCTGGAATGTTGCACCCGAGTACCAGGGGAGGAAAACTGAGACATATTTGAACACGTCTCCCGTTCACACGGTTGATCATACTCTAGGTTCCACATGCGTGTTTTAGCTGAAGGAAGAATACCTTAAACCTGGACAGTTGAGACCCGTGGAATGTGTACCATGCAATATGTCTTCAAAGGGTCTTCATTTGCTCACCGAACCTCTGCAATCCTATCACTGCTGCGTTTATGCCCCTGTACACACGATTGATTCTCTTTTGGAGACATAGCAATCCATAGGTTTTAAGATACTTACTAGTCAGGTATATTCTTAGGCGTTTAATATGGGGTGTTGAGTCCATTTCATTGAGCAAGGAGTAGCTCTTGTCTATTCCATATTTGGCTTAAGGAACTTTATCTGTGCTCATTTCAATGTCTGGTTTTATGCAGCACCCCAACTCACCTTTACCCTTAAGCAAGCATAAGTTGGTTTTCTAAATTTGAGACCCTGTTCTGTTTTGGAATGCAGTTCCTGTGTAGCCAAGTTTCCATTCCGTGTATTACTGATATCTTATGATGTTTCTTTTTCTGTGTGACTTATTTCAGTTAGAATCATCGTACCTGAATCCACTCATTATGCTGCTACGGGCCTGATGACATAGATTTCATTGCTGAGTGATACTGCATTGTACGTAAGTACCACAAGATCTTTATCCATTTTTCACTTTCTGTGATATTGAACTTGTACGGTAAACGAGGTTCTTGTAAACAGAGGCGTCCCAAACTTTGGGGTAGCTGTGTCTTTTTGCTTTTAATTTCCCTAAGCTATAGGACCATAAGTGGAAGTGCCCTAGGCTCTGTTGCTTTGTTTTTTAGATGTTTCAGGAAACACCATACACTTCTCCTGAGTGTCTGTTGGCAATTTACATCCCGCCCATCAGCATAACAAGGCTCCCAGTTCTCCATGGTCTGTCCTGCCTTTCTGGATTTTACACTTTTTTCAGATGGCCCTTTTGACCGGGGGGAAGTGAGACTTCATTGTAGTGCAGATTTCCTTTGCAAGTTTGCTTGGTTGGCCAAAAAGGGCGTATGCGTTTTTTCCTGAATATATTCAGGAAAAAACGCATACGTACTTTTTGGCCAAGTGCATCATTGTGGACGTTCTGCCTCTTTTCCTATGCTTTCAATGCAATTCCAGTCTACCTCCTGAAATCGGTTTCCTGCAATTCTGCCCCGCTTTCAAGTCCTCTTGGCAGCCTTACTTCAGTCTATTTTTGGACGATAGGTGTCATTTATAACTCTGCAGGTTTGTGAATTTCAGTGCCCCTGAGCTCCTTTCTTCAACTCGCTTTCTTTTGAGCTGGCCGCAACTCCGCAGGATGTCTTCAGGCCCTAATCTCGTTCCAGAACGGCACGCTGAGCCTTTGGTTAATTCCTCTTCCTGGTGGGAAATGAGAGTTAAATTTGCCCGTCCAGACACCTCCAGCTAGCCTCTCATTGGTTCTCACTATTCCTGTTCATCTTCCGCAGAAATTGCAAACTGGGCCAAACAGGAGGTTAAAGGGACTGACTCTCCAAGTCGGGAGAGTGTTAGTAAAGCGTCTGGAATGTTGCACCCGAGTACCAGGGTACGAAAACTGGGACATATTTGAACACGTCTCCCGATCACATGGTTGATCATACTCTAGGTTCCATATGCATGTTTTAGCTGAAGGAAGAATACCTAAAACCTGGGTAGTTGAAACCCGTGGAATGGGTACCATGCAATATGACTTCAAAGGGTCTTCATTTGCTCACGAACCTCTCCAATCCTATCACTGCTGCGTTTATGCCCCTGTACACATGCTTGATTCTCTTTCGGAGACATAGCAATCCCTAGGTTTTAAGATACTTACTAGTTAGGTACATTCTTAGGCGTTTAATATGGGGTGTTGAGTCCATTTCATTGAGCAAGGAGTAGCTCTTGTCTATTCCATATTTGGCTTAAGGAACTTTATCTGTGCTCATTTCAATCTCTGGTTTTATGCAGCACCCCAACTCACCTTTACCCTTAAGCAAGCATAAGTTGGTTTTCTAAATTTGAGACCCTGTTCTGTTCTGTAATTCAGTTCCTGTGTAGCCAAGTTTACATTCCGTGTATTACTGATATCTTATGATGTTTCTTTTTCTGTGTGACTTATTTCAGTTAGAATCATCATACCTGAATCCACTCATTGTGCTGCTAAGGGCCTGATGACACAGATTTCATTGCTGAGTGATATTGCTTTGTAAGTAAATACCACAACTTCTTTATCCATTTTTCACTTTCTGCGATGTTGAACTTGTACTGTAAACGAGGCTCTTGTAAACAGAGCTGTTCCAAACTTTGGGGTGGCTGTGTCTTTTTGATTTTAATTTCCCTAAGCTATAGGACCATAAGTGGAAGTGCCCTAGGTTCTGTTGCTTTGTTTTTTAGATGTTTCAGGAAACACCATACACTTCTCCCGAGTGGTTGTTGGCAATTTACATCCCGCCCATCAGCATAACAAGGCTCCCAGTTCTCCATGGCCTGTCCTGCCTTTCTGGATTTTACACTTTTTTCAGATGGCCCTTTTGACCGGGGGGAAGTGAGACTTCATTGTAGTGTAGATTTCCTTTGCAAGCTTGCTTGGTTGGCCAAAAAGGGCGTATGCGTTTTTTCCTGAATATATTCAGGAAAAAACGCATACGCCCTTTTTGGCCAAGTGCATCATTGTGGACGTTCTGCCTCTTTTCCTATGCTTTCAATGCAATTCCAGTCTACTTCCTGAAATCGGTTTCCTGCAATTCTGCCCCGCTTTCAAGTCCTCTTGGCAGCCTTACTTTAGTATATTTTTGGACGATAGCTGTCATTTATAACTCTGCAGGTTTGTGAATTACAGTGCCCCTGAGCTCCTTTCTTCAACTCGCTTTCTTTTGAGCTGGCCGCAACACCGCAGGATGGCTTCAGGCCCTAATCTGGTTCCGGCAGGGCACGCTGAGCCTTTGGTTAATTCCTCTTCCTGGTGGGAAATGAGAGTTAAATTTGCCCGTCCAGACACCTCCAGCTAGCCTCTCATTGGTTCTCGCTATTCCTGTTCATCTTCCGCAGAAATTGCAAACTGGGCCAAACAGGAGGTTAAAGGGACTGACTCTCCAAGTGGGGAGAGTGTTAGTAAAGCGTCTGGAATGTTGCACCCGAGTACCAGGGTACGAAAACTGAGACATATTTGAACACGTCTCCCGATCACATGGTTGATCATACTCTAGGTTCCACATGCATGTTTTAGCTGAAGGAAGAATACCTTAAACCTGGGTAGTTGAAACTCGTGGAATGGGTACCATGCAATATGACTTCAAAGGGTCTTCATTTGCTCACGAACCTCTCCAATCCTATCACTGCTGCGTTTATGCCCCTGTACACATGCTTGATTCTCTTTCGGAGACATAGCAATCCATAGGTTTTAAGATACTTACTAGTCAGGTACATTCTTAGGCATTTAATATGCGGTGTTGAGTCCATTTCGTTGAGCAAGGAGTAGCTCTTGTCTATTCCATATTTGGCTTAAGGAACTTTATCTGTGCTCATTTCAATCTCTGGTTTTATGCAGCACCCCAACTCACCTTTCACCTTAAGCAAGCATAAGTTGGTTTTCTAAATTTGAGACCCTGTTCTGTTCTGTAATTCAGTTCCTGTGTAGCCAAGTTTACATTCCGTGTATTACTGATATCTTATGATGTTTCTTTTTCTGTGTGACTTATTTCAATTAGAATCATCATACCTGAATCCACTCATTGTGCTGCTAAGGGCCTGATGACATAGATTTCATTGCTGAGTGATATTGCTTTGTAAGTAAATACCACAACTTCTTTATCCATTTTTCACTTTCTGCGATGTTGAACTTGTACTGTAAACGAGGTTCTTGTAAACAGAGGCGTCCCAAACTTTGGGGTGGCTGTGTCTTTTTGATTTTAATTTCCCTAAGCTATAGGACCATAAGTGGCAGTGCCCTAGGCTCTGTTGCTTTGTTTTTTAGATGTTTCAGGAAACACCATACACTTCTCCCGAGTGTCTGTTGGCAATTTACATCCCGCCCATCAGCATAACAAGGCTCCCAGTTCTCCATGGCCTGTCCTGCCTTTCTGGATTTTACACTTTTTTCAGATGGCCCTTTTGACCGGGGGGAAGTGAGACTTCATTGTAGTGCAGATTTCCTTTGCAAGCTTGCTTGGTTGGCCAAAAAGGACGTATGCGTTTTTTCCTGAATATATTCAGGAAAAAACGCATACGCCCTTTTTGGCCAAGTGCATCATTGTGGACGTTCTGCCTCTTTTCCTATGCTTTCAATGCAATTCCAGTCTACCTCCTGAAATCGGTTTCCTGCAATTCTGCCCCGCTTTCAAGTCCTCTTGGCAGCCTTACTTCAGTCTATTTTTGGACGATAGCTGTCATTTATAACTCTGCAGGTTTGTGAATTACAGTGCCCCTGAGCTCCTTTCTTCAACTCGCTTTCTTGTGACCTGGCCGCAACACCGCAGGATGGCTTCAGGCCCTAATCTGGTTCCGGCACGGCATGCTGAGCCTTTGGTTATTTCCTCTTCCTGGTGGGAAATGAGAGTTAAATTTGCCCGTCCAGACACCTCCAGCTAGCCTCTCATTGGTTCTCACTATTCCTGTTCATCTTCCACAGAAATTGCAAACTGGGCCAAACAGGAGGTTAAAGGGACTGAGTCTCCAAGTCGGGAGAGTGTTAGTAAAGCGTCTGGAATGTTGCACCCGAGTACCAGGGTACGAAAACTGAGACATATTTGAACACGTCTCCCGATCACATGGTTGATCATACTCTGGGTTCCACATGCATGTTTTAGCTGAAGGAAGAATACCTAAAACCTGGGTAGTTGAAACCCGTGGAATGGGTACCATGCAATATGACTTCAAAGGGTCTTCATTTGCTCACCGAACCTCTCCAATCCTATCACTGCTGCGTTTATGCCCCTGTACACATGCTTGATTCTCTTTCGGAGACATAGCAATCCCTAGGTTTTAAGATACTTACTAGTCAGGTACATTCTTAGGCATTTAATATGCGGTGTTGAGTCCATTTCTTTGAGCAAGGAGTAGCTCTTGTCTATTCCATATTTGGCTTAAGGAACTTTATCTGTGCTCATTTCAATCTCTGGTTTTATGCAGCACCCCAACTCACCTTTACCCTTAAGCAAGCATAAGTTGGTTTTCTAAATTTGAGACCCTGTTCTGTTCTGTAATTCAGTTCCTGTGTAGCCAAGTTTACATTCCGTGTATTACTGATATCTTATGATGTTTCTTTTTCTGTGTGACTTATTTCAGTTAGAATCATCATACCTGAATCCACTCATTGTGCTACTAAGGGCCTGATGACACAGATTTCATTGCTGAGTGATATTGCTTTGTAAGTAAATACCACAACTTTTTTATCCATTTTTCACTTTCTGCGATGTTGAACTTGTACTGTAAACGAGGTTCTTGTAAACAGAGCAGTTCCAAACTTTGGGGTGGCTGTGTCTTTTTGATTTTAAATTCCCTAAGCTATAGGACCATAAGTGGAAGTGCCCTAGGCTCTGTTGCTTTGTTTTTTAGATGTTTCAGGAAACACCATACACTTCTCCCGAATGTCTGTTGGCAATTTACATCCCGCCCATCAGCATAACAAGGCTCCCAGTTCTCCATGGCCTGTCCTGCCTTTCTGGATTTTACACTTTTTTCAGATGGCCCTTTTGACCGGGGGGAAGTGAGACTTCATTGTAGTGCAGATTTCCTTTGCAAGCTTGCTTGGTTGGCCAAAAAGGGCGTATGCGTTTTTTCCTGAATATATTCAGGAAAAAACGCATACGCCCTTTTTGGCCAAGTGCATCATTGTGGACGTTCTGCCTCTTTTCCTATGCTTTCAATGCAATTCCAGTCTACCTCCTGAAATCGGTTTCCTGCAATTCTGCCCCGCTTTCAAGTCCTCTTGGCAGCCTTACTTCAGTCTATTTTTGGACGATAGCTGTCATTTATAACTCTGCAGGTTTGTGAATTACAGTGCCCCTGAGCTCCTTTCTTCAACTCGCTTTCTTGTGAGCTGGCCGCAACACCGCAGGATGGCTTCAGGCCCTAATCTGGTTCCGGCACGGCACGCTGAGCCTTTGGTTATTTCCTCTTCCTGGTGGGAAATGAGAGTTAAATTTGCCCGTCCAGACACCTCCAGCTAGCCTCTCATTGGTTCTCACTATTCCTGTTCATCTTCCACAGAAATTGCAAACTGGGCCAAACAGGAGGTTAAAGGGACTGACTCTCCAAGTCGGGAGAGTGTTAGTAAAGCGTCTGGAATGTTGCACCCGAGTACCAGGGTACGAAAACTGAGACATATTTGAACACGTCTCCCGATCACATGGTTGATCATACTCTGGGTTCCACATGCATGTTTTAGCTGAAGGAAGAATACCTAAAACCTGGGTAGTTGAAACCCGTGGAATGGGTACCATGCAATATGACTTCAAAGGGTCTTCATTTGCTCACCGAACTTCTCCAATCCTATCACTGCTGCGTTTATGCCCCTGTACACATGCTTGATTCTCTTTCGGAGACATAGCAATCCCTAGGTTTTAAGATACTTACTAGTCAGGTACATTCTTAGGCATTTAATATGCGGTGTTGAGTCCATTTCTTTGAGCAAGGAGTAGCTCTTGTCTATTCCATATTTGGCTTAAGGAACTTTATCTGTGCTCATTTCAATCTCTGGTTTTATGCAGCACCCCAACTCACCTTTCCGCTTAAGCAAGCATAAGTTGGTTTTCTAAATTTGAGACCCTGTTCTGTTCTGTAATTCAGTTCCTGTGTAGCCAACTTTACATTCCGTGTATTACTGATATCCTATGATGTTTCTTTTTCTGTGTGACTTATTTCAGTTAGAATCATCATACCTGAATCCACTCATTGTGCTGCTAAGGGCCTGATGACACAGATTTCATTGCTTGGTGATATTGCTTTGTAAGTAAATACCACAACTTCTTTATCCATTTTTCACTTTCTGCGATGTTGAACTTGTACTGTAAACGAGGTTCTTGTAAACAGAGCAGTTCCAAACTTTGGGGTGGCTGTGTCTTTTTGATTTTAATTTCCCTAAGCTATAGGACCATAAGTGGAAGTGCCCTAGGTTCTGTTGCTTTGTTTTTTAGATGTTTCAGGAAACACCATACACTTCTCCCGAGTGGTTGTTGGCAATTTACATCCCGCCCATCAGCATAACAAGGCTCCCAGTTCTCCATGGCCTGTCCTGCCTTTCTGGATTTTACCCTTTTTTCAGATGGCCCTTTTGACCGGGGGGAAGTGAGACTTCATTGTAGTGCAGATTTCCTTTGCAAGCTTGCTTGGTTGGCCAAAAAGTGCGTATGCGTTTTTTCCTGAATATATTCAGGAAAAAACGCATACGCCCTTTTTGGCCAAGTGCATCATTGTGGACGTTCTGCCTCTTTTCCTATGCTTTCACTGCAATTCCAGTCTACCTCCTGATATCGGTTTCCTGCAATTCTGCCCCGCTTTCAAGTCCTCTTGGCAGCCTTACTTCAGTCTATTTTTGGACGATAGCTGTCATTTATAACTCTGCAGGTTTGTGAATTACAGTGCCCCTGAGCTCCTTTCTTCAACTCGCTTTCTTGTGAGCTGGCCGCAACACCGCAGGATGGCTTCAGGCCCTAATCTGGTTCCGGCACGGCACGCTGAGCCTTTGGTTAATTCCTCTTCCTGGTGGGAAATGAGAGTTAAATTTGCCCGTCCAGACACCGCCAGCTAGTCTCTCATTGGTTCTCGATATTCCTGTTCATCTTCCGCAGAAATTGCAAACTGGGCCAAACAGGAGGTTAAAGGGACTGACTCTCCAAGTTGGGAGAGTGTTAGTAAAGCGTCTGGAATGTTGCACCCGAGTACCAGGGTACGAAAACTGAGACATATTTGAACACGTCTCCCGATCACATGGTTGATCATACTCTAGGTTCCACATGCATGTTTTAGCTGAAGGAAGAATACCTTAAACCTGGGTAGTTGAAACCCGTGTAATGGGTACCATGCAATATGACTTCAAAGGGTCTTCATTTGCTCACCGAACCTCTCCAATCCTATCACTGCTGCGTTTATGCCCCTGTACACATGCTTGATTCTCTTTCAGAGACATAGCAATCCATAGGTTTTAAGATACTTACTAGTCAGGTACATTCTTAGGCGTTTAATATGGGGTGTTAAGTCCATTTCATTGAGCAAGGAGTAGCTCTTGTCTATTCCATATTTGGCTTAAGGAACTTTATCTGTGCTCATTTCAATCTCTGGTTTTATGCAGCACCCCAACTCACCTTTCCCCTTAAGCAAGCATAAGTTGGTTTTCTAAATTTGAGACCCTGTTCTGTTTTGGAATGCAGTTCCTGTGTAGCCAAGTTTACATTCCGAGTATTAGTGATATCTTATGATGTTTCTTTTTCTGTGTGACTTATTTCAGTTAGAATCATCGTACCTGAATCCACTCATTAGGCTGCTACGGGCCTGATGACATAGATTTCATTGCTTAGTGATACTGCATTGTACGTAAGCACCACAAGTTCTTTATCCATTTTTCACTTTCTGTGATATTAAACTTGTACGGTAAACGAGGTTCTTGTAAACGGAGGCGTCCCAAACTTTGGGGTGGCTGTGTCTTGATTTTAATTTCCCTAAGCTATAGGACCATAAGTGGAAGTGCCCTAGGCTCTGTTGCTTTGTTTTTTAGATGTTTCAGGAAACACCATACACTTCTCCCGAGTGTCTGTTGGCAATTTACATCCCGCCCATCAGCATAACAAGGCTCCCAGTTCTCCATGGCCTGTCCTGCCTTTCTGGATTTTACACTTTTTTCAGATGGCCCTTTTGACCGGGGGGAAGTGAGACTTCATTGTAGTGCAGATTTCCTTTGCAAGTTTGCTTGGTTGGCCAAAAAGGGCGTATGCGTTTTTTCCTGAATATATTCAGGAAAAAACGCATACGCCCTTTTTGGCCAAGTGCATCATTGTGGACGTTCTGCCTCTTTTCCTATGCTTTCAATGCAATTCCAGTCTACCTCCTGAAATCGGTTTCCTGCAATTCTGCCCCGCTTTCAAGTCCTCTTGGCAGCCTTACTTCAGTCTATTTTTGGACGATAGCTGCCATTTATAACTCTGCAGGTTTGTGAATTACAGTGCCCCTGAGCTCCTTTCTTCAACTCGCTTTCTTGTGAGCTGGCCGCAACACCGCAGGATGGCTTCAGGCCCTAATCTGGTTCCGGCCCAGCATGCTGAGCCTTTGGTTAATTCCTCTTCCTGGTGGGAAATGAGAGTTAAATTTGCCCGTTCAGACACCTCCAGCTAGCCTCTCATTGGTTCTCGCTATTCCTGTTCATCTTCCGCAGAAATTGCAAACTGGGCCAAACAGGAGGTTAAAGGCACTGACTCTCCAAGTCGGGAGAGTGTTAGTAAAGCATCTGCAATGTTGCACCCGAGTACCAGGGGAGGAAAACTGAGACATATTTGAACACGTCTCCTGTTTACATGGTTGATCATACTCTGGGTTCCACATGCATGTTTTAGCTGAAGGAAGAATACCTTAAACCTGGAGAGTTGAGACCCGTGTAATGGGTACCATGCAATATGACTTCAAAGGGTCTTCATTTGCTCACCGAACCTCTCCAATCCTATCACTGCTGTGTTTATGCCCCTGTACACACGCTTGATTCTCTTTTGGAGACATAGCAATCCATAGGTTTTAAGATACTTACTAGTCAGGTACATTCTTAGGCGTTTAATATGGGGTGTTGAATCCATTTCGTTGAGCAAGGAGTAGCTCTTGTCTATTCCATATTTGGCTTAAGGAACTTTATCTGTGCTCATTTCAATCTCTGGTTTTATGCAGCACGCCAACTCACCTTTCCCCTTAAGCAAGCATAAGTTGGTTTTCTAAATTTGAGACCCTGTTCTGTTTTGGAATTCAGTTCCTCTGTAGCCAAGTTTACATTCCGTGTATTAGTGATATCTTATGATGTTTCTTTTTCTGTGTGACTTATTTCAGTTAGAATCATCGTACCTGAATCCACTCATTATGCTGCTACGGGCCTGATGACATAGATTTCATTGCTGAGTGATACTGCATTGTACGTAAGTACCACAAGTTCTTTATCCATTTTTCACTTTCTGTGATATTGCACTTGTACGGTAAACGAGGTTCTTGTAAACGGAGGCGTCCCAAACTTTGGGGTGTCTGTGTCTTTTTGATTTTAATTTCCCTAAGCTATAGGACCATAAGTGGAAGTGCCCTAGGTTCTGTTGCTTTGTTTTTTAGATGTTTCAGGAAACACCATACACGTATCCTGAGTGGTTGTTGGCAATTTACATCCCGCCCATCAGCATAACAAGGCTCCCAGTTCTACATGGCCTGTCCTGCCTTTCTGGATTTTACACTTTTTTCAGATGGCCCTTTTGACCGGGGGGAAGTGAGACTTCATTGTAGTGCAGATTTCCTTTGCAAGCTTGCTTGGTTGGCCAAAAAGGGCGTATGCGTTTTTTCCTGAATATATTCAGGAAAAAACGCATACGCCCTTTTTGGCCAAGTGCATCATTGTGGACGTTCTGCCTCTTTTCCTATGCTTTCAATGCAATTCCAGTCTACCTCCTGAAATCGGTTTCCTGCAATTCTGCCCCGCTTTCAAGTCCTCTTGGCAGCCTTACTTCAGTCTATTTTTGGACGATAGCTGTCATTTATAACTCTGCAGGTTTGTGAATTACAGTGCCCCTGAGCTCCTTTCTTCAACTCGCTTTCTTGTGAGCTGGCCGCAACACCGCAGGATGGCTTCAGGCCCTAATCTGGTTCCGGCACGGCACGCTGAGCCTTTGGTTAATTCCTCTTCCTGTTGGGAAATGAGAGTTAAATTTGCCCGTCCAGACACCTCCAGCTAGTCTCTCATTGGTTCTCGCTATTCCTGTTCATCTTCCGCAGAAATTGCAAACTGGGCCAAACAGGAGGTTAAAGGGACTGACTCTCCAAGTTGGGAGAGTGTTAGTAAAGCGTCTGGAATGTTGCACCCGAGTACCAGGGTACGAAAACTGAGACATATTTGAACACGTCTCCCGATCACATGGTTGATCATACTCTAGGTTCCACATGCATGTTTTAGCTGAAGGAAGCATACCTTAAACCTGGGTAGTTGAAACCCGTGGAATGGGTACCATGCAATATGAGTTCAAAGGGTCTTCATTTGCTCACCGAACCTCTCCAATCCTATCACTGCTGCGTTTATGCCCCTGTATATGTGCTTGATTCTCTTTCGGAGACATAGCAATCCATAGGTTTTAAGATACTTACTAGTCAGGTACATTCTTAGGCGTTTAATATGGGGTGTTGAGTCCATTTCGTTGAGCAAGGAGTAGCTCTTGTCTATTCCATATTTGGCTTAAGGAACTTTATCTGTGCTCATTTCAATCTCTAGTTTTATGCAGCACCCCAACTCACCTTTCCCCTTAAGCAAGCATAAGTTGGTTTTCTAAATTTGAGACCCTGTTCTGTTTTGGAATGCAGTTCCTGTGTAGCCAAGTTTACATTCCGTGTATTAGTGATATCTTATGATGTTTCTTTTTCTGTGTGACTTATTTCAGTTAGAATCATCATACCTGAATCCACTCATTAGGCTGCTACGGGCCTGATGACATAGATTTCATTGCTTAGTGATACTGCATTGTACGTAAGTACCACAAGTTCTTTATCCATTTTTCACTTTCTGTGATATTGAACTTGTACGGTAAACGAGGTTCTTGTAAACGGAGGCGTCCCAAACTTTGGGGTGGCTGTGTCTTGATTTTAATTTCCCTAAGCTATAGGACCATAAGTGGAAGTGCCCTAGGCTCTGTTGCTTTGTTTTTTAGATGTTTCAGGAAACACCATACACTTCTCCCGAGTGTCTGTTGGCAATTTACATCCCGCCCATCAGCATAACAAGGCTCCCAGTTCTCCATGGCCTGTCCTGCCTTTCTGGATTTTACACTTTTTTCAGATGGCCCTTTTGACCGGGGGGAAGTGAGACTTCATTGTAGTGCAGATTTCCTTTGCAAGTTTGCTTGGTTGGCCAAAAAGGGCGTATGCGTTTTTTCCTGAATATATTCAGGAAAAAACGCATACGCCCTTTTTGGCCAAGTGCATCATTGTGGACGTTCTGCCTCTTTTCCTATGCTTTCAATGCAATTCCAGTCTACCTCCTGAAATCGGTTTCCTGCAATTCTGCCCCGCTTTCAAGTCCTCTTGGCAGCCTTGCTTCAGTCTATTTTTGGACGATAGCTGCCATTTATAACTCTACAGGTTTGTGAATTACAGTGCCCCTGATCTCCTTTCTTCAACTCGCTTTCTTGTGAGCTGGCCGCAACACCGCAGGATGGCTTCAGGCCCTAATCTGGTTCCAGCACGGCACGCTGAGCCTTTGGTTAATTCTTTTTCCTGGTGGGAAATGAGAGTTAAATTTTCCCGTCCAGACACCTCCAGCTAGTCTCTCATTGGTTCTCGCTATTCCTGTTCATCTTCCGCAGAAATTGCAAACTGGGCCAAACAGGAGGTTAAAGGGACTGACTCTCCAAGTCGGGAGAGTGTTAGTAAAGCGTCTGGAATGTTGCACCCGAGTACCAGGGTACGAAAACTGAGACATATTTGAACACGTCTCCCGATCACATGGTTGATCATACTCTAGGGTCCACATGCATGTTTTAGCTGAAGGAAGAATACCTTAAACCTGGGTAGTTGAAACCCGTGGAATGGGTACCATGCAATATGACTTCAAAGGGTCTTCATTTGCTCACCGAACCTCTCCAATCCTATCACTGCTGCGTTTATGCCCCTGTACACATGCTTGATTCTCTTTCGGAGACATAGCAATCCATAGGTTTTAAGATACTTACTAGTCAGGTACATTCTTAGGCGTTTAATATGCGGTGTTGAGTCCATTTCGTTGAGCAAGGAGTAGCTCTTGTCTATTCCATATTTGGCTTAAGGAACTTTATCTGTGCTCATTTCAATCTCTGGTTTTATGCAGCACCCCAACTCACCTTTCCCCTTAAGCAAGCATAAGTTGTTTTTCTAAATTTGAGACCCTGTTCTGTTCTGTAATTCAGTTCCTGTGTAGCCAAGTTTCCATTTCGTGTATTACTGATATCTTATGATGTTTCTTTTTCTGTGTGACTTATTTCAGTTAGAATCATCATACCTGAATCCACTCATTGTGCTGCTAAGGGCCTGATGACATAGATTTCATTGCTGAGTGATATTGCTTTGTAAGTGAATACCACAACTTCTTTATCCATTTTTCACTTTCTGCGATGTTGAACTTGTACTGTAAATGAGGTTCTTGTAAACAGAGCCATTCCAAACTTTGGGGTGGCTGTGTCTTTTTTATTTTAATTTCCCTAAGCTATAGGACCATAAGTGGAAGTGCCCTAGGCTCTGTTGCTTTGTTTTTTAGATGTTTCAGGAAACACCATACACTTCTCCCGAGTGTCTGTTGGCAATTTACATCCCGCCCATCAGCATAACAAGGCTCCCAGTTCTCCATGGCCTGTCCTGACTTTCTGGATTTTACACTTTTTTCAGATGGCCCTTTTGACCGGGGGGAAGTGAGACTTCATTGTAGTGCAGATTTCCTTTGCAAGCTTGCTTGGTTGGCCAAAAAGGGCATATGCGTTATTTCCTGAATATATTCAGGAAAAAACGCATATGCCCTTTTTGGCCAAGTGCATCATTGTGGACGTTCTGCCTCTTTTCCTATGCTTTCAATGCAATTCCAGTCTACCTCCTGAAATCGGTTTCCTGCAATTCTGCCCCGCTTTCAAGTCCTCTTGGCAGCCTTACTTCAGTCTATTTTTGGACGATAGCTGTCATTTATAACTCTGCAGGTTTGTGAATTACAGTGCCCCTGAGCTCCTTTCTTCAACTCGCTTTCTTGTGAGCTGGCCGAAACACCGCAGGATGGCTTCAGGCCCTAATCAGGTTCTGGCATGGCATGCTGAACCTTTGGTTAATTCCTCTTCCTGGTGGGAAATGAGAGTTAAATTTGCCCGTCCAGACACTTCCAGCTAGTCTCTCATTGGTTCTCGCTATTCCTGTTCATCTTCCACAGAAATTGCAAACTGGGCCAAACAGGAGGTTAAAGGGACTGACTCTCCAAGTGGGGAGAGTGTTAGTAAAGCGTCTGGAATGTTGCACCCGAGTACCAGGGGAGGAAAACTGAGACATATTTGAACACGTCTCCCGATCACATGGTTGATCATACTCTAGGTTCCACATGCATGTTTTAGCTTAAGGAAGAATACCTTAAACCTGGGTAGTTGAAACCCGTGGAATGGGTACCATGCAATATGACTTCAAAGGGTCTTCATTCGCTCACCGAACCTCTCCAATCCTATCACTGCTGCGTTTATGCCCCTGTACACATGCTTGATTCTCTTTCGGAGACATAGCAATCCATAGGTTTTAAGATACTTACTAGTCAGGTACATTCTTAGGCGTTTAATATGCGGTGTTGAGTCCATTTCGTTGAGCAAGGAGTAGCTCTTGTCTATTCCATATTTGGCTTAAGGAACTTTATCTGTGCTCATTTCAATCTCTGGTTTTATGCAGCACCCCAAGTCACCTTTCCCCTTTAGCAAGCATAAGTTGGTTTTCTAAATTTGAGACCCTGTTCTGTTTTGGAATTCAGTTCCTGTGTAGCCAAGTTTACATTCCGTGTATTAGTGATATCTTATGATGTTTCTTTTTCTGTGTGACTTATTTCAGTTAGAATGATCGTACCTGAATCCACTCATTATGCTGCTATGGGCCTGATGATATAGATTTCATTGCTGAGTGATACTGCATTGTACGTAAGTACCACAAGTTCTTTATCCATTTTTCACTTTCTGTGATACTGAATCTTGTACGGTAAACGAGGTTCTTGTAAACAGAGGCGTCCCAAACTTTGCGGTGGCTGTTTCTTTTTGATTTTAATTTCCCTAAGCTATAGGACCATAAGTGGAAGTGCCCTAGGCTCTGTTGCTTTGTTTTTTAGATGTTTCAGGAAACACCATACACTTCTCCCGAGTGTCTGTTGGCAATTTACATCCTGCCCATCAGCATAACAAGGCTCCCAGTTCTCCATGGCCTGTCCTGCCTTTCTGGATTTTACACTTTTTTCAGATGGCCCTTTTGATCGGGGGGAAGTGAGACTTCATTGTAGTGCAGATTTCCTTTGCAAGCTTGCTTGGTTGGCCAAAAAGGACATATGCGTTTTTTCCTGAATATATTCAGGAAAAAACGCATACGTCCTTTTTGGCCAAGTGCATCATTGTGGACGTTTTGCCTCTTTTCCTATGCTTTCAATGCAATTCCAGTCTACCTCCTGAAATCGGTTTCCTGCAATTCTGCCCCGCTTTCAAGTCCTCTTGGCAGCCTTACTTCAGTCTATTTTTGGACGATAGCTGTCATTTATAACTCTGCAGGTTTGTGAATTACAGTGCCCCTGAGCTCCTTTCTTCAACTCGCTTTCTTGTGACCTGGCCGCAACACCGCAGGATGGCTTCAGGCCCTAATCTGGTTCTGGCACGGCACGCTGAGCCTTTGGTTAATTCCTCTTCCTGATGGGAAATGAGAGTTAAATTTGCCCGTCCAGACACCTCCAGCTAGTCTCTCATTGGTTCTCGCTATTCCTGTTCATCTTCCGCAGAAATTGCAAACTGGGCCAAACAGGAGGTTAAAGGGACTGACTCTCCAAGTCGGGAGAGTGTTAGTAAAGCTTCTGGAATGTTGCACCCGAGTACCAGGGTACGAAAACTGAGACATATTTAAACACGTCTCCCGATCACATGGTTGATCATACTCTAGGGTCCACATGCATGTTTTAGCTGAAGGAAGAATACCTTAAACCTGGGTAGTTGAAACCCGTGGAATGGGTACCATGCAATATGACTTCAAAGGGTCTTCATTTGCTCACCGAACCTCTCCAATCCTATCACTGCTGCGTTTATGCCCCTGTACACATGCTTGATTCTCTTTCGGAGACATAGCAATCCATAGGTTTTAAGATACTTACTAGTCAGGTACATTCTTAGGCGTTTAATATGCGGTGTTGAGTCCATTTCGTTGAGCAAGGAGTAGCTCTTGTCTATTCCATATTTGGCTTAAGGAACTTTATCTGTGCTCATTTCAATCTCTGGTTTTATGCAGCACCCCAACTCACCTTTCCCCTTAAGCAAGCATAAGTTGTTTTTCTAAATTTGAGACCCTGTTCTGTTCTGTAATTCAGTTCCTGTGTAGCCAAGTTTCCATTCCGTGTATTACTGATATCTTATGATGTTTCTTTTTCTGTGTGACTTATTTCAGTTAGAATCATCATACCTGAATCCACTCATTGTGCTGCTAAGGGCCTGATGACATAGATTTCATTGCTGAGTGATATTGCTTTGTAAGTAAATACCACAACTTCTTTATCCATTTTTCACTTTCTGCGATGTTGAACTTGTACTGTAAATGAGGTTCTTGTAAACAGAGCCATTCCAAACTTTGGGGTGGCTGTGTCTTTTTTATTTTAATTTCCCTAAGCTATAAGAGCATAAGTGGAAGTGCCCTAGGCTCTGTTGCTTTGTTTTTTAGATGTTTCAGGAAACACCATACACTTCTCCCGAGTGTCTGTTGGCAATTTACATCCCGCCCATCAGCATAACAAGGCTCCCAGTTCTCCATGGCCTGTCCTGCCTTTCTGGATTTTACACTTTTTTCAGATGGCCCTTTTGACCGGGGGGAAGTGAGACTTCATTGTAGTGCAGATTTCCTTTGCAAGCTTGCTTGGTTGGCAAAAAGGGCGTATGCGTTTTTTCCTGAATATATTCAGGAAAAAACGCATACGCCCTTTTTGGCCAAGTGCATCATTGTGGACGTTCTGCCTCTTTTCCTATGCTTTCAATGCAATTCCAGTCTACCTCCTGAAATCGGTTTCCTGCAATTCTGCCCCGCTTTCAAGTCCTCTTGGCAGCCTTACTTCAGTCTATTTTTGGACGATAGCTGTCATTTATAACTCTGCAGGTTTGTGAATTACAGTGCCCCTGAGCTCCTTTCTTCAACTCGCTTTCTTTTGAGCTGGCCGCAACACCGCATGATGGCTTCAGGCCCTAATCTGGTTCCGGTACGGCACACTGAGCCTTTGGTTATTTCCTCTTCCTGTTGGGAAATGAGAGTTAAATTTGCCCGTCCAGACACCTCCAGCTAGCCTCTCATTGGTTCTCGCTATTCCTGTTCATCTTCCGCAGAAATTGCAAACTGTGCCAAACAGGAGGTTAAAGGCGCTGACTCTCCAAGTGGGGAGAGTGTTAGTAAAGCGTCTGGAATGTTGCACCCGAGTACCAGGGGAGGAAAACTGAGACATATTTGAACACGTCTCCCGATCACATGGTTGATCATACTCTGGGTTCCACATGCATGTTTTAGCTGAAGGAAGAATACCTAAAACCTGGGTAGTTGAAACCCGTGGAATGGGTACCATGCAATATGACTTCAAAGGGTCTTCATTTGCTCACTGAACCTCTCCAATCCTATCACTGCTACGTTTATGCCCCTGTACACATGCTTGAAATTCTTTCGGAGACATAGCAATCCATAGGTTTTAAGATACTTACTAGTCAGGTACATTCTTAGGCGTTTAATATGGGGTGTTGAGTCCATTTCGTTGAGCAAGGAGTAGCTCTTGTCTATTCCATATTTGGCTTAAGGAACTTTATCTGTGCTCATTTCAATCTCTGGTTTTATGCAGCACCCCAACTCACCTTTCCCCTTAAGCAAGCATAAGTTGGTTTTCTAAATTTGAGACCCTGTTCTGTTTTGTAATTCAGTTCCTGTGTAGCCAAGTTTACATTCCGTGTATTAGTGATATCTTATGATGTTTCTTTTTCTGTGTGACTTATTTCAGTTAGAATCATCGTACCTGAATCCACTCATTGTGCTGCTAAGGGCCTGATGACACAGATTTCATTGCTGAGTGATATTGCTTTGTAAGTAAATACCACAACTTCTTTATCCATTTTTCACTTTCTGCGATGTTGAACTTGTACTGTAAACGAGGTTCTTGTAAACAGAGCCATTCCAAACTTTGGGGTGGCTGTGTCTTTTTGATTTTAATTTCCCTAAGCTATAGGACCATAAGTGGCAGTGCCCTAGGCTCTGTTGCTTTGTTTTTTAGATGTTTCAGGAAACACCATACACTTCTCCTGAGTGTCTGTTGGCAATTTACATCCCGCCCATCAGCATAACAAGGCTCCCAGTTCTCCATGGTCTGTCCTGCCTTTCTGGATTTTACACTTTTTTCAGATGTCCCTTTTGACCGGGGGGAAGTGAGACTTCATTGTAGTGCAGATTTCCTTCGCATGCTTGCTTGGTTGGCCAAAAGGGCGTATGCTTTTTTTCCTGAATATATTCAGGAAAAAAGGCATACGCCCTTTTTGGCCAAGTGCATGACTGTGGACGTTCTGCCTCTTTTCCTATGCTTTCAATGCAATTCCAGTCTACCTCCTGAAATCGGTTTCCTGCAATTCTGCCCCGCTTTCAAGTCCTCTTGGCAGCCTTACTTCAGTGTATTTTTGGACGATAGCTGTCATTTATAACTCTACAGGTTTGTGAATTACAGTGCCCCTGAGCTCCTTTCTTCAACTCGCTTTCTTTTGAGCTGGCCGCAACACCGCAGGATGGCTTCAGGCCCTAATCTGGTTCCGGTACGGCACGCTGAGCCTTTGGTTATTTCCTCTTCCTGGTGGGAAATGAGAGTTAAATTTGCCCGTCCAGAAACCTCCAGCTAGTCTCTCATTGGTTCTCCCTATTCCTGTTCATCTTCCGCAGAAATTGCAAACTGGGCCAAACAGGAGGTTAAAGGCACTGACTCTCCAAGTGGGGAGAGTGTTCGCTAAGCGTCTGGAATGTTGCACCCGAGTACCAGGGGACCAAAAGTGAGACATATTTGAACATGTCTCCCGATCACACAGTTGATCATACTCTGGGTTCCACATGCATGTTTTAGCTGAAGGAAGAATACCTTAAACCTGGAGATTTGAGACCCGTGGAATGGGTACCATGCAATATGACTTCAAAGGGTCTTCATTTGCTCACCGAACCCCTCCAATCCTATCACTGCTGTGTTTATGCCCCGGTACATACGCTTGATTCTCTTTCGGAGACATAGCAATCCATAGGTTTTAAGATACTTACTAGTCACGTACATTCTTAGGCGTTTAATATGGGGTGTTGAGTCCATTTCATTGAGCAAGGAGTAGCTCTTGTCTATTCCATATTTGGCTTAAGGAACTTTATCTGTGCTCATTTCAATCTCTGGTTTTATGCAGCACCCCAACTCACCTTTCCCCTTAAGCAAGCATAAGTTGGTTTTCTAAATTTGAGACCCTGTTCTGTTTTGGAATTCAGTTCCTGTGTAGCCAAGTTTACATTCCGTGTATTAGTGATATCTTATGATGTTTCTTTTTCTGTGTGACTTATTTCAGTTAGAATCATCGTACCTGAATCCACTCATTATGCTGCTACGGGCCTGATGACATAGATTTCATTGCTGAGTGATACTGCATTGTACGTAAGTACCACAAGTTCTTTATCCATTTTTCACTTTCTGTGATCTTGAACTTGTACGGTAAACGAGATTCTTGTAAACAGAGGCGTCCCAAACTTTGGGGTGGCTGTGTCTTTTTGATTTTAATTTCCCTAAGCTATAGGAGCATAAGTGGAAGTGCCCTAGGCTCTGTTGCTTTGTTTTTTAGATGTTTCAGGAAACACCATACACTTCTCCTGAGTGTCTGTTGGCAATTTACATCCCGCCCATCAGCATAACAAGGCTCCCAGTTCTCCATGGCCTGTCCTGCCTTTCTGGATTTTACACTTTTTTCAGATGGCCCTTTTGACCGGGGGGATGTGAGACTTCATTGTAGTGCAGATTTCCTTTGCAAGTTTGCTTGGTTGGCCAAAAAGGGCGTATGCGTTTTTTCCTGAATATATTCAGGAAAAAACGCATACGCCCTTTTTGGCCAAGTGCATCATTGTGGACGTTCTGCCTCTTTTCCTATGCTTTCAATGCAATTCCAGTCTACCTCCTGAAATCGGTTTCCTGCAATTCTGCCCCGCTTTCTAGTTCTCTTGGCAGCCTTACTTCAGTCTATTTTTGGACGATAGCTGTCATTTATAACTCTGCAGGTTTGTGAATTACAGTGCCCCTGAGCTCCTTTCTTCAACTCGCTTTCTTGTGACCTGGCCGCAACACCGCAGGATGGCTTCAGGCCCAAATCTGGTTCCAGCACGGCACGCTGAGCCTTTGGTTAATTCCTCTTCCTGGTGGGAAATGAGAGTTAAATTTGCCCGTCCAGACACCTCCAGCTAGTCTCTCATTGGTTCTTGCTATTCCTGTTCATCTTCCGCAGAAATTGCAAACTGGGCCAAACAGGAGGTTAAAGGGACTGACTCTCCAAGTTGGGAGACTGTTAGTAAGCCGTCTGGAATGTTGCACCCGAGTACCAGGGTACGAAAACTGAGACATATTTGAACACGTCTCCCGTTCACACGGTTGATCATACTCTGGGTTCCACATGTATGTTTTAGCTGAAGGAAGAATACCTTAAACCTGGGTAGTTGAAACCCGTGGAATGGGTACCATGCCATATGACTTCAAAGGGTCTTCATTTGCTCACCGAACCTCTGCAATCCTAACACTGCTGCGTTTATGCCCCTGTACACATGCTTGATTCTCTTTCGGAGACATAGCAATCCATAGGTTTTAAGATACTTACTAGTCAGGTACATTCTTAGGCGTTTAATATGGGGTGTTGAGTCCATTTCGTTGAGCAAGGAGTAGCTCTTGTCTATTCCATATTTGGCTTAAGGAACTTTATCTGTGCTCATTTCAATCTCTGGTTTTATGCAGCACCCCTACTCACCTTTACCCTTAAGCAAGCATAAGTTGGTTTTCTAAATTTGAGTCCCTGTTCTGTTCTGTAATTCAGTTCCTGTGTAGCCAAGTTTACATTCCGTGTATTACTGATATCTTATGATGTTTCTTTTTCTGTGTGACTTATTTCAGTTAGAATCATCATACCTGAATCCACTCATTGTGCTGCTAAGGGCCTGGTGACATAGATTTCATTGCTGAGTGATATTGCTTTATAAGTAAATACCGCAACTTCTTTATCCATTTTTCACTTTCTGAGATGTTGAACTTGTACTGAAAACGAGGTTCTTGTAAACAGAGCCGTTCCAAACTTTGGGGTGGCTGTGTCTTTTTGATTTTAATTTCCCTAAGCTATAGGACCATAAGTGGAAGTGCCCTAGGCTCTGTTGCTTTGTTTTTTAGATGTTTCAGGAAACACCATACACTTCTCCTGAGTGTCTGTTGGCAATTTACATCCCGCCCATCAGCATAACAAGGCTCCCAGTTCTCCATGGCCTGTCCTGCCTTTCTGGATTTTACACTTTTTTCAGATGGCCCTTTTGACCGGGGAGAAGTGAGACTTCATTGTAGTGCCGATTTCCTTTGCATGCTTGCTTGGTTGGCCAAAAAGGGCGTATGCTTTTTTTCCTTAATATATTCAGGGAAAAACGCATACGCCCTTTTTGGCCAAGTGCATCACTGTGGACGTTCTGCCTCTTTTCCTATGCTTTCAATGCAATTCCAGTCTACCTCCTGAAATCGGTTTCCTGCAATTCTGCCCCGCTTTCAAGTCCTCTTGGCAGCCTTACTTCAGTGTATTTTTGGACGATAGCTGTCATTTATAACTCTACAGGTTTGTGAATTACAGTGCCCCTGAGCTCCTTTCTTCAACTCGCTTTCTTTTGAGCTGGCCGCAACACCGCAGGATGGCTTCAGGACCTAATCTGGTTCCGGCACGGCACGCTGAGCCTTTGGTTATTTCCTCTTCCTGGTGGGAAATGAGAGTTAAATTTGCCCGTCCAGAAACCTCCAGCTAGTCTCTCATTGGTTCTCCCTATTCCTGTTCATCTTCCGCAGAAATTGCAAACTGGGCCAAACAGGAGGTTAAAGGCGCTGACTCTCCAAGTGGGGAGAGTGTTCGTTAAGCGTCTGGAATGTTGCACCCGAGTACCAGGGGACCAAAAGTGAGACATATTTGAACATGTCTCCCGATCACACAGTTGATCATACTCTGGGTTCCACATGCATGTTTTAGCTGAAGGAAGAATACCTTAAACCTGGAGAGTTGAGACCCGTGGAATGGGCACCATGCAATATGACCTCAAAGGGTCTTCATTTGCTCTCCGAACCTCTCCAATCCTATCACTGCTGCGTTTATGCCCCTGTACACACGCTTGATTCTCTTTTGGAGACATAGCAATCCATAGGTTTTAAGATACTTACTAGTCAGGTACATTCTTAGGCGTTTAATATGGGGTGTTGAGTCCATTTCGTTGAGCAAGGAGTAGATCTTGTCTATTCCATATTTGGCTTAAGGAACTGTATCTGTGCTCATTTCAATCTCTGGTTTTATGCAGCACCCCAACTCACCTTTACCCTTAAGCAAGCATAAGTTGGTTTTCTAAATTGGAGACCCTGTTCTGTTTTGGAATTCAGTTCCTGTGTAGCCAAGTTTACATTCCGTGTATTAGTGATATCTTATGATGTTTCTTTTTCTGTGTGACTTATTTCAGTTAGAATCATCGTACCTGAATCCACTCATTATGCTGCTACGGGCCTGATGACATAGATTTCATTGCTGAGTGATACTGCATTGTACGTAAGTACCACAGGTTCTTTATCCATTTTTCACTTTCTGTGATCTTGAACTTGTACGGTAAACGAGGTTCTTGTAAACAGAGGCGTCCCAAACTTTGGGGTGGCTGTGTCTGTTTGATTTTAATTTCCCTAATCTATAGGACCATAAGTGGAAGTGCCCTAGGCTCTGTTGCTTTGTTTTTTAGATGTTTCAGGAAACACCATACACTTCTCCTGAGTGTCTGTTGGCAATTTACATCCCGCCCATCAGCATAACAAGGCTCCCAGTTCTCCATGGCCTGTCCTGCCTTTCTGGATTTTACACTTTTTTCAGATGGCCCTTTTGACCGGGGGGAAGTGAGACTTCATTGTAGTGCAGATTTCCTTTGCAAGTTTGCTTGGTTGGCCAAAAAGTGCGTATGCGTTTTTTCCTGAATATATTCAGGAAAAAACGCATACGCCCTTTTTGGCCAAGTGCATCATTGTGGACGTTCTGCCTCTTTTCCTATGCTTTCAATGCATTTCCAGTCTACCTCCTGAAATCGGTTTCCTGCAATTCTGCCCCGCTTTCAAGTTCTCTTGGCAGCCTTACTTCAGTCTATTTTTGGACGATAGCTGTCATTTATAACTCTGCAGGTTTGTGAATTACAGTGCCCCTTATCTCCTTTCTTCAACTCGCTTTCTTGTGAGCTGGCCGCAACACCGCAGGATGGTTTCAGGCCCAAATCTGGTTCCGGCACGGCACGCTGAGCCTTTGGTTAATTCCTCTTCCTGGTGAGAAATGAGAGTTAAATTTGCCCGTCCAGAAACCTCCAGGTAGTCTCTCATTGGTTCTCGCTATTCCTGTTCATCTTCCGCAGAAATTGCAAACTGGGCCAAACAGGAGGTTAAAGGCGCTGACTCTCCAAGTGGGGAGAGTGTTAGTAAAGCATCTGGAATGTTGCACCCGAGTACCAGGGGAGGAAAACTGAGACATATTTGAACACGTCTCCCGTTCACACGGTTGATCATATTCTGGGCTCCACATGCATGTTTTAGCTGAAGGAAGAATACCTTAAACCTGGAGAGTTGAGACCCGTGTAATGGGTACCATGCAATATGACTTCAAAGGGTCTTCATTTGCTCACCGAACCTCTGCAATCCTATCACTGCTGCGTTTATGCCCCTGTACACACGCTTGATTCTCTTTTGGAGACATAGCAATCCATAGGTTTTAAGATACTTACTAGTCAGGTACATTCTTAGGCGTTTAATATGGGGTGTTGAGTCCATTTCGTTGAGCAAGGAGTAGCTCTTGTCTATTCCATATTTGGCTTAAGGAACTTTATCTGTGCTCATTTCAATCTCTGGTTTTATGCAGCACCCCAACTCACCTTTCCCCTTAAGCAAGCATAAGTTGGTTTTCTAAATTTGAGACCCTGTTCTGTTTTGGAATTCAGTTCCTGTGTAGCCAAGTTTACATTCCGTGTATTAGTGATAACTTTTGATGTTTCTTTTTCTGTGTGACTTATTTCAGTTAGAATCATCGTACCTGAATCCACTCATTATGCTGCTACGGGCCTGATGACATAGATTTCATTGCTGAGTGATACTGCATTGTACATAAGTACCACAAGTTCTTTATCCATTTTTCACTTTCTGTGATATTGAACTTGTACGGTAAACGAGGTTCTTGTAAACAGAGGCGTCCCAAACTTTGGGGTGGCTGTGTCTTTTTGATTTTAATTTCCCTAAGCTATAGGAGCATAAGTGGAAGTGCCCTAGGCTCTGTTGCTTTGTTTTTTAGATGTTTCAGGAAACACCATACACTTCTCCCGAGTGTCTGTTGGCAATTTACATCCCGCCCATCAGCATAACAAGGCTCCCAGTTCTCCATGGCCTGTCCTGCCTTTCTGGATTTTACACTTTTTTCAGATGGCCCTTTTGACCAGGGGGAAGTGAGACTTCATTGTAGTGCAGATTTCCTTTGCAAGTTTGCTTGATTGGCCAAAAAGGTCGTATGCGTTTTTTCCTGAATATATTCAGGAAAAAACGCATACGCACTTTTTGGCCAAGTGCATCATTGTGGACGCTCTGCCTCTTTTCCTATGCTTTCAATGCAATTCCAGTCTACCTCCTGAAATCGGTTTCCTGCAATTCTGCCCCGCTTTCAAGTCCTCTTGGCAGCCTTACTTCAGTATATTGTTGGACGATAACTGTCATTTATAACTCTGTATGTTTGTGAATTACAGTGCCCCTGAGCTCCTTTCTTCAACTCGCTTTCTTGTGAGCTGGCCGCAACACTGCAGGATGGCTTCAGGCCCTAATCTGGTTCCGGCATGGCACGCTGAACCTTTGGTTAATTCCTCTTCCTGGTGGGAAATGAGAGTTAAATTTGCCCGTCCAGACACCTCCAGCTAGTCTCTCATTGGTTCTCGCTATTCCTGTTCATCTTCAGCTGAAATTGCAAACTGTGCCAAACAGAAGGTTAAAGGGACTGACTCTCCAAGTCGGGAGAGTGTTAGTAAAGCGTCTGGAATGTTGCACCCGAGTACCAGGGTACGAAAACTGAGACATATTTGAACACGTCTCCCGATCACATGGTTGATCATACTCTGGGTTCCACATGCATGTTTTAGCTGAAGGAAGAATACCTTAAACCTGGAGAGTTGAGACCCGTGGAATGGGTACCATGCAATATGAATTCAAAGGGTCTTCATTTGCTCACCGAACCTCTCCAATCCTATCACTGCTGCATTTATGCCCCTGTACACATGCTTGATTCTCTTTCGGAGACATAGCAATCCATAGGTTTTAAGATACTTACTAGTCAGGTACAATCTTAGGCGTTTAATATGCAGTGTTGAGTCCATTTCGGTGAGGAAGGAGTAGCTCTTGTCTATTACATATTTGGCTTAAGGAACTTTATCTGTGCTCATTTCAATCTCTGGTTTTATGCAGCACCCCAACTCACCTTTCCCCTTAAGCAAGCATAAGTTGGTTTTCTAAATTTGAGATCCTGTTCTGTTTTGGAATTCAGTTCCTGTGTAGCCAAGTTTACATTCCGTGTATTAGTGATAACTTTTGATGTTTCCTTTTCTCTGTGACTTATTTCAGTTAGAATCATCGTACCTGAATCCACTCATTATGCTGCTACGGGCCTGATGACATAGATTTCATTGCTGAGTGATACTGCATTGTACGTAAGTACCGCAAGTTCTTTATCCATTTTTCACTTTCTGTGATATTGAACTTGTATGGTAAACGAGGTTCTTGTAAACAGAGGCGTCCCAAACTTTGGGGTGGCTGTGTCTTTTTGATTTTAATTTCCCTAAAGTAAAGGATCATAAGTGGAAGTGCCCTAGGCTCTGTTGCTTTGTTTTTTAGATGTTTCACGAAACACCATACACTTCTCCCGAGTGGCTGTTGGCAATTTACATCCCGCCCATCAGCATAACAAGGCTCCCAGTTCTCCATGGCCTGTCCTGCCTTTCTGGATTTTACACTTTTTTCAGATGGCCCTATTGACCGGGGGGAAGTGAGACTTCATTGTAGTGCAGATTTCCTTTGCAAGCTTGCTTGGTTGGCCAAAAAGGGCGTATGCGTTTTTTCCTGAATATATTCAGGAAAAAACGCATACGCCCTTTTTGGCCAAGTGCATCATTGTGGACGTTCTGCCTCTTTTCCTATGCTTTCAATGCAATTCCAGTCTACCTCCTGAAATCGGTTTCCTGCAATTCTGCCCCGCTTTCAAGTCCTCTTGCCAGCCTTAGTTCACTATATTTTTGGACGATAGCTGTCATTTATAACTCTGCAGGTTTGTGCATTACAGTGCCCCTGTGCTCCTTTCTTCAACTCGCTTTCTTGTGACCTGGCCGCAACACCCTAGGATGGCTTCAGGCCCTAATCTGGTTCCGGCATGGCACGCTGAGGCTTTGGTTATTTCCTCTTCCTGGTGGGAAATGAGAGTTAAATTTGCCCGTCCAGACACCTCCAGCTAGTCTCTCATTGGTTCTCGCTATTCCTGTTCATCTTCCACAGAAATTGCAAACTGGGCCAAACAGGAGGTTAAAGGGACTGACTCTCCAAGTCGGGAGAGTGTTAGTAAAGCGTCTGGAATGTTGCACCCGAGTACCAGGGTACGAAAACTGAGACATATTTGAACACGTCTCCCAATCACATGTTGATCATACTCTAGGTTCCACATGCATGTTTTAGCTGAAGGAAGAATACCTTAAACCTGGGTAGTTGAAACCCGTGGAATGGGTACCATGCAATATGACTTCAAAGGGTCTTCATTTGCTCACCGAACCTCTCCAATCCTATCACTGCTGCGTTTATGCCCCTGTACACATGCTTGATTCTCTTTCGGAGACATAGCAATCCATAGGTTTTAAGATACTTACTAGTCAGGTACATTCTTAGACGTTTAATATGCGGTGTTGAGTCCATTTCGTTGAGCAAGGAGTAGCTCTTGTCTATTCCATATTTGGCTTAAGGAACTTTATCTGTGCTCATTTCAATCTCTGGTTTTATGCAGCTCCCCAACTCACCTTTCCCCTTAAGCAAGCATAAGTTGGTTTTCTAAATTTGAGACCCTGTTCTGTTCTGTAATTCAGTTCCTGTGTAGCCAAGTTTACATTCCATGTATTACTGATATCTTATGATGTTTCTTTTTCTGTGTGACTTATTTCAGTTAGAATCATCATACCTGAATCCACTCATTGTGCTGCTAAGGGCCTGATGACATAGATTTCATTGCTGAGTGATATTGCTTTGTAAGTGAATACCACAACTTCTTTATCCATTTTTCACTTTCTGCGATGTTGAACTTGTACTGTAAATGAGGTTCTTGTAAACAGAGGCATCCCAAACTTTGGGGTGGCTCTGTCTTTTTGATTTTAATTTCCCTAAGCTATAGGACCATAAGTGGAAGTGCCCTAGGCTCTGTTGCTTTGTTTTTTAGATGTTTCAGGAAACACCATACACTTCTCCCGAGTGGCTGTTGGCAATTTACATCCCGCCCATCAGCATAACAAGGCTCCCAGTTCTCCATGGCCTGTCCTGCCTTTCTGGATTTTACACTTTTTTCAGATGGCCCTTTTGACCAGGGGGAAGTGAGACTTCATTGTAGTGCAGATTTCCTTTGCAAGCTTGCTTGGTTGGCCAAAAAGGGCGTATGCGTTTTTTCCTGAATATATTCAGGAAAAAACGCATACGCCCTTTTTGGCCAAGTGCATCATTGTGGACGTTCTGCCTCTTTTCCTATGCTTTCAATGCAATTCCAGTCTACCTCCTGAAATCGGTTTCCTGCAATTCTGCCCCGCTTTCAAGTCCTCTTGGCAGCCTTAGTTCACTATATTTTTGGACGATAGTTGTCATTTATAACTCTGCAGGTTTGTGCATTACAGTGCCCCTGTGCTCCTTTCTTCAACTCGCTTTCTTGTGACCTGGCCGCAACACCGCAGGATGGCTTCAGGCCCTAATCTGGTTCCGGCATGGCACGCTGAGGCTTTGGTTATTTCCTCTTCCTGGTGGGAAATGAGAGTTAAATTTGCCCGTCCAGACACCTCCAGCTAGTCTCTCATTGGTTCTCGCTATTCCTGTTCATCTTCCGCAGAAATTGCAAACTGGGCCAAACAGGAGGTTAAAGGGACTGACTCTCCAAGTCGGGAGAGTGTTAGTAAAGCGTCTGGAATGTTGCACCCGAGTACCAGGGTACGAAAACTGAGACATATTTGAACACGTCTCCCGATCACACGGTTGATCATACTCTAGGTTCCACATGCATGTTTTAGCTGAAGGAAGAATACCTTAAACCTGGGTAGTTGAAAACCGTGGAATGGGTACCATGCAACATGACTTCAAAGGGTCTTCATTTGCTCACCGAACCTCTCCAATCCTATCACTGCTGCGTTTATGCCCCTGTACACACGCTTGATTCTCTTTCGGACACATAGCAATCCATAGGTTTTAAGATACTTACTAATCAGATACATTCTTAGGCGTTTAATATGGGGTGTTGTGTCCATTTCGTTGAGCAAGGAGTAGCTCTTGTCTCTTCCATATTTGGCTTAAGGAACTTTATCTGTGCTCATTTCAATCTCTGGTTTTATGCAGCACCCCAACTGACCTTTCCCCTTAAGCAAGCATAAGTTGGTTTTCTAAATTTGAGACCCTGTTCTGTTCTGTAATTCAGTTCCTGTGTAGCCAAGTTTACATTCCGTGTATTACTGATATCTTATGATGATTCTTTTTCTGTGTGACTTATTTCAATTAGAATCATCGTACCCGAATCCACTCATTGTGCTGCTAAGGGCCTGATGACATAGATTTCATTGCTGAGTGATACTGCATTGTACGTAAGTACCACAAGTTCTTTATCCATTTTTCACTTTCTGTGATATTGAACTTGTACGGTAAAAGAGGTTCTTGTAAACAGAGGCGTCCCAAACTTTGGGGTGGCTGTGTCTTTTTGATTTTAATTTCCCTAAGCTATAGGACCATAAGTGGAAGTGCCCTAGGCTCTGTTGCTTTGTTTTTTAGATGTTTCAGGAAACACCATACACTTCTCCCGAGTGTCTGTTGGCAATTTACATCCCGCCCATCAGCATAACAAGGCTCCCAGTTCTCCATGGCCTGTCCTGCCTTTCTGGATTTTACACTTTTTTCAGATGGCCCTTTTACCGGGGGGAAGTGAGACTTCATTGTAGTGCAGATTTCCTTTGCAAGCTTGCTTGGTTGGCCAAAAAGGGCGTATGCGTTTTTTCCTGAATATATTCAGGAAAAAACGCATACGCCCTTTTTGGTCAAGTGCATCATTGTGGACGTTCTGCCTCTTTTCCTATGCTTTCAATGCAATTCCAGTCTACCTCCTGAAATCGGTTTCCTGCAATTCTGCCCTGCTTTCAAGTCCTCTTGGAAGCCTTACTTTAGTATATTTTTGGATGATAGCTGTCATTTACAACTCTGCAAGTTTGTGAATTACAGTGCCCCTGAGCTCCTTTCTTCAAATCGCTTTCTTGTGACCTGGCCGCAACACCCCAGGATGGCTTCAGGCCCTAATCTGGTTCCGGCATGGCACGCTGAGCCTTTGGTTAATTCCTCTTCCTGGTGGGAAATGAGAGTTAAATTTGCCCGTCCAGACACCTCCAGCTAGTCTCTCATTGGTTCTCGCTATTCCTGTTCATCTTCCGCAAAAATTGCAAACTGGGCCAAACAGGAGGTTAAAGGGACTGACTCTCCAAGTCGGGAGAGTGTTAGTAAAGCGTCTGGAATGTTGCACCCGAGTACCAGGGTACGAAAACTGAGACATATTTGAACACGTCTCCCGATCACATGTTGATCATACTCTAGGTTCCACATGCATGTTTTAGGTGAAGGAAGAATACCTTAAACCTGGGTAGTTGAAACCCGTGGAATGGGTACCATGCAACATGACTTCAAAGGGTCTTCATTTGCTCACCGAACCTCTCCAATCCTATCACTGCTGCGTTTATGCCCCTGTACACATGCTTGATTCTCTTTCGGAGACATAGCAATCCCTAGGTTTTAAGATACTTACTAGTCAGGTACATTCTTAGGCGTTTAATATGCGGTGTTGAGTCCATTTCGTTGAGCAAGGAGTAGCTCTTGTCTATTCCATATTTGGCTTAAGGAACTTTATCTGTGCTCATTTCAATCTCTGGTTTTATGCAGCACCCCAACTCACCTTTCCCCTTAAGCAAGCATAAGTTGGTTTTCTAAATTTGAGACCCTGTTCTGTTTTGGAATTCAGTTCCTGTGTAGCCAAGTTTACATTCCGTGTATTACTGATATCTTATGATGTTTCTTTTTCTGTGTGACTTATTTCAGTTAGAATCATCATACCTGAATCCACTCATTGTGCTGCTAAGGGCCTGATGACATAGATTTCATTGCTGAGTGATATTGCTTTGTAAGTAAATACCACAAATTCTTTATCCATTTTTCACTTTCTGCAATGTTGAACTTGTACTGTAAACGAGGTTCTTGTAAACAGAGGCGTCCCAAACTTTGGTGTGGCTGTGTCTTTTTGATTTTAATTTCCCTAAGCTATAGGACCATAAGTGGAAGTGCCCTAGGCTTTGTTGCTTTGTTTTTTAGATGTTTCAGGAAACACCATACACTTCTCCTGAGTGTCTGTTGGCAATTTACATCCCGCCCATCAGCATAACAGGGCTCCCAGTTCTCCATGGCCTGTCCTGCCTTTCTGGATTTTACACTTTTTCAGATGGCCCTTTTTACCGGGGGGAAGTGAGACTTCATTGTAGTGCAGATTTCCTTTGCAAGCTTGCTTGGTTGGCCAAAAAGGGCGTATGCGTTTTTTCCTGAATATATTCAGGAAAAAACGCATACGCCCTTTTTGGCCAAGTGCATCATTGTGGACGTTCTGCCTCTTTTCCTATGCTTTCAATGCAATTCCAGTCTACCTCCTGAAATCGGTTTCCTGCAATTCTGCCCTGCTTTCAAGTCCTATTGGCAGCCTTACTTTAGTATATTTTTGGACGATAGCTGTCATTTATAACTCTGCAGGTTTGTGAATTACATTGCCCCTGAGCTCCTTTCTTCAACTCGCTTTCTTGTGACCTGGCCGCAACACCGCAGGATGGCTTCAGGCCCTAATCTGGTTCTGGCACGGCACGCTGAGCCTTTGGTTAATTCCTCTTCTTGATGGGAAATGAGAGTTAAATTTGCCCGTCCGGACACCTCCAGCTAGTCTCTCATTGGTTCTCGCTATTCCTGTTCATCTTCCGCAGAAATTGCAAACTGGGCCAAACAGGAGGTTAAAGGGACTGACTCTCCAAGTCGGGAGAGTGTTAGTAAAGCGTCTGGAATGTTGCACCCGAGTACCAGGGTACGAAAACGGAGACATATTTGAACACGTCTCCCGATCACATGGTTGATCATACTCTAGGTTCCACATGCATGTTTTAGCTGAAGGAACAATACCTTAAACCTGGGTAGTTGAAACCCGTGGAATGGGTACCATGCAATATGACTTCAAAGGGTCTTCATTTGCTCACCGAACCTCTCCAATCCTATCACTGCTGCGTTTATGCCCCTGTAGACATGCTTGATTCTCTTTCGGAGACATACAATCCATAGGTTTTAAGATGCTTACTAGTCAGGTACATTCTTAGGCGTTTAGTATGGGGTGTTGAGTCCATTTCATTGAGCAAGGAGTAGCTCTTGTCTATTCCATATTTGGCTTAAGGAACTGTATCTGTGCTCATTTCAATCTCTGGTTTTATGCAGCACCGCAACTCACCTTTACCCTTAAGCAAGCATAAGTTGGTTTTCTAAATTTGAGACCCTGTTCTGTTTTGGAATTCAGTTCCTGTGTAGCCAAGTTTACATTCCGTGTATTAGTGATATCTTATGATGTTTCTTTTTCTGTGTGACTTATTTCAGTTAGAATCATCATACCTGAATCCACTCATTGTGCTGCTAAGGGCCTGATGACATAGATTTCATTGCTGAGTGATATTGCTTTGTAAGTAAATACCACAACTTCTTTATCCATTTTTCACTTTCTGCGATGTTGAACTTCTACTGTAAAAGAGGTTGTTGTAAACAGAGCCGTTCCAAACTTTGGGGTGGCTGTGTCTTTTTGATTTTAATTTCCCTAATCTATAGGACCATAAGTGGAAGTGCCCTAGGCTCTGTTGCTTTGTTTTTTAGATGTTTCACGAAACACCATACACTTCTCCCGAGTGTCTGTTGGCAATTTACATCCCGCCCATCAGCATAACAAGGCTCCCAGTTCTCCATGGCCTGTCCTGCCTTTCTGGATTTTACACTTTTTTCAGATGGCCCTTTTGACTGGGGGGAATTGAGACTTCATTGTAGTGCAGATTTCCTTTGCAAGCTTGCTTGGTTGGCCAAAATGTGCGTATGCGTTTTTACTGAATATATTCAGGAAAAAACGCATACCCCCTTTTTGGCCAAGTGCATCATTGTGGACGTTCTGCCTCTTTTCCTATGCTTTCAATGCAATTCCAGTCTACCTCCTGAAATCGGTTTCCTGCAATTCTGCCCCGCTTTCAAGTCCTCTTGGCAGCCTTACTTCAGTCTATTTTTGGACGATAGCTGTCATTTATAACTCTCCAGGTTTGTGCATTACAGTGCCCCTGATCTCCTTTCTTCAACTCGCTTTCTTGTGAGCTGGCCGCAACACCGCAGGATGGCTTCAGGCCCTAATCTGGTTCCAGCACGGCATGCTGAGCCTTTGGTTAATTCCTCTTCCTGGTGGGAAATGAGAGTTAAATTTGCCCGTCCAGACACCTCGAGCTAGTCTCTCATTGGTTCTCGCTATTCCTGTTCATCTTCCGCAGAAATTGCAAACTGGGCCAAACAGGAGGTTAAAGGCGCTGACTCTCCAAGTTGGGAGAGTGTTAGTAAAGCGTCTGGAATGTTGCACCCGAGTACCAGGGGAGAAAAACTGAGACATATTTGAACACGTCTCCCGTACACACGGTTGATCATACTCTGGGTTCCACATGCATGTTTTAGATGAAGGAAGAATACCTTAAACCTGGGTAGTTGAAACCCGTGGAATGGGTACCATGCAATATGACTTCAAAGGGTCTTCATTTGCTCACCAATCCTCTCCAATCCTATCACTGCTGCGTTTATGCCCCTGTACACATGCTTGATTCTCTTTTGGAGACATAGCAATCCATAGGTTTTAAGATACTTACTAGTCAGGTACATTCTTAGGCGTTTAATATGGGGTGTTGAGTCCATTTCGTTGAGCAAGGAGTAGCTCTTGTCTATTCCATATTTGGCTTAAGGAACTTTATCTGTGCTCATTTCAATCTCTGGTTTTATGCAGCACCCCAACTCACCTTTCCCCTTAAGCAAGCATAAGTTGGTTTTCTAAATTTGAGACCCTGTTCTGTTTTGGAATTCTGTTCCTGTGTAGCCAAGTTTACATTCCGTGTATTAGTGATATCTTATGATGTTTCTTTTTCTGTGTGACTTATTTCAGTTAGAATCATCGTACCTGAATCCACTCATTATGCTGCTACGGGCCTGATGACATAGATTTCATTGCTGAGTGATACTGCATTGTACGTAAGTACTACAATTTCTTTATCCATTTTTCACTTTCTGTCATACTGAACTTGTACGGTAAATGAGGTTCTTGTAAACAGAGGCGTCCCAAACTTTGGGGTGGCTGTGTCTTTTTGATTTTAAATTCCCTAAGCTATAGGACCATAAGTGGAAGTGCCCTAGGCTCTGTTGCTTTGTTTTTTAGATGTTTCAGGAAACACCATACACTTCTCCCGAGTGGCTGTTGGCAATTTACATCCCGCCCATCAGCATAACAAGGCTCCCAGTTCTCCATGGCCTGTCCTGCCTTTCTGGATTTTACACTTTTTTCACATGGCCCTTTTGACTGGGGGGAAGTGAGACTTCATTGTAGTGCAGATTTCCTTTGCAAGTTTGCTTGATTGGCCAAAAAGATCGTATGCGTTTTTTCCTGAATATATTCAGGAAAAAACGCATACGCACTTTTTGGCCAAGTGCATCATTGTGGACGCTCTGCCTCTTTTCCTATGCTTTCAATGCAATTCCAGTCTACCTCCTGAAATCGGTTTCCTGCAATTCTGCCCCGCTTTCAAGTCCTCTTGGCAGCCTTACTTCAGTATATTGTTGGACGATAACTGTCATTTATAATTCTGTATGTTTGTGAATTACAGTGCCCCTGAGCTCCTTTCTTCAACTCGCTTTCTTGTGAGCTGGCCGCAACACTGCAGGATGGCTTCAGGCCCTAATCTGGTTCCGGCATGGCACGCTGAACCTTTCGTTAATTCCTCTTCCTGGTGGGAAATGAGAGTTAAATTTGCCCGTCAAGACACCTCCAGCTAGTCTCTCATTGGTTCTCGCTATTCCTGTTCATCTTCAGCTGAAATTGCAAACTGGGCCAAACAGGAGGTTAAAGGGACTGACTCTCCAAGTCGGGAGAGTGTTAGTAAAGCATCTGGAATGTTGCACCCGAGTACCAGGGTACGAAAACTGAGACATATTTGAACACGTCTCCCGATCACATGGTTGATCATACTCTGGGTTCCACATGCATGTTTTAGCTGAAGGAAGAATACCTTAAACCTGGAGAGTTGAGACCCGTGGAATGGGTACCATGCAATATGAATTCAAAGGGTCTTCATTTGCTCACCGAACCTCTCCAATCCTATCACTGCTGCATTTATGCCCCTGTACACATGCTTGATTCTCTTTCGGAGACATAGCAATCCATAGGTTTTAAGATACTTACAAGTCAGGTACAATCTTAGGCGTTTAATATGCAGTGTTGAGTCCATTTCGTTGAGGAAGGAGTAGCTCTTGTCTATTCCATATTTGGCTTAAGGAACTTTATCTGTGCTCATTTCAATCTCTGGTTTTATGCAGCACCCCAACTCACCTTTCCCCTTAAGCAAGCATAAGTTGGTTTTCTAAATTTGAGACCCTGTTCTGTTTTGGAATTCAGTTCCTGTGTAGCCAAGTTTACATTCCGTGTATTAGTGATAACTTTTGATGTTTCTTTTTCTGTGTGACTTATTTCAGTTAGAATCATCGTACCTGAATCCACTCATTATGCTGCTACGGGCCTGATGACATAGATTTCATTGCTGAGTGATACTGCATTGTACGTAAGTACCGCAAGTTCTTTATCCATTTTTCACTTTCTGTGATATTGAACTTGTACGGTAAACGAGGTTCTTGTAAACAGAGGCGTCCCAAACTTTGGGGTGGCTGTGTCTTTTTGATTTTAATTTCCCTAAAGTAAAGGACCATAAGTGGAAGTGCCCTAGGTTCTGTTGCTTTGTTTTTTAGATGTTTCAGGAAACACCATACACTTCTCCCGAGTGTCTGTTGGCAATTTACATCCCGCCCATCAGCATAAGAAGGCTCCCAGTTCTCCATGGCCTGTCCTGCCTTTCTGGATTTTACACTTTTTTCAGATGGCCCTTTTGACCGGGGGGAAGTGAGACTTCATTGTAGTGCAGATTTCCTTTGCAAGCTTGCTTGGTTGGCCAGGAAGGGCGTATGCGTTTTTTCCTGAATATATTCAGGAAAAAACGCATACGCCCTTTTTGGTCAAGTGCATCATTGTGGACGTTCTGCCTCTTTTCCTATGCTTTCAATGCAATTCCAGTCTACCTCCTGAAATCGGTTTCCTGCAATTCTGCCCCGCTTTCAAGTCCTCTTGGCAGCCTTACTTCAGTATATTTTTGGACGATAGCTGTCATTTATAACACTGCAGGTTTGTGAATTACAGTGCCCCTGAGCTCCTTTCTTCAACTCGCTTTCTTGTGAGCTGGCCGCAACACCGCAGGATGGCTTCAGGCCCTAATCTGGTTCCGGCATGGCACGCTGAGCCTTTGGTTAATTCCTCTTCCTGGTGGGAAATGAGAGTTAAATTTGCCCGTCCAGACACCTCCAGCTAGTCTCTCATTGGTTCTCCCTATTCCTGTTCATCTTCCGCAGAAATTGCAAACTGGTCCAAATAGGAGGTTAAAGGGACTGACTCTCCAAGTCGGGAGAGTGTTAGTAAAGCGTCTGGAATGTTGCACCCGAGTACCAGGGTACGAAAACTGAGACATATTTGAACACGTCTCCCGATCACAGGGTTGATCATACTCTAGGTACCACATGCATGTTTTAGTTGAAGGAAGAATACCTTAAACCTGGGTAGTTGAAGCCCGTGGAATGGGTACCATGCAATATGACTTCAAAGGGTCTTCATTTGCCCACCGAACCTCTCCAATCCTATCACTGCTGCGTTAGTGTCCCTGTACACACGCTTGATTCTCTTTTGGAGACATAGCAATCCATAGGTTTTAAGATACTTACTAGTCAGGTACATTCTTAGGCGTTTAATATGGGGTATTGAGTCCATTTCGTTGAGCAAGGAGTAGCTCTTGTCTATTCCATATTTGGCTTAAGGAACTTTATCTGTGCTCATTTCAATCTCTGGTTTTATGCAGCACCCCAACTCACCTTTCCCCTTAAGCAAGCATAAGTTGGTCTTCTAAATTTGAGACCCTGTTCTGTTCTGTAATTCAGTTCCTGTGTAGCCAAGTTTACATTCCGTGTATTACTGATATCTTATGATGTTTCTTTTTCTGTGTGACTTATTTCAGTTAGAATCATCGTACCTGAATCCACTCATTGTGCTGCTAAGGGCCTGATGACACAGATTTCATTGCTGAGTGATATTGCTTTGTAAGTAAATACCACAACTTCTTTATCCAATTTTCACTTTCTGCGATGTTGAACTTGTACTGTAAACGAGGTTCTTGTAAACAGAGCCGTTCCAAACTTTGGGGTGGCTGTGTCTTCTTGATTTTAATTTCCCTAAGCTATAGGACCATAAGTGGAAGTGCCCTAGGTTCTGTTGCTTTGTTTTTTACATGTTTCAGGAAACACCATACACTTCTCCCGAGTGGTTGTTGGCAATTTACATCCCGCCCATCAGCATAACAAGGCTCCCAGTTCTCCATGGCCTGTCCTGACTTTCTGGATTTTACACTTTTTTCAGATGGCCCTTTTGACCGGGGGGAAGTGAGACTTCATTGTAGTGCAGATTTCCTTTGCAAGCTTGCTTGGTTGGCCAAAAAGGGCGTATGCGTTTTTTCCTGAATATATTCAGGAAAAAACGCATACGCCCTTTTTGGCCAAGTGCATCATTGTGGACGTTCTGCCTCTTTTCCTATGCTTTCAATGCAATTCCAGTCTACCTCCTGAAATCGGTTTCCTGCAATTCTGCCCCGCTTTCAAGTCCTCTTGGCAGCCTTACTTCAGTCTATTTTTGGACTATAGCTGTCATTTATAACACTGCAGGTTTGTGAATTACAGTGCCCCTGAGCTCCTTTCTTCAACTCGCTTTCTTGTGACCTGGCCGCAACACCGCAGGATGGCTTCAGGCCCTAATCTGGTTCCGGCACGGCACGCTGAGCCTTTGGTTAATTCCTCTTCCTGGTGGGAAATGAGAGTTAAATTTGCCCGTCCAGACACCTCCAGCTAGTCTCTCATTGGTTCTCGCTATTCCTGTTCATCTTCCGCAGAAATTGCAAACTGGGCCAAACAGGAGGTTAAAGGGACTGACTCTCCAAGTCGGGAGAGTGTTAGTAAAGCGTCTGGAATGTTGCACCCGAGTACCAGGGTACGAAAACTGAGACATATTTGAACACGTCTCCTGTTCACATGGTTGATCATACTCTGGGTTCCACATGCATGTTTTAGCTGAAGGAAGAATACCTTAAACCTGGAGAGTTGAGACCCGTGTAATAGGTACCACGCAATATGACTTCAAAGGGTCTTCATTTGCACACCGAACCTCTCCAATCCTATCACTGCTGCGTTTATGCCCCTATACACACGCTTGATTCTCTTTTGGAGACATAGCAATCCATAGGTTTTAAGATACTTACTAGTCAGGTACATTCTTAGGCGTTTAATATGGGGTGTTGAGTCTATTTCGTTGAGCAAGGAGTAGCTCTTGTCTATTCCATATTTGGCTTAAGGAACTTTATCTGTGCTCATTTCAATCTCTGGTTTTATGCAGCACCCCAACTCACCTTTCCCCTTAAGCAAGCATAAGTTGGTTTTCTAAATTTGAGACCCTGTTCTGTTTTGGAATTCAGTTCCTGTGTAGCCAAGTTTACATTCCGTGTATTAGTGATATCTTATGATGTTTCTTTTTCTGTGTGACTTATCTCAGTTAGAATCATCGTACCTGAATCCACTCATTATGCGGCTTCGGGCCTGATGACATAGATTTCATTGCTGAGTGATACTGCATTGTACGTAAGTACCACAAGTTCTTTATCCATTTTTCACTTTCTGTGATATTGAACTTGTACGGTAAACGAGGTTCTTGTAAACAGAGGCGTCCCAAACTTTGGGGTGGCTGTGTCTTTTTGATTTTAATTTCCCTAAGCTATAGGACCATAAGTGGAAGTGCCCTAGGTTCTGTTGCTTTGTTTTTCAGATATTTCAGGAAACACCATACACTTCTCCCGAGTGTCTGTTGGCAATTTACATCCCGCCCATCAGCATAAGAAGGCTCCCAGTTCTCCATGGCCTGTCCTGCCTTTCTGGATTTTACACTTTTTTCAGATGGCCCTTTTGACCGGGGGGAAGTGAGACTTCATTGTAGTGCAGATTTCCTTTGCAAGCTTGCTTGGTTGGCCAAGAAGGGCGTATGCGTTTTTTCCTGAATATATTCAGGAAAAAACGCATACGCCCTTTTTGGCCAAGTGCATCATTGTGGACGTTCTGCCTCTTTTCCTATGCTTTCAATGCAATTCCAGTCTACCTCCTGAAATCGGTTTCCTGCAATTCTGCCCCGCTTTCAAGTCCTCTTGGCAGCCTTACTTCAGTATATTTTTGGACGATAGCTGTCATTTATAACACTGCAGGTTTGTGAATTACAGTGCCCCTGAGCTCCTTTCTTCAACTCGCTTTCTTGTGAGCTGGCCGCAACACCGCAGGATGGCTTCAGGCCCTAATCTGGTTCCGGCATGGCACGCTGAGCCTTTGGTTAATTCCTCTTCCTGGTGGGAAATGAGAGTTAAATTTGCCCGTCCAGACACCTCCAGCTAGTCTCTCATTGGTTCTCCCTATTCCTGTTCATCTTCCGCAGAAATTGCAAACTGGGCCAAATAGGAGGTTAAAGGGACTGACTCTCCAAGTCGGGAGAGTGTTAGTAAAGCGTCTGGAATGTTGCACCCGAGTACCAGGGTACGAAAACTGAGACATATTTGAACACGTCTCCCGATCACAGGGTTGATCATACTCTAGGTTCCACATGCATGTTTTAGCTGAAGGAAGAATACCTTAAACCTGGGTAGTTGAAACCCGTGGAATGGGTACCATGCAATATGACTTCAAAGGGTCTTCATTTGCTCACCGAACCTCTCCAATCCTATCACTGCTGCGTTTATGCCCCTGTACACATGCTTGATTCTCTTTCGGAGACATAGCAATCCATAGGTTTTAAGATACTTACTAGTGAGGTACATTCTTAGACGTTTAATATGCGGTGTTGAGTCCATTTCGTTGAGCAAGGAGTAGCTCTTGTCTCTTCCATATTTGGCTTAAGGAACTTTATCTGTGCTCATTTCAATCTCTGGTTTTATGCAGCTCCCCAACTCACCTTTCCCCTTAAGCAAGCATAAGTTGGTTTTCTAAATTTGAGACCGTGTTCTGTTCTGTAATTCAGTTCCTGTGTAGCCAAGTTTACATTCCATGTATTACTGATATCTTATGATGTTTCTTTTTCTGTGTGACTTATTTCAGTTAGAATCATCATACCTGAATCCACTCATTGTGCTGCTAAGTGCCTGATGACATAGATTTCATTGCTGAGTGATATTGCTTTGTAAGTAAATACCACAACTTCTTTATCCATTTTTCACTTTCTGCGATGTTGAACTTGTACTGTAAACGAGGTTCTTGTAAACAGAGGCATCCCAAACTTTGGGGTGGCTGTGTCTTTTTGATTTTAATTTCCCTAAGCTATAGGACCATAAGTGGAAGTGCCCTAGGCTCTGTTGCTTTGTTTTTTAGATGTTTCAGGAAACACCATACACTTCTCCCGAGTGGCTGTTGGCAATTTACATCCCGCCCATCAGCATAACAAGGCTCCCAGTTCTCCATGGCCTGTCCTGCCTTTCTGGATTTTACACTTTTTTCAGATGGCCCTTTTGACCAGGGGGAAGTGAGACTTCATTGTAGTGCAGATTTCCTTTGCAAGCTTGCTTGGTTGGCCAAAAAGGGCGTATGCGTTTTTTCCTGAATATATTCAGGAAAAAACGCATACGCCCTTTTTGGCCAAGTGCATCATTGTGGACGTTCTGCCTCTTTTCCTATGCTTTCAATGCAATTCCAGTCTACCTCCTGAAATCGGTTTCCTGCAATTCTGCCCCGCTTTCAAGTCCTCTTAGCAGCCTTAGTTCACTATATTTTTGGACGATAGCTGTCATTTATAACTCTGCAGGTTTGTGCATTACAGTGCCCCTGAGCTCCTTTCTTCAACTCGCTTTCTTGTGACCTGGCCGCAACACCCCAGGATGGCTTCAGGCCCTAATCTGGTTCCGGCATGGTACGCTGAGCCTTTGGTTATTTCCTCTTCCTGGTGGGAAATGAGAGTTAAATTGCCCGTCCAGACACCTCCAGCTAGTCTCTCATTGGTTCTCGCTATTCCTGTTCATCTTCCGCAGAAATTGCAAACTGGGCCAAACAGGAGGTTAAAGGGACTGACTCTCCAAGTCGGGAGAGTGTTAGTAAAGCGTCTGGAATGTTGCACCCGAGTACCAGGGTACGAAAACTGAGACATATTTGAACACGTCTCCCGATCACATGTTGATCATACTCTAGGTTCCACATGCATGTTTTAGCTGAAGGAAGAATACCTTAAACCTGGGTAGTTGAAACCCGTGGAATGGGTACCATGCAATATGACTTCAAAGGGTCTTCATTTGCTCACCGAACCTCTCCAATCCTATCACTGCTGCGTTTATGCCCCTGTACACATGCTTCATTCTCTTTCGGAGACATAGCAATCCATAGGTTTTAAGATACTTACTAGTCAGGTACATTCTTAGACGTTTAATATGCGGTGTTGAGTCCATTTCGTTGAGCAAGGAGTAGCTCTTGTCTCTTCCATATTTGGCTTAAGGAACTTTATCTGTGCTCATTTCAATCTCTGGTTTTATGCAGCTCCGCAACTCACCTTTCCCCTTAAGCAAGCATAAGTTGGTTTTCTAAATTTGAGACCGTGTTCTGTTCTGTAATTAAGTTCCTGTGTAGCCAAGTTTACATTCCATGTATTACTGATATCTTATGATGTTTCTTTTTCTGTGTGACTTATTTCAGTTAGAATCATCATACCTGAATCCACTCATTGTGCTGCTAAGGGCCTGATGACATAGATTTCATTGCTGAGTGATATTGCTTTGTAAGTAAATACCACAACTTCTTTATCCATTTTTCACTTTCTGCAATGTTGAACTTGTACTGTAAACGAGGTTCTTGTAAACAGAGGCGTCCCAAACTTTGGTGTGGCTGTGTCTTTTTGATTTTAATTTCCCTAAGCTATAGGACCATAAGTGGAAGTGCCCTAGGCTTTGTTGCTTTGTTTTTTAGATGTTTCAGGAAACACCATACACTTCTCCTGAGTGTCTGTTGGCAATTTACATCCCGCCCATCAGCATAACAAGGCTCCCAGTTCTCCATGGCCTGTCCTGCCTTTCTGGATTTTACACTTTTTCAGATGGCCCTTTTTACCGGAGGGAAGTGAGACTTCATTGTAGTGCAGATTTCCTTTGCAAGCTTGCTTGGTTGGCCAAAAAGGGCGTATGCGTTTTTTCCTGAATATATTCAGGAAAAAACGCATACGCCCTTTTTGGCCAAGTGCATCATTGTGGACGTTCTGCCTCTTTTCCTATGCTTTCAATGCAATTCCAGTCTACCTCCTGAAATCGGTTTCCTGCAATTCTGCCCTGCTTTCAAGTCCTATTGGCAGCCTTACTTTAGTATATTTTTGGACGATAGCTGTCATTTATAACTCTGCAGGTTTGTGAATTACAGTGCCCCTGAGCTCCTTTCTTCAACTCTCTTTCTTGAGACCTGGCCGAAACACCGCAGGATGGCTTCAGGCCCTAATCTGGTTCTGGCACGGCACGCTGAGCCTTTGGTTAATTCCTCTTCTTGATGGGAAATGAGAGTTAAATTTGCCCTTCCGGACACCTCCAGCTAGTCTCTCATTGGTTCTCGCTATTCCTGTTCATCTTCCGCAGAAATTGCAAACTGGGACAAACAGGAGGTTAAAGGGACTGACTCTCCAAGTCGGGAGAGTGTTAGTAAAACGTCTGGAATGTTGCACCCGAGTACCAGGGTACGAAAACTGAGACATATTTGAACATGTCTCCCGATCACATGGTTGATCATACTCTAGGTTCCACATGCATGTTTTAGCTGAAGGAAGAATACCTTAAACCTGGGTAGTTGAAACCCGTGTAATGGGTACCATGCAATATGACTTCAAAGGGTCTTCATTTGCTCACCGAACCTCTCCAATCCTATCACTGCTGCGTTTATGCCCCTGTACACATGCTTGATTCTCTTTCGGAGACATAGCAATCCATAGGTTTTAAGATACTTACTAGTCAGGTACATTCTTAGGCGTTTAGTATGGGGTGTTGAGTCCATTTCATTGAGCAAGGAGTAGCTCTTGTCTATTCCATATTTGGCTTAAGGAACTGTATCTGTGCTCATTTCAATCTCTGGTTTTATGCAGCACCCCAACTCACCTTTCCCCTTAAGCAAGCATAAGTTGGTTTTCTAAATTTGAGACCCTGTTCTGTTTTGGAATTCAGTTCCTGTGTAGCCAAGTTTACATTCCGTGTATTAGTGATAACTTTTGATGTTTCTTTTTCTGTGTGACTTATTTCAGTTAGAATCATCGTACCTGAATCCACTCATTATGCTGCTACGGGCCTGATGACATAGATTTCATTGCTGAGTGATATTGCTTTGTAAGTAAGTACCACAAGTTCTTTATCCATTTTTCACTCTCTGCGATGTTGAACTTCTACTGTAAAAGAGGTTGTTGTAAACAGAGCCGTTCCAAACTTTGGGGTGGCTGTGTCTTTTTGATTTTAAATTCCCTAAGCTATAGGACCATAAGTGGAAGTGCCCAAGGCTCTGTTTTTTTGTTTTTTAGATGTTTCACGAAACACCATACACTTCTCCCGAGTGTCTGTTGGCAATTTACATCCCGCCCATCAGCATAACAAGGCTCCCAGTTCTCCATGGCCTGTCCTGCCTTTCTGGATTTTACACTTTTTTCACATGGCCCTTTTGACTGGGGGGAAGTGAGACTTCATTGTAGTGCAGATTTCCTTTGCAAGTTTGCTTGATTGGCCAAAATGTGCGTATGCGTTTTTTCCTGAATATATTCAGGAAAAAACGCATACGCCCTTTTTGGCCAAGTGCATCATTGTGGACGCTCTGCCTCTTTTCCTATGCTTTCAATGCAATTCCAGTCTACCTCCTGAAATCGGTTTCCTGCAATTCTTCCCCGCTTTCAAGTCCTCTTGGCAGCCTTACTTCAGTATATTTTTGGACGATAACTGTCATTTATAACTCTGCAGGTTTGTGAATTACAGTGCCCCTGAGCTCCTTTCTTCAACTCGCTTTCTTGTGAGCTCGCCGCAACACTGCAGGATGGCTTCAGGCCCTAATCTGGTTCCGGCATGGCACGCTGAACCTTTGGTTAATTCCTCTTCCTGGTGGGAAATGAGAGTTAAATTTGCCCGTCCAAACACCTCCAGCTAGTCTCTCATTGGTTCTCGCTATTCCTGTTCATCTTCAGCTGAAATTGCAAACTGGGCCAAACAGGAGGTTAAAGGGACTGACTCTCCAAGTGGGGAGAGTGTTAGTAAAGCGTCTGGAATGTTGCACCCGAGTACCAGGGTACGAAAACTGAGACATATTTGAACACGTCCCCGTTCACACGGTTGATCATATTCTGGGCTCCACATGCATGTTTTAGCTGAAGGAAGAATACCTTAAACCTGGAGAGTTGAGACCCGTGTAATGGGTACCATGCAATATGAATTCAAAGGGTCTTCATTTGCTCACCGAACCTCTCCAATCCTATCACTGCTGCATTTATGCCCCTGTACACATGCTTGATTCACTTTCGGAGACATAGCAATCCATAGGTTTTAAGATACTTACTAGTCAGGTACAATCTTAGGCGTTTAATATGGGGTGTTGAGTCCATTTCGTTGAGGAAGGAGTAGCTCTTGTCTATTCCATATTTGGCTTAAGGAACTTTATCTGTGCTCATTTCAATCTCTGGTTTTATGCAGCACCCCAACTCACCTTTCCCCTTAAGCAAGCATAAGTTGGTTTTCTAAATTTGAGACGCTGTTCTGTTTTGGAATTCAGTTCCTGTGTAGCCAAGTTTACATTCCGTGTATTACTGATATCTTATGATGTTTCTTTTTCTGTGTGACTTATTTCAGTTAGAATCATCATACCTGAATCCACTCATTGTGCTGCTAAGGGCCTGATGACATAGATTTCATTGCTGAGTGATATTGCTTTGTAAGTAAATACCACAACTTCTTTATCCATTTTTCATTTTCTGTGATGTTGAACTTGTACTGTAAACGAGGTTCTTGTAAACAGAGGTGTCCCAAACTTTGGGGTGACTGTGTCTTTTTGATTTTAATTTCCCTAAGCTATAGGACCATAAGTGGCAGTGCCCTAGGCTCTGTTGCTTTGTTTTTTAGATGTTTCAGGAAACACCATACACTTCTCCCAAGTGTCTGTTGGCAATTTACATCCCGCCCATCAGCATAACAAGGCTCCCAGTTCTCCATGGCCTGTCCTGCCTTTCTGGATTTTACACTTTTTTCAGATGACCCTTTTGACCGGGGGGAAGTGAGACTTCATTGTAGTGCAGATTTCCTTTGCAAGCTTGCTTGGTTGGCCAAAAAGGGCGTAAGCGTTTTTTCCTGAATATATTCAGGAAAAAACGCATACGCCCTTTTTGGCCAAGTGCATCATTGTGGACGTTCTGCCTCTTTTCCTATGCTTTCAATGCAATTCCAGTCTACCTCCTGAAATCGGTTTCCTGCAATTCTGCCCCGCTTTCAAGTCCTCTTGGCAGCCTTACTTCTGTATATTTTTGGACGATAGCTGTCATTTATAACACTGCAGGTTTGTGCATTACAGTGCCCCTGAGCTCCTTTCTTCAACTCGCTTTCTTTTGAGCTGGCCGCAACACCGCAGGATGGCTTCAGGCCCTAATCTGGTTCCGGCACTGCACGCTGAGCCTTTGGTTATTTCCTCTTCCTGGTGGGAAATGAGAGTTAAATTTGCCCGTCCAGACACCTCCAGCTAGTCTCTCATTGGTTCTCCCTATTCCTGTTCATCTTCCGCAGAAATTGCAAACTGGGCCAAACAGGAGGTTAAAGGCGCTGACTCTCCAAGTGGGGAGAGTGTTAGTAAAGCGTCTGGAATGTTGCACCCGAGTACCAGCGGAGGAAAACTGAGACATATTTGAACACGTCGCCCGTTCACACGGTTGATCATACTCTGGGTTCCACATGCATGTTTTAGCTGAAGGAAGAATACCTTAAACCTGGAGAGTTGAGACCCGTGTAATGGGTACCATGCAATATGACTTCAAAGGGTCTTCATTTGCTCACCGAACCTCTCCAATCCTATCACTGCTGCGTTTATACCCCTGTACACACGCTTGATTATCTTTTGGAGACATAGCAATCCATAGGTTTTAAGATACTTACTAGTCAGGTACATTCTTAGGCGTTTAATATGGGGTGTTGAGTCCATTTCGTTGAGCAAGGAGTAGCTCTTTTCTATTCCATATTTGGCTTAAGGGACTTTATCTGTGCTCATTTCAATCTCTGGTTTTATGCAGCACCCCAACTCACCTTTACCCTTAAGCAAGCATAAGTTGGTTTTCTAAATTTGAGACCCTGTTCTGTTCTGTAATTCAGTTCCTGTGTGGCCAAGTTTACATTCCGTGTGTTAGGGATATCTTATGATGTTTCTTTTTCTGTGTGACTTATTTCAGTTAGAATCATCGTACCTAACTCCACTCATTATGCTGCTACAGGCCTGATGACATAGATTTCATTGCTGAGTGATACTGCATTGTACGTGAGTTCCACAACTTCTGTATCCATTTATCACTTTCTGTGATATTGAACTTGTACGGTAAACGAAGTTCTTGTAAACAGAGGCGTCCCAAACTTTGGGCTGGCTGTGCCTTTTTGATTTTAATTTCCCTAAGCTATAGGACCATAAGTGGAAGTGCCCTAGGCTCTGTTGCTTTGTTTTTTAGATGTTTCAGGAAACACCATACACTTCTCCCGAGTGTCTGTTGGCAATTTACATCCCGCCCATCAGCATAACAAGGCTCCCAGTTCTCCATGGCCTGTCCTGCCTTTCTGGATTTTACACTTTTTTCAGATGGCCCTTTTGACAGGGGGGAAGTGAGACTTCATTGTAGTGCAGATTTCCTTTGCAAGCTTGCTTGGTTGGCCAAAAAGGGCGTATGCGTTTTTTCCTGAATATATTCAGGAAAAAACGCATACGCCCTTTTTGGCCAACTGCATCATTGTAGACGTTCTGCCTCTTTTCCTATGCTTTCAATGCAATTCCAGTCTACCTCCTGAAATCGGTTTCCTGCAATTCTGCCCGGCTTTCAAGTCCTCTTGGCAGCCTTACTTCAGTCTATTTTTGGACGATAGCTGTCATTTATAACTCTGCAGGTTTGTGAATTGCAGTGACCCTGAGCTTCATTTTTTAAGTTGCTCTTTTGTGAGCTGGCCTCAAACCCGCAGGATTGCTTCAGGCCCTATTTTGGCTCCGGCGAGGCAGGCTGAGCCTTTCTTTAATTCTTATTCTTAATGGGAAATTAGAGTGATATATGCTCGTCCAAACCCCTACAACTATTCTCTCATTGGTTCCCCCTCTTCCCGTTCATCCTCCTCACAATTTGCAAAATGTGTGAAACAGAAGTTTAAATGTGCTGATTCTCCAAGTGGGGAGATTCTAAGTAACGTGGCTGGAATGGTGAACAGGAGCACCAGGAGAGGATAAATGAGCTGCATTTTAGACACATCTCCCGATCACATGGTGTACAGTCCTCTGGGTTTTCCATGCATGTTTTAGCTGTAGGAAGATCCCTTGAACCTGCAGATTTGGGACCCATTGAATGGGTACCAGGTAGTATTACTTTAAAGGGTGTGCATTTCCTCACCCAACCTCACATTTCTCTTAGTGCAAACAGTTTCCAGCCTTATGTCTCATCCTGCTGTGGGTCTAGATGTGTTCAATCCATGTTGCATCACCGTCCCTGAGGAAAAGTTGTAAGAGGTTTTCTCTGTCTCTCTGTCGTTTATTTTTTTCAATTTATTACTATATTGGTTACAGCTGATTTTCAAAGCTCTGTTTCTTGCTGCTGTACATCCACTTGATTCACGTACAGAGAGTCATCAATAAATTCTTTTTCAGATTCTTACCAGTCGTATATATTCTTTTCTGGTGACTTGAGTGTGCTGAGTGCAGTTCTTTTAGCTACCGTGTAGGCCTTGTTGATTATCAGTTTGGTATTTGGAATGGTATCTTTGCTAATTTCAACCTCCTGGATGATGCCTCACCCCTCCCCACCTTTCCCGTTTAGCAGCCTTATGCGTGTTTTCTACATATTTGACTATGTTTTTGTTTTGTAATTTATTTCATGTGTAGCCATTTTGGATTCCACCTTTAAGTGATATCTTATGATATGTGTCTTTTTCTTTTTGAATTCTGTCACTTAGAATGATCATACGTAACTCCTCCAGAGTTGTTACAACTGGCCATATTTCATTGATTTCCAGGCTGAATAATATTCCACTCTACCTAAGTACCACATCTCTATCCATTTTTTCCCTCCAGAGACATTTAAGTTATATCCTAGTCGAGGATCTTTTAAACAGAGAGGGGGTAAACATTGGGGTGCCTGTGTCCTCTCGATTTTTGTTTTTCCCAAGATATACGCCCATGAGTGCAAGTGCCCTATGCTCTGTAGCTCATTTTTTTAGATGCTTTAGTAAACACAATACACTTCTCCAGAATGGCCGTTGGCAATATACATTTCCACTATAAGTCTCACAGGGCTCCCTCTTCTCGTTGCCCTGTCCTGCATTTCTGTTGTTTACGCTTTATGAGGATGGCTCTTCTGACTGATGCGAAGTGATATCTTTTGTAGTATTGACTTCCAGTGCCCACCTGTTTGGTTGGCTAAAAAAGTGTATGCCCTTTTCTTGAATATATACAGAAAAAAACACATACACCCTTTTTGGCCAACTGCAGTGTTGGCAATGTTCAGCTCCTTTTCTTGTGCTTAATGGCGAGTCCTTTCTACCTCCTCAAATCCCTTTCCTGCCATTCTCCCTTGCTTACAAGTCCTTTTCTCTGACTTTCCTCAAGACACTTTTCAGTGATGGATATTTTCAACTCTGCAGTTTTGTGAATTTTACTGCCCCTGAGTTCCATTGTTCAACTTGTGTTTATGGGAACTGGCCACAAAGCAGCGGGATTTTCTCAAGCCCTATACTGTTTCCATGGGCAACCCTAGCCTTTGGTCAATTCGTCTTCCTGATTGGAAATTAGAGTGACATGTGCCTGTCTGAACACCTAGGACTTGTCTCTCATTGTTCCTCATCCTTCCGCTTCATCCTCTGGACAAATTCCAAACTCTACGCAACAGGATGTTGACAGTGCTGACATCTCCAAGTGGGGAGACTGTTAGTAAAGACGCTGGAGGGGTGAACCCGAGCACCAGGAGATGAGGAGATGAGATGCCTTTTCCAAACTCTTCCCGATCAGACGGTATACCATCCTCTGGGTGTGACAGACATGTTTTAGCAGTAGGAAGAGTCCCATTCATGTTAGGAGAACACCAGGGCTTTTTCAAAATCAGTGTCTCCCCGAAACCCAAACTGGGGAAGTTTTTAAGCTACGGCTACACATATGTTCATTAAGGGCCTTGGGAAGTAGGCAGAGTCCAAACTTTAGATGATTGAAGTCTTCAGGGTCAGAAGCACTCACCACCAGCTTCCCTTAGGCTACACTTTAACTATCATTGATAGATGATGTCAATAAAAATATCTATTCTTTTTCAGATTATTTCCCCTTATAGGTTATTGCAAAATGTTGAGTGTAGTTCCCTGTGCTATACAGTAGTTCCTTGTTGATGATCTATTTTATACATAGCAGTGTGTATGTGTTAATTCCAAACTGTTAATTTATCCCTCCTCCCACCTTTCCCCTTTGGTAATAATAAATTATAAGATTTTATACTTCTCAGAAATGGGGGAGCTGAAAGAGAGGTATCATTTTCAATGGAAAAGCATTTAAAACAAGATTGAAGCTTTAACCAAGATTATTAGATGTACATCCTTGGAAAGAAATCACTTCGTTTCTCTAATATTGACCTGACAAATAAGACAAACCTTTTCACTGAACTTGCTTATAAAAAGTGATGGAAATATCAAATGGAAGTGTTAGAAACATCTTATTTTACCCGAGCCTTATACACTGTTCTATGTTAACTACAGTTTGGCTCACACATCTGTTCATTGAGGTTACAATAGTCTCAATTTCTGTTACTGATCCTCCAGAGTGGACCCCAACAAGTGTCCCCCTGCCCAGTGTCATTGGGGCCAACAGATCGAGACTGAGTTTGGTTCACAAGCAAAGGAAACTTTATATTTTGATCAGAGGATGGAGAGGTGAGAGCATGCACTACCCCGTGGGCTGTGGGCTGGGCTGCTGTGTAGAGATCCTGTCAGAGTCAGTGGGAGGGAGGGAGGCGGCGGAGCTCTCGAGGGCCGGGTTGGCTGTAGCTCAGGCTCTATATCGTGGAGTCTGCACTGGGCCCCAGGAGCTGAGGTGTCGACCCAGCCATTCTGCACTAGGAAATCTGGTCTGAAGTGCCAGGTGTGGAACCTCTGCATGCGGGACCCTAGGAGCACGTGAAATTAGACAAAGCACAAAGGATAAAAAAGGTTAGACTTGACTTTATTGCCCAGATTCTATTTTTATCTCCCAGGGATTTTTAATGGGCTTTGCTGGGGACAAACCCCTCCTCTGCCTTTTGTCCCGTTCCTCATTCTTGGAGTGCTGAGGGTGCAGACCCTTCTTCTGTAACTGCTGAGTGCTGAGTTGGGAGCCCTCATACCCTGGGGCGAGGGTCAGAGCTTCTCCCCAGCAGCCTCCCGGTGACGTTGATTGTCCCCAGGACCCCTGCCTCCCTGCTCGTCCACCTGAGCACCAGCATTGGAAGTGTTATAGATTCTAATGACCTTTAAGGGTCCAGGAAAGAGATGTGCAGAGACGCTGTGGGGGCCGGTTTCACCCCGCCCCACATTTGTTCGGCCACCTTAGGCTGACCGTCTCTGCCAGCCTAGATGCTCTGACCAGTAGTCTGCGCTTTCTTCAATTAGGCCCCTGAATTAACGTACAAACAGCACCAGGTGTCAGAGCCCTGCCCGCTCAACTCCCAGACAGTCCAGGGTCAGTGTTGATAAGCACCATGATGGCTACTGAGTCAACAGCCTTTTGAAGTAACCAGGAGTCCAGCCGGTCTTATTGGCCACCATCATCACGGTGTCTGTAGGCTTTTCTATGGTGACAGTGTGGTATACTGTTCCCCCCTGCCAAGATTATTAGCTCCCCTCTGGGTGCAGTAAGTCCTGCAAGCAGTAGTCTACTCTTTTGGGACACACTCTTGTTGTTTTATGAGAGAAACTCCAGGTCAAGTGATGTTCACACGAGTCGTCATGGTGCCCTGTTGCCCCCGGTTATCTCTCTGGATGTTGGAGTTGGAGGGCCTCCTCACTCGAGGTCGGTGTGCCCACGGAGCGAACCCTGCAACTTCAGGGCATGGTTGGTGGTTAGGATCACCACGTGGGGTCCTTTTCCCTTAGGAGGGAGGTGGCCTTTTGGGCTGCTGATTTCCAGGTTTTTAGATACCGCCAGTATCTTGGCCAGATGTGGCAGTGGGCCAAGCCCCTTAGTGACCGTAGTTTATCCTACCTGGATGGCATTCTTGCATTTTTCTATTTCAAGTGGTCCCAGTTTTTGCACTAATTCTCCAATGGCGATTCACCTTTCACCGGGAATGTAAAGGTCAAAGGGTTTAGCTAAATTAGGGAGTTCCAGGGCAAGGGTCTGAATTGACTGCTCTTTCCATTCTTGAAAGGCCACTTCTGGATTCTATTCAAAAGGATCATCATCTTTTCCTTTCAGTGTTTCATATAGAGGCCCAGCTAGTAGACTGTAGTTAGGGATCCAGAAGCAGCAAACCCTGGCCTCCCCAGGAACCCCTAAGCTGTCTTCTAGTTTTAGAAAGGGGTAAGGCTGAAAATGGTTTCTTCCCTTTCCTGGGATGGGCTTCTCTGACCTTCTGTGAGAATGAAGCCCAGGCAGTTCACCGCAGTCTGTGATATTTGAGCTTTTTCTTGGACAACTTCTATCCTTTATTGGCTTGGTAGTTCAGAGGCCTCCTTAGTAGGGCTGGCGATCAGAATGTCGTCTGCATATTGAAGGAGGGTTTCCTTTTCCAGAGGTAGAACTTTTAGGTCTTTAGCTATGCTTTCCCCAAAGACGGTGTGGGAATTTTTGCACCCTTGGGGCCAGACGGCCCGGAAGTATTGTTTTAGTTGTATGTTGAGTCCTGCCACTCACAAGCCAAAATTTCTTGTGACTCTGGGACTAATGGAATACAAAAGAAGGCATCATTGAAGACTAATACAGAATATCATGTCCTGGTGGTTGGTAGAATGACCAGCAGGGTGTAGGAATTAGGAGCAACTGGAGGTATATCCTCGGTGGCTTCACTGACTGTCCTGACATCCTTTACCAGGTCCCCAGCAGCCCATGGGGCTCTCGTGGTCAGACCAATCCCAGAATATGGAGCTCACCTGGGCAGGTACCCCACCCCCACCCCAGCCCACGGGGCTCTCGTGGTCAGGCCCCTCCCAGGATACAGAGCTACCCTTGCAGGTACCGTGGCAGGGCTGGGCACACAGGAACCGTGCACATAGCCCTCATTGCAGAGCACCCCCAGCTCACCTGTCGTTCAGAGCTGACACAGAGCACCTCAGAGCAGGACTTGAACTAACAAACAGCAGCTGCGACAGGTCTGTGACCCTGGGCATCACTCCGTGAGGCCTCCCTCCACCTGGTCTTCCAGAGACTTCCACTGCACCCGGGGCACCAGGCCTCTGTCTCCAACCACCACCCACCCCTCCTCTGCCTGACTCCTGGGTTCCTCTCATTAGGAGAGGGTTTTCTTGAAGTTGTCTCCCACTCATGGGCCAGATAAAATGATTAGAAAACAAGCCAAAGCTGCAGCCCCTTGTCTATCCTGACTCTCAGGAGCCCACACCTGTTCCTTGGACCTGGCCGGTTCAGCAAGTTCCATTTTCTGCAACTGTGAGCCCCTGAGGGGTGATGATTGGCTGACCTGGGCAGCCTTACCGTGCCGGCCAGCCCTCCCCAGGTGTGCCTGGGTTGAGATCAATATAAATACCACTCCAGGCAGCAAGAGCCCCTGCAGCCGTGCCTGACACCATTTTCTCTGCCCTGTCAGCAGTCTCGGGGCTGGGCTGGTAGGAGGGAGTGAGAGGCCACGGCTTTGTGGGTGGCCCAGTGTGAGTGGGGCTCTGCTGGACTTTCTGCAGCAGTTGCCAGGCTGCCACCTGCTAAAGAAGAGGATGTGTCACCCATACCTGCTGCTGGAATTTCTCCCTGGGCAGAGGTGAGGAAGGAAAAAAGCAGTGGGGGCAGGGACAGGACGGGTATCTCAGGCAGGGAAATGGAAATCTTCCAGAAGAGCACCCAGGGCCAGGACCATCCTGGCTGGCCTGCAGGCACCAAGTCGGCCGGCATGCTGTCACTCGTGTGGCTCTATGGCCCTTCCTCTAGGCTTTCAAGTCCTTGTATATATTCAGGTGTTTTACCTGGGACGGGTGGGAATAGTTCAGCAGCAACTGGCCTGGGGCTCAGCTCACGTTTACTCACAGATGCCTCAGCACGGTGCCCCAGCTTTGCAATGAGGACGCTTGTTGCGTGGGGGCTGCTGGCTGAATGGGAGACGATTCCCCACCACTGACCAACTTCAGAATTGTTTACAACTGGAGCAAGTGCCCTGATACGGTTTTCCTCTGTGTAACTGGTGGGTTCTGTGTTTTTTTCTCTTTTTCGTTTTTGGTTCAAGGTAGATTTTATTCCTCTTTTTTGTATTTACAGATATAAGCATGGAAATAATTTATTCATATAAATACATGTATGTGCAGGGAATAATTGTTTTTTCTGTTTTATTTTTTAAATTTTATTTCTTTTTAATTTTGAATTTTATTTTATATTTTTATACAGCAGGTTCTTATTGGTTATCTATTTTATACATATAAATGTATACATGCCAATCCCAGTCTCTCAACTCCTCCCACCACCACCCCCCTAACAGCTTTCCCCCCTTATTGTCCATACGTTTGTTGTCTACATCTGTTGCTCTATTTATGCCTTGCAAAATGGTTAATCTGTACAGTTTTTCTAGGTTCCACATATATGCATGAATATACAAGATTTGTTTTTCTCTTTCTGACTTACTTCACTCTGTATGACAGTCTCTAGATCCATCGACGTCTCTACAAATGACCCAATTTCATTCCTTTTCATGGCTTAGTAATATTCCATTTTATATATGTACCACAGCTTTATGCATTCGTCTATCTGTGGGCATTTAGGTTGCTTCCATTACCTCGATATTGTAAATAGTGATGCAATGAACATTGCGGTGAATGACTCTTTTTGATTTATGGTTTTGTCTGGGTATATGTCCAGTACAGGGATTGCTGTATCATATGGTAATTCTATTGTTAGTTTCTTAAGAAATTCCATATTGTTCTCCATAATGACTGTATCAATTTATATTCCCAACAATAGTGGAAGAGGGTTCCTTTTCTCCACACCCTTTCCAGCATTTTTTGTTTGTAGATTTTCTATGATGCCTATTCTACCAGGTGTGAGGTGATACCTCATTGTTGAATCCATTTTGTTGAGCAAGGGGTAGGTCTTGTCTATTACATATTTGGCTTATGGAACGGTATCTGTGCTAATTTCAAACTCTGCTTTTATGCAGCACCCCAACTCACCTTCCCCCTAAAGCAGGCATAAGTTGGTTTTCTAAATTTGAGACCCTGTTCTGTTTTGTAATTCAGTTCATGTGTAGCCAAGTTCACATTCCGTGTATTAGTGATACCTTATGATGTTTCTTTTTCTGTGTGACTTATTTCACTTAGAATCATCGTGCCTCAATCTACTCATTATGATGGTACGGGCCTGGTGACAAAGATTTCATTGCTAAGTGATATTGCATTGTACGTAAATAGCACAACTTCTTTAACCATTTTTCACTTTCTGCGATATTGAACTTATACTATAAACGAGGTTATTATAAACAGAGCCGTCCCAAACTTTGGGGTGGCTGTGTCTTTTTGATTTTAATTTCCCTAAGCTATAGGACGATAAGTGGAAGTGCCCTTGGCTCTGTTGCTTTGTTTTTTAGGTGTTTCAGGAAACACCATGCACTTCTCCAGAGTGTCTGTTGGCAACGTACATCCCGCCCATCAGCATAACAAGGTTCCCAGTTCTCCATGGCCTGTCCTGCCTTTCTGGATTTTACACTTTTTTCACATGGCCCTTTTGACCGTGGGGAAGTGAGACTTCATTGTAGTGCAGATTTCCTTTGTAAGCTTGCTTGGTTGGCCAAAAAGGGCGTATGCGTTTTTTCCTGAATATATTCAGGAAAAAAACGCATACGCCCTTTTTGGCCAAGTGCATCATTGTGGACGTTCTGCCTCTTTTCCTATGCTTTCAATGCAATTCCAGTCTACCTCCTGAAATCGGTTTCCTGAAATTCTGCCCCACTTTCAAGTCCTCTTGGCAGCCTTACTTCAGTATATTTTTGGACGATAGCTGTCATTTATAACTCTGCAGGTTTGTGAATTACAGTGCCCCTGAGCTCCTTTCTTCAACTCACTTTCTTGTGAGCTGGCCGCAACACAGCAGGATGGCTTCAGGCCCTAATCTGGATCCGGCATGGCACGCTGAGCCTTTGGTTAATTCCTTTCCTGGTGGGAAATTAAAGTTAAATTTACCCGTGCAGACACCTCCAGCTAGTCTCTCATTGGTTCTCCCTATTCCTGTTCATCTTCCGCAGAAATTGCAAACTGGGCAAAACAGGAGATTAAAGGCACTGACTCTCCAAGTCGGGAGAGTGTTAGTAAAGCATCTGGAATGTTGCACCCGAGTACCAGGGGACCAAAACTGAGACATATTTGAACATGTCTCCCGATCACACGGTTGATCATACTCTGGGTTCCACATGCATGTTTTAGCTGAAGGAAGAATACCTTAAACCTGGAGAGTTGAGACCCATGGAATGGGTACCATGCAATATGACTTCAAAGGGTCTTCATTTGCTCACCGAACCTCTCCAATCCTATCACTGCTGCGTTTATGCCCCTGTACACACGCTTGATTCTCTTTTGGAGACATAGCAATCCATAGGTTTTAAGATACTTACTAGTCAGTTACCTTCTTAGGCGTTTAATATGGGGTGTTGAGTCTATTTCGTTGAGCAAGGAGTAGCTCTTGTCTATTCCATATTTGGCTTAAGGAACTTTATCTGTGCTCATTTCAATCTCTGGTTTTATGCAGCACCCCAACTCACCTTTACCCTTAAGCAAGCATAAGTTGGTTTTCTAAATTTGAGACCCTGTTCTGTTTTGGAATTCAATTTCTGTGTAGCCAAGTTTACATTCCATGTATTAGTGATATCTTATGATGTTTCTTTTTCTGTGTGACTTATTTCAGTTAGAATCATCGTACCTGAATCCACTCATTATGCTGCTACGGGCCTAATGACATAGATTTCATTGCTGAGTGATACTGCATTGTACGTAAGTACCACAAGTTTTTTATGCATTTTTCATTTTCTGTGATATTGAACTTGTACGGTAAACGAGGTTCTTGTAAACAGAGGCGTCCCAAACTTTGGGGTGGCTGTGTCTTTTTGATTTTAATTTCCCTAAGCTATAGGACAATAAGTGGAAGTGCCCTAGGCTCTGTTGCTTTGTTTTTTAGATGTTTCAGGAAACACCATACTCTTCTCCCGAGTGTCTGTTGGCAATTTACATCCCGCCAATCAGCATAACAAGGCTCCCAGTTCTCCATGGCCTGTCCTGCCTTTCTGGATTTTACACTTTTTTCAGATGGCCCGTTTGACCAGGAGGAAGTGAGACTTCATTGTAGTGCAGATTTGCTTTGCAAGCTTGCTTGGTTGGCCAAAAAGTGCATATGCGTTTTTTCCTGAATATATTCAGGAAAAAACACATACGCCCTTTTTGGCCAAGTGCATCATTGTGGACACTCTGCCTCTTTTCCTATGCTTTCAATGCAATTCTTGTCTACCTCCTGAAATCGGTTTCCTGCAATTCTGCCCCGCTTTCAAGTCCTCTTGGCAGCCTTACTTCAGTGTATTTTTGGACGATAGCTGTCATTTATAACTCTGCAGGTTTGTGAATTACAGTGCCCCTGAGCTCCTTTCTTCAACTCGCTTTCTTTTGAGCTGGCCGCAACACCGCAGGATGGCTTCAGGCCCTAATCTGGTTCCGGCACGGCACGCTGAGCCTTTGGTTAATTCCTCTTCCTGGTGGGAAATGAGAGTTAAATTTGCCCGTCCAGACACTTCCATTTAGTCTCTCATTGGTCCTCGCTATTCCTGTTCATCTTCCGCAGAAATTGCAAGCTGGGCCAAACAGGAGGTTAAAGGCACTGACTCTCCAAGTGCGGAGAGTGTTAGTAAAGTGTCTGGAATGTTGCACCCGAGTACCAGGGTACGAAAACTGAGACATATTTGAACACGTCTCCCGATCACATGGTTGATCATACTGTAGGTTCCACATGCATGTTTTAGCTGAAGGAAGAATACCTTAAACCTGGCTAGTTGAAATCCGTGGAATGCGTGCCATGCAATATGACTTCAAAGGATCTTCATTTGCTCACCGAACCTCTCCAATCCTATCACTGCTGCGTTTATGCCCCTGTACACATGCTTGATTCTCTTTCGGAGACATAGCAATCCATAGGTTTTAAGATACTTACTAGTCTGTTACATTCTTAGGCGTTTAATATGCGGTGTTGAGTCCATTACATTGAGCAAGGAGTAGCTCTTGTCTATTCCATATTTGGCTTAAGGAACTTTATCTGTGCTCATTTCAATCTCTGGTTTTATGCAGCACCCCAACTCACCTTTCCCCTTAAGCAAGCATAAGTTGGTTTTCTAAATTAGAGAGCCTGTTTTGTTTTGGAATTCAGTTCCTGTGTAGCCAAGTTTACATTCCGTGTATTAGTGATATCTTATGATGTTTCTTTTTCTGTGTGACTTATTTCAGTTAGAATCATCGTACCTGAATCCACTCATTACGCTGCTACGGATCTGATGACATAGATTTCATTGCTGAGTGATACTGCATTGTACGTAAGTACCACAAGTTCTTTATCCATTTTTCACTTTCTGTGATATTGAACTGTATGGTAGACGAGGTTCTTGTAAACAGAGGCGTCCCAAACTTTGTGGTGGCTGTGTCTTTTAGATTTTAATTTCCCTAAGAAATAGGACGATAAGTGGAAGTGCCCTAGGCTCTGTTGCTTTGTTTCTTAGATGTTTCAGGAAACACCATACACTTCTCCGGAGTGTCTGTTGGCAATTTACATCCCGCCCATCAGCATAACAAGGCTCCCAGTTCTCCATGGCCTGTCCTGCCTTTCTGGATTTTACACTTTTTTCAGATGGCCCTTTTGACCGGGGGGAAGTGAGACTTCATTGTAGTGCAGATTTCCTTTGCGAGTTTGCTTGGTTGGCCAAAAAGGGCGTATGCGTTTTTTCCTGAATATATTCAGGAAAAAACGCATACGCCCTTTTTGGCCATGTGCATCATTGTGGACGCTCTGCCTCTTTTCCGATGCTTTCAATGCAATTCCAGTCTACCTCCTGAAATCGGTTTCCTGCAATTCTGCCCCACTTTCAAGTCCTCTTGGCAGCCTTACTTCAGTCTATTTTTGGACGATAGCTGTCATTTATAACTCTGCAGGTTTGTGAATTACAGTGCCCCTGAGCTCCTTTCTTCAACTCGCTTTCTTGTGAGCTGGCCGCAACACCACAGGATGGCATCAGGCCTTAATCTGGTTCCGGCACGGCACGCTGAGCCTTTGGTTAATTCCTCTTCCTGGTGGGAAATGAGAGTTAAATTTGCCCGTCCAAACACCTCCATTTAGTCTCTCATTGGTTCTCGCTATTCCTGTTCATCTTCCGCAGAAATTGCAAACTGGGCCAAACAGGAGGTTAAAGGGACTGACTCTCCAAGTCGGGAGAGTGTTAGTAAAGCGTCTGGAATGTTGCACCCGAGTACCAGGGTACGAAAACTGAGACATATTTGAACACGTCTCCCGATCACATGGTTGATCATACTCCAGGTTCCACATGCATGTTTTAGATAAAGGAAGAATACCTTAAACCTGGAGAGTTGAGACCCGTGGAATGGGTACCATGCAATATGACTTCAAAGGGTCTTCATTTGCTCACCGAACCTCTCCAATCCTATCACTGCTGCGTTAATGCCCCTGTACACATGCTTGATTCTCTTTCGGAGACATAGCAATCCATAGGTTTTAAGATACTGACTAGTCAGGTACATTCTTAGGCATTTAATATGGGGTGTTGAGTCCATTTCGTTGAGCAAGGAGTAGCTCTTGTCTATTCCATATTTGGCTTAAGGAACTTTATCTGTGCTCATTTCAATCTCTGGTTTTATGCAGCACCCCAACTCACCTTTCCCCTTAAGCAAGCATAAGTTGGTTTTCTAAATTTGAGACCCTGTTCTGTTTTGGAATTCAGTTCCTGTGTAGTCAAGTTTACATTCCGTGTATTAGTGATATCTTATGATGTTTCTTTTTCTGTGTGACTTATTTCAGTTAGAATCATCGTAGCTGAATCCACTCATTATGCTGCTATGGGCCTGATGACATAGATTTCATTGCTGAGTGATACTGCATTGTACGTAAGAACCACAAGTTCTTTATCCATTTTTCACTTTCTGTGATATTGAACTTGTACGGTAAAAGAGGTTCTTGTAAACAGAGGCGTCCCAAACTTTGGGGTGGCTGTGTCTTTTTGATTTTAATTTCCCTAAGCTATAGGACCGTAAGTGGAAGTGCCCTAGTCTCTGTTGCTTTGTTTTTTAGATGTTTCAGGAAACACCATACACATCTCCCGAGTGTCTGTTGGCAATTTACATCCCGCCCATCAGCATAACAAGGCTCCCAGTTCTCCATGGCCTGTCCTGCCTTTCTGGATTTTACACTTTTTTCAGATGGCCCTTTTGACCGGGGGAAAGTGAGACTTCATTGTAGTGCAGATTTCCTTTGCAAGCTTGCTTGGTTGGCCAAAAAGGGCGTATGCGTTTTTTCCTGAATATATTCAGGAAAAAACGCATACGCCCTTTTTGGCCAAGTGCATCATTGTGGACGTTCTGCCTCTTTTCCTATGATTTCAATGCAATTCCAGTCTACCTCCTGAAATCGGTTTCCCTCAATTCTGCCCCGCTTTCAAGTCCTCTTGGCAGCCTTACTTCAGTCTATTTTTGGACGATAGCTGTCATTTATAACTCTGCAGGTTTGTGAATTACAGTGCCCCTGAGCTCCTTTCTTCAACTCGCTTTCTTGTGACCTGGCCGCAACACCGCAGGATGGCTTCAGGCCCTAATCTGGTTCTGGCACGGCACGCTGAGCCTTTGGTTATTTCCTCTTCCTGGTTGGAAATGAGAGTTAAATTTGCCCGTCCAGACACCTCCAGCTAGTCTGTCATTGGTTCTCCCTATTCCTGTTCATCTTCCGCAGAAATTGCAAACTGGGCCAATCAGGAGGTTAAAGGCGCTGACTCTCCAAGTGGGGAGAGTGTTAGTAAAGCATCTGGAATGTTGCACCCGAGTACCAGGGCAGGAAAACTGAGACATATTTGAACACGTCTCCCGTTCACATGGTTGATCATACTCTGGGTTCCACATGCATGTTTTAGCTGAAGGAAGAATACCTTAAACCTGGAGAGTTGAGACCCATGGAATGGGTACCATGCAATATGACTTCAAAGGGTCTTCATTTGCTCACCGAACCTCTCCAATCCTATCACTGCTGCATTTATGCCCCTGTACACACGCTTGATTCTCTTTCGGAGACATAGCAATCCATAGGTTTTAAGATACTTACTAGTCAGGTACATTCTTAGGTGTTTAATATGCGGTGTTGAGTCCATTTCGTTGAGCAAGGAGTAGCTCTTGTCTATTCCATATTTGGCTTAAGGAACTTTATCTGTGCTCATTTCAATCTCTGGTTTTATGCAGCACCCCAACTCACCTTTCCCCTTAAGCAAGCATAAGTTGGTTTTCTAAATTTGAGACCCTGTTCTGTTTTGGAATTCAGTTCCTGTGTAGCCAAGTTTACATTACGTGTATTAGTGATATCTTATGATGTTTCTTTTTCTGTGTGACTTATTTCAGTTAGAATCATCGTACCTGAATCCACTCATTATGCTGCTACGGGCCTGATGACATAGATTTCATTGCTGAGTGATACTGCATTGTACGTAAGTACCACAAGTTCTTTATCCATTTTTCACTTTCTGTGATATTGAACTTGTACGGTAAACGAGGTTCTTGTAAACAGAGGCGTCCCAAACTTTGGGGTGGCTGTGTCTTTTTGATTTTAATTTCCCTAGGCTATAGGACCATAAGTGGAAGTGCCGTAGGCTCTGTTGCTTTGTTTCTTAGATGTTTCAGGAAACACCATACACTTCTCCGGAGTGTCTGTTGGCAATTTACATCCCGCCCATCAGCATAACAAGGCTCCCAGTTCTCCATGGCCTGTCCTGCCTTTCTGGATTTTACACTTTTTTCAGATGGCCGTTTTAACCAGGGGGAAGTGAGACTTCATTGTAGTGCAGATTTCCTTTGCAAGCTTGCTTGGTTGCCCAAAAAGGGCGTATGCGTTTTTTCCTGAATATATTCAGGAAATAACGCATACGCCCTTTTTGGCCAAGTGCATCATTGTGGACGTTATGCCTCTTTTCCTATGCTTTCAATGCAATTCCAGTCTACCTCCTAAAATCGGTTTCCTGCAATTCTGCCCCGCTTTCAAGTCCTCTTGGCAGCCTTACTTCAGTCTATTTTTGGACGATAGCTGTCATTTATAACTCTGCAGGTTTCTGAATTACAGTGCCCCTGAGGTCCTTTCTTCAACTCGCTTTCTTGTGAGCTGGCCGCAACACCGCAGGATGGCTTCAGGCCCTAATCTGGTTCCGGCACGGCACGCTGAGCCTTTGGTTAATTCCTCTTCCTGGTGGGAAATGAGAGTTAAATTTGCCCGTCCAGACACCTCCAGCTAGTGTCTCATTGGTTCTCGCTATTCCTGTTCATCTTCCGCAGAAATTGCAAACTGGGCCAAACAGGAGGTTAAAGGGACTGACTCTCCAAGTCGGGAGAGTGTTAGTAAAGCGTCTGGAATGTTGCACCCGAGTACCAGGGTACGAAAACTGAGACATATTTGAACACGTCTCCCGATCACATGGTTGATCATACTCTGGGTTCCACATGCATGTTTTAGCTGAAGGAAGAATACCTTAAACCTGCATAGTTGAAACCCGTGGAATGGGTACCATGCAATATGACTTCAAAGGGTCTTCATTTGCTCACCGAACCTCTCCAATCCTATCACTGCTGCGTTTATGCCCCTGTACACACGCTTGATTCTCTTTCGGAGACATAGCAATCCATAGGTTTTAAGATACTTACTAGTCAGGTACATTCTTAGGTGTTTAATATGCGGTGTTGAGTCCATTTCGTTGAGCAAGGAGTAGCTCTTGTCTATTCCATATTTGGCTTAAGGGACTTTATCTGTGCTCATTTCAATCTCTGGTTTTATGCAGCACCCCAACTCACCTTTCCCCTTAAGCAAGCATAAGTTGGTTTTCTAAATTTGAGACCCTGTTCTGTTTTGGAATTCAGTTCCTGTGTAGCCAAGTTTACATTCCATGTATTAGTGATATCTTATGATGTTTCTTTTTCTGTGTGACTTATTTCAGTTAGGATCATCGTACCTGAATCCACTCATTATGCTGCTACGGGCCTGATGACATAGATTTCATTGCTGAGTGATACTGCATTGTACGTAAGTACCACAAGTTCTTTATCCATTTTTACACTCTGTGATATTGAACTTGTATGGTAAACGAGGTTCTTGTAAACAGAGGCATCCAAAACTTTGGGGTGGCTGTGTCTTTTTGATTTTAATTTCCCTAATCTATAGGACCATAAGTGGAAGTACCCTAGGCTCTCTTGCTTTGTTTCTTAGATGTTTCAGGAAACACCATACACTTCTCCCGAGTGTCTGTTGGCAATTTACATCCCGCCCATCAGCATAACAAGGCTCCGAGTTCTCCATGGCCTGTCCTGCCTTTCTGGATTTTACACTTTTTTCAGATGGCCCTTTTGACCGGGGGGAAGTGAGACTTCATTGTAGTGCAGATTTCTGTTGCAAGCTTGCTTGGTTGCCCAAAAAGTGCGTATGCGTTTTTTCCTGAATATATTCAGGATAAAACGCATACGCCCTTTTTGGCCAAGTGCATCATTGTGGACGTTCTGCCTCTTTTCCTATGCTTTCAATGCAATTCCAGTCTACCTCCTGAAATCGGTTTCCTGCAATTCTGCCCCGCTTTCAAATCCTCTTGACAGCCTTACTTCAGTATATTTTTGGACGATAGCTGTCATTTATAACTCTGCAGGTTTGTGAATTACAGTGTCCCTGAGCTCCTTTCTTCAACTCGCTTTCTTGTGACCTGGCCGCAACACCGCAGGATGGCTTCAGGCCCTAATCTGGTTCCGGCATGGCACGCTGAGCCTTTGGTTATTTCCTCTTCCTGGTGGGAAATGAGAGTTAAATTTGCCCGTCCAGACACCTCCAGCTAGTCTCTCATTGGTTCTCGCTATTCCTGTTCATCTTCCGAAGAAATTGCAAACTGGGCCAAACAGGAGGTTAAAGGGACTGACTCTCCAAGTCGGGAGAGTGTTAGTAAAGCGTCTGGAATGTTGCATCCGAGTACCAGGGTACGAAAACTGAGACATATATGAACACGTCTCCTGATCACATGGTTGATCATACTCTAGGTTTCACACGCATGTTTTAGCTGAAGGAAGAATACCTTAAACCTGGGTAGTTGAAACCCGTGGAACGGGTACCATGCAATATGACTTCAAAGGGTCTTCATTCGCTCACCGAACCTCTCCAATCCTATCACTGCTGCGTTTATGCCCCTGTACACATGCTTGATTCTCTTTCGGAGACATAGCAATCCATAGGTTTTAAGATACTTACTAGTCAGGTACATTCTTAGGCGTTTAATATGCGGTGTTGAGTCCATTTCGTTGAGCAAGGAGTAGCTCTTGTCTATTCCATATTTGGCTTAAGGAACTTTATCTGTGCTCATTTCAATCTCTGGTTTTATGCAGCACCCCAACTCACCTTTCCCCTTAAGCAAGCATAAGTTGGTTTTCTAAATTTGAGACCCTGTTCTGTTCTGTAATTCAGTTCCTGTGTAGCCAAGTTTACATTCCGTGTATTACTGATATCTTATGATGTTTCTTTTTCTGTGTGACTTATTTCAGTTAGAATCATCATACCTGAATCCACTCATTGTGCTGCTAAGGGGCTGATGACACAGATTTCATTGCTGAGTTATATTGCTTTGTAAGTAAATACCACAACTTTTTTATCCATTTTTCACTTTCTGCGATGTTGAACTTGTACTGTAAACGAGGTTCTTGTAAACAGAGCCGTTCCAAACTTTGGGGTGGCTGTGTCTTTTTGATTTTAAATTCCCTAAGCTATAGGACCATAAGTGGAAGTGCCCTAGGCTCTGTTGCTTTGTTTTTTAGATGTTTCAGGAAACACCATACACTTCTCCCGAGTGTTTGTTGGCAATTTACATCCCGCCCTTCAGCATAACAAGGCTCCCAGTTCTCCATGGCCTGTCCTGCCTTTCTGGATTTTACACTTTTTTCAGATGGCCCTTTTGACCGGGGGGAAGTGAGACTTCATTATAGTGCAGATTTCCTTTGCAAGCTTGCTTGGTTGGCCAAAAAGGGCGTATGCGTTTTTTCCTGAATATATTCAGGAAAAAACGCATACGCCCTTTTTGGCCAAGTGCATCATTGTGGACGTTCTGCCTCTTTTCCTATGCTTTCAATGCAATTCCAGTCTACCTCCTGAAATCGGTTTCCTGCAATTCTGCCCCGCTTTCTAGTCCTCTTGGCAGCCTTACTTCAGTCTATTTTTGGACGATAGCTGTCATTTATAACTCTGCAGGTTTGTGAATTACAGTGCCCCTGAGCTCCTTTCTTCAACTCGCTTTCTTGTGACCTGGCCGCAACACCGCAGGATGGCTTCAGGCCCTAATCTGGTTCCGGCACGGCACGCTGAGCCTTTGGTTATTTCCTCTTCCTGGTGGGAAATGAGAGTTAAATTTGCCCGTCCAGACACCTCCAGCTAGCCTCTCATTGGTTCTCGCTATTCCTGTTCATCTTCCAAGAAATTGCAAACTGGGCCAAACAGGAGGTTAAAGGCGCTGACTTTTCAAGTGGTGAGAGTGTTAGTAAAGCGTCTGGAATGTTGCACCCGAGTACCAGGGGAGGAAAACTGAGACATATTTGAACACGTCGCCCGTTCACACGGTTGATCATACTCTGGGTTCCACATGCATGTTTTAGCTGAAGGAAGAATACCTTAAACCTGGAGAGTTGAGACCCGTGTAATGGGTACCATGCAATATGACTTCAAAGGGTCTTCATTTGCTCACCGAACCTCTCCAATCCTATCACTGCTGCGTTTATACCCCTGTACACACGCTTGATTATCTTTTGGAGACATAGCAATCCATAGGTTTTAAGATACTTACTAGTCAGGTACATTCTTAGGCGTTTAATATGGGGTGTTGAGTCCATTTCGTTGAGCAAGGAGTAGCTCTTTTCTATTCCATATTTGGCTTAAGGGACTTTATCTGTGCTCATTTCAATCTCTGGTTTTATGCAGCACCCCAACTCACCTTTACCCTTAAGCAAGCATAAGTTGGTTTTCTAAATTTGAGACCCTGTTCTGTTCTGTAATTCAGTTCCTGTGTGGCCAAGTTTACATTCCGTGTGTTAGGGATATCTTATGATGTTTCTTTTTCTGTGTGACTTATTTCAGTTAGAATCATCGTACCTAACTCCACTCATTATGCTGCTACAGGCCTGATGACATAGATTTCATTGCTGAGTGATACTGCATTGTACGTGAGTTCCACAACTTCTGTATCCATTTATCACTTTCTGTGATATTGAACTTGTACGGTAAACGAAGTTCTTGTAAACAGAGGCGTCCCAAACTTTGGGCTGGCTGTGTCTTTTTGATTTTAATTTCCCTAAGCTATAGGACCATAAGTGGAAGTGCCCTAGGCTCTGTTGCTTTGTTTTTTAGATGTTTCAGGAAACACCATACACTTCTCCCGAGTGTCTGTTGGCAATTTACATCCCGCCCATCAGCATAACAAGGCTCCCAGTTCTCCATGGCCTGTCCTGCCTTTCTGGATTTTACACTTTTTTCAGATGGCCCTTTTGACAGGGGGGAAGTGAGACTTCATTGTAGTGCAGATTTCCTTTGCAAGCTTGCTTGGTTGGCCAAAAAGGGCGTATGCGTTTTTTCCTGAATATATTCAGGAAAAAACGCATACGCCCTTTTTGGCCAACTGCATCATTGTAGACGTTCTGCCTCTTTTCCTATGCTTTCAATGCAATTCCAGTCTACCTCCTGAAATCGGTTTCCTGCAATTCTGCCCGGCTTTCAAGTCCTCTTGGCAGCCTTACTTCAGTCTATTTTTGGACGATAGCTGTCATTTATAACTCTGCAGGTTTGTGAATTGCAGTGACCCTGAGCTTCATTTTTTAAGTTGCTCTTTTGTGAGCTGGCCTCAAACCCGCAGGATTGCTTCAGGCCCTATTTTGGCTCCGGCGAGGCAGGCTGAGCCTTTCTTTAATTCTTATTCTTAATGGGAAATTAGAGTGATATATGCTCGTCCAAACCCCTACAACTATTCTCTCATTGGTTCCCCCTCTTCCCGTTCATCCTCCTCACAATTTGCAAAATGTGTGAAACAGAAGTTTAAATGTGCTGATTCTCCAAGTGGGGAGATTCTAAGTAACGTGGCTGGAATGGTGAACAGGAGCACCAGGAGAGGATAAATGAGCTGCATTTTAGACACATCTCCCGATCACATGGTGTACAGTCCTCTGGGTTTTCCATGCATGTTTTAGCTGTAGGAAGATCCCTTGAACCTGCAGATTTGGGACCCATTGAATGGGTACCAGGTAGTATTACTTTAAAGGGTGTGCATTTCCTCACCCAACCTCACATTTCTCTTAGTGCAAACAGTTTCCAGCCTTATGTCTCATCCTGCTGTGGGTCTAGATGTGTTCAATCCATGTTGCATCACCGTCCCTGAGGAAAAGTTGTAAGAGGTTTTCTCTGTCTCTCTGTCGTTTATTTTTTTCAATTTATTACTATATTGGTTACAGCTGATTTTCAAAGCTCTGTTTCTTGCTGCTGTACATCCACTTGATTCACGTACAGAGAGTCATCAATAAATTCTTTTTCAGATTCTTACCAGTCGTATATATTCTTTTCTGGTGACTTGAGTGTGCTGAGTGCAGTTCTTTTAGCTACCGTGTAGGCCTTGTTGATTATCAGTTTGGTATTTGGAATGGTATCTTTGCTAATTTCAACCTCCTGGATGATGCCTCACCCCTCCCCACCTTTCCCGTTTAGCAGCCTTATGCGTGTTTTCTACATATTTGACTATGTTTTTGTTTTGTAATTTATTTCATGTGTAGCCATTTTGGATTCCACCTTTAAGTGATATCTTATGATATGTGTCTTTTTCTTTTTGAATTCTGTCACTTAGAATGATCATACGTAACTCCTCCAGAGTTGTTACAACTGGCCATATTTCATTGATTTCCAGGCTGAATAATATTCCACTCTACCTAAGTACCACATCTCTATCCATTTTTTCCCTCCAGAGACATTTAAGTTATATCCTAGTCGAGGATCTTTTAAACAGAGAGGGGGTAAACATTGGGGTGCCTGTGTCCTCTCGATTTTTGTTTTTCCCAAGATATACGCCCATGAGTGCAAGTGCCCTATGCTCTGTAGCTCATTTTTTTAGATGCTTTAGTAAACACAATACACTTCTCCAGAATGGCCGTTGGCAATATACATTTCCACTATAAGTCTCACAGGGCTCCCTCTTCTCGTTGCCCTGTCCTGCATTTCTGTTGTTTACGCTTTATGAGGATGGCTCTTCTGACTGATGCGAAGTGATATCTTTTGTAGTATTGACTTCCAGTGCCCACCTGTTTGGTTGGCTAAAAAAGTGTATGCCCTTTTCTTGAATATATACAGAAAAAAACACATACACCCTTTTTGGCCAACTGCAGTGTTGGCAATGTTCAGCTCCTTTTCTTGTGCTTAATGGCGAGTCCTTTCTACCTCCTCAAATCCCTTTCCTGCCATTCTCCCTTGCTTACAAGTCCTTTTCTCTGACTTTCCTCAAGACACTTTTCAGTGATGGATATTTTCAACTCTGCAGTTTTGTGAATTTTACTGCCCCTGAGTTCCATTGTTCAACTTGTGTTTATGGGAACTGGCCACAAAGCAGCGGGATTTTCTCAAGCCCTATACTGTTTCCATGGGCAACCCTAGCCTTTGGTCAATTCGTCTTCCTGATTGGAAATTAGAGTGACATGTGCCTGTCTGAACACCTAGGACTTGTCTCTCATTGTTCCTCATCCTTCCGCTTCATCCTCTGGACAAATTCCAAACTCTACGCAACAGGATGTTGACAGTGCTGACATCTCCAAGTGGGGAGACTGTTAGTAAAGACGCTGGAGGGGTGAACCCGAGCACCAGGAGATGAGGAGATGAGATGCCTTTTCCAAACTCTTCCCGATCAGACGGTATACCATCCTCTGGGTGTGACAGACATGTTTTAGCAGTAGGAAGAGTCCCATTCATGTTAGGAGAACACCAGGGCTTTTTCAAAATCAGTGTCTCCCCGAAACCCAAACTGGGGAAGTTTTTAAGCTACGGCTACACATATGTTCATTAAGGGCCTTGGGAAGTAGGCAGAGTCCAAACTTTAGATGATTGAAGTCTTCAGGGTCAGAAGCACTCACCACCAGCTTCCCTTAGGCTACACTTTAACTATCATTGATAGATGATGTCAATAAAAATATCTATTCTTTTTCAGATTATTTCCCCTTATAGGTTATTGCAAAATGTTGAGTGTAGTTCCCTGTGCTATACAGTAGTTCCTTGTTGATGATCTATTTTATACATAGCAGTGTGTATGTGTTAATTCCAAACTGTTAATTTATCCCTCCTCCCACCTTTCCCCTTTGGTAATAATAAATTATAAGATTTTATACTTCTCAGAAATGGGGGAGCTGAAAGAGAGGTATCATTTTCAATGGAAAAGCATTTAAAACAAGATTGAAGCTTTAACCAAGATTATTAGATGTACATCCTTGGAAAGAAATCACTTCGTTTCTCTAATATTGACCTGACAAATAAGACAAACCTTTTCACTGAACTTGCTTATAAAAAGTGATGGAAATATCAAATGGAAGTGTTAGAAACATCTTATTTTACCCGAGCCTTATACACTGTTCTATGTTAACTACAGTTTGGCTCACACATCTGTTCATTGAGGTTACAATAGTCTCAATTTCTGTTACTGATCCTCCAGAGTGGACCCCAACAAGTGTCCCCCTGCCCAGTGTCATTGGGGCCAACAGATCGAGACTGAGTTTGGTTCACAAGCAAAGGAAACTTTATATTTTGATCAGAGGATGGAGAGGTGAGAGCATGCACTACCCCGTGGGCTGTGGGCTGGGCTGCTGTGTAGAGATCCTGTCAGAGTCAGTGGGAGGGAGGGAGGCGGCGGAGCTCTCGAGGGCCGGGTTGGCTGTAGCTCAGGCTCTATATCGTGGAGTCTGCACTGGGCCCCAGGAGCTGAGGTGTCGACCCAGCCATTCTGCACTAGGAAATCTGGTCTGAAGTGCCAGGTGTGGAACCTCTGCATGCGGGACCCTAGGAGCACGTGAAATTAGACAAAGCACAAAGGATAAAAAAGGTTAGACTTGACTTTATTGCCCAGATTCTATTTTTATCTCCCAGGGATTTTTAATGGGCTTTGCTGGGGACAAACCCCTCCTCTGCCTTTTGTCCCGTTCCTCATTCTTGGAGTGCTGAGGGTGCAGACCCTTCTTCTGTAACTGCTGAGTGCTGAGTTGGGAGCCCTCATACCCTGGGGCGAGGGTCAGAGCTTCTCCCCAGCAGCCTCCCGGTGACGTTGATTGTCCCCAGGACCCCTGCCTCCCTGCTCGTCCACCTGAGCACCAGCATTGGAAGTGTTATAGATTCTAATGACCTTTAAGGGTCCAGGAAAGAGATGTGCAGAGACGCTGTGGGGGCCGGTTTCACCCCGCCCCACATTTGTTCGGCCACCTTAGGCTGACCGTCTCTGCCAGCCTAGATGCTCTGACCAGTAGTCTGCGCTTTCTTCAATTAGGCCCCTGAATTAACGTACAAACAGCACCAGGTGTCAGAGCCCTGCCCGCTCAACTCCCAGACAGTCCAGGGTCAGTGTTGATAAGCACCATGATGGCTACTGAGTCAACAGCCTTTTGAAGTAACCAGGAGTCCAGCCGGTCTTATTGGCCACCATCATCACGGTGTCTGTAGGCTTTTCTATGGTGACAGTGTGGTATACTGTTCCCCCCTGCCAAGATTATTAGCTCCCCTCTGGGTGCAGTAAGTCCTGCAAGCAGTAGTCTACTCTTTTGGGACACACTCTTGTTGTTTTATGAGAGAAACTCCAGGTCAAGTGATGTTCACACGAGTCGTCATGGTGCCCTGTTGCCCCCGGTTATCTCTCTGGATGTTGGAGTTGGAGGGCCTCCTCACTCGAGGTCGGTGTGCCCACGGAGCGAACCCTGCAACTTCAGGGCATGGTTGGTGGTTAGGATCACCACGTGGGGTCCTTTTCCCTTAGGAGGGAGGTGGCCTTTTGGGCTGCTGATTTCCAGGTTTTTAGATACCGCCAGTATCTTGGCCAGATGTGGCAGTGGGCCAAGCCCCTTAGTGACCGTAGTTTATCCTACCTGGATGGCATTCTTGCATTTTTCTATTTCAAGTGGTCCCAGTTTTTGCACTAATTCTCCAATGGCGATTCACCTTTCACCGGGAATGTAAAGGTCAAAGGGTTTAGCTAAATTAGGGAGTTCCAGGGCAAGGGTCTGAATTGACTGCTCTTTCCATTCTTGAAAGGCCACTTCTGGATTCTATTCAAAAGGATCATCATCTTTTCCTTTCAGTGTTTCATATAGAGGCCCAGCTAGTAGACTGTAGTTAGGGATCCAGAAGCAGCAAACCCTGGCCTCCCCAGGAACCCCTAAGCTGTCTTCTAGTTTTAGAAAGGGGTAAGGCTGAAAATGGTTTCTTCCCTTTCCTGGGATGGGCTTCTCTGACCTTCTGTGAGAATGAAGCCCAGGCAGTTCACCGCAGTCTGTGATATTTGAGCTTTTTCTTGGACAACTTCTATCCTTTATTGGCTTGGTAGTTCAGAGGCCTCCTTAGTAGGGCTGGCGATCAGAATGTCGTCTGCATATTGAAGGAGGGTTTCCTTTTCCAGAGGTAGAACTTTTAGGTCTTTAGCTATGCTTTCCCCAAAGACGGTGTGGGAATTTTTGCACCCTTGGGGCCAGACGGCCCGGAAGTATTGTTTTAGTTGTATGTTGAGTCCTGCCACTCACAAGCCAAAATTTCTTGTGACTCTGGGACTAATGGAATACAAAAGAAGGCATCATTGAAGACTAATACAGAATATCATGTCCTGGTGGTTGGTAGAATGACCAGCAGGGTGTAGGAATTAGGAGCAACTGGAGGTATATCCTCGGTGGCTTCACTGACTGTCCTGACATCCTTTACCAGGTCCCCAGCAGCCCATGGGGCTCTCGTGGTCAGACCAATCCCAGAATATGGAGCTCACCTGGGCAGGTACCCCACCCCCACCCCAGCCCACGGGGCTCTCGTGGTCAGGCCCCTCCCAGGATACAGAGCTACCCTTGCAGGTACCGTGGCAGGGCTGGGCACACAGGAACCGTGCACATAGCCCTCATTGCAGAGCACCCCCAGCTCACCTGTCGTTCAGAGCTGACACAGAGCACCTCAGAGCAGGACTTGAACTAACAAACAGCAGCTGCGACAGGTCTGTGACCCTGGGCATCACTCCATGAGGCCTCCCTCCACCTGGTCTTCCAGAGACTTCCACTGCACCCGGGGCACCAGGCCTCTGTCTCCAACCACCACCCACCCCTCCTCTGCCTGACTCCTGGGTTCCTCTCATTAGGAGAGGGTTTTCTTGAAGTTGTCTCCCACTCATGGGCCAGATAAAATGATTAGAAAACAAGCCAAAGCTGCAGCCCCTTGTCTATCCTGACTCTCAGGAGCCCACACCTGTTCCTTGGACCTGGCCGGTTCAGCAAGTTCCATTTTCTGCAACTGTGAGCCCCTGAGGGGTGATGATTGGCTGACCTGGGCAGCCTTACCGTGCCGGCCAGCCCTCCCCAGGTGTGCCTGGGTTGAGATCAATATAAATACCACTCCAGGCAGCAAGAGCCCCTGCAGCCGTGCCTGACACCATTTTCTCTGCCCTGTCAGCAGTCTCGGGGCTGGGCTGGTAGGAGGGAGTGAGAGGCCACGGCTTTGTGGGTGGCCCAGTGTGAGTGGGGCTCTGCTGGACTTTCTGCAGCAGTTGCCAGGCTGCCACCTGCTAAAGAAGAGGATGTGTCACCCATACCTGCTGCTGGAATTTCTCCCTGGGCAGAGGTGAGGAAGGAAAAAAGCAGTGGGGGCAGGGACAGGACGGGTATCTCAGGCAGGGAAATGGAAATCTTCCAGAAGAGCACCCAGGGCCAGGACCATCCTGGCTGGCCTGCAGGCACCAAGTCGGCCAGCATGCTGTCACTCGTGTGGCTCTATGGCCCTTCCTCTAGGCTTTCAAGTCCTTGTATATATTCAGGTGTTTTACCTGGGACGGGTGGGAATAGTTCAGCAGCAACTGGCCTGGGGCTCAGCTCACGTTTACTCACAGATGCCTCAGCACGGTGCCCCAGCTTTGCAATGAGGACGCTTGTTGCGTGGGGGCTGCTGGCTGAATGGGAGACGATTCCCCACCACTGACCAACTTCAGAATTGTTTACAACTGGAGCAAGTGCCCTGATACGGTTTTCCTCTGTGTAACTGGTGGGTTCTGTGTTTTTTTCTCTTTTTCGTTTTTGGTTCAAGGTAGATTTTATTCCTCTTTTTTGTATTTACAGATATAAGCATGGAAATAATTTATTCATATAAATACATGTATGTGCAGGGAATAATTGTTTTTTCTGTTTTATTTTTTAAATTTTATTTCTTTTTAATTTTGAATTTTATTTTATATTTTTATACAGCAGGTTCTTATTGGTTATCTATTTTATACATATAAATGTATACATGCCAATCCCAGTCTCTCAACTCCTCCCACCACCACCCCCCTAACAGCTTTCCCCCCTTATTGTCCATACGTTTGTTGTCTACATCTGTTGCTCTATTTATGCCTTGCAAAATGGTTAATCTGTACAGTTTTTCTAGGTTCCACATATATGCATGAATATACAAGATTTGTTTTTCTCTTTCTGACTTACTTCACTCTGTATGACAGTCTCTAGATCCATCGACGTCTCTACAAATGACCCAATTTCATTCCTTTTCATGGCTTAGTAATATTCCATTTTATATATGTACCACAGCTTTATGCATTCGTCTATCTGTGGGCATTTAGGTTGCTTCCATTACCTCGATATTGTAAATAGTGATGCAATGAACATTGCGGTGAATGACTCTTTTTGATTTATGGTTTTGTCTGGGTATATGTCCAGTACAGGGATTGCTGTATCATATGGTAATTCTATTGTTAGTTTCTTAAGAAATTCCATATTGTTCTCCATAATGACTGTATCAATTTATATTCCCAACAATAGTGGAAGAGGGTTCCTTTTCTCCACACCCTTTCCAGCATTTTTTGTTTGTAGATTTTCTATGATGCCTATTCTACCAGGTGTGAGGTGATACCTCATTGTTGAATCCATTTTGTTGAGCAAGGGGTAGGTCTTGTCTATTACATATTTGGCTTATGGAACGGTATCTGTGCTAATTTCAAACTCTGCTTTTATGCAGCACCCCAACTCACCTTCCCCCTAAAGCAGGCATAAGTTGGTTTTCTAAATTTGAGACCCTGTTCTGTTTTGTAATTCAGTTCATGTGTAGCCAAGTTCACATTCCGTGTATTAGTGATACCTTATGATGTTTCTTTTTCTGTGTGACTTATTTCACTTAGAATCATCGTGCCTCAATCTACTCATTATGATGGTACGGGCCTGGTGACAAAGATTTCATTGCTAAGTGATATTGCATTGTACGTAAATAGCACAACTTCTTTAACCATTTTTCACTTTCTGCGATATTGAACTTGTACTATAAACGAGGTTATTATAAACAGAGCCGTCCCAAACTTTGGGGTGGCTGTGTCTTTTTGATTTTAATTTCCCTAAGCTATAGGACGATAAGTGGAAGTGCCCTTGGCTCTGTTGCTTTGTTTTTTAGGTGTTTCAGGAAACACCATGCACTTCTCCCGAGTGTCTGTTGGCAATGTACATCCCGCCCATCAGCATAACAAGGTTCCCAGTTCTCCATGGCCTGTCCTGCCTTTCTGGATTTTACACTTTTTTCACATGGCCCTTTTGACCGTGGGGAAGTGAGACTTCATTGTAGTGCAGATTTCCTTTGTAAGCTTGCTTGGTTGGCCAAAAAGGGCGTATGCGTTTTTTCCTGAATATATTCAGGAAAAAAACGCATACGCCCTTTTTGGCCAAGTGCATCATTGTGGACGTTCTGCCTCTTTTCCTATGCTTTCAATGCAATTCCAGTCTACCTCCTGAAATCGGTTTCCTGAAATTCTGCCCCACTTTCAAGTCCTCTTGGCAGCCTTACTTCAGTATATTTTTGGACGATAGCTGTCATTTATAACTCTGCAGGTTTGTGAATTACAGTGCCCCTGAGCTCCTTTCTTCAACTCACTTTCTTGTGAGCTGGCCGCAACACAGCAGGATGGCTTCAGGCCCTAATCTGGATCCGGCATGGCACGCTGAGCCTTTGGTTAATTCCTTTCCTGGTGGGAAATTAAAGTTAAATTTACCCGTGCAGACACCTCCAGCTAGTCTCTCATTGGTTCTCCCTATTCCTGTTCATCTTCCGCAGAAATTGCAAACTGGGCAAAACAGGAGATTAAAGGCACTGACTCTCCAAGTCGGGAGAGTGTTAGTAAAGCATCTGGAATGTTGCACCCGAGTACCAGGGGACCAAAACTGAGACATATTTGAACATGTCTCCCGATCACACGGTTGATCATACTCTGGGTTCCACATGCATGTTTTAGCTGAAGGAAGAATACCTTAAACCTGGAGAGTTGAGACCCATGGAATGGGTACCATGCAATATGACTTCAAAGGGTCTTCATTTGCTCACCGAACCTCTCCAATCCTATCACTGCTGCGTTTATGCCCCTGTACACACGCTTGATTCTCTTTTGGAGACATAGCAATCCATAGGTTTTAAGATACTTACTAGTCAGTTACCTTCTTAGGCGTTTAATATGGGGTGTTGAGTCTATTTCGTTGAGCAAGGAGTAGCTCTTGTCTATTCCATATTTGGCTTAAGGAACTTTATCTGTGCTCATTTCAATCTCTGGTTTTATGCAGCACCCCAACTCACCTTTACCCTTAAGCAAGCATAAGTTGGTTTTCTAAATTAGAGAGCCTGTTTTGTTTTGGAATTCAGTTCCTGTGTAGCCAAGTTTACATTCCGTGTATTAGTGATATCTTATGATGTTTCTTTTTCTGTGTGACTTATTTCAGTTAGAATCATCGTACCTGAATCCACTCATTACGCTGCTACGGATCTGATGACATAGATTTCATTGCTGAGTGATACTGCATTGTACGTAAGTACCACAAGTTCTTTATCCATTTTTCACTTTCTGTGATATTGAACTGTATGGTAGACGAGGTTCTTGTAAACAGAGGCGTCCCAAACTTTGTGGTGGCTGTGTCTTTTAGATTTTAATTTCCCTAAGAAATAGGACCATAAGTGGAAGTGCCCTAGGCTCTGTTGCTTTGTTTCTTAGATGTTTCAGGAAACACCATACACTTCTCCAGAGTGTCTGTTGGCAATTTACATCCCGCCCATCAGCATAACAAGGCTCCCAGTTCTCCATGGCCTGTCCTGCCTTTCTGGATTTTACACTTTTTTCAGATGGCCCTTTTGACCGGGGGGAAGTGAGACTTCATTGTAGTGCAGATTTCATTTGCGAGTTTGCTTGGTTGGCCAAAAAGGGCGTATGCGTTTTTTCCTGAATATATTCAGGAAAAAACGCATACGCCCTTTTTGGCCATGTGCATCATTGTGGACGCTCTGCCTCTTTTCCGATGCTTTCAATGCAATTCCAGTCTACCTCCTGAAATCGGTTTCCTGCAATTCTGCCCCACTTTCAAGTCCTCTTGGCAGCCTTACTTCAGTCTATTTTTGGACGATAGCTGTCATTTATAACTCTGCAGGTTTGTGAATTACAGTGCCCCTGAGCTCCTTTCTTCAACTCGCTTTCTTGTGAGCTGGCCGCAACACCACAGGATGGCATCAGGCCTTAATCTGGTTCCGGCACGGCACGCTGAGCCTTTGGTTAATTCCTCTTCCTGGTGGGAAATGAGAGTTAAATTTGCCCATCCAAACACCTCCATTTAGTCTCTCATTGGTTCTCGCTATTCCTGTTCATCTTCCGCAGAAATTGCAAAGTGGGCCAAACAGGAGGTTAAAGGGACTGACTCTCCAAGTCGGGAGAGTGTTAGTAAAGCGTCTGGAATGTTGCACCCGAGTACCAGGGTACGAAAACTGAGACATATTTGAACACGTCTCCCGATCACATGGTTGATCATACTCCAGGTTCCACATGCATGTTTTAGATAAAGGAAGAATACCTTAAACCTGGAGAGTTGAGACCTGTGGAATGGGTACCATGCAATATGACTTCAAAGGGTCTTCATTTGCTCACCGAACCTCTCCAATCCTATCACTGCTGCGTTAATGCCCCTGTACACATGCTTGATTCTCTTTCGGAGACATAGCAATCCATAGGTTTTAAGATACTTACTAGTCAGGCACATTCTTAGGCGTTTAATATGGGGTGTTGAGTCCATTTCGTTGAGCAAGGAGTAGCTCTTGTCTATTCCATATTTGGCTTAAGGAACTTTATCTGTGCTCATTTCAATCTCTGGTTTTATGCAGCACCCCAACTCACCTTTCCCCTTAAGCAAGCATAAGGTGGTTTTCTAAATTTGAGACCCTGTTCTGTTCTGTAATTCAGTTCCTGTGTAGCCAAGTTTACATTCCGTGTATTAGTGATATCTTATGATGTTTCTTTTTCTGTGTGACTTATTTCAGTTAGAATCATCGTACCTGAATCCACTCATTATGCTGCTACGGGCCTGATGACATAGATTTCATTGCTGAGTGATACTGCATTGTACGTAAGTACCACAATTTCTTTATCCATTTTTCACTTTCTGTGATATTGAATTTGTTCGGTAAACGAGGTTCTTGTAAACAGAGGCGTCCCAAACTTTGGGGTGGCTGTGTCTTTTTGATTTTAATTTCCCTAAGCTATAGGACCAGAAGTGGAAGTGCTCTAGGCTCTGTTGCTTTGTTTTTTAGATGTTTCAGGAAACACCATACACTTCTCCCGAGTGTCTGTTGGCAATTTACATCCCGCCCATCAGCATAACAAGGCTCCCAGTTCTCCATGGCCTGTCCTGCCTTTCTGGATTTTACACTTTTTTCAGATGGCCCTTTTGACCGGGGGGAAGTGAGACTTCAATGTAGTGCAGATTTCCTTTGCAAGCTTGCTTGGTTGGCCAAAAAGGGCGTATGCGTTTTTTCCTGAATATATTCAGGAAAAAACGCATACGCCCTTTTTGGCCAAGTGCATCAGTGTGGACGTTCTGCCTCTTTTCCTATGCTTTCAATGCAATTCCAGTCTACCTCCTGAAATCGGTTTCCTGCAATTCTGCCCCGCTTTCAAGTCCTCTTGGCAGCCTTACTTCAGTATATTTTTGGACGATAGCTGTCATTTATAACTCTGCAGGTTTGTGAATTACAGTGCCCCTGAGCTCCTTTCTTCAACTCGCTTTCTTGTGACCTGGCCGCCACACCACAGGATGGCTTCAGGCCCTAACCTGGTTCCGGCACGGAACGCTGAGCCTTTGGTTAATTCCTCTGCCTGGTAGGAAATGAGAGTTAAATTTGCCCATCCAGACACCTCCAGCTAGTCTCTCATTGGTTCTCCCTATTCCTGTTCATCTTCCGCAGAAATTGCAAACTGGGCCAAACAGGAGGTTAAAGGGACTGACTCTCCAAGTCGGGAGAGTGTTAGTAAAGCTTCTGGAATGTTGCACCCGAGTACCAGGGTACGAAAACTGAGACATATTTGAACACGTCTCCCGTTCTCATGGTTGATCATACTCTGGGTTCCACATGCATGTTTTAGCTGAAGGAAGAATACCTTAAACCTGGAGAGTTGAGACCCGTGGAATGGGTACCATGCAATATGACTTCAAAGGGTCTTCATTTGCTCACCGAACCTCTCCAATCCTATCACTGCTGCGTTTATGCCCCTGTACACATGCTTGATTCTCTTTAGGAGACATAGCAATCCATAGGGTTTAAGATACTGACTAGTCAGGTACATTCTTAGGCATTTAATATGGGGTGTTGAGTCCATTTCGTTGAGCAAGGAGTAGCTCTTGTCTATTCCATATTTGGCTTAAGGAACTTTATCTGTGCTCATTTCAATCTCTGGTTTTATGCAGCACCCCAACTCACCTTTCCCCTTAAGCAAGCATAAGTTGGTTTTCTAAATTTGAGACCCTGTTCTGTTTTGGAATTCAGTTCCTGTGTAGTCAAGTTTACATTCCGTGTATTAGTGATATCTTATGATGTTTCTTTTTCTGTGTGACTTATTTCAGTTAGAATCATCGTAGCTGAATCCACTCATTATGCTGCTATGGGCCTGATGACATAGATTTCATTGCTGAGTGATACTGCATTGTACGTAAGAACCACAAGTTCTTTATCCATTTTTCACTTTCTGTGATATTGAACTTGTACGGTAAAAGAGGTTCTTGTAAACAGAGGCGTCCCAAACTTTGGGGTGGCTGTGTCTTTTTGATTTTAATTTCCCTAAGCTATAGGACCGTAAGTGGAAGTGCCCTAGTCTCTGTTGCTTTGTTTTTTAGATGTTTCAGGAAACACCATACACTTCTCCCGAGTGTCTGTTGGCAATTTACATCCCGCCCATCAGCATAACAAGGCTCCCAGTTCTCCATGGCCTGTCCTGCCTTTCTGGATTTTACACTTTTTTCAGATGGCCCTTTTGACCGGGGGAAAGTGAGACTTCATTGTAGTGCAGATTTCCTTTGCAAGCTTGCTTGGTTGGCCAAAAAGGGCGTATGCGTTTTTTCCTGAATATATTCAGGAAAAAACGCATACGCCCTTTTTGGCCAAGTGCATCATTGTGGACGTTCTGCCTCTTTTCCTATGTTTTCAATGCAATTCCAGTCTACCTCCTGAAATCGGTTTCCCTCAATTCTGCCCCGCTTTCAAGTCCTCTTGGCAGCCTTACTTCAGTCTATTTTTGGACGATAGCTGTCATTTATAACTCTGCAGGTTTGTGAATTACAGTGCCCCTGAGCTCCTTTCTTCAACTCGCTTTCTTGTGACCTGGCCGCAACACCGCAGGATGGCTTCAGGCCCTAATCTGGTTCTGGCACGGCACGCTGAGCCTTTGGTTATTTCCTCTTCCTGGTTGGAAATGAGAGTTAAATTTGCCCGTCCAGACACCTCCAGCTAGTCTGTCATTGGTTCTCCCTATTCCTGTTCATCTTCCGCAGAAATTGCAAACTGGGCCAATCAGGAGGTTAAAGGCGCTGACTCTCCAAGTGGGGAGAGTGTTAGTAAAGCATCTGGAATGTTGCACCCGAGTACCAGGGCAGGAAAACTGAGACATATTTGAACACGTCTCCCGTTCACATGGTTGATCATACTCTGGGTTCCACATGCATGTTTTAGCTGAAGGAAGAATACCTTAAACCTGGAGAGTTGAGACCCATGGAATGGGTACCATGCAATATGACTTCAAAGGGTCTTCATTTGCTCACCGAACCTCTCCAATCCTATCACTGCTGCATTTATGCCCCTGTACACACGCTTGATTCTCTTTCGGAGACATAGCAATCCATAGGTTTTAAGATACTTACTAGTCAGGTACATTCTTAGGTGTTTAATATGCGGTGTTGAGTCCATTTCGTTGAGCAAGGAGTAGCTCTTGTCTATTCCATATTTGGCTTAAGGAACTTTATCTGTGCTCATTTCAATCTCTGGTTTTATGCAGCACCCCAACTCACCTTTCCCCTTAAGCAAGCATAAGTTGGTTTTCTAAATTTGAGACCCTGTTCTGTTCTGTAATTCAGTTCCTGTGTAGCCAAGTTTACATTCCGTGTATTAGTGATATCTTATGATGTTTCTTTTTCTGTGTGACTTATTTCAGTTAGAATCATCGTACCTGAATCCACTCATTATGCTGCTACGGGCCTGATGTCATAGATTTCATTGCTGAGTGATACTGCATTGTACGTAAGTACCACAAGTTCTTTATCCATTTTTCACGTTCTGAGATATTGAACTTGTATGGTAAACGAGGTTCTTGTAAACAGAGGAGTCCCAAACTTAGGGGTGGCTGTGTCTTTTTGATTTTAATTTCCCTAAGCTATAGGACCATAAGTGGAAGTGCCCTAGGCTCTGTTGTTTTGTTTTTTAGATGTTTCAGGAAACACCATACACTTCTCCCAAGTGTCTGTTGGCAATTTACATCCCGCCCATCAGCATAACAAGGCTCCCAGTTCTCCATGGCCTGTCCTGCCTTTCTGGATTTTACACTTTTTTCAGATGGCCCTTTGAACCGGGGGGAAGTGAGACTTCATTGTAGTGCAGATTTCCTTTGCAAGCTTGCTTGGTTGGCCAAAAAGTGCGTATGCATTTTTTCCTGAATATATTCAGGAAAAAATGCATACGCCCTTTTCGGCCAAGTGCATCATTGTGGACGTTCTGCCTCTTTTCCTATGCTTTCAATGCAATTCCAGTCTACCTCCTGAAATCGGTTTCCTGCAATTCTGCCCCGCTTTCAAGTCCTCTTGGCAGCCTTACTTCAGTATATTTTTGGACGATAGCTGTCATTTATAACTCTGCAGGTTTGTGCATTACAGTGCCCCAGAGCTCCTTTCTTCAACTCGTTTTCTTGTGAGCTGGCCAAAACACCGCAGGATGGCTTCAGGCCCTAATCTGGTTCCGGCACGGCACGCTGATCCTTTGGTTATTTCCTCTTCCTGGTGGGAAATGAGAGTTAAATTTGCCCGTCCAGACACCTCCAGCTAGTCTCTCATTGGTTCTCGCTATTCCTGTTCATTTCCGCAGAAATTGCAAACTGGGCCAAACAGGAGGTTTAAGGGACTGACTCTCCAAGTCGGGAGAGTGTTAGTAAAGCGTCTGGAATGTTGCACCCGAGTACCAGGGTACGAAAAGTGAGACATATTTGAACACGTCTCCCGATCACATGGTTGATCATACTCTAGGTTCCACATGCATGTTTTAGCTGAAGGAAGAATACCTTAAACCTGGGTAGTTGAAACCCGTGGAATGGGTACCATGCAATATGACTTCAAAGGGTCTTCATTTGCTCACCGAACCTCTCCAATCCTATCACTGCTGTGTTTATGCCCCTGTACACACGCTTGATTCTCTTTCGGAGACATAGCAATTCATAGGTTTTAAGATACTTACTAGTCAGGTACATTCTTAGGCATTTAATATGGGGTGCTGAGTCCATTTCGTTGAGCAAGGAGTAGCTCTTGTCTATTCCATATTTGGCTTAAGGAACTTTATCTGTGCTCATTTCAATCTCTGGTTTTATGCAGCACCCCAACTCACCTTTCCCCTTAAGCAAGCATAAGTTGGTTTTCTAAATTTGAGACCCTGTTCTGTTCTGTAATTCAGTTCCTGTGTAGCCAAGTTTACATTCCGTGTATTACTGATATCTTATGATGTTTCTTTTTCTGTGTGACTTATTTCAGTTAGAATCATCATACCTGAATCCACTCATTGTGCTGCTAAGGGCCTGATGACATAGATTTCATTGCTGAGTGATATTGCTTGGTAAGTAAATAGCAAAACTTCTTTATCCATTTTTCACTTTCTGCGATGTTGAACTTGTATGGTAAACGAGGTTCTTGTAAACAGAGGCGTCCCAAACTTTGGGGTGGCTGTGTCTTTTTGATTTTAATTTCCCTAAGCTATAGGACCATAAGTGGAAGTGCCCTAGGCTCTGTTGCTTTGTTTTTTAGATGTTTCAGGAAACACCATACACTTCTCCCGAGTGTCTGTTGGCGATTTACATCCCGCCCATCAGCATAACAAGGCTCCCAGTTCTCCATGGCCTGTCTTGCCTTTCTGGATTTTACACTTTTTTCAGATGGCCCTTTTGACCGGGGAGAAGTGAGACTTCATTGTAGTGCAGATTTCCTTTGCAAGCTTGCTTGGTTGGCCAAAAAGGGCGTATGCGTTTTTTCCTGAATATATTCAGGAAAAAACGCATACGCCCTTTTCAGCCAAGTGCATCATTGTGGACGTTCTGCCTCTTTTCCTATGCTTTCAATGCAATTCCAGTCTACCTCCTGAAATCGGTTTCCTGCAATTCTGCCCCGCTTTCAAGTCCTCTTGGCAGCCTTACTTCAGTATATTTTTGGACGATAGCTGTCATTTATAACTCTGCAGGTTTGTGAATTACAGTGCCCCTGAGCTCCTTTCTTCAACTCGCTTTCTTGTGAGCTGGCCGCAACACCGCAGGATGGCTTCAGGCCCTAATCTGGTTCCGGCACGGCACGCTGAGCCTTTGGTTATTTGCTGTTCCTTGTGGGAAATGAGAGTTAAATTTGCCCGTCCAGACACCTCCAGCTAGTCTCTCATTGGTTCTCGCTATTCCTGTTCATCTTCCACAGAAATTGCAAACTGGGCCAAACAGGAGGTTAAAGGCGCTGACTCTCCAAGTGGGGAGAGTGTTAGTAAAGCGTCTGGAATGTTGCACCCGAGTACCAGGGGAGGAAAACTGAGACATATTTGAACACGTCTCCCGATCACATGGTTGATCATACTCTAGGTTCCACATGCATGTTTTAGCTGAAGGAAGAATACCTTAAACCTGGGTAGTTGAAACCCGTGGAATGGGTACCATGCAATATGGCTTCAAAGGGTCTTCATTTGCTCACCGAACCTCTCCAATCCTATCACTGCTGTGTTTATGCCCCTGTTCACACGCTTGATTCTCTTTCGGAGACATAGCAATCCCTAGGTTTTAAGATACTTACTAGTCAGGTACATTCTTAGGCGTTTAATATGGGGTGTTGAGTCCATTTCGTTGAGCAAGGAGTAGCTCTTGTCTATTCCATATTTGGCTTAAGGAACTTTATCTGTGCTCATTTCAATCTCTGGTTTTATGCAGCACCCCAACTCACCTTTCCCCTTAAGCAAGCATAAGTTGGTTTTCTAAATTTGAGACCCTGTTCTGTTTTGGAATTCAGTTCCTGTGTAGCCAAGTTTACATTCCGTGTATTAGTGATATCTTATGGTGTTTCTTTTTCTGTGTGACTTATTTCAGTTAGAATCATCGTACCTGAATCCACTCATTATGCTGCTACGGGCCTGATGACATAGATTTCATTGCTGAGTGATATTGCTTTGTAAGTAAATACCACAAGTTCTTTATCCATTTTTCACTTTCTGCGATGTTGAACTTGTACTGTAAACGAGGTTCTTGTAAACAGAGGCGTCCCAAACTTTGGGGTGGCTGTGTCTTTTTGATTTTAATTTCCCTAAGCTATAGGACCATAAGTGCAAGTGCCCTAGGCTCTATTGCTTTGTTTTTTAGATGTTTCAGGAAACACCATACACTTCTCCCAAGTGTCTGTTGGCAATTTACATCCCGCCCATCAGCATAACAAGGCTCCCAGTTCTCCATGGCCTGTCCTGCCTTTCTGGATTTTACACTTTTTTCAGATGGCCCTTTTGACCTGGGGGAAGTGAGACTTCATTGTAGTGCAGATTTCCTTTGCAAGCTTGCTTGGTTGCCCAAAAAGGGCGTATGCGTTTTTTCCTGAATATATTCAGGAAAAAACGCATACGCCCTTTCTGGCCAAGTGCATCATTGTGGACGTTCTGCCTCTTTTCCTATGCTTTCAATGCAATTCCAGTCTACCTCCTGAAATCGGTTTCCTGCAATTCTGCCCCGCTTTCAAGTCCTCTTGGCAGCCTTACTTCAGTATATTTTTGGACGATAGCTGTCATTTATAACTCTGCAGGTTTGTGAATTACAGTGCCCCTGAGCTCCTTTCTTCAACTCGCTTTCTTGTGAGCTGGCCGCAACACCGCAGGATGGCTTCAGGCCCTAATCTGGTTCCGGCATGGCACGCTGAGGCTTTGGTTATTTCCTCTTCCTGGTGGGAAATGAGAGTTAAATTTGCCCGTCCAGACACCTCCAGCTAGTCTCTCATTGGTTCTCCCTATTCCTGTTCATCTTCCGCAGAATTTGCAAACTGGGCCAAACAGGAGGTTAAAGGGTCTGACTCTCCAAGTCGGGAGAGTGTTAGTAAAGCGTCTGGAATGTTGCACCCGAGTACCAGGGTACGAAAACTGAGACATATTTGAACACGTCTCCCGATCACATTGTTGACCATGCTCTAGGTTCCACATGCATGTTTTAGCTGAAGGAAGAATACCTTAAACCTGTGTAGTTGAAAGCCGTGGAATGGGTACCATGCAATATGACTTCAAAGGGTCTTCATTTGCTCACCGAACCTCTCCAATCCTATCACTGCTGCATTTATGCCCCTGTACACACGCTTGATTCTCTTTTGGAGACATAGCTATCCATAGGTTTTAAGATAGTTACTGGTCAGGTACATTCTTAGGCGTTTAATATGGGGTGTTGAGTCCATTTCGTTGAGCAAGGAGTAGCTCTTGTCTATTCCATATTTGGCTTAAGGAACTTTATCTGTGCTCATTTCAATCTCTGGTTTTATGCAGCACCCCAACTCACCTTTCCCCTTAAGCAAGCATAAGTTGGTTTTCTAAATTTGAGACCCTGTTCTGTTTTGGAATTCAGTTCCTGCGTAGCCAAGTTTACATTCCGTGTATTAGTGATATCTTATGATGTTTCTTTTTCTGTGTGACTTATTTCAGTTAGAATCATCGTACCTGAATCCACTCATTATGCTGCTACGGGCCTGATGACATAGATTTCGTTGCTGAGTGATACTGCATTGTACGTAAGTACCACAAGTTCTTTATCCATTTTTCACTTTCTGTGATATTGAACTTGTATGGTAAATGAGGTTCTTCTAAACAGAGGCGTCCCAAATTTTCGGGTGGTTGTGTCTTTTTGATTTTAATTTCCCTAAGCTATAGGACCATAAGTGAAAGTGCCCTAGGTGCTGTTGCTTTGTTTTTTAGATGTTTCAGGAAACACCATACACTTCTCCCGAGTGTCTGTTGGCAATTTACATCCCGCCCATCAGCATAACAAGGCTCCCAGTTCTCCATGGCCTGTCCTGCCTTTCTGGATTTTACACTTTTTTCAGATGGCCCTTTTGACCGGGGGGAAGTGAGACTTCATTGTAGTGCAGATTTCCTTTGCAAGCTTGCTTGGTTGGCCAAAAAGGGCGTATGCGTTTTTTCCTGAATATATTCAGGAAAAAACGCATACGCCCTTTTTGGCCAAGTGCATCATTGTGGACGTTCTGCCTCTTTTCCTATGCTTTCAATGCAATTCCAGTCTACCTCCTGAAATCGGTTTCCTGCAATTCTGCCCCGCTTTCAAGTCCTCTTGGCAGCCTTACATCAGTATATTTTTGGACGATAGCTGTCATTTATAACTCTGCAGGTTTGTGAATTACAGTGCCCCTGAGGTCCTTTCTTCAACTCGCTTTCTTGTGAGCTGGCCGCAACACCACAGGATGGTTTCAGGCCCTAATCTGGTACCGGCACGGCACGCTTAGCCTTTGGTTAATTCCTCTTCCTGGTGGGAAATGAGAGTTAAATTTGCCCGTCCAGACACCTCCAGCTAGTGTCTCATTGGTTCTTGCTATTCCTGTTCATCTTCCGCAGAAATTGCAAACTGGGCCAAACAGGAGGTTAAAGGGACTGACTCTCCAAGTCAGGAGAGTGTTAGTAAAGCGTCTGGAATGTTGCACCCGAGTACCAGGGTACGAAAACTGAGACATATTTGAACACGTCTCCCGATCACATGGTTGATCATACTCTAGGTTCCACATGCATGTTTTAGCTGAAGGAAGAATACCTTAAACCTGGGTAGTTGAAACCTGGGGAATGGGTACCATGCAATATGACTTCAAAGGGTCTTCATTTGCTCACCGAACCTCTCCAATCCTATCACTGCTGCGTTTATGCCCCTGTACACATGCTTGATTCTCTTTCAGAGACTTAGCAATCCATAGGTTTTAAGATACTTACTAGTCAGGTACATTCTTAGGCGTTTAATATGCGGTGTTGAGTCCATTTCGCTGAGCAAGGAGTAGCTCTTGTCTATTCCATATTTGGCTTAAGGAACTTTATCTGTGCTCATTTCGATCTCTGGTTTTATGCAGCACCCCAACTCACCTTTACCCTTAAGCAAGCATAAGTTGGTTTTCTAAATTTGAGACAATGTTCTGTTTTGGAATTCAGTCCCTGTGTAGCCAAGTTTACATTCCGTGTATTACTGATATCTTATGATGTTTCTTTTTCTGTGTGACTTATTTCAGTTAGAATCTTCATACCTGAATCCACTCATTGTGCTGCTAAGGGCCTGATGACATAGATTTCATTGCTGAGTGATATTGCTTTGAAAGTAAATAGCAAAACTTCTTTATCCATTTTTCACTTTCTGCGATGTTGAACTTGTATGGTAAACGAGGTTCTTGTAAACAGAGGCATCCCAAACTTTGGGGTGGCTGTGTCTTTTTGATTTTAATTTCCCTAAGCTATAGAACCATAAGTGGAAGTGCCCTAGGCTCTGTTGCTTTGTTTTTTAGATGTTTCAGGAAACACCATACACTTCTCCCGAGTGTCTGTTGGCGATTTACATCCCGCCCATCAGCATAACAAGGCTCCCAGTTCTCCATGGCCTGTCCTGCCTTTCTGGATTTTACACTTTTTTCAGATGGCCCTTTTGACCGGGGGGAAGTGAGACTTCATTGTAGTGCAGATTTCCTTTGCAAGCTTGCTTGGTTGGCCAAAAAGGGCGTATGCGTTTTTTCCTGAATATATTCAGGAAAAAACGCATACGCCCTTTTTGGCCAAGTGCATCATTGTGGACGTTCTGCCTCTTTTCCTATGCTTTCAGTGCAATTCCAGTCTACCTCCTGAAATCGGTTTCCTGCAATTCTGCCCCGCTTTCAAGTCCTCTTGGGAGCCTTACTTCAGTGTATTTTTGGACGATAGCTGTCATTTATAACTCTGCAGGTTTGTGAATTTCAGTGTCCCTGAGCTCCTTTCTTCAACTTGCTTCCTTGTGAGCTGGCCGCAAAACCGCAGGATGGCTTCAGGCCCTAGTCTGGTTCCGGCACGGCACGCTGATCTTTTGGTTATTTCCTCTTCCTGGTGGGAAATGAGAGTTAAATTTGCCCGTCCAGACACCTCCAGCTAGTCTCTCATTGGTTCTCGCTATTCCTGTTCATCTTCCGCAGAAATTGCAAACTGGGCCAAACAGGATGTTAAAGGGACTGACTCTCCAAGTCGGGAGAGTGTTAGTAAAGCGTCTGGAATGTTGCACCCGAGTACCAGGGTACGAAAACTGAGACATATTTGAACACATCTCCCGATCACATGGTTGATCATACTCTGGGTTCCACATGCGTGTTTTAGCTGAAGGAAGAATACCTTAAACCTGGAGAGTTGAGACCCTTGTAATGGGTGCCATGCAATATGACTTCAAAGTGTCTTCATTTGCTCACCGAACCTCTCCAATCCTATCACTGCTGCGTTTATGCCCCTGTACACACGCTTGATTCTCTTTCGGAGACATAGCAATCCATAGGATTTCAGATACTTACTAGTCAGGTACATTCTTAGGCGTTTAATATGCGGTGTTGAGTCCATTTCGTTGAGCAAGGAGTAGCTCTTGTCCATTCCATATTTGGCTTAAGGAACTTTATCTGTGCTCATTTCAATCCCTGGTTTTATGCAGCACCCCAACTCACCTTTCCTCTTAAGCAAGCATAAGTTGGTTTTCTAAATTTGAGACCCTGTTCTGTTTTGTAATCCAGTTCCTGTGTAGCCAAGTTTCCATTCCGTGTATTAGTGATATCTTATGATGTTTCTTTTTCTGTGTGACTTATTTCAGTTAGAATCATCATACCTGAATCCACTCATTATGCTGCTACGGGCCTGAATACATAGATTTCATTGTTGAGTGATATTGCATTCTACGTAAGTACCACAACTTCTTTATCCATTTTTCACTTTCTGCGATATTGAACTTGTACCGTAAATGAGGTTCTTGTAAACAGAGCTGTCCCAAACTTTGGGGTGGCTGTGTCTTTTTGATTTTAATTTCCCTAAGCTATAGGACCAGAAGTGGAAGTGCTCTAGGCTCTGTTGCTTTGTTTTTTAGATGTTTCAGGAAACACCATACACTTCTCCCCGAGTGGCTGTTGGCAATTTACATCCCGCCCATCAGCATAACAAGGCTCCCAGTTCTCCATGGCCTGTCCTGCCTTTCTGGATTTTACACTTTTCTCAGATGGCCCTTTTAACCAGTGGGAAGTGAGACTTCATTGTAGTGCAGATTTCCTTTGCAAGCTTGCTTGGTTGTACAAAAAGTGCATATGCGTTTTTTCCTGAATATATTCAGGAAAAAACACATATGCCCTTTTTGGCCAAGTGCATCATTGTCGACGTTCTGCCTCATTTCCTATGCTTTAAATGCAATTCCAGTCTACCTCCTGAAATCGGTTTCCTGCAATTCTGCCTTTCTTTCAATGCCTCTTCATAGCCTTTCCTCAATATCCTTTTTGAAAATTGTTGGCCTTTATAACTCTGCACGTTTTTGAATTGCAGTGGCCCTGAGCTCCATTTTTCAGCTCTTATTTTTGTGATCTTGCCTCATAACCGCAGGATTCCTTCAGGCCCTATTCTTCTTGTGGGACACCTTGCTGTGCCTTTGGTTAATTCTTCTTACTGATGTGAAATTAGAGTGACATGTGCCCATTGAAACCACTACATTAGTTTCTCACTGGTTCCCCCTAACGCATTCATCCTCCGCACTATCTGCAGACTGTGCGATACTGGAACTTAAAGGCATTGACTCTCCATGTGAGGTTGTTGTTAGTAAAGCGGCTGGAATGTCGATCCGGTGCCCCAGGAGAGGAACAATGAGGTGTGTTTTAGAAACCTTTCCCGATCATATGGTATACCAGTCGCTGGGTTTCCCAAGCATGGTTTAGCTGTAGGAAGATTCCCTTCAACCTGGAGTGTTGGGACCCTTGGAATGAGTAGCATGAAGTATTGCATTAAACTTTTGGCAGTTGCTCACCAAAGCTCACCAATCCTCTCAGTCCCAAGTGTCCAGCCTTATGTCTTATCCAGCTGTGGGTTTATATGTGGTCAATCCAGGTTGCATCACAGCCCCTGAGCGAATTTTGTAAGAATTTTTCTCTCTTTCATTGTTTCTGCGTTTTGTTTTTAAAATTTATTTCTATAATGGGGTTTAGCTCATCTTCACTGCTGTGTTTGTGCCGCTCTGCACACACTTGATTCCCTTATGGAGATATATCAATACATGGGTTTTAGGATTCTTATTACTCAGATATATTTCTCTGCGGTGTATAGGGTGTGTTGAGGCCAGTTCATTGAGCAAGGTGTAGATCTTGTCTAATACCTATTTGGTTTATTGAACGGTATCTGTGCTAATTTCAAACTCTGGTTTTATGCATCACCCCACCTCTCCTTTCCCCTTAAGCTGACATAAGTGTGTTTTCTAAATGTGAGACACTGTTCTGTTCTGTAATTCATTTCTTGTGCAGCCATATTTACCCTCCCTCTATAAGTGATATCTTATGATATGTTTCTTTTTCTGTTTGACTTATTTCAAGTAGTATTATCGGACCTAAATCCACTCTTTATCCTTCTACTAGCCTTATTACATTGATTTCATGGTGAAGAGATATTCCATTGTACATAAGTACCACATCTTCTTTATCCATTGTTCTCTTTCCTGGGATATTTAAGGTGTACTGAAGTTGAGGTTCTTGTAAACAGAGTAGCCCTAAACTGTGGTGTGCTTGTGTCTTGTTGATTTTTAGACTTCCCTAGATATACTCCCATGATTGGAAGTGTCCTATGCTCTGTAGCTCTGTTTTTTAGATGATTTAGGAACCACCATACACTCCTCCAGAGTGGCTCTCGGCAGTTCACACACTGCCCATCAGCGTATAAAGGCTCCCTGTTCTCCATGGCCTGTCCTGCATTTCTGGTTTTTACAATTTTTTAGGATGGCCCTTTTGACCGGTGGGAAGTGAGACTTCTTTGTTGTGCACATTTGCATTGCTTGCTTGTTTCCTTGCCCATAAGGTGCATATGCGTTTTTTCCGGGATATAATCAGGAAAAAACGCATACGCCCTTTTGGGCCAACTGCATCATTGTCGAAATTCTGCCGCTTTTCATGTGCTTTAAAGACGAGTCCAATCTATCTCTTGAAATCTGTTTCTTGCAATTCTGTCTTGCATTCAGATCCTCTTCTTTGCCTTACCTCAACATAATTTTGGACCTTAGTTTTCATTTATAACTCTGCAGGTTTGTGAATTGCAGTGACCCTGAGCTTCATTTTTTAAGTTGCTCTTTTGTGAGCTGGCCTCAAACCCGCAGGATTGCTTCAGGCCTTATTTTGGCTCCAGCGAGGTGGGCTGAGCCTTTTTTTAATTCTTATTCTTAATGGGAAATTAGAGTGATATGTGCCCGTCCAAACCCCTACAACTATTCTCTCATTGGTTCCCCCTCTTCCCGTTCATCCTCCTCACAATTTGCAAAATGTGTGAAACAGAAGTTGAAATGTGCTGATTCTCCAAGTGGGGAGATTCTAAGTAACGTGGCTGGAATGGTGAACAGGAGCACCAGGAGAGGATAAATGAGGTGCATTTTAGACACATCTCCCGATCACATGGTGTACAGTCCTCTGGGTTTTCCATGCATGTTTTAGCTGTAGGAAGATCCCTTGAACCTGCAGATTTGGGACCCATTGAATGGGCACCAGGTAGTATTACTTTAAAGGGTGTGCATTTCCTCACCCAACCTCACATTTCTCTTAGCGCGAACAGTTTCCAGCCTTATGTCTCATCCTGCTGTGGGTCTAGACGTGTTCAATCCATGTTGCATCACCGTCCCTGAGGAAAAGTTGTAAGAGGTTTTCTCTGTCTCTCTGTCGTTTATTTTTTTCAATTTATTACTATATTGGTTACAGCTGATTTTCAAAGCTCTGTTTCTTGCTGCTGTACATCCACTTGATTCACGTACAGAGAGACATCAATAAATTCTTTTTCAGATTCTTACCAGTCGTATATATTCTTTTCCGGTGACTTGAGTGTGCTGAGTGTAGTTCTTTTAGCTACCGTGTAGGCCTTGTTGATTATCAGTTTGGTATTTGGAATGGTATCTTTGCTAATTTCAACCTCCTGGATGATGCCTCACCCCTCCCCACCTTTCCCGTTTCGCAGCCTTATGCGTGTTTTCTACATATTTGACTATGTTTTTGTTTTGTAATTTATTTCATGTGTAGCTATTTTGGATTCCACCTTTAAGTGATATCTTATGATATGTGTCTTTTTCTTTTTGAATTCTGTCACTTAGAATGATCATACGTAACTCCTCTGGAGTTGTTACAACTGGACATATTTCATTGATTTCCAGGCTGAGTAATATTCCAGTCTACATAAGTACCACATCTCTATCCATTTTTTCCCTCCAGAGACATTTAAGTTATATCCTAGTCGAGGATCTTTTAAACAGAGAGGGGGTAAACATTGGGGTGCCTGTGTCCTCTCGATTTTTGTTTTTCCCAAGATATACGCCCATGAGTGCAAGTGCCCTATGCTCTGTAGCTCATTTTTTAGATGCTTTAGTAAACACAATATACTTCTCCAGAATGGCCGTTGGCAATATACATTTCCACTATAAGTCTCACAGGGCTCCCTCTTCTCGTTGCTCTGTCCTGCATTTCTGTTGTTTACGCTTTATGAGGATGGCTCTTGTGACTGATGCGAAGTGATATCTTTTGTAGTATTGATTTCCAGTGCCCACCTGTTTAGTTGGCTAAAAAAGTGTATGCCCTTTTCTTGAATATATACAGAAAAAAACGCATACACCCTTTTTGGCCAACTGCAATGTTGGCAATGTTCAGCTCCTTTTCTTGTGCTTAATGGCGAGTCCTTTCTACCTCCTCAAATCCCTTTCCTGCCATTCTCCCTTGCTTACAAGTCCTTTTCTCTGACTTTCCTCAAGACATTTTTCAGTGACGGATATTTTCAACTCTGCAGTTTCGTGAATTTTACTGCCCCTGAGTTCCATTGTTCAACTTGTGTTTATGGGAACTGGCCACAAAGCAGCAGGATTTCCTCAAGCCCTATACTGTTTCCATGGGCAACCCTAGCCTTTGGTCAATTCGTCTTCCTGATTGGAAATTAGAGTGACATGTGCCTGTCTGAACACCTAGGACTTGTCTCTCATTGTTCCTCATCCTTCCGCTTCATCCTCTGGACAAATTCCAAACTCTACGCAACAGGATGTTGACAGTGCTGACATCTCCAAGTGGGGAGACTGTTAGTAAAGACGCTGGAGGGGTGAACCCGAGCACCAGGAGATGAGGAGATGAGATGCCTTTTCCAAACTCTTCCCGATCAGACGGTATACTATCCTCTGGGTGTGACAGACATGTTTTAGCAGTAGGAAGAGTCCCATTCATGTAAGGAGAACACCAGGGCTTTTTCAAAATCAGTGTCTCCCCGAAACCCAAACTGGGGAATTTTTTAAGCTATGGCTACACATATGTTCATTAAGGGCCTTGGGAAGTAGGCAGAGTCCAAACTTTAGATGATTGAAGTCTTCAGGGTCAGAAGCACTCACCACCAGCTTCCCTTAGGTTACACTTTAACTGTCATTGATAGATGATGTCAATAAAAATATCTATTCTTTTTCAGATTATTTCCCCTTATAGGTTATTGCAAAATGTTGAGTGTAGTTCCCTGTGCTATACAGTAGTTCCTTGTTGATGATCTATTTTATACATAGCAGTGTGTATGTGTTAATCCCAAACTGTTAATTTATCCCTCCTCCCACCTTTCCCCTTTGGTAATAATAAATTATAAGATTTTATACTTCTCAGAAATGGGGGAGCTGAAAGAGAGGTATCATTTTCAATGGAAAAGCATTTAAAACAAGATTGAAGCTTTAACCAAGATTATTAGATGTACATCCTTGGAAAGAAATCACTTCGTTTCTCTAATATTGACCTGACAAATAAGACAAACCCTTTCACTGAACTTGCTTATAATAAAGTGATGGAAATATCAAATGGAAGTGTTAGAAACATCTTATTTTACCCGAGCCTTATACACTGTTCTATGTTAACTACAGTTTGGCTCACACATCTGTTCATTGAGGTTACAATAGTCTCAATTTCTGTTACTGATCCTCCAGAATGGACCCCAACAAGTGTCCCCCTGCCCAGTGTCATTGGGGCCAACAGATCGACACTGAGTTTGGTTCACAAGCAAAGGAAACTTTATATTTTGATCAGAGAATGGAGAGGTGAGAGCATGCACTACCCCGTGGGCTGTGGGCTGGGCTGCTGTGTAGAGATCCTGTCAGAGTCATTGGGAGGGAGGGGACAGAGCTTTCAAGGGCTGAGTTGGCTGCAGCTCAGGCTCTATATCGTGGAGTCTGCACTGGGCCCCAGGAGCTGAGGTGTCGACCCAGCCATTCTGCACTAGGAAATCTGGTCTGAAGTGCCGGGTGTGGAGCCTCTGCATGCGAGACCCTAGGAGTACGTGAAATTAGACAAAGCACAAAGGATAAAAAAGTTAGACTTGACTTTATTGCACAGATTCTATTTTTATCTCCCAGGGATTTTTAATGGGCTTTGCTGGGGACAAACCCCTCCACTGCCTTTTGTCCCTTTCCTCATTCTTGGAGTTCTGAGGGTGCAGACCCTTCTTCTGTAACTGCTGAGTGCTGAGTTGGGAGCCCTCATACCTAGGGGCGAGGGTCAGAACTTCTCCCCAGCAGCCTCCAGGTGACGTTGATTGTCCCCAGGCCCCCTGCCTCGTTGCTCGTCCACCTGAACACCAGCATTGGAAGTGTTATAGATTCTAATGACCTTTAAGGGTCCAGGAAAGAGATGTGCAGAGACGCTGTGGGGGCCGGTTTCACCCCGCCCCACATTTGTTCGGCCACCTTAGGCTGACCGTTTCTGCCAGCCTAGATGCTCTGACCAGTAGTCTGTGCTTTCTTCAATTAGGTCCCTGAATTAACGTACAAACAGCACCAGGTGTCAGAGCCCTGCCCACTCAACTCCCAGACAGTCCAGGGTCAGTGGTGATCAAGGACCATGATGGCCACTGAGTCAACAGCCTTTTGAAGTAAACAGGAGTCCAGCCGGTCTTATTGGCCACCATCATCACGGTGTCTGTAGGCTTTTCTATGGTGACAGTGTGATATACGGTTCCCCCACCAAGATTATTAGCTCCCCTCTGGGTGCAGTAAGTCCTGCAAGCAGTAGTCTACTGTTTTGGGACACACTCTTGTTGTTTTATGAGAAAAACTCCAGGTCAAGTGATGTTCACACGAGTCGTCATGGTGTCCTGTTGCCCCCGGTTATCTCTCTGGATGTTGGAGTTGGAGGGCCTCCTCACTCGAGGTCGGTGTGCCAACGGAGTGAACCCTGCAACTTCAGGGCATGGTTGGTGGTTAGGATCACCACGTGGGGTCCTTTTCCCTTAGGAGGGAGGTGGCCTTTTGGGCTGCTGATTTCCAGGTTTTTAGATACCGCCAGTATCTTGGCCAGATGTGGCAGTGGGTCAAGCCCCTTGGTGACCGTAGTTTATCCTACCTGGATGGCATTCTTGCATTTTTCTATTTCAAGTGGTCCCAGTTTTTGCACTAATTCTCCAATGGCGATTCACCTTTCACCGGGAATGTAAAGGTCAAAGGGTTTAGCTAAATTAGGGAGTTCCAGGGCAAGGGTCTGAATTGACTGCTCTTTCCATTCTTGAAAGGCCACTTCTGGATTCTATTCAAAAGGATCATCATCTTTTCCTTTCAGTGTTTCATATAGAGGCCCAGCTAGTAGACTATAGTTAGGGATCCAGAAGCAGCAAACCCTGGCCTCCCCAGGAACCCCTAAGCTGTCTTCTAGTTTTAGAAAGGGGTAAGGCTGAAAATGGTTTCTTCCCTTTCCTGGGATGGGCTTCTCCGACCTTCTGTGAGAATGAAGCCCAGGCAGGTCACCGCAGTCTGTGATATTTGAGCTTCTTTTTGGACGACTTCTATCCTTTATTGGCTTGGTAGTTCAGAGGCCTCCTTAGTAGGGCTGGCGATCAGAATGTCGTCTGCGTATTGAAGGAGGGTTTCCTTTTCCAGAGGTAGAACTTTTAGGTCTTTACCTAAGCTTTCCCCAAAGACGGTGTGGGAATTTTTGCACCCTTGGGGCAAGACGGCCCGGAAGTATTGTTTTAGTTGTATGTTGAGTCCTGCCACTCACAAGCCAAAATTTCTTGTGACTCTGGGACTAATGGAATACAAAAGAAGGCATCATTGAAGACTAATACAGAATACCATGTCCTGGTGGTTGGTAGAATGACCAGCAGGGTGTAGGAATTAGGAGCAGCTGGAGGTATATCCTCGGTGGCTTCACTGACTGTCCTGATATTCTTTACCAGGTCCCCAGCAGCCCATGGGGCTCTCGTGGTCAGACCAATCCCCGGATACCGAGCTACCCTTGCAGGTACCGTGGCAGGGCTGGGCACACAGGAACCATGCACATAGCCCTCATTGCAGAGCACCCCAAGCTCACCTGTCACTCAGAGCTGACACAGAGCACCTCAGAGCAGGACTTGAACTAACAAACAGCAGCTGCGACAGGTCTGTGACCCTGGGCATCACTCTGTACGGCCTCCCTCCACCTGGTCTTCCAGAGACTTCCACTGCACCCGGGGCACCAGGCCTCTGTCTCCAACCACCACCCACCCCTCCTCTCCCTGACTCCTGGGTTCCTCTCATTAGGAGAGGGTTTTCTTGAAGTTGTCTCCCACTCATGGGCCAGATAAAATGATTAGAAAACAAGCCAAAGCTGCAGCCCCTTGTCTATCTTGACTCTCAGGAGCCCACACCTGTTCCTTGGACCTGGCCGGTTCAGCAAGTTCCATTTTCTGCAACTGTGAGCCCCTGAGGGGTGATGATTGGCTGACCTGGGCAGCCTTACCGTGCCGGCCAGCCCTCCCCAGGTGTGCCTGGGTTGAGATCAATATAAATACCACTCCAGGCAGCAAGAGCCCCTGCAGCCGTGCCTGACGCCATTTTCTCTGCCCTGTCAGCAGTCTCGGGGCTGGGCTGGTGGGAGGGAGTGAGAGGCCACAGCTTTGTGGGTGGCCCAGTGTGAGTGGGGCTCTGCTGGACTTTCTGCAGCAGTTGCCAGGCTGCCACCTGCTAAAGAAGAGGATGTGTCACCCATACCTGCTGCTGGAATTTCTCCCTGGGCAGAGGTGAGGAAGGAAAAAAGCAGTGGGGGCAGGGACAGGACGGGTATCTCAGGCAGGGAAATGGAAATCTTCCAGAAGAGCACCCAGGGCCAGTACCATACTGGCTGGCCTGCAGGCACCAAGTCGGCTGGCATGCTGTCACTCGTGTGGCTCCATGGCCCTTCCTCTAGGCTTTCAAGTCCTTGTATATATTCAGGTGTTTTACCTGGGAAGGTTGGGAACAGTTCAGCAGCAGCTGGCCTGGGGCTCATCTCACGTTTACTCACAGATGCCTCGGCACGGTCCCCCAGGCTTGTAATGAGGACACTCCTTGCGGGGGGGCTGCTGGCTGCATGCGAGATGATTCCCCACCTCTGACCAACTTCAGAATTGTCTACCACTGAAGCAAGTGCCCTGATAGGGTTTTCATCTGTATAACTGGTGGGTTCTGTTTTGTTTTTTTCTTTTTTGTTTCAAGGTAGGTTTTATTCCTCTTTTTTGTACTTATGGATGTAAGCATGGAAATAATTCATTCATATAAATACATGTATGTGAAAGGAATAACTTTTTTCCGTTTTTTAAAAAATTTTATTTTTCATTTTATTTTATTTATTTTTATACAGCAGGTTCTTATTGGTTATCTATTTTATACATATAAATGTATACATGTCAATCCCAATCTCCCAACTCCTCCCACCGCCACCCCCCCATGGCTTTCCCCTCTTTGTGTCCATACATTTGTTCTCTACATCTGTGTCTCTATTTCTGCCCTTCAAACCGGTTCATCTGTACCATTTTTCTAGGTTCCACATATATGCGTTAATATACAATATTTGTTTTTCTCTCTCTGACTTACTTCACTCTGTATGACAGTCTCTAGATCCATCGACGTCTCTACAAATGACCCAATTTCATTCCTTTTTATGGCTAATAGTCCATTTTATATATGTACCACATCTTTATCCATTCGTCTGTCTGTGGGCATTTAGGTTGCTTCCATTACCTGGCTATTGTAAATAGTGCTGCAATGAACATTGTGGTGAATGTGTCTTTTTGATTTATGGTTTTCTCTGGGTATATGCCCAGTAGTGGGTTGCTGGATCATATGGTAATTCTATTTTTAGTTTTTTAAGGAACCTCCATACTGTTCTCCATAGTGACTATCAATTTACATTCCCACCAATCGTGGAAGAGGGTTCCTTTTCTCCACACCCTCTCCAGCATTTGTTGTTTGTAGATTTTCTGATGATGCCCATTCTAACAGGTGTGAGGTGATACCTCATTGTAGTTTTGATTTGCATTTCTCTAATAATTAGTGATGTAGAGCAGCTTTTCATGTGCTCCTTGGCCATCTCTACATCTTTTTGGAAGAAATGTCTATTTAGATCTTCTGCCCATTTTTGTATTGGGTTGTTTGTTTTTTTAATATTGAGCTGCATCAGCTGTTTATATATATTGGAGATTAATCCTTTGTCCATTGATTCAGTTGCAAATATATTCTCCCATTCTGAGGGTTGTCTTTTTGTGTTTGTAGTTTCCATTGCTTTGCAAAAGCTTTTACGTTTCATTAGGTCCCATTTGTTTAGTTTTCTTTTTTATGTCATTACTCTAGGAGGTGGATCAAAAAAGATCTTGCTGTGATTTATGTTAGAGTATTCTTCCTATGTTTTCCTCTAAGAGTTTTATACTGTCCGGTCTTACATTAAGGTCTCTAATCCATTTTGAATTTATTTTTGTGTATGGTGTTAGGGGGTGTTCTAATTTCATTCTTTTACATGTAGCTGTCCATTTTTCCCAGCACCACTGATTGAAGACACTGTCTTTTCTCCATTGTATAGTCTTGCCTACTTTGTCATAGATTAGTTGACCATAGGTGTGTAGGTTTATCTCTGGGCTTCTTTCTTTTTTATTTTCCTTTTACACCTTTATTGGAGTATAATTGCTTTACAATGGAGTGTTAGTTTCTGCTGTATAACAAAGTGAGTCAATTATACATATACATATATCACCATATCCCCTCCCTCTTACATCTCCCTCCCACCCTCCACATCCCACCCCTTTAGGTGGTCGCAAAGCACCGAGCTGATCTCCCTGTGCTATGTGGCTGCTTCCCAGTAGCTATCGATGTTACATTTGGTAATGTATATATGTCCATGGCACTCTCTCACTTCGTCCCAGCTTACCCTTCCCCCTCCCCGTGTCCTCAAGTCCTTTCTCTATGTCTGTGTCCTTAATCCTGTCCTGCCCCTAGGTTCTTCATAAACTTTTTTCTTTAGATTCCATATATCTCTGTTAGTACACGGTATTTATTTTTCTCTTTCTGACTTACTTCACTGTGTAGGACAGACTCTAAGTCCATCCCCCTCACTACAAATAACTCAGTTTTGTTTCTTTTTATGGCTGAGTAATATTCCATTTATATATGTGCCAGATATTCTTTATCCATTTATCTGTCGATGGACACTTAGGTTGCTTCCATGTCCTGGCTATTGTAAGTAGAACTGCAATGAACATTGTTGTATATAACTTTTTTGAATTATGGTTTTCTCAGGGCAAATGCCCAGTAGTTGGATTGCTGGGTCGTATGGTACTTCTATTTTTAGTTTTTTCAGGAACCTCTATACTGTTATCCCTAGTGGGTATAGCAATTTACATTCCCAGCAACAGTGCAAGAACGTTCCCTTTTCTCCAGTAAATGCCTCTCCAGCATTTATTGTTTGTAGATTTTTTGATGATTGCCATTCTGACTGCTGGGAGTTGATACCTCACTGTAGTTTTGATTTGCATTTCTCTAATGATTAGTGATGTTCAGCATCCTTTCACGTGTTTATTGGCAATCTGTATATCTCCTTTGGAGAAATGTCTATTTAGGTCTTCTGCCCATTTTTGGATTGTGTTGTTTGTTTTTGTGATATTGAGCTACACGAGCTGCTTGTAAATTTTGGAGATTAATCTTTTGTCATTTGCTTCATTTGAAAACATTTTCTCCCATTCTGAGGGTTGTATTTTCGTCTTGTTTATGTTTTCCTTTGCTGTGCAAAAGCTTTGAAGTTTCATTAGGTCCCATTTGTTTATTTTTGTTTTTATTTCCACTTCTCTAGGAGGTGGGTCAAAAAGGATCTTGCTGTGATTTATGTCATAGAGTGTTCTGCCTATGTTTTCCTCTAATAATTTTATAGTGTCTGGTCTAACATTTAGATCTCTAATTCATTTTGAGTTTATTTTTGTGTATGGTGTTATGGAGTGTTCTAATTTCATTCTTTCACGTGTAGTTGTCCAGTTTTCCCAGCACCACTTACTGAAGAGACTGTCTTTTCTTCATTGTATATCTTTGCCTCCTTTGTCATAGATGAGTTAGCCATAGGTACGTAGGTTTATCTCTGGGCTTTCTATCTTGTTCAATTGATCTATATTTCTGTTTTTGTGCCAGTACCATATAGTCTTGATTAATGTAGCTTTGTAGTATAGTCTGAAGTTAGGAAGTCTGATTCCTCCAGCTCTTTTAATTTCCCTCAAGACTGCTTTGGCTATTCGGGGTCTTTTGTGTCTCCATACAAATTTTAAGATTTTTTTGTTCTAGTTCTGTAGAAAATGCCAGTGGTATTTGATAGGGATTGCATTGAATCTGTAGCTTGCTTTGGGTACTATAGTCATTTTCACAATATTGATTCTTCTAATCCAAGAACATGGTTTATACCTCCATATGTTTATATCATCTTTGATTTCTTTCAGCAGTGTCTTATAGTTTTCTGAGTACAGGTCTTTTACCTCCTTATGTAGGGTCATTCCTCCGTATTTTATTCTTTTTGTTGCAATGGTGAATGAGATTGTTTCCTTAATTTCTCTTTCTGATCTTTCATTGTTAGTGTATAGGAATGCAAGAGATTTCTGTGCATTAATTTTGTATCCTGCAACTTTACCAAATTCATTGATTAGCTCTGGTAGTTTTCTGGTGGCATCTTTAGGATTCACTATGTGTAGTATCGTGTCATTTGCAAACAGTGACAATTTTACTTCTTCTTTTCCAATTTGTATTCCTTTTATTTCTTTTTCTTCTCTGATTACTGTGTCTAGGACTTCCAAAAACTATGTTGAGTAATAGTGGTGAGAGTGGACATCCTTGTCTTGTTCCTGATCTTAGAGGAAATGCTTTTAGTTTTTCACTATTGAGAATGATGTTTGCTGTGGGTTTGTCATATACTGCCTTTATTATGTTGAGGTAGATTCCCTCTATGCCCACTTTTTGGAGACTTTTAATCATAAATTGGTGTTGAATTTTGTCAAAAGCTTTTCCTGCATCTATTGGGATGATCATATTTTTATTCTACAATTTGTTAATATGGTGTATCACATTGATTGATTTGTGTATATTGAAGAATTCTTGCATCCCTGGGATAAACCCCACCTGATCATGGTGCATGATCCTTTTAATGTGTTGTTTAATTCTGTTTCCTAGTATTTTGTTGAGGATTTTTACATCTATATTAATCAGTGATATTGGTCTCTAATTTTCTTTTTCTGTAGTATCTTTGTCTGGTTTTGGTATCAGGGTGATTGTGGCCTCATATAATGAGTTTGGGAGTGTTCCTTCCCCTGAAAAGTTCTGAAGAGTTTGAGAAGATTGGGTGTTAGCTCTTGTCTAAATGTTTGATAGAATTCACTTCTGATGCCATCTCGTTCTGGACTTTTGTTTGTTGGAAGATTTTTAATCACACTTTCAATTTCATTACTTGTGATTGGTCTGTTCATATTTTCTATTTCTTCCCGGTTCAGTCTTGGAAGGTTATACCTTTCTAAGAATTTGTCCATTTCTTCCAGGTTGTCCATTTTATTGGCATAGAGTTGCTTGTAGAGGTCTCTTAGGATGCTTTGTATTTCTGTGGTGTCTGTTACAACTTCTCCTGTTTCATTTCTAATTTTATTGATTTGAGTCCTCTCCCTCTTTTACTTGAGTCTGGCTAAAGGTTTATCATTTTTGTTTATCTTCTCAAAGAACCAGCTTTTAGTTTTATTGATCTTTGCTATTGTTTTTATTTCATTTATTTCTGCTCTGATCTTTATGATTTCTTTCCTTCTATTAACTTTGGGTTTTGTTCTTCATTCTCTAGTTCCTTTAGGTGTAGGGTTAGATTGTTTATTTGAGATTTTTCTGGTTTCTTGAGGTAGGCTTTTATTGCTATAAACTTCCCTCTTAGAACTGTTTTTGCTGCATCCCATAGGTTTTGGATCATCGTGTTTTTGTTGTCATTTGTCTCTAGGTATTTTTTGATTTCCTCTTTGATTTCCTCAGTGATCTCTTGGTTATTTAGAAATGTATTGTTTAGCCTCCATGTGTTTGTTTTTTACGTTACTTTCCCTGTAATTGATTTCTAATCTCATAGCATTGTGGTCGGAACAGCTGCTTGATATGATTTCAGTTTTCTTAAATTTACTGAGGCTTTATTTGTGACCCAAGATGTGATCTATCCCGGAGAATGTTCCGTGTGCCATTGAGAAGAACTTGTAGTCTGCTGTTTTTGGATGGAATGTCCTATAAATATCCATTAAATCTATCTGGTCTATTGTGTCATTTAAAGCTTGTGTTTCCTTATTAATTTTCTGTCTGGATGATCTCCATTGGTGTAAGTGAGGTGTTAAAGTCCCTTGCTATTATTGTGTTACTGTTGATTTCCTCTTTTATAGCTGTTAGCAGTTGCCTTATGTATTGAGGTGTTCCTGTGTTGGGTACATATATATTTATAATTGTTATATCTTGGATTGATCCCTTGATCATTATGTAGTGTCCTTCCTTGTCTCTTGTAACATTCTTTATTTTAAAATCTATTTTATCTGATATGAGTATTGCTACTCCAGCTTTCTTTTGATTTTCATTTGCATGGAATATATTTTTCCATCCTCTCACTTTCAGTCTGTATGTGTCCCTAGGTCTGAAATGGGTCTCTTGTAGACAGCATATATATGGATCTTGTTTTTGTATCCATTCAGTGAGCCTGTGTCATTTGGTTGGAGCATTTAATCCATTCACGTTTAAGGTAATTATCAATATGTATGTTCCTATTATTATTTTCTTAATTGTTATGGGTTTGTCTTAGTGGGTCCTTTTCTTCTCTTGTGTTTCCCACTTAGAGAAGTTCCTTTAGCATTTGTTGTAGAGCTGGTTTCGTGGTGCTGAATTCTCTTAGCTTTTGCTTGTCTGTAAAGCTTTTGATTTCTCCATCAAATCTGAATGAGATACTTGCTGGGTGGAGTACTCTTGGTGGTAGGTTCTTCCCTTTCATCACGTTAAATTTATCATGCCACTCCCTTCTGGCTTGTAGATTTTCTGCTGAGAAATCAGCTGTTAACCTTATGGGAATTCCGTTGTATGTTGTCATTTTTCCCTTGTTGCTTTCAATAATTTTTCTTTGTCTTTAATTTTTTCAATTTGATTACTGTGTGTCTCGACATTTTTCTCCTTTGGTTTATCCTGCCTGGGACTCTCTGCGCTTCGTGGACTTCGGTGGCTATTTCTTTTCCCATGCTAGGGAAGTTTTCAACTATAATCTCTTCAGATATTTTCTCGAGTCCTTTCTCTCTCTGTTCTCCATCTGGGACCCCTATAATGCGAATGTTGTTGCATTTAATGTTGTCCCAGAAGTCTCTTAGGTTGTCTTCATTTATTTTCATTCTTTTTCTTTATTTTGTTCCATGGCAGTGATTTCCACCTTTCTGTCTTCCAGGTCACTTATCCGTTCTTCTGTCACAGTTATTCTGCTACTGATTCCTTCTAGTGTATTTTTCATTTCAGTTATTGTATTGTTCATCTCTGTTTGTTTGTTCTTTAATTCTTCTAGGTGTTTGTTCCTTAATTCTTCTAGGTCTTTGTTAAGCATTTCTTGCATCTTCTCGATCTTTGCCTCCATTATTTTTCTAAGGTTTTGGATCATCTTCACTATCATTATTCTGAATTCTTTTACTGGAAGGTTACCTATCCCCACTTCATTTCGTTGTTTTTCTGAGGATTTATCTTGTTCCTTGATCTGGTATAAAGTCCTCTGCCTTTTCATTTTCTCTATCTTTCTGTGAATGTGGTTTTCCTTCCACAGGCTGCAGAATTGTAGTTCTTCTTGCTTCTGCTGTCTGCTCTCCAGTGATTGAGTCTATCTGAGAGGCTTGTGCAAGCTTCCTTATGCGAGGGACTGGTGGTGGGTAGAGCTGGGTGTTGTTCTGGTGGGCAGAGCTTTAATCTGCTTGTCTGTGGATTAAATAAAAGTTTAATAAAAAGTTTAATCCACTTGTCTGCTGATGCATGGGGCTGGGTTCCCTCCCTGTTGGTTGTTTGGACTGAGGCGACCCAGCACTGGAGCCTACCTTGCTCTTGGTGGGGCTAATGGTGGACTCTGGGAGAGTTCACGCCAAGGAGTATTTCCCAGAACTTCTGCTGTCAGTGTCGTTGTCCCCATGGTGAGCTGCAGCCACACCCCACCTCTGCAGGAGACCCTCTAAAACTAGCAGCTAGGTATGATCATTCACCTACGGGGTGACTGCTCCTTCCCTTGGGTCCTGATGTGCACACTACTTTGTGTGTGTCCTCCAAGAGTGGAGTCTCTGTTGAGACTCTGAGTCTCTGAATGCAGTTGAGACTCTGAGTGGAGTCGCACAGACTCTGGGTCCTGTGAAGCTTCGATGTTTTGTGGTTCTAGAAATCCTATAGGAGACAGTCCACAGCAGGTGAAGCTAATGCTGTCATAGAGGTGGTGAAACCAAAGATCTGCAGTTCCGACTAGAGGTGCTGATGTACAAACAGGACAAAATCATCTCATGTGAATGTAGTTCAGGCACGTTTAAAATGAATGCAGTCATGTTAATGCCTAACATCTTCTATCTTGTGCCTCTCCTCAAGGACCCCCTCCTCAGTTCCTGAGGCTCCTGTAAGTCATGTACAGGGGAATGGAGAGTGGGCTCTGTCCAGTCTGAGCCCTGAGTTACCCTGTGTGTATCTTAGGATACTTTGTATTTCTGTGGTGGCTCTTGTAACATCATCTCTTTCAGTTCTGATTTATTTGGCCCCTCTCTTTAAAAAAAAATACTACTGTTGTCTTTTATTCTTTACAGAAGTTTAATAAGTGTTTGATCTACTACCCTTACTCTATGTATACTTTTTGCCGTGAGATTTTTACTTTTGTTTGTTTTCTTGTTACTGTCAATAATTAGTGAGAATTCTTTTAAGCTACCTTCAACATTGCTTATAAAGCTGCTTTATTAGTGATGACAGAGCTTTAATGGAAGTCGTGTTCTGGTTGTAAATTAGAATGCAATGTGCCAGCAAAAAGCCCCTTAAGTGTATGTCTCATTACTTCTCGTTCTTTTTTTCCCCTTTTTTTCTCTCTTTTTTTTTCTTGTTCTTTTTTTAATGTTTATTTTTTATCAGAGCAAATTTGATTAAAATGTTTTGTTTGTTCTAGGTGTGTAAGATGTGGTTCTTTTACACATATACATGTATCTATACTTCTTCAGATCGTTTTCTCATGTAGCTTGTGACACAATGTTGAGTAGTCTTCTCTTGGTATTCCATAGGTCTTTGGTGATTATATATTTCACATGTGTTTCTATATCTATGTTAACCCCAATATCCTAATGTATCCAGTTCTCACACCTTTCCATTTGGTGAACCATAACTTTGTTTAATGAATCTGTGATTGCCTTTCTCTGTGGAAATATCTTCATTGGTATCAATTTTTAGCTAACACCTATAAGTGATATTATAGGATATGTGTCTTTTGCTGTCTGACTTAGTACAATTTGCCTGCCTGTGTCTTTACAATTCTGTCTTCTTATGTTATAGGCCCAGGAGTGGGCATCCTGTATCATATGGTATCTCGGGGTTTACCGTTTAAATGCACCACGATTCTGTGCTCATTATTGGCTCTTTCCAGGTTACATCCCACTTAAAGTTGAGGGTATGCATTTCTCCACAACACCTTCAGCATTTATTTATTTATTTATTTTTAATATCTTTATTGAAGTATAATTGCTTTACAATGGTGTGCTAGCTTGTGCTTTACAACAAAATGAATCAGTTATACATATACATATGTTCCCATATCACTTCCCTCTTGCGTCTCCCTCCCTCCCACCCTCCCTCCCCTCCAGGCGGTCACAAAGCACCGAGCTGATCTCCCTGTGCCATGCTGCTGCTTCCCACTAGCTATCTACCTTACGTTTGGTAGTGTATATATGTCCATGCCTCTCTCTCCCTTTGTCACAGCTTACCCTTCCCCCTCCCCATATCCTCAAGTCCATTCTCTAGTAGATCTCTGTCTTTATTCCTGTTTTACCCCTAGGTTCTTCATGACATTTTTTCCCTTAAATTCCAGGTATATGTGTTAGCATACGGTATTTGTCTCTCTTTTTCTGACTTACTTCACTGTGTATGACAGACTCTAGGTCTATCCACCTCATTACAAATAGCTCAATTTCGTTTCTTTTTATGGCTTCAGCATTTATTGTTTGTAGTTTTCTTGCTGATGGATATTCTGACTGGTGTGAGCTGATACCTCTTTGTGGTTGAATTTGCATATGACTCATAATCCTTTGAAATTGAGCTTTAAGTCATGTCCTTTTTATTTTTCAAACTGTGATTACAGCTTAGCTCTTCAAAGTGTTTTCTAAAGTATGTGTTACATTTTGAAATTTATTGGCCATTACCTCCCTCAAAACATTTTGAGGGCAGGTTTCATTTACAGCCCTGCAGTACTTGTTCACATGAAGTGACCATTAGCACAGGCTTTAAAGCTGCTTTTGCAGGTAACGGCCAGATTGCGGCAGCCTTTCTTTGTTCCCCATGCTGGTACTAGGGAAACAGAGCTTCCGGCCGGTGGTCTTCCTCGGTTATAAATTAGAGTGGAATGTGCCCGGATAAACCCCCAAAGGCTGATGTCTCCTTACTTTTGTTTGTTTTTTTAATTTAATTTATATTTTTATCGGAATAATATTCCATTTTGTATATGGACCACTTCTTGGTGCATTGCTCTGTTGAGGGACATTTTCGTTGCTTCCAAGTGTTGGCTATATTAAATATTGCTGGAGTGCAAGATTGCCAGCTTGTGACTTTTTGATTCTCATTTTATCAGGTGATAGTCCCAGCAGTGGGTATGACTGATTGACTAGTAGCTCAATGTTTACCTTTTCAAAGCACCTCCATTGTGTTTTCATTAGTGGCTCTTACCATGTCTCCCTTAGAGCCGAGGGTACGAACTTCTCCACAATCCCTTCAGCATTTATAGTTTGCAGCATTTTTGCTAATGGCCAATCTGACTGTTGTGACCTGATAGGTTTTTGTAATTTGGGTTTGCATGACTTTAAAAATTCCTAAAATTCATCATTTTCCACGCCTTTTTCCTTTCTGTTAAAAATCAAGTGTGAGTACAATCTATCTCTTGAAGCTGTCTTCTTGGAAGGTTGCCCTCTTTTGAATTTTTGGTGGATATTCGACCCCAGGATTTTTTTGGAGGGCAGATGTCATTACAGAACTGCAAGTTTGGTGAATATTTAGTGACCATTAGCACTGGGTTTAAAGCTGCTGTTGTGGGAAACGGCCACAAGGAGGCAGCATTTGTCCTTTCCCAAATCTGGGTACTAGGGCAGCAGAGCCTTTCTGGAAGTCGTGGTCCTAGGTTTTAAGTTAGAATGGAATGTGCCAGGAGGAACGCCCATAAGTTTATGTCTCATTACATCTTGGTTTTTAAAATTTATTTAATCGGGGTAATGATTAGATATTGTTTGTCCAGATGTACACAATCTGGTTCATTTGTACAATATATATGTCTATTCATGTTCAGATCCTCTTCCCATGTAAAATATTACAGTGTTCCATAGACCTCCCTTGCTATATGGTCCGTCTTTTTGATATATGTTTATTATATGTATTTGTATACGTATGGTAACGTTAATCTTAATTTATCCATTCTGCCCACCTTTCCTTTTAGATAAGCATACTTAATTTCTAAGTCTGTGAGTGTCTTTCTCTGTGGAAATATGTTCATTTGTGTTAGTTATTAGATAACGCCTATAAGTGATATCATAAGATATAGGTCTTTTGCTTTCTGACTTACCTCATATTCTGTGATTATCTCCAAGCTCATCTATGGCACCTCAAATAGCAGTGTTTCATTGTTTTCCATGGCTAATATTCTATTGTGAACGTGGACCACTTCTTCTTCATCCATACATCTGTTGATGGACATTTTGATGGCTTCACTGTCTTGGCTATTGTGAATAAGGCTGCAGTGCAGCTTTTGCAGCCCGCGTCTTCTCGATTCTGGTCTTCTCAGGTGAGAGGCCCAGTGGTGTGACTGCTGCATCGAATGGTACCTCAACTTTTACTTTTAATCGTAGCTCCTTTCTGTTCTCATTATTGGCTCTTACCACGTTACATCTCACCAGCAGCTAGAGGGTACACAGTTCTCTAAAACCCCTTCAGAATTTATTGTTTGTAGACCTTTTGCTGATGGTCAGTCGACTGGTGTGAGTTGAAACCTTTTTGTACATTAGATTTGCATGAGTCTAATAATTCCTGAGGTTGAGCTTTCACCCATTTTCCTTTTTTTAAACAAGAGAGTGAGTCAAACTTACCTCTTCATACTATCGTCTTGAAAAATTTGCCAGTTTTGAATTTTATTGTCCATTCCCTACCTCAGCACAGTTGTTTAGGGCAGGTGTCCTTTGCAGCCCTGAGTCCTTGTGAATGTTAAGAGAACATTAACTGTGGACTTAACGCCGCTCTTGCGGAAAACGGCCACAAGGCAGCAGAATTTCTACATTTCCAACTCTGGGTTTTTGGGCAGCAGAGCCTTCCTGGAAATCGTGTTAGTAGGCTGCAAATTAGAGTGGAATGTGCCAGAGCACATCCCCAAGAGCTTATATCTCCTTACTTCTTGTTTGTTTTATAAATTTAATTTTTATTAATTATCAGAGCAAACTTGATAAAAATATTTTGTTTCTCCTAGGTGTACAGAATCTCGTTCATTATATCAATGTATCTGTCATTTATCTTTGCATTCTTTACCATGTAGGTTATTACAGAGTGTTGCCTAGACCTCTCTTGGTATTCCATAGGTATTTTGTGATTATATATTTCATATGTATTAGTACATGTCTGTTAACCCTCATATCCTAATTCACACATTCCTTACACTTTTCCATTGGTTAAACATAATTTTTTTTTCTTAATCCATGCTTTTCCTTCTCTTGGAAATAAGTTCATGAGTATCAACTTTTAGGTAACACCTAGAAGTGATGTCATAGGATATCTGTCTTTCACTTTCTTTCTTTAATTTGAGTGATTATCTCTAGGTCCTTATATGGTGGTGCAAACGGCACTGTTTCATTGTTTTCCATGGCTTATATTCCATTGTTTACATGGACCACTTCCTCTTTGTGCATTTTTCTGTTGATGGACATTTTGGTTTCTTCCAAGTCTTGGCTATGTTAAATATTCCTGCAGTGCAGGATTGCCAGTCTGTGTCTTTTCCATTCTGCTCTGCTCAGGTGATAGGCACATCAAAGGACCTACCAGATCACATGGTAGCTCAATTTTTACCCTTAAACGCACCTCCATTATGTTCTCACTACTGGCTGTTACCAGTTTACATCCCCCCCAGCAGCTGGAGGGTACACAGTTCTCTGAAACCCCTTCAGCATTTATTCTTTGTAGACTTTTTGCTGAAGAACATTCTGACGGCTGTGAGGTGAACATTTCTGTAATTGGATTTGCATGGCTTTATTCATTGCTGATGTTGCGTATTTTTCAATTCCCTTTTATTTTAAAGAGAAAAAAAAGAAAAGACAAAATGTGCGTAAAATATGCCTCTTGACATTGTCTTCTTGAAATGTTGACGTCTTTTGAATTTTCTGGTCGATTACGACCCCAGGACATTTTTGAGGCCCGGTGTCCTTTACAGTGCTGCACATATTTTGAATATTAAGTGACCATTACCTCTTGGTTTAAAGCTGCTGTTGTGTGAAACAGTCACAAGGCGGCAGCATTTCTCCTTTACCAAATCTGGTTACCAGGGCAACAGAGCCTTAATGGAAGTCCTGTTCTAGGTTGAAAATTAGAATGGGATGTGCCAGGAAAAATTCCTTTCAGTTTATGTCTCATTATTTCTTGTTCATATTTTTAATTTAATTTTTATTTTTTATCGCAGCAAATTTGATTACAATGTTTTTTTTTTTGTTCTAGGTGTGCAAGATGTGGTTCTTTCACACACATACATATATCTATTCTTCTTCGGAACCTTTTCCCAGGTAGGTTATGACACAATGTTGAGTAGTCTTCTCTTGGTATTCCGTAGGTCTTTGGTGATTATATATTTCACATGTGTTTCTATATCTATGTTAACCCCAATATCGTAATGTATCCAATCCTCACACCTTTCGATTTGGGGAACCATAAGTTTGTTCAATGAATCTGTGATTGCCTTTCTCTGTGGAAATATCTTCATTGTTATCAATTTTCAGGTAACACCTATAAGTGATATACGTTAGGTGTCTTTCGCTTTCTCACTTACTACAAGTTGCATGGTTACCTCTAGACTCATCTATGGTGCTGCAAATGGCATTGTTTCACTTTTTTCCCGAGCTAATATTCCATCTCTACATGTAACAGTTCCTCTTTGTCCACTCATCTGTTGATGGGCTTTTGGTTGCTTCCATGTCTTGGCTATTGTAATACTGCTGCAGTGCAGATTTGCCTGCCTGTGTCTTTCCAATTCTGTCTTCTTATGTTATAGGCCCAGGAGTGGGCCTGCTGGATCATATAATAGCTCAATATTTACCTTTTAAAGGCACCTCCACCCTGTTCCCATTAGTGACTCTTACCAGGTTACGTCCCACTTCAAATTAAGGGTATGCATTTCTCCACAACCTCTTCAGCATTGATCGTTTGTAGTTTCTTTCCTGATGGTTATTCTGAATGGTGTGAGCTGATACCTCTGTGTGGTTGGATTTGCATGTGTCTCATAATCCTTTGAAACTGAGCTTTCAGGCATGTCCTTTTATTTTTCAAACGGTTATTACAGCTTAGTTCTTCAAATGGTTTTCTTGAAATATGTGCCACATTTTGAAATACTTTGGCCTTTACCTCCCGCAAGACATGATGAAGACAGGTTTCCTTTACAGCCCTGCAGGACTTGTTCATATGAAGTGACAATTAGCATAGGTTTTAAAGCTGTTTTTTCAGGTAATGGCCAGAGGGTGGAGCATTTCATAATTCTATGAAACGTAACTGAACACACAATATATATTTTTTCTTTTAAATTTCCATTGTTACTTTTTTAAAGTACAATTATAATTGAAGTTCTTTGTAACAAGTGAAATTTAAAAAATTAAAGGAAAAGATAATATTTTACCACTTGCCATCCTTTCCCATTTACTGAAACGACCAGCATAATGTGTAGATTTCTCATTTTATCCAGGTGTTCTATACATCTGGAATATCATGCTTCTCACTGTAGAAAAACAGATTTAGCTCTCACACTTTTTATAGGCTACATAACATTCCATAGAACAGAAGTACCAACTATTTCAGACTTAGCTTTTTGAGGGACACTCAGGTTACTTTCTGTTTTATTTTGTTGTTCTTTTTTTTGGGGGGGGGTAGGAGTTTATTATTTATTTATTTATTTTTGTTGTGTTGGGTCTGAGTTTCCGTGTGAGGGCTTTCTCTAGTTGTGGCAAGTGGGGGGCCACTCTTGATCTCGGTGCGCGGGCCTCTCACTATTGCGGCCTCTCTTGTTGCAGAGCACAGGCTCCAGATGCGAGGGCTCACTGGTTGTGGCTTATGGGCCTAGTTGCTCCATGGCATGTGGGATCCTCCCAGACCAGGGCTCGAACCTGTGTCCCCTGCATTAGCAGGCAGATTCTAACCACCGCACCACCAGCGAAGCCCTCTATTTTGTTGTTCTGCTAGTTTGTTTTAACCCAAGAAAATATTTTTTTAAATACAAAAAAACAAAATTAAGCTAGGGGTAAGGATTAGGGTTTAGGGTAAGATTTAGGGTTAGGGTACGGGTTAGGATTATTGTATGGCTTAGAGTATGGTTTAGGGTTATGGTTATGGTACGGGTTAGTGTTAGGGTACAGTTTAGGGTATGGCTATGGTTTAGTGTTAGGGTACGGGTTAAGGTATGGGTTAGTGTTAGGGTATGGGTTAGGATTCAGGTACGGTTTACGTTCAGGGTTATGGTTAGGTTTAGTGTATGGGTTAGTGTTAGGTACGGGTTAGGGTTAGGTTTAGTGTTAAGGAAGGGGTACAGTTTAGGGTACAGGATAGGGAAAAACAAAGGGTTAGGGTTAGGGTACGTGTTAGGGTACAGTTTAGTGTTAGTGTACGGGTTAGGATTAGGGTACGGTTTAGGGTAAGGTTTAGGGTTAGGGTTAGGGGACGGGTATGGTTTGGGGTACAGTTTAGGGTATGACCACGGGTTAGGAGTAGGGTAAGTGTTAGGGTACAGTTTAGTGTTAGTGTACAGGTTAGGATTATGGTACGGGATAGTGTAAGGGTTAGGGTTAGGGAATGGGTACAGATTAGGTTGCAGGTTAGGGTATGACAACGGGTTAAGGTTAGGGTACGTGTTAGTGTATGGGTTAGGATTAGGGTACGGGTTAGGTTATGGGTTAGTGTTAGGGGATGGGTTAGGATTAGGATACGGGTTATGGTACGGTTTAGGGAAAGGGTTAGGATACGGGGTAGGGTTAGGATAAAGTTTAGTGTATGGCTATGTGTTACTGTTAGGGTACATGTTAGCGTACGGGTTAGTGTTCGTGTACAGCTTAGGGTAAGGGTTAGGGTTAGGGAACGGGTACGGTCTCAGGTACAGGTTAGGGTATGGTAGCGGGATAGGGTTAGGGTACGTGTTAGGATGAGACTTCTTTGTAGTGCAGATTTGAATTTCCCGCTTGCTTGGTGGGCCAAAAAGTGTGTATGCATTTTATCCTGAATATACTCAGGAAAAAACGTATACGCCCTTTTTGGCCAAGTGCATCGCTGCCAAACGATGTGCCAAACAGGAGGTTACAAGCACTGACTCTCCAAGTGGGGAGATTGTTAGTAAAGCATCTGGAATGGCGAACCCGAGTACCAGAGGACGAATAATGAGATGCGTTTTAGAAACCTTGCCCGATCACACTGTGGACCATCCTCTGGGTTTCCCACGCATGTTTTAGCTGTAGGAAGAATCCCTTAAACCTGGAGGGTTGGGACCCATGGAATGGGTAGCACGCAGTACTACTTCAAAGGGTCTGCATTTGCTCACCGAACCTCACCAATCCTCACAGCCCCAAGTGTCCAGCCTTATGCCTCACTCAGCTGTGGGTGTAGATGTGGTAAATCCAGGTTTCATCACAAGCCTGAACGAGTTATTTAAGAATTTCTCTCTCTTTCACTGTCTTTGTGTTTTGATTTTGAAATTTATTTTTATAATGGGGTTTAGCTGATTTGCACTGCTGTGTTTATGCCGCTCGATGCACACTTGATTCTCTTACGGAGACATATAAATACATAGGTTTTAAGATTCTTACTACTCAGATATATTCCTCTGCGGTGAATAGGGGGTGTTGAGTCCACTTCGTTGAACAAGGAGTATATCTTGTCTATTACTGGCTTATGGAACGGTATCTGTGCTCATTTCAATCTCTGGATTTATGCAGCACCCCAACTCACCTTTCGCCTTAAGCAAGCATAAGTTGGTTTTCTAAATGTGAGACTCTGTTCTGTTTTGTAATTCAGTTCATGTGTAGCCAAGTTTACATTCCCTCTATAAGTGTTATCTTATGACTAGTTTCTTTTTCTGTGTGACTTATTTCACTCAGAATCATCGAACCTAAATCCACTCATTATGCTGCTACGGGCCTGATGACATTGATTTCATTGCGGAGTGATATTCCATTGTATGTAAGTACCACAACTTCTTTATCCATTTTTCTCTTTCTGGGATATTTAAGTTGTTCCGTTGTCGAGGTTCTTGTAAACACAGCAGCCCTAAACTTTGGGGTGGCTGTGTCTTTTTGATTTTAATTTCCCTAAGCTATAGGACCATAAGTGGAAGTGCCCGAGTCTCTGTAGCTTTGTTTTTTAGATGTTTCAGGAAACACCATACACTTCTCCAGAGTGGCTGTTGGCCATTTACATCCCGCCCATCAGCCTAACAAGGCTCCCAGTTCTCCATGGCCTGTCCTGCCTTTCTGGATTTTACACTTTTTTCAGATGGCCCATTTGACCGGTGGGAAGTGAGACTTCATTGTAGTGCGGATTTCCATTGCACGCTTCCTTGGTTGGCAAAAATGGCCGTATGCGTTTTTTCCTGGATATATTCAGGAAAAAACGCATATGCATTTTTTGGCCAAGTGCATCATTGTCGAAGTTCTGCCGCTTTTCATATGCTTTAAATGCAATTCCAATCTACCTCCTGAAATCTGTTTCCTGCAATTGTGCCTTGCTTTCAAGTCCTCTTCGCAGCCTTACCTCAATATATTTTTGGATGATAGTTGTCCTTTATAACTCTGCAAGTTTGTGAATTGCAGTGACCCTGAGCTCCTTTTTCCAACTCGCTTTTTTGTGAGCTGGACGCAAAACGGCAGGATTGCTTCAGGCCCTAATCTGGTTCCAGCGTGGCACGCTGAGCCTTTGGTTAATTCTTCTTCTTGGTGGGAAATTAGAGTGAAATGTGCCCGTCCAAACAACTACAGCTAGTCTCTCATTGGTTCTCCCTATTCCCGTTCATCCTCCGCAGAAATTGCAGAGTGTGCCAAACAGGAGGTTACAAGCACTGACTCTCCAAGTGAGGAGATTGTTACTAAAGCGTCTGGAATGGCGAACCCGAGTACCAGAGGACGAATAATGAGATGCGTTTTAGAAACCTTGCCCAATCACACTGTGGACCATCCTCTGGGTTTCCCACGCATGTTTTAGCTGTAGGAAGAATCCCTTAAACCTGGAGAGTTGGGACCCATGGAATGGGTAGCACGCAGTACTACTTCAAAGGGTCTGCATTTGCTCACTGAATCTCACCAATTCTCTCAGCCCCAAGTGTCCAGCCTTATGTCTCACCCAGCTGTGGGTGTAGATGTGGTAAATCCAGGTTTCATCACAAGCCTGAACGAATTATTTAAGAATTTCTCTCTCTTCACTGTCTTTCTGTTTTGTTTTTGAAGTTTATTTTTATAATGGGGTTGAGCTAATTTTCACTGCTGTGTTTATGCGTCTGTACACACACTTGATTCTCTTACGGAGACATATAAATACATAGATTTTAAGATTCTTACTAGTCAGATATATTCCTCTGCGGTGAATAGGGGGTGTTGAGTCCACTTCGCTGAGCAAGGAGTAGGTCTTGTCTATTACATATTTGGCTTATGGAACGGTATCTGTGCTCATTTCAATCTCTGGATTTATGCAGCACCCCAACTCACCTTTCCCCTTAAGCAAACATGTTTGTTTTCTAAATGTGAGACTCTGTTCTGTTTTGTAATTCAGTTCATGTGTAGCCAAGTTTACATTCCCTCTATAAGTGATATCTTATGATAAGTTTCTTTATCTGTGTGACTTATTTCCTTAGAATCATCGTACCTAAATCCACTCATTATGCTCCTATGGGCCTGATGATATTGATTTCATTGCTGAGTGATATTCCATTGTACATAAGTACCACAACTTCTTTATCCCTTTTCCTCTTTCTGGGATATTTAAATTGTACCGTAGTCGAGGTTCTTGTAAACACAGCAGCCCTAAACTTTGGGGTGGCTGTGTCTTGTTGATTTTAATTTTCCTAAGCTATAGGACCATAAGTGGAAGCAACCTAGGCTCTGTAGCTTTGTTTTTTAGAGGTTTCAGGAAACACCATACACTTCTCCAGAGTGGCTGTTGGCAATTTACATCCCGCCCATCAGCATAACAAGGCTCCCAGTTCTCCATGGCCTGTCCTGCCTTTCTGGTTTTTACACTTTTTTCAGATCGCCCTCTTGACCTGTGGGAAGTGAGACTTCATTGTAGTTCAGATCTCCGTTGCAGGCTTGCTTATTTGGACAAAAAGAGCATATGCGTTTTTTCCTGCATGTATTCAGGAAAAAAACGCATACGCCCTTTTTGGCCAAGTGCATCATTGTCAAAGTTCTGCCGCTTTTCATATGCTTTAAATGCAGTTTCCATCTACCTCCTGAAATATATTTCCTGCAATTGTGCCATGCTTTCAAGTCCTCTTCGCAGCCTTACCTCAATATATTTTTGGACGATAGCTGTCATTTATAACTCTGCAGGTTTATGAATTACAGTGCCCCTGAGGTCCTTTCTTCAACTCGCTTTCTTGTGCGCTGGCCGCAGAACTGCAGGATTGCTTCAGGCCCTAATCTTGTTTCATCACGGCACGCTGAGCCTTTTGTTAATTCCTCTTCCTGGTGGGAAATTAGAGTGAAATGTGACCGTCCAAACACCTACAGCTAGTCTCTCATTGGTTCTCCCTATTCCCGTTCAACCTCCGCAGAAATTGCTAACTGTGCCAAACAGGAGTTTTAAGGCACTGACTCTCCACATGGGGAGATGTTTAGTAAAGCGTCTGGAATGGCGAACCCGTGTACCAGGGGACAAAAAATGAGATGGGTTTTAGAAACGTTGCCCGATCACATGGTGTACAATCCTCTGGGTTTCCCATGCATGTTTTAGCTGTAGGAAGAATCCCTTAAACAAGGAGAGTTGGGACCCAGGGAATGGGTAGCATACAGTATTACTTCAAAGGGTCTGCATTTGCTCACCGAACCTCACCAATCCTCTCAGCCCCAAATGTCCTGCCTTATGTCTCACCCAGCTGTGGGTGTAGATGTGGTAAATCCAAGTTTCATCACAAGCCCTGAACGAATTATTTAAGAACTTTCTCTCCTTCACTGTCTTTGTTTTTGAAATTTATTTTAATAATGGGGTTTAGTTGATTTTTCACGGCTGTGTATACTGCTCTACACACACTTGATTCTCTTACAGAGACATATAGATACATATGTTTTAATATTCTTATTGTCAGATATATTCCTCTGCGGTGAATAGGTGGTGTTGAGTCTAATTCGTTGAGCAAGGAGTATATCTTGTCTATTATATATTTGGCTTATGGAATAGTATCTGTGCTAATTTCAATCTCTGGTTTTACGCAGCACCCCAACTCACCATTCCCCTTAAGAAAGCATAAGTTTGTTTTCTAAATGTGAGACTCTGTTCTGTTTTGTAATTCAGTTCATGTGTAGCCAAGTTTACATTCCCTCTATAAGTGATATCTTATGATAAGTTTCTTTTTCTGTGTGACTTATTTCCTTTGAATCATCGTACCTAAATCCATTCATTATGCTTGTACGGGCCTGACGACATTGATTTCATTGTTGAGTGATATTCCATTGTACGTAAGTACGAAAACTTCTTTATCCATTTCTCTCTTTCAAGGATATTTAATTTGTACCGTAGTCGAGGCTCTTGTAAACAGAGCAGCCCTAAACTTTGCAGTGGTTGTTTCTTGTTATTTTAATTTTCCTGAGCTATAGTGCTATAAGTGGGTTTAGGGTTAGGGTTAAGGTTAGCATTAGGGAACGGGTATGGTTTAGGATGCGACAATGGTTTAGGGTGAGCGAAAGTGTTAGGGTACAGGTCAGTGTTAGTGTACCGTTTAGGATTAGGGTAAGTGTTAGGGTAATGTTTCGGGTTAGGGTTACGGTTAGGGAACGGGGACGGTTTAGGGTACAGGTTAGGGTACGACAACGGTTTAGGGATAGCGTACATGTAAGGGTAAGATTTAGTGTTAGCGTACGGGTAAGGATTAGGGGACGGGTGAGGGTAAGGCTTCAGGTAAGGGTTAGGGTTAGGGTTAGGGTTAGGGGAGAGGGACAGTTTAGGGTACAGGTTAGGGTGCGACAATGGTTTAGGATGAGCGTACGTGTTAGGATACGGGTTAGTGTTAGCGTATCGGCTAGGATTAGGTGACGGGTTACAGTAAGGCTTTGGGTAAGGGTTAGGGTTAAGGTTAAGGGACGGGGATGGTATAGGGTACAGGTTAGGGTACGACAACGGTTTAGGGTGAGCATACGTGTGAGGGCACGGGTTAGTGTTAGCGTACAGGTTAGGATTAGGAGAGGGGTTAGGGTAAGGCTTCGGGTAAGGGTTAGGGTTAGGGTTAGGGGACGATTTAGGGTACAGGTTAGGGTACGACAATGGTATAGTGTGAGCGTAAGTGTGAGGGCACGGGTTAGTGTCAGCGTACGGGTTAGGATTAGGGGACGGGTTAGGGTAAGGCTTCAGGTAAGGGATAGGGTTAGGGTTAGGGTTAGGGGACAGGAACGGTTTAGGGTCCAGGTGAGGGTACGACAACGCTTTAGGGGGAGTGTAGGTGTGAGGGCGCGGGTTAGTGTTAACGTACAGGTTAGGATTAGGAGATGGGTTAGGGGACGGGTTAGGGTTAGGGTTCGGGCTAGGGTTAGGGGACGGGGACGGTTTAGGGTCCAGGGGAGGGTACGGCAACGCTTTAGGGGAGCGTGCGTGTGAGGGCGCGGGTTAGTGTTAGCGTACGGGTTAGGATTAGGGGACGGGTGAGGGTCAGGCTTCGGGGAAGGGTTAGGGTTAGGGTTCGGGCTAGGGTTAGGGGACGGGGACGGTTTAGGGTCCAGGGGAGGATACGGCAACGCTTTAGGGGGAGCGTACGTGTGAGGGCGCGGGTTAGTGTTAGCGTACAGGTTAGGATTAGGGGACGGGTGAGGGTCAGGCTTCGGGGAAGGCTTAGGGTTAGGGTTCGGGCTAGGGTTAGGGTTAGGGGACAGGGACGGTTTAGGGTCCAGGGGAGGGTACGACAACGCTTTAGGGGGAGCGTACGTGTGAGGGCGCGGGTTAGTGTTCGCGTACGGGTTAGGGGACGGGTGAGGGTCAGGCTTCGGGGAAGGGTTAGGGTTAGGGTTCGGGCTAGGGTTAGGGTTAGGGGACGGGGACGGTTTTGGGTCCAGGGGAGGGTACGGCAACGCTTTAGGGGGCGCGTACGTGTGAGGGCACGGGTTAGTGTTAGCGTACGGGTTAGGATTAGGGGACGGGTGAGGGTCACGCTTCGGGGAAGGGTTAGAGTTAGGGTTAGGGCTAGGGTTAGGGTTAGGGGATGGGGACGGTTTAGGGTCCAGGGGAGGGTACGGCAACGCTTTAGGGGGCGCGTACGTGTGAGGGCGCGGGTTAGTGTTAGCGTACGGGTTAGGATTAGAGGACGGGTGAGGGTCAGGCTTCGGGGAAGGGTTAGGGTTAGGGTTCGGTCTAGGGTTAGGGTTAGGGGACGGGGACGGTTTAGGGTCCAGGGGAGGGTACGGCAACACTTTAGGGGGAGCGTACGTGTGAGCGCGCGGGTTAGTTTTAGCGTACGGGTTAGAGTTAGGGGACGGTTGAGGGTCAGGCTTCGGGGAAGGGTTAGGGTTAGGGTTCGGGCTAGGGTTAGGGTTAGGGGGACGGGGACGGTTTAGAGTCCAGGGGAGGGTACGGCAACGCTTTAGGGGGAGCGTACGTGTGAGGGCACGGGTTAGTGTTAGCGTACCGGTTAGGATTAGGGGACAGGTGAGGGTCAGGCTTCGGGGAAGGGTTAGGGTTAGGGTTCGGGCTATGCTTAGGGTTAGGAGACGGGGACGGTTTAGGGTCCAGGGGAGGGTACGGCAACGCTTTAGGGGGAGCGTACGTGTGAGGGCACGGGTTAGTGTTAGCGTACGGTTTAGGATTAGGGGACAGGTGAGGGTCAGGCTTCGGGGAAGGGTTAGGGTTAGGGTTCGGGCTAGGGTTAGGGTTAGGGGACGGGGACGGTTTAGGGTCCAGGTGAGGGTACGGCAACGCTTTAGGGGGAGCGTACGTGTGAGCACGCGGGTTAGTTTTAGCGTACGGGTTAGGATTAGGGGACGGATGAGGGTCAGGCTTCGGGGAAGGGTTAGGGTTAGGGTTCGGGCTAGGGTTAGGGTTAGGGGGACGGAGACGGTTTAGAGTCCAGGGGAGGGTACGGCAACGCTTTAGTGGGAGCGTGCGTGTGAGGGCACGGGTTAGTGTTAGCGTACGGGTTAGGATTAGGGGACAGGTGAGGGTCAGGCTTCGGGGAAGGGTTAGGGTTAGGGTTCGGGCTAGGGTTAGGGTTAGGGGACGGGGACGGTTTAGGGTCCAGGTGAGGGTACGGCAACGCTTTAGGGGGAGCGTGCGTGTGAGGACGTGGGTTAGTGTTAGCGTACTGGTTAGGATTAGGGGACGGGTGAGGGTCAGGCTTCGGGGAAGGGTTAGGGTTAGGGTTCGGGCTAGGGTTAGGGTTAGGGGACGGGGACGGTTTAGGGTCCAGGTGAGGGTACGGCAACGCTTTAGGGGGAGCGTGCGTGTGAGGACGTGGGTTAGTGTTAGCGTACGGGTTAGGATTAGGGGACGGGTGAGGGTCAGGCTTCGGGGAAGGGTTAGGGTTAGGATTCGGGCTAGGGTTAGGGTTAGGGGACGGGGATGGTTTAGGTTCCAGGTGAGGGTACGGCAATGCTTTAGGGGGAGCGTGCGTGTGAGGGTGCCGGTTAGTGTTAGCGTACGGGTTAGGATTAGGGGACGGGTGAGGGTCAGGCTTCGGGGAAGGGTTAGGGTTAGGGTTCGGGCTAGGTTTAGGGTTAGGGGACGGGGACGGTTTAGGGTCCAGGTGAGGGTACGGCAACGCTTTAGGGGGAGCGTGCGTGTGAGAGCGCGGGTTAGTGTTAGCGTACGGGTTAGGATTAGGAGACGGGTGAGGGTCAGGCTTCGGGGAAGGGTTAGGGTTAGGGTTCGGGCTAGGGTTAGGGTTAGGGGACGGGGACGGTTTAGGGTCCATGTGAGGGTACGGCAACGCTTTAGGTGGAGCGTGCGTGTGAGGGCGCGGGTTAGTGTCAGTGTACGGGTATGGATTAAGGGACGGGTGAGGGTCAGGCTTCGGGGAAGGGTTAGGGTTAGGGTTCGGGCTAGGGTTAGGGTTAGGGGACGGGGACGGTTTAGGGTCCAGGTGAGGGTACGGCAACGCTTTAGGGGGAGCGTGCGTGTGAGGGCGCGGGTTAGTGTTAGCGTACGGGTTAGGATTAGGGGACGGGCGAGGGTCAGGCTTCGGGGAAGGGTTAGGGTTAGGGTTCTGGCTAGGGTTAGGGTTAGGGGACGGGGACGGTTTAGGGTCCAGGTGAGGGTACGGCAACGTTTTAGGGGGAGCGTGCGTGTGAGGGTGCGGGTTAGTGTTAGCGTACGGGTTAGGATTAGGGGACGGGTGAGGGTCAGGCTTCGGGGAAGGGTTAGGGTTAGGGTTAGGGGACGGGGACGGTTTAGGGTCCAGGTGAGGGTACGGCAACGCTTTAGGGGAAGCGTGCGTGTGAGGGCGCGGGGTAGTGTTAACGTACGGGTTAGGATTAGGGGACGGGTGAGGGTCAGGTTTCGGGGAAGGGTTAGGGTTAGGGTTCGGGCTAGGGTTAGGGTTAGGGGACGGGGACAGTTTAGGGTCCAGGTGAGGGTACGCCAACGCTTTAGGGGGAGTGTGCGTGTGAGGGCGCGGGTTCGTGTTAGCGTACGGGTTAGGATTAGGGGACGTGTGAGGGTCAGGCTTCGGGGAAGGGTTAGGGTTAGGGTTCGGGCTAGGGTTAGGGTTAGGGGATGGGGACGGTTTAGGGTCCAGGTGAGGGTACGGCAACGCTTTAGGGGGAGCGTGCGTGTGAGGGCGCGGGTTAGTGTTAGCGTACGGCTTAGGATTAGGGGACGGGTGAGGGTCAGGCTTCGGGGAAGGGTTAGGGGTAGGGTTCGGGCTAGGGTTAGGGTTAGGACCGGGGACGGTTTAGGGTCCAGGTGAGGGTACGGCAACGCTTTAGGGGGAGCGTGCGTGTGAGGGCGCGGGTTAGTGTTAGCGTACGGGTTAGGATTAGGGGACGGGTGAGGGTCAGGCTTCGGGGAAGGGTTAGCGTTAGGGTTCGGGCTAGGGTTAGGGTTAGGGGACGGGGACGGTTTAGGGTCCAGGTGAGGGTACGGCAATGCTTTAGGGGGAGCGTGCGTGTGAGGGCGTGGGTTAGTGTTAGCGTACGGGTTAGGATTAGGGGACGTGTGAGGGTCAGGCTTCGGGGAAGGGTTAGGGTTAGGGTTCGGGCTAGGGTTAGGGTTAGGGGATGGGGACGGTTTAGGGTCCAGGTGAGGGTACGGCAATGCTTTAGGGGGAGCGTGCGTGTGAGGGCGCGGGTTAGTGTTAGCGTACGGGTTAGGATTAGGGGACGGGTGAGGGTCAGGCTTCGGGGAAGTGTTAGGGGTAGGGTTCGGGCTAGGGTTAGGGTTAGGACCGGGGACGGTTTAGGGTCCAGGTGAGGGTACGGCAATGCTTTAGGGGGAGCGTGCGTGTGAGGGCGCGGGTTAGTGTTAGCGTACGGGTTAGGATTAGGGGACGGGTGAGGGTCAGGCTACGGGGAAGGGTTAGCGTTAGGGTTCGGGCTAGGGTTAGGCTTATGGTACGGGGACGGTTTAGGGTCCAGGTGAGGGTACGGCAACGCTTTAGGGGGAGCGTGCGTGTGAGGGCGCGGGTTCGTGTTAGCGTACGGGTTAGGATTAGGGGACGTGTGAGGTTCAGGCTTCGGGGAAGGGTTAGGGTTAGGGTTCGGGCTAGGGTTAGGGTTAGGGGATGGGGACGGTTAGGGTCCAGGTGAGGGTACGGCAACGCTTTAGGGGGAGCGTGCGTGTGAGGGCGCGGGTTAGTGTTAGCGTACGGGTTAGGATTAGGGGACGGGTGAGGGTCAGGCTTCGGGGAAGTGTTAGGGTTAGGTTTCGGGCTAGGGTTAGGGTTAGGACCGGGGACGGTTTAGGGTCCAGGTGAGGGTACGGCAACGCTTTAGGGGGAGCGTGCGTGTGAGGGCGCGGGTTAGTGTTAGCGTACGGGTTAGGATTACGGGACGGGTGAGGGTCAGGCTTCGGGGAAGGGTTAGGTTTAGGGTTCGGGCTAGGGTTAGGGTTAGGGGACGGGGACGGTTTAGGGTCCAGGTGAGGGTACGGCAACGCTTTAGGGGGAGCGTGCGTGTGAGGGCGCGGGTTAGTGTTAGCGTACGGGTTAGGATTAGGGGACGGTTGAGGGTCAGGCTTCGGGGAAGGGTTAGGGTTAGGGTTCGGGCTAGGGTTAGGGTTAGGACCGGGGACGGTTTAGGGTCCAGATGAGGGTACGGCAACGCTTTAGGGGGAGCATGCGTGTGAGGGCGCGGGTTAGTGTTAGCGTACGGGTTAGGATTAGGGGACGGGTGAGGGTCAGGCTTCGGGGAAGGGTTAGGGTTAGGGTTCGGACTAGGGTTAGGGTTAGGGGACGAGGACGGTTTAGGGTCCAGGTGAGGGTACGGCAACGCTTTAGGGGGAGCGTGCGTGTGAGGGCGCGGGTTAGTGTTACCGTACGGGTTAGGATTAGGGGATGTGTGAGGGTCAGGCTTCGGGGAAGGGTTAGGGTTAGGGTTCGGGCTAGGGTTAGGGTTAGAGGATGGGGACGGTTTAGGGTCCAGGTGAGGGTACGGCAACGCTTTAGGGGGAGCGTGCGTGTGAGGGCGCGGGTTAGTGTTAGCGTACGGGTTAGGATTAGGGGACGGTTGAGGGTCAGGCTTCGGGGAAGGGTTAGGGTTAGGGTTCGGGCTAGGGTTAGGGTTAGGACCGGGGACAGTTTAGGGTCCAGGTGAGGGTACGGCAACGCTTTAGGGGGAGCGTGCGTGTGAGGGCGCGGGTTAGTGTTAGCGTACGGGTTAGGATTAGGGGACGGGGGAGGGTCAGGCTTCGGGGAAGGGTTAGGGTAAGGGTTCGGGCTAGGGTTAGGGTTAGGGGACGGGGACGGTTTAGGGTCCAGGTGAGGGTACGGCAACGCTTTAGGGTGAGCGTGCGTGTGAGGGTGCGGGTTAGTGTTAGCGTACGGGTTAGGATTAGGGGACGGGTGAGGGTCAGGCTTCGGGGAAGGGTTAGGGTTCGGGCTAGGGTTAGGGTTAGGGGACAGGGACAGTTTAGGGTCCAGGTGAGGGTACGGCAACGCTTTAGGGGGAGCGTGCGTGTGAGGGCGCGGGTTAGTGTTAGCGTACGGGTTAGGATTAGGGGACGGGTGAGGGTCAGGCTTCGGGGAAGGGTTAGGGTTAGGGTTAGGGGACGGGGACGGTTTAGGGTCCAGGTGAGGGTACGGCAACGCTTTAGGGGAAGCGTGCGTGTGAGGGCGCGGGGTAGTGTTAACGTACGGGTTAGGATTAGGGGACGGGTGAGGGTCAGGTTTCGGGGAAGGGTTAGGGTTAGGGTTCGGGCTAGGGTTAGGGTTAGGGGATGGGGACGGTTTAGGGTCCAGGTGAGGGTACGCCAACGCTTTAGGGGGAGTGTGCGTGTGAGGGCGCGGGTTCGTGTTAGCGTACGGGTTAGGATTAGGGGACGTGTGAGCGTCAGGCTTCGGGGAAGGGTTAGGGTTAGGGTTCGGGCTAGGGTTAGGGTTAGGGGATGGGGACGGTTTAGGGTCCAGGTGAGGGTACGGCAACGCTTTAGGGGGAGCGTGCGTGTGAGGGCGCGGGTTAGTGTTAGCGTACGTGTTAGGATTAGGGGACGGGTGAGGGTCAGGCTTCGGGGAAGGGTTAGGGGTAGGGTTCGGGCTAGGGTTAGGGTTAGGACCGGGGACGGTTTAGGGTCCAGGTGAGGGTACGGCAACGCTTTAGGGGGAGCGTGCGTGTGAGGGCGCGGGTTAGTGTTAGCGTACGGGTTAGGATTAGGGGACGGGTGAGGGTCAGGCTTCGGGGAAGGGTTAGCGTTAGGGTTCGGGCTAGGGTTAGGGTTAGGGGACGGGGACGGTTTAGGGTCCAGGTGAGGGTACGGCAACGCTTTAGGGGGAGCGTGCGTGTGAGGGCGCGGGTTAGTGTTAGCGTACGGGTTAGGATTAGGGGACGTGTGAGGGTCAGGCTTCGGGGAAGGGTTAGGGTTAGGGTTCGGGCTAGGGTTAGGGTTAGGGGATGGGGATGGTTAGGGTCCAGGTGAGGGTACGGCAACGCTTTAGGGGGAGCATGCGTGTGAGTGCGCGGGTTAGTGTTAGCGTACGGGTTAGGATTAGGGGACGGGTGAGGGTCAGGCTTCGGGGAAGTGTTAGGGTTAGGGTTCGGGCTAGGGTTAGGGTTAGGACCGGGGACGGTTTAGGGTCCAGGTGAGGGTACGGCAACACTTTAGGGGGAGCGTGCGTGTGAGGGCGCGGGTTAGTGTTAGCGTACGGGTTAGGATTACGGGACGGGTGAGGGTCAGGCTTCGGGGAAGGGTTAGGGTTAGGGTTCGGGCTAGGGTCAGGGTTATGGGACGGGGACGGTTTAGGGTCCAGGTGAGGGTACGGCAACGCTTTAGGGGGAGCGTGCGTGTGAGGGCGCGGGTTAGTGTTAGCGTACGGGTTAGGATTAGGGGACGTGTGAGGGTCAGGCTTCGGGGAAGGGTTAGGGTTAGGGTTCGGGCTAGGGTTAGGGTTAGGGGATGGGGACGGTTTAGGGTCCAGGTGAGGGTACGGCAATGCTTTAGGGGGAGCGTGCGTGTGAGGGCGCGGGTTAGTGTTAGCGTACGGGTTAGGATTAGGGGACGGTTGAGGGTCAGGCTTCGGGGAAGGGTTAGGGTTAGGGTTCGGGCTAGGGTTAGGGTTATGACCGGGGACGGTTTAGGGTCCAGGTGAGGGTACGGCAACGCTTTAGTGGGAGCGTGCGTGTGAGGGCGCAGGTTAGTGTTAGCGTACGGGTTAGGATTAGGGGACGGGTGAGGGTCAGGCTTCGGGGAAGGGTTAGCGTTAGGGTTCGGGCTAGGGTTAGGGTTAGGGGACGGGGACGGTTTAGGGTCCAGGTGAGGGTATGGCAACGCTTTAGGGGGAGCGTGCGTGTGAGGGCGCGGGTTAGTGTTAGCGTACGGGTTAGGATTAGGGGACGTGTGAGGGTCAGGCTTCGGGGAAGGGTTAGGGTTAGGGTTCGGGCTAGGGTTAGGGTTAGGGAATGGGGACGGTTAGGGTCCAGGTGAGGGTACGGCAACGCTTTAGGGGGAGCATGCGTGTGAGGGCGCGGGTTAGTGTTAGCGTACGGGTTAGGATTAGGGGACGGGTGAGGGTCAGGCTTCGGGGAAGTGTTAGGGTTAGGGTTCGGGCTAGGGTTAGGGTTAGGACCGGGGACGGTTTAGGGTCCAGGTGAGGGTACGGCAACGCTTTAGGGGGAGCGTGCGTGTGAGGGCGCGGGTTAGCGTTAGCGTACTGGTTAGGATTACGGGACGGGTGAGGGTCAGGCTTCGGGGAAGGGTTAGGGTTAGGGTTCGGGCTAGGGTTAGGGTTAGGGGACGGGGACGGTTTAGGGTCCAGGTGAGGGTACGGCAACGCTTTAGGGGGAGCGTGCGTGTGAGGGCGCGGGTTAGTGTTAGCGTACGGGTTAGGATTAGGGGACGTGTGAGGGTCAGGCTTCGGGGAAGGGTTAGGGTTAGGGTTCGGGCTAGGGTTAGGGTTAGGGGATGGGGACGGTTTAGGGTCCAGGTGAGGGTACGGCAATGCTTTAGGGGGAGCGTGCGTGTGAGGGCGCGGGTTAGTGTTAGCGTACGGGTTAGGATTAGGGGACGTGTGAGGTTCAGGCTTCGGGGAAGGGTTAGGGTTAGGGTTCGGGCTAGGGTTAGGGTTAGGGGATGGGGACGGTTAGGGTCCAGGTGAGGGTACGGCAACGCTTTAGGGGGAGCGTGCGTGTGAGGGCGCGGGTTAGTGTTAGCGTACGGGTTAGGATTAGGGAACGGGTGAGGGTCAGGCTTCGGGGAAGTGTTAGGGTTAGGGTTCGGGCTAGGGTTAGGGTTAGGACCGGGGACGGTTTAGGGTCCAGGTGAGGGTACGGCAACGCTTTAGGGGGAGCGTGCGTGTGAGGGCGCGGGTCAGTGTTAGCGTACGGGTTAGGATTACGGGACGGGTGAGGGTCAGGCTTCGGGGAAGGGTTAGGTTTAGGGTTCGGGCTAGGGTTAGGGTTAGGGGACGGGGACGGTTTAGGGTCCAGGTGAGGGTACGGCAATGCTTTAGGGGGAGCGTGCGTGTGAGGGCGCGGGTTAGTGTTAGCGTACGGGTTAGGATTAGGGGACGTGTGAGGGTCAGGCTTCGGGGAAGGTTTAGGGTTAGGGTTCGGGCTAGGGTTAGGGTTAGGGGATGGGGACGGTTTAGGGTCCAGGTGAGGGTACGGCAATGCTTTAGGGGGAGCGTGCGTGTGAGGGCGCGGGTTAGTGTTAGCGTACGGGTTAGGATTAGGGGACGGTTGAGGGTCAGGCTTCGGGGAAGGGTTAGGGTTAGGGTTCGGGCTAGGGTTAGGGTTAGGACCGGGGACGGTTTAGGGTCCAGGTAAGGGTACGGCAACGCTTTAGGGGGAGCATGCGTGTGAGGGCGCGGGTTAGTGTTAGCGTACGGGTTAGGATTAGGGGACGGGTGAGGGTCAGGCTTCGGGGAAGGGTTAGGGTTAAGGTTCGGGCTAGGGTTAGGGTTAGGGGACGGGGACGGTTTAGGGTCCAGGTGAGGGTACGGCAACGCTTTAGGGGGAGCGTGCGTGTGAGGGCGCGGGTTAGTGTTAGCGTACGGGTTACGATTAGGGGACGTGTGAGGGTCAGGCTTCGGGGAAGGGTTATGGTTAGGGTTCGGGCTAGGGTTAGGGTTAGGACCGGGGACGGTTTAGGGTCCAGGTGAGGGTACGGCAACGCTTTAGGGGGAGCGTGCGTGTGAGGGCGCGGGTTAGTGTTAGCGTACGTGTTAGGATTAGGGGACGGGTGAGGGTCAGGCTTCGGGGAAGGGTTAGGGGTAGGGTTCGGGCTAGGGTTAGGGTTAGGACCGGGGACGGTTTAGGGTCCAGGTGAGGGTACGGCAACGCTTTAGGGGGAGCGTGCGTGTGAGGGCGCGGGTTAGTGTTAGCGTACGGGTTAGGATTAGGGGACGGGTGAGGGTCAGGCTTCGGGGAAGGGTTAGCGTTAGGGTTCGGGCTAGGGTTAGGGTTAGGGGATGGGGACGGTTTAGGGTCCAGGTGAGGGTACGGCAATGCTTTAGGGGGAGCGTGCGTGTGAGGGCGCGGGTTAGTGTTAGCGTACGGGTTAGGATTAGGGGACGGTTGAGGGTCAGGCTTCGGGGAAGGGTTAGGGTTATGGTTCGGGCTAGGGTTAGGGTTATGACCGGGGACGGTTTAGGGTCCAGGTGAGGGTACGGCAACGCTTTAGGGGGAGCGTGCGTGTGAGGGCGCGGGTTAGTGTTAGCGTACGGGTTAGGATTAGGGGACGTGTGAGGGTCAGGCTTCGGGGAAGGGTTAGGGTTAGGGTTCGGGCTAGGGTTAGGGTTAGGGGATGGGGATGGTTAGGGTCCAGGTGAGGGTACGGCAATGCTTTAGGGGGAGCATGCGTGTGAGTGCGCGGGTTAGTGTTAGCGTACGGGTTAGGATTAGGGGACGGGTGAGGGTCAGGCTTCGGGGAAGTGTTAGGGTTAGGGTTCGGGCTAGGGTTAGGGTTAGGACCGGGGACGGTTTAGGGTCCAGGTGAGGGTACGGCAACACTTTAGGGGGAGCGTGCGTGTGAGGGCGCGGGTTAGTGTTAGCGTACGGGTTAGGATTACGGGACGGGTGAGGGTCAGGCTTCGGGGAAGGGTTAGGGTTAGGGTTCGGGCTAGGGTCAGGGTTAGGGGACGGGGACGGTTTAGGGTCCAGGTGAGGGTACGGCAACGCTTTAGGGGGAGCGTGCGTGTGAGGGCGCGGGTTAGTGTTAGCGTACGGGTTAGGATTAGGGGACGTGTGAGGGTCAGGCTTCGGGGAAGGGTTAGGGTTAGGGTTCGGGCTAGGGTTAGGGTTAGGGGATGGGGACGGTTTAGGGTCCAGGTGAGGGTACGGCAATGCTTTAGGGGGAGCGTGCGTGTGAGGGCGCGGGTTAGTGTTAGCGTACGGGTTAGGATTAGGGGACGGTTGAGGGTCAGGCTTCGGGGAAGGGTTAGGGTTAGGGTTCGGGCTAGGGTTAGGGTTATGACCGGGGACGGTTTAGGGTCCAGGTGAGGGTACGGCAACGCTTTAGGGGGAGCGTGCGTGTGAGGGCGCAGGTTAGTGTTAGCGTACGGGTTAGGATTAGGGGACGGGTGAGGGTCAGGCTTCGGGGAAGGGTTAGCGTTAGGGTTCGGGCTAGGGTTAGGGTTAGGGGACGGGGACGGTTTAGGGTCCAGGTGAGGGTATGGCAACGCTTTAGGGGGAGCGTGCGTGTGAGGGCGCGGGTTAGTGTTAGCGTACGGGTTAGGATTAGGGGACGTGTGAGGGTCAGGCTTCGGGGAAGGGTTAGGGTTAGGGTTCGGTCTAGGGTTAGGGTTAGGGAATGGGGACGGTTAGGGTCCAGGTGAGGGTACGGCAACGCTTTAGGGGGAGCATGCGTGTGAGGGCGCGGGTTAGTGTTAGCGTACGGGTTAGGATTAGGGGACGGGTGAGGGTCAGGCTTCGGGGAAGTGTTAGGGTTAGGGTTCGGGCTAGGGTTAGGGTTAGGACCGGGGACGGTTTAGGGTCCAGGTGAGGGTACGGCAACGCTTTAGAGGGAGCGTGCGTGTGAGGGCGCGGGTTAGCGTTAGCGTACTGGTTAGGATTACGGGACGGGTGAGGGTCAGGCTTCGGGGAAGGGTTAGGGTTAGGGTTCGGGCTAGGGTTAGGGTTAGGGGACGGGGACGGTTTAGGGTCCAGGTGAGGGTACGGCAACGCTTTAGGGGGAGCGTGCGTGTGAGGGCGCGGGTTAGTGTTAGCGTACGGGTTAGGATTAGGGGACGTGTGAGGGTCAGGCTTCGGGGAAGGGTTAGGGTTAGGGTTCGGGCTAGGGTTAGGGTTAGGGGATGGGGACGGTTTAGGGTCCAGGTGAGGGTACGGCAATGCTTTAGGGGGAGCGTGCGTGTGAGGGCGCGGGTTAGTGTTAGCGTACGGGTTAGGATTAGGGGACGTGTGAGGTTCAGGCTTCGGGGAAGGGTTAGGGTTAGGGTTCGGGCTAGGGTTAGGGTTAGGGGATGGGGACGGTTAGGGTCCAGGTGAGGGTACGGCAACGCTTTAGGGGGAGCGTGCGTGTGAGGGCGCGGGTTAGTGTTAGCGTACGGGTTAGGATTAGGGAACGGGTGAGGGTCAGGCTTCGGGGAAGTGTTAGGGTTAGGGTTCGGGCTAGGGTTAGGGTTAGGACCGGGGACGGTTTAGGGTCCAGGTGAGGGTACGGCAACGCTTTAGGGGGAGCGTGCGTGTGAGGGCGCGGGTCAGTGTTAGCGTACGGGTTAGGATTACGGGACGGGTGAGGGTCAGGCTTCGGGGAAGGGTTAGGTTTAGGGTTCGGGCTAGGGTTAGGGTTAGGGGACGGGGACGGTTTAGGGTCCAGGTGAGGGTACGGCAATGCTTTAGGGGGAGCGTGCGTGTGAGGGCGCGGGTTAGTGTTAGCGTACGGGTTAGGATTAGGGGACGTGTGAGGGTCAGGCTTCGGGGAAGGTTTAGGGTTAGGGTTCGGGCTAGGGTTAGGGTTAGGGGATGGGGACGGTTTAGGGTCCAGGTGAGGGTACGGCAATGCTTTAGGGGGAGCGTGCGTGTGAGGGCGCGGGTTAGTGTTAGCGTACGGGTTAGGATTAGGGGACGGTTGAGGGTCAGGCTTCGGGGAAGGGTTAGGGTTAGGGTTCGGGCTAGGGTTAGGGTTAGGACCGGGGACGGTTTAGGGTCCAGGTAAGGGTACGGCAACGCTTTAGGGGGAGCATGCGTGTGAGGGCGCGGGTTAGTGTTAGCGTACGGGTTAGGATTAGGGGACGGGTGAGGGTCAGGCTTCGGGGAAGGGTTAGGGTTAGGGTTCGGGCTAGGGTTAGGGTTAGGGGACGGGGACGGTTTAGGGTCCAGGTGAGGGTACGGCAACGCTTTAGGGGGAGCGTGCGTGTGAGGGCGCGGGTTAGTGTTAGCGTACGGGTTAGGATTAGGGGACGGGCGAGGGTCAGGCTTCGGGGAAGGGTTAGGGTTAGGGTTCCGGCTAGGGTTAGGGTTAGGGGACGGGGACGGTTTAGGGTCCAGGTGAGGGTACGGCAACGTTTTAGGGGGAGCGTGCGTGTGAGGGTGCGGGTTAGTGTTAGCGTACGGGTTAGGATTAGGGGACGGGTGAGGGTCAGGCTTCGGGGAAGGGTTAGGGTTAGGGTTAGGGGACGGGGACGGTTTAGGGTCCAGGTGAGGGTACGGCAACGCTTTAGGGGAAGCGTGCGTGTGAGGGCGCGGGGTAGTGTTAACGTACGGGTTAGGATTAGGGGACGGGTGAGGGTCAGGTTTCGGGGAAGGGTTAGGGTTAGGGTTCGGGCTAGGGTTAGGGTTAGGGGACGGGGACAGTTTAGGGTCCAGGTGAGGGTACGCCAACGCTTTAGGGGGAGTGTGCGTGTGAGGGCGCGGGTTCGTGTTAGCGTACGGGTTAGGATTAGGGGACGTGTGAGGGTCAGGCTTCGGGGAAGGGTTAGGGTTAGGGTTCGGGCTAGGGTTAGGGTTAGGGGATGGGGACGGTTTAGGGTCCAGGTGAGGGTACGGCAACGCTTTAGGGGGAGCGTGCGTGTGAGGGCGCGGGTTAGTGTTAGCGTACGGCTTAGGATTAGGGGACGGGTGAGGGTCAGGCTTCGGGGAAGGGTTAGGGGTAGGGTTCGGGCTAGGGTTAGGGTTAGGACCGGGGACGGTTTAGGGTCCAGGTGAGGGTACGGCAACGCTTTAGGGGGAGCGTGCGTGTGAGGGCGCGGGTTAGTGTTAGCGTACGGGTTAGGATTAGGGGACGGGTGAGGGTCAGGCTTCGGGGAAGGGTTAGCGTTAGGGTTCGGGCTAGGGTTAGGGTTAGGGGACGGGGACGGTTTAGGGTCCAGGTGAGGGTACGGCAATGCTTTAGGGGGAGCGTGCGTGTGAGGGCGTGGGTTAGTGTTAGCGTACGGGTTAGGATTAGGGGACGTGTGAGGGTCAGGCTTCGGGGAAGGGTTAGGGTTAGGGTTCGGGCTAGGGTTAGGGTTAGGGGATGGGGACGGTTTAGGGTCCAGGTGAGGGTACGGCAATGCTTTAGGGGGAGCGTGCGTGTGAGGGCGCGGGTTAGTGTTAGCGTACGGGTTAGGATTAGGGGACGGGTGAGGGTCAGGCTTCGGGGAAGTGTTAGGGGTAGGGTTCGGGCTAGGGTTAGGGTTAGGACCGGGGACGGTTTAGGGTCCAGGTGAGGGTACGGCAATGCTTTAGGGGGAGCGTGCGTGTGAGGGCGCGGGTTAGTGTTAGCGTACGGGTTAGGATTAGGGGACGGGTGAGGGTCAGGCTACGGGGAAGGGTTAGCGTTAGGGTTCGGGCTAGGGTTAGGCTTATGGGACGGGGACGGTTTAGGGTCCAGGTGAGGGTACGGCAACGCTTTAGGGGGAGCGTGCGTGTGAGGGCGCGGGTTCGTGTTAGCGTACGGGTTAGGATTAGGGGACGTGTGAGGTTCAGGCTTCGGGGAAGGGTTAGGGTTAGGGTTCGGGCTAGGGTTAGGGTTAGGGGATGGGGACGGTTAGGGTCCAGGTGAGGGTACGGCAACGCTTTAGGGGGAGCGTGCGTGTGAGGGCGCGGGTTAGTGTTAGCATACGGGTTAGGATTAGGGGACGGGTGAGGGTCAGGCTTCGGGGAAGTGTTAGGGTTAGGTTTCGGGCTAGGGTTAGGGTTAGGACCGGGGACGGTTTAGGGTCCAGGTGAGGGTACGGCAACGCTTTAGGGGGAGCGTGCGTGTGAGGGCGCGGGTTAGTGTTAGCGTACGGGTTAGGATTACGGGACGGGTGAGGGTCAGGCTTCGGGGAAGGGTTAGGTTTAGGGTTCGGGCTAGGGTTAGGGTTAGGGGACGGGGACGGTTTAGGGTCCAGGTGAGGGTACGGCAACGCTTTAGGGGGAGCGTGCGTGTGAGGGCGCGGGTTAGTGTTAGCGTACGGGTTAGGATTAGGGGACGGTTGAGGGTCAGGCTTCGGGGAAGGGTTAGGGTTAGGGTTCGGGCTAGGGTTAGGGTTAGGACCGGGGACGGTTTAGGGTCCAGATGAGGGTACGGCAACGCTTTAGGGGGAGCATGCGTGTGAGGGCGCGGGTTAGTGTTAGCGTACGGGTTAGGATTAGGGGACGGGTGAGGGTCAGGCTTCGGGGAAGGGTTAGGGTTAGGGTTCGGACTAGGGTTAGGGTTAGGGGACGGGGACGGTTTAGGGTCCAGGTGAGGGTACGGCAACGCTTTAGGGGGAGCGTGCGTGTGAGGGCGCGGGTTAGTGTTACCGTACGGGTTAGGATTAGGGGATGTGTGAGGGTCAGGCTTCGGGGAAGGGTTAGGGTTAGGGTTCGGGCTAGGGTTAGGGTTAGAGGATGGGGACGGTTTAGGGTCCAGGTGAGGGTACGGCAACGCTTTAGGGGGAGCGTGCGTGTGAGGGCGCGGGTTAGTGTTAGCGTACGGGTTAGGATTAGGGGACGGTTGAGGGTCAGGCTTCGGGGAAGGGTTAGGGTTAGGGTTCGGGCTAGGGTTAGGGTTAGGACCGGGGACGGTTTAGGGTCCAGGTGAGGGTACGGCAACGCTTTAGGGGGAGCGTGCGTGTGAGGGCGCGGGTTAGTGTTAGCGTACGGGTTAGGATTAGGGGACGGGGGAGGGTCAGGCTTCGGGGAAGGGTTAGGGTAAGGGTTCGGGCTAGGGTTAGGGTTAGGGGACGGGGACGGTTTAGGGTCCAGGTGAGGGTACGGCAACGCTTTAGGGTGAGCGTGCGTGTGAGGGTGCGGGTTAGTGTTAGCGTACGGGTTAGGATTAGGGGACGGGTGAGGGTCAGGCTTCGGGGAAGGGTTAGGGTTCGGGCTAGGGTTAGGGTTAGGGGACAGGGACAGTTTAGGGTCCAGGTGAGGGTACGGCAACGCTTTAGGGGGAGCGTGCGTGTGAGGGCGCGGGTTAGTGTTAGCGTACGGGTTAGGATTAGGGGACGGGTGAGGGTCAGGCTTCGGGGAAGGGTTAGGGTTAGGGGATGGGGACGGTTTAGGGTCCAGGTGAGGGTACGGCAACGCTTTAGGGGGAGCGTGCGTGTGAGGGTGCGGGTTAGTGTTAGCGTACGGGTTAGGATTAGGGGACGGGTGAGGGTCAGGCTTCGGGGAAGGGTTAGGGTTAGGGTTAGGGGACGGGGACGGTTTAGGGTCCAGGTGAGGGTACGGCAACGCTTTAGGGGAAGCGTGCGTGTGAGGGCGCGGGGTAGTGTTAACGTACGGGTTAGGATTAGGGGACGGGTGAGGGTCAGGTTTCGGGGAAGGGTTAGGGTTAGGGTTCGGGCTAGGGTTAGGGTTAGGGGACGGGGACGGTTTAGGGTCCAGGTGAGGGTACGCCAACGCTTTAGGGGGAGTGTGCGTGTGAGGGCGCGGGTTCGTGTTAGCGTACGGGTTAGGATTAGGGGACGTGTGAGGGTCAGGCTTCGGGGAAGGGTTAGGGTTAGGGTTCGGGCTAGGGTTAGGGTTAGGGGATGGGGACGGTTTAGGGTCCAGGTGAGGGTACGGCAACGCTTTAGGGGGAGCGTGCGTGTGAGGGCGCGGGTTAGTGTTAGCGTACGTGTTAGGATTAGGGGACGGGTGAGGGTCAGGCTTCGGGGAAGGGTTAGGGGTAGGGTTCGGGCTAGGGTTAGGGTTAGGACCGGGGACGGTTTAGGGTCCAGGTGAGGGTACGGCAACGCTTTAGGGGGAGCGTGCGTGTGAGGGCGCGGGTTAGTGTTAGCGTACGGGTTAGGATTAGGGGACGGGTGAGGGTCAGGCTTCGGGGAAGGGTTAGCGTTAGGGTTCGGGCTAGGGTTAGGGTTAGGGGACGGGGACGGTTTAGGGTCCAGGTGAGGGTACGGCAACGCTTTAGGGGGAGCGTGCGTGTGAGGGCGCGGGTTAGTGTTAGCGTACGGGTTAGGATTAGGGGACGTGTGAGGGTCAGGCTTCGGGGAAGGGTTAGGGTTAGGGTTCGGGCTAGGGTTAGGGTTAGGGGATGGGGATGGTTAGGGTCCAGGTGAGGGTACGGCAACGCTTTAGGGGGAGCATGCGTGTGAGTGCGCGGGTTAGTGTTAGCGTACGGGTTAGGATTAGGGGACGGGTGAGGGTCAGGCTACGGGGAAGTGTTAGGGTTAGGGTTCGGGCTAGGGTTAGGGTTAGGACCGGGGACGGTTTAGGGTCCAGGTGAGGGTACGGCAACACTTTAGGGGGAGCGTGCGTGTGAGGGCGCGGGTTAGTGTTAGCGTACGGGTTAGGATTACGGGACGGGTGAGGGTCAGGCTTCGGGGAAGGGTTAGGGTTAGGGTTCGGGCTAGGGTCAGGGTTAGGGGACGGGGACGGTTTAGGGTCCAGGTGAGGGTACGGCAACGCTTTAGGGGGAGCGTGCGTGTGAGGGCGCGGGTTAGTGTTAGCGTACGGGTTAGGATTAGGGGACGTGTGAGGGTCAGGCTTCGGGGAAGGGTTAGGGTTAGGGTTCGGGCTAGGGTTAGGGTTAGGGGATGGGGACGGTTTAGGGTCCAGGTGAGGGTACGGCAATGCTTTAGGGGGAGCGTGCGTGTGAGGGCGCGGGTTAGTGTTAGCGTACGGGTTAGGATTAGGGGACGGTTGAGGGTCAGGCTTCGGGGAAGGGTTAGGGTTAGGGTTCGGGCTAGGGTTAGGGTTATGACCGGGGACGGTTTAGGGTCCAGGTGAGGGTACGGCAACGCTTTAGGGGGAGCGTGCGTGTGAGGGCGCAGGTTAGTGTTAGCGTACGGGTTAGGATTAGGGGACGGGTGAGGGTCAGGCTTCGGGGATGGGTTAGCGTTAGGGTTCGGGCTAGGGTTAGGGTTAGGGGACGGGGACGGTTTAGGGTCCAGGTGAGGGTATGGCAACGCTTTAGGGGGAGCGTGCGTGTGAGGGCGCGGGTTAGTGTTAGCGTACGGGTTAGGATTAGGGGACGTGTGAGGGTCAGGCTTCGGGGAAGGGTTAGGGTTAGGGTTCGGGCTAGGGTTAGGGTTAGGGAATGGGGACGGTTAGGGTCCAGGTGAGGGTACGGCAACGCTTTAGGGGGAGCATGCGTGTGAGGGCGCGGGTTAGTGTTAGCGTACGGGTTAGGATTAGGGGACGGGTGAGGGTCAGGCTTCGGGGAAGTGTTAGGGTTAGGGTTCGGGCTAGGGTTAGGGTTAGGACCGGGGACGGTTTAGGGTCCAGGTGAGGGTACGGCAACGCTTTAGGGGGAGCGTGCGTGTGAGGGCGCGGGTTAGCGTTAGCGTACTGGTTAGGATTACGGGACGGGTGAGGGTCAGGCTTCGGGGAAGGGTTAGGGTTAGGGTTCGGGCTAGGGTTAGGGTTAGGGGACGGGGACGGTTTAGGGTCCAGGTGAGGGTACGGCAACGCTTTAGGGGGAGCGTGCGTGTGAGGGCGCGGGTTAGTGTTAGCGTACGGGTTAGGATTAGGGGACGTGTGAGGGTCAGGCTTCGGGGAAGGGTTAGGGTTAGGGTTCGGGCTAGGGTTAGGGTTAGGGGATGGGGACGGTTTAGGGTCCAGGTGAGGGTACGGCAATGCTTTAGGGGGAGCGTGCGTGTGAGGGCGCGGGTTAGTGTTAGCGTACGGGTTAGGATTAGGGGACGTGTGAGGTTCAGGCTTCGGGGAAGGGTTAGGGTTAGGGTTCGGGCTAGGGTTAGGGTTAGGGGATGGGGACGGTTAGGGTCCAGGTGAGGGTACGGCAACGCTTTAGGGGGAGCGTGCGTGTGAGGGCGCGGGTTAGTGTTAGCGTACGGGTTAGGATTAGGGAACGGGTGAGGGTCAGGCTTCGGGGAAGTGTTAGGGTTAGGGTTCGGGCTAGGGTTAGGGTTAGGACCGGGGACGGTTTAGGGTCCAGGTGAGGGTACGGCAACGCTTTAGGGGGAGCGTGCGTGTGAGGGCGCGGGTCAGTGTTAGCGTACGGGTTAGGATTACGGGACGGGTGAGGGTCAGGCTTCGGGGAAGGGTTAGGTTTAGGGTTCGGGCTAGGGTTAGGGTTAGGGGACGGGGACGGTTTAGGGTCCAGGTGAGGGTACGGCAATGCTTTAGGGGGAGCGTGCGTGTGAGGGCGCGGGTTAGTGTTAGCGTACGGGTTAGGATTAGGGGACGTGTGAGGGTCAGGCTTCGGGGAAGGTTTAGGGTTAGGGTTCGGGCTAGGGTTAGGGTTAGGGGATGGGGACGGTTTAGGGTCCAGGTGAGGGTACGGCAATGCTTTAGGGGGAGCGTGCGTGTGAGGGCGCGGGTTAGTGTTAGCGTACGGGTTAGGATTAGGGGACGGTTGAGGGTCAGGCTTCGGGGAAGGGTTAGGGTTAGGGTTCGGGCTAGGGTTAGGGTTAGGACCGGGGATGGTTTAGGGTCCAGGTAAGGGTACGGCAACGCTTTAGGGGGAGCATGCGTGTGAGGGCGCGGGTTAGTGTTAGCGTACGGGTTAGGATTAGGGGACGGGTGAGGGTCAGGCTTCGGGGAAGGGTTAGGGTTAGGGTTCGGGCTAGGGTTAGGGTTAGGGGACGGGGACGGTTTAGGGTCCAGGTGAGGGTACGGCAACGCTTTAGGGGGAGCGTGCGTGTGAGGGCGCGGGTTAGTGTTAGCGTACGGGTTACGATTAGGGGACGTGTGAGGGTCAGGCTTCGGGGAAGGGTTATGGTTAGGGTTCGGGCTAGGGTTAGGGTTAGGACCGGGGACGGTTTAGGGTCCAGGTGAGGGTACGGCAACGCTTTAGGGGGAGCGTGCGTGTGAGGGCGCGGGTTAGTGTTAGCGTACGTGTTAGGATTAGGGGACGGGTGAGGGTCAGGCTTCGGGGAAGGGTTAGGGGTAGGGTTCGGGCTAGGGTTAGGGTTAGGACCGGGGACGGTTTAGGGTCCAGGTGAGGGTACGGCAACGCTTTAGGGGGAGCGTGCGTGTGAGGGCGCGGGTTAGTGTTAGCGTACGGGTTAGGATTAGGGGACGGGTGAGGGTCAGGCTTCGGGGAAGGGTTAGCGTTAGGGTTCGGGCTAGGGTTAGGGTTAGGGGACGGGGACGGTTTAGGGTCCAGGTGAGGGTACGGCAACGCTTTAGGGGGAGCGTGCGTGTGAGGGCGCGGGTTAGTGTTAGCGTACGGGTTAGGATTAGGGGACGTGTGAGGGTCAGGCTTCGGGGAAGGGTTAGGGTTAGGGTTCGGGCTAGGGTTAGGGTTAGGGGATGGGGATGGTTAGGGTCCAGGTGAGGGTACGGCAATGCTTTAGGGGGAGCATGCGTGTGAGTGCGCGGGTTAGTGTTAGCGTACGGGTTAGGATTAGGGGACGGGTGAGGGTCAGGCTTCGGGGAAGTGTTAGGGTTAGGGTTCGGGCTAGGGTTAGGGTTAGGACCGGGGACGGTTTAGGGTCCAGGTGAGGGTACGGCAACACTTTAGGGGGAGCGTGCGTGTGAGGGCGCGGGTTAGTGTTAGCGTACGGGTTAGGATTACGGGACGGGTGAGGGTCAGGCTTCGGGGAAGGGTTAGGGTTAGGGTTCGGGCTAGGGTCAGGGTTAGGGGACGGGGACGGTTTAGGGTCCAGGTGAGGGTACGGCAACGCTTTAGGGGGAGCGTGCGTGTGAGGGCGCGGGTTAGTGTTAGCGTACGGGTTAGGATTAGGGGACGTGTGAGGGTCAGGCTTCGGGGAAGGGTTAGGGTTAGGGTTCGGGCTAGGGTTAGGGTTAGGGGATGGGGACGGTTTAGGGTCCAGGTGAGGGTACGGCAATGCTTTAGGGGGAGCGTGCGTGTGAGGGCGCGGGTTAGTGTTAGCGTACGGGTTAGGATTAGGGGACGGTTGAGGGTCAGGCTTCGGGGAAGGGTTAGGGTTAGGGTTCGGGCTAGGGTTAGGGTTATGACCGGGGACGGTTTAGGGTCCAGGTGAGGGTACGGCAACGCTTTAGGGGGAGCGTGCGTGTGAGGGCGCAGGTTAGTGTTAGCGTACGGGTTAGGATTAGGGGACGGGTGAGGGTCAGGCTTCGGGGAAGGGTTAGCGTTAGGGTTCGGGCTAGGGTTAGGGTTAGGGGACGGGGACGGTTTAGGGTCCAGGTGAGGGTATGGCAACGCTTTAGGGGGAGCGTGCGTGTGAGGGCGCGGGTTAGTGTTAGCGTACGGGTTAGGATTAGGGGACGTGTGAGGGTCAGGCTTCGGGGAAGGGTTAGGGTTAGGGTTCGGGCTAGGGTTAGGGTTAGGGAATGGGGACGGTTAGGGTCCAGGTGAGGGTACGGCAACGCTTTAGGGGGAGCATGCGTGTGAGGGCGCGGGTTAGTGTTAGCGTACGGGTTAGGATTAGGGGACGGGTGAGGGTCAGGCTTCGGGGAAGTGTTAGGGTTAGGGTTCGGGCTAGGGTTAGGGTTAGGACCGGGGACGGTTTAGGGTCCAGGTGAGGGTACGGCAACGCTTTAGGGGGAGCGTGCGTGTGAGGGCGCGGGTTAGCGTTAGCGTACTGGTTAGGATTACGGGACGGGTGAGGGTCAGGCTTCGGGGAAGGGTTAGGGTTAGGGTTCGGGCTAGGGTTAGGGTTAGGGGACGGGGACGGTTTAGGGTCCAGGTGAGGGTACGGCAACGCTTTAGGGGGAGCGTGCGTGTGAGGGCGCGGGTTAGTGTTAGCGTACGGGTTAGGATTAGGGGACGTGTGAGGGTCAGGCTTCGGGGAAGGGTTAGGGTTAGGGTTCGGGCTAGGGTTAGGGTTAGGGGATGGGGACGGTTTAGGGTCCAGGTGAGGGTACGGCAATGCTTTAGGGGGAGCGTGCGTGTGAGGGCGCGGGTTAGTGTTAGCGTACGGGTTAGGATTAGGGGACGTGTGAGGTTCAGGCTTCGGGGAAGGGTTAGGGTTAGGGTTCGGGCTAGGGTTAGGGTTAGGGGATGGGGACGGTTAGGGTCCAGGTGAGGGTACGGCAACGCTTTAGGGGGAGCGTGCGTGTGAGGGCGCGGGTTAGTGTTAGCGTACGGGTTAGGATTAGGGAACGGGTGAGGGTCAGGCTTCGGGGAAGTGTTAGGGTTAGGGTTCGGGCTAGGGTTAGGGTTAGGACCGGGGACGGTTTAGGGTCCAGGTGAGGGTACGGCAACGCTTTAGGGGGAGCGTGCGTGTGAGGGCGCGGGTCAGTGTTAGCGTACGGGTTAGGATTACGGGACGGGTGAGGGTCAGGCTTCGGGGAAGGGTTAGGTTTAGGGTTCGGGCTAGGGTTAGGGTTAGGGGACGGGGACGGTTTAGGGTCCAGGTGAGGGTACGGCAATGCTTTAGGGGGAGCGTGCGTGTGAGGGCGCGGGTTAGTGTTAGCGTACGGGTTAGGATTAGGGGACGTGTGAGGGTCAGGCTTCGGGGAAGGTTTAGGGTTAGGGTTCGGGCTAGGGTTAGGGTTAGGGGATGGGGACGGTTTAGGGTCCAGGTGAGGGTACGGCAATGCTTTAGGGGGAGCGTGCGTGTGAGGGCGCGGGTTAGTGTTAGCGTACGGGTTAGGATTAGGGGACGGTTGAGGGTCAGGCTTCGGGGAAGGGTTAGGGTTAGGGTTCGGGCTAGGGTTAGGGTTAGGACCGGGGATGGTTTAGGGTCCAGGTAAGGGTACGGCAACGCTTTAGGGGGAGCATGCGTGTGAGGGCGCGGGTTAGTGTTAGCGTACGGGTTAGGATTAGGGGACGGGTGAGGGTCAGGCTTCGGGGAAGGGTTAGGGTTAGGGTTCGGGCTAGGGTTAGGGTTAGGGGACGGGGACGGTTTAGGGTCCAGGTGAGGGTACGGCAACGCTTTAGGGGGAGCGTGCGTGTGAGGGCGCGGGTTAGTGTTAGCGTACGGGTTACGATTAGGGGACGTGTGAGGGTCAGGCTTCGGGGAAGGGTTATGGTTAGGGTTCGGGCTAGGGTTAGGGTTAGGACCGGGGACGGTTTAGGGTCCAGGTGAGGGTACGGCAACGCTTTAGGGGGAGCGTGCGTGTGAGGGCGCGGGTTAGTGTTAGCGTACGTGTTAGGATTAGGGGACGGGTGAGGGTCAGGCTTCGGGGAAGGGTTAGGGGTAGGGTTCGGGCTAGGGTTAGGGTTAGGACCGGGGACGGTTTAGGGTCCAGGTGAGGGTACGGCAACGCTTTAGGGGGAGCGTGCGTGTGAGGGCGCGGGTTAGTGTTAGCGTACGGGTTAGGATTAGGGGACGGGTGAGGGTCAGGCTTCGGGGAAGGGTTAGCGTTAGGGTTCGGGCTAGGGTTAGGGTTAGGGGACGGGGACGGTTTAGGGTCCAGGTGAGGGTACGGCAACGCTTTAGGGGGAGCGTGCGTGTGAGGGCGCGGGTTAGTGTTAGCGTACGGGTTAGGATTAGGGGACGTGTGAGGGTCAGGCTTCGGGGAAGGGTTAGGGTTAGGGTTCGGGCTAGGGTTAGGGTTAGGGGATGGGGATGGTTAGGGTCCAGGTGAGGGTACGGCAATGCTTTAGGGGGAGCATGCGTGTGAGTGCGCGGGTTAGTGTTAGCGTACGGGTTAGGATTAGGGGACGGGTGAGGGTCAGGCTTCGGGGAAGTGTTAGGGTTAGGGTTCGGGCTAGGGTTAGGGTTAGGACCGGGGACGGTTTAGGGTCCAGGTGAGGGTACGGCAACACTTTAGGGGGAGCGTGCGTGTGAGGGCGCGGGTTAGTGTTAGCGTACGGGTTAGGATTACGGGACGGGTGAGGGTCAGGCTTCGGGGAAGGGTTAGGGTTAGGGTTCGGGCTAGGGTCAGGGTTAGGGGACGGGGACGGTTTAGGGTCCAGGTGAGGGTACGGCAACGCTTTAGGGGGAGCGTGCGTGTGAGGGCGCGGGTTAGTGTTAGCGTACGGGTTAGGATTAGGGGACGTGTGAGGGTCAGGCTTCGGGGAAGGGTTAGGGTTAGGGTTCGGGCTAGGGTTAGGGTTAGGGGATGGGGACGGTTTAGGGTCCAGGTGAGGGTACGGCAATGCTTTAGGGGGAGCGTGCGTGTGAGGGCGCGGGTTAGTGTTAGCGTACGGGTTAGGATTAGGGGACGGTTGAGGGTCAGGCTTCGGGGAAGGGTTAGGGTTAGGGTTCGGGCTAGGGTTAGGGTTATGACCGGGGACGGTTTAGGGTCCAGGTGAGGGTACGGCAACGCTTTAGGGGGAGCGTGCGTGTGAGGGCGCAGGTTAGTGTTAGCGTACGGGTTAGGATTAGGGGACGGGTGAGGGTCAGGCTTCGGGGAAGGGTTAGCGTTAGGGTTCGGGCTAGGGTTAGGGTTAGGGGACGGGGACGGTTTAGGGTCCAGGTGAGGGTATGGCAACGCTTTAGGGGGAGCGTGCGTGTGAGGGCGCGGGTTAGTGTTAGCGTACGGGTTAGGATTAGGGGACGTGTGAGGGTCAGGCTTCGGGGAAGGGTTAGGGTTAGGGTTCGGGCTAGGGTTAGGGTTAGGGAATGGGGACGGTTAGGGTCCAGGTGAGGGTACGGCAACGCTTTAGGGGGAGCATGCGTGTGAGGGCGCGGGTTAGTGTTAGCGTACGGGTTAGGATTAGGGGACGGGTGAGGGTCAGGCTTCGGGGAAGTGTTAGGGTTAGGGTTCGGGCTAGGGTTAGGGTTAGGACCGGGGACGGTTTAGGGTCCAGGTGAGGGTACGGCAACGCTTTAGGGGGAGCGTGCGTGTGAGGGCGCGGGTTAGCGTTAGCGTACTGGTTAGGATTACGGGACGGGTGAGGGTCAGGCTTCGGGGAAGGGTTAGGGTTAGGGTTCGGGCTAGGGTTAGGGTTAGGGGACGGGGACGGTTTAGGGTCCAGGTGAGGGTACGGCAACGCTTTAGGGGGAGCGTGCGTGTGAGGGCGCGGGTTAGTGTTAGCGTACGGGTTAGGATTAGGGGACGTGTGAGGGTCAGGCTTCGGGGAAGGGTTAGGGTTAGGGTTCGGGCTAGGGTTAGGGTTAGGGGATGGGGACGGTTTAGGGTCCAGGTGAGGGTACGGCAATGCTTTAGGGGGAGCGTGCGTGTGAGGGCGCGGGTTAGTGTTAGCGTACGGGTTAGGATTAGGGGACGTGTGAGGTTCAGGCTTCGGGGAAGGGTTAGGGTTAGGGTTCGGGCTAGGGTTAGGGTTAGGGGATGGGGACGGTTAGGGTCCAGGTGAGGGTACGGCAACGCTTTAGGGGGAGCGTGCGTGTGAGGGCGCGGGTTAGTGTTAGCGTACGGGTTAGGATTAGGGAACGGGTGAGGGTCAGGCTTCGGGGAAGTGTTAGGGTTAGGGTTCGGGCTAGGGTTAGGGTTAGGACCGGGGACGGTTTAGGGTCCAGGTGAGGGTACGGCAACGCTTTAGGGGGAGCGTGCGTGTGAGGGCGCGGGTCAGTGTTAGCGTACGGGTTAGGATTACGGGACGGGTGAGGGTCAGGCTTCGGGGAAGGGTTAGGTTTAGGGTTCGGGCTAGGGTTAGGGTTAGGGGACGGGGACGGTTTAGGGTCCAGGTGAGGGTACGGCAATGCTTTAGGGGGAGCGTGCGTGTGAGGGCGCGGGTTAGTGTTAGCGTACGGGTTAGGATTAGGGGACGTGTGAGGGTCAGGCTTCGGGGAAGGTTTAGGGTTAGGGTTCGGGCTAGGGTTAGGGTTAGGGGATGGGGACGGTTTAGGGTCCAGGTGAGGGTACGGCAATGCTTTAGGGGGAGCGTGCGTGTGAGGGCGCGGGTTAGTGTTAGCGTACGGGTTAGGATTAGGGGACGGTTGAGGGTCAGGCTTCGGGGAAGGGTTAGGGTTAGGGTTCGGGCTAGGGTTAGGGTTAGGACCGGGGACGGTTTAGGGTCCAGGTAAGGGTACGGCAACGCTTTAGGGGGAGCATGCGTGTGAGGGCGCGGGTTAGTGTTAGCGTACGGGTTAGGATTAGGGGACGGGTGAGGGTCAGGCTTCGGGGAAGGGTTAGGGTTAGGGTTCGGGCTAGGGTTAGGGTTAGGGGACGGGGACGGTTTAGGGTCCAGGTGAGGGTACGGCAACGCTTTAGGGGGAGCGTGCGTGTGAGGGCGCGGGTTAGTGTTAGCGTACGGGTTACGATTAGGGGACGTGTGAGGGTCAGGCTTCGGGGAAGGGTTATGGTTAGGGTTCGGGCTAGGGTTAGGGTTAGGACCGGGGACGGTTTAGGGTCCAGGTGAGGGTACGGCAACGCTTTAGGGGGAGCGTGCGTGTGAGGGCGCAGGTTAGTGTTAGCGTACGGGTTAGGATTAGGGGACGGGTGAGGGTCAGGCTTCGGGGAGGGTTAGGGGTAGGGTTCGGGCTAGGGTTAGGGTTAGGACCGGGGACGGTTTAGGGTCCAGGTGAGGGTACGGCAACGCTTTAGGGGGAGCGTGCGTGTGAGGGCGCGGGTTAGTGTTAGCGTACGGGTTAGGATTAGGGAACGGGTGAGGGTCAGGCTTCGGGGAAGGGTTAGCGTTAGGGTTCGGGCTAGGGTTAGGCTTAGGGGACGGGGACGGTTTAGGGTCCAGGTGAGGGTACGGCAACGCTTTAGGGGGAGCGTGCGTGTGAGGGCGCGGGTTCGTGTTAGCGTACGGGTTAGGATTAGGGAACGTGTGAGGTTCAGGCTTCGGGGAAGGGTTAGGGTTCGGGTTCGGGCTAGGGTTAGGGTTAGGGGATGGGGACGGTTAGGGTCCAGGTGAGGGTACGGCAACGCTTTAGGGGGAGCGTGCGTGTGAGGGCGCGGGTTAGTGTTAGCGTACGGGTTAGGATTAGGGGACGGGTGAGGGTCAGGCTTCGGGGAAGTGTTAGGGTTAGGGTTCGGGCTAGGGTTAGGGTTAGGACCGGGGACGGTTTAGGGTCCAGGTGAGGGTACGGCAACGCTTTAGGGGGAGCGTGCGTGTGAGGGCGCGGGTTAGTGTTAGCGTACGGGTTAGGATTAGGTGACGGTTGAGGGTCAGGCTTCGGGGAAGGGTTAGGGTTAGGGTTCGGGCTAGGGTTAGGGTTAGGACCGGGGACGGTTTAGGGTCCAGGTGAGGATACGGCAACGCTTTAGAGGGAGCATGCGTGTGAGGGCGCGGGTTAGTGTTAGCGTACGGGTTAGGATTAGGGGACGGGTGAGGGTCAGGCTTCGGGGAAGGGTTAGGGTTAGGGTTCGGGATAGGGTTAGGGTTAGGGGACGGGGACGGTTTAGGGTCCAGGTGAGGGTACGGCAACGCTTTAGGGGGAGCGTGCGTGTGAGGGCGCGGGTTAGTGTTACCGTACGGGTTAGGATTAGGGGACGTTGTGAGGGTCAGGCTTCGGGGAAGGGTTAGGGTTAGGGTTCGGGCTAGGGTTAGGGTTAGAGGATGGGGACGGTTTAGGGTCCAGGTGAGGGTACGGCAACGCTTTAGGGGGAGCGTGCGTGTGAGGGCGCGGGTTAGTGTTAGCGTACGGGTTAGGATTAGGGGACGGTTGAGGGTCAGGCTTCGGGGAAGGGTTAGGGTTAGGGTTCGGGCTAGGGTTAGGGTTAGGACCGGGGACGGTTTAGGGTCCATGTGAGGGTACGGCAACGCTTTAGGGGGAGCGTGCGTGTGAGGGCGCGGGTTAGTGTTAGCGTACGGGTTAGGATTAGGGGACGGGGGAGGGTCAGGCTTCGGGGAAGCGTTAGGGTAAGGGTTCGGGCTAGGGTTAGGGTTAGGGGACGGGGACGGTTTAGGGTCCAGGTGAGGGTACGGCAACGCTTTAGGGTGAGCGTGCGTGTGAGGGTGCGGGTTAGTGTTAGCGTACGGGTTAGGATTAGGGGACGGGTGAGGGTCAGGTTTCGGGGAAGGGTTAGGGTTCGGGCTAAGGTTAGGGTTAGGGGACGGGGACAGTTTAGGGTCCAGGTGAGGGTACGGCAACGCTTTAGGGGGAGCGTGCGTGTGAGGGCGCGGGTTAGTGTTAGCGTACGGGTTAGGATTAGGGGACGGGTGAGGGTCAGGCTTCGGGGAAGGGTTAGGGTTAGGGGACGGGGACGGTTTAGGGTCCAGGTGAGGGTACGGCAACGCTTTAGGGGGAGCGTGCGTGTGAGGGTGCGGGTTAGTGTTAGCGTACGGGTTAGGATTAGGGGACGGGTGAGGGTCAGGCTTCGGGGAAGGGTTAGGGTTAGGGTTAGGGGACGGGGACGGTTTAGGGTCCAGGTGAGGGTACGGCAACGCTTTAGGGGAAGCGTGCGTGTGAGGGCGCGGGGTAGTGTTAACGTACGGGTTAGGATTAGGGGACGGGTGAGGGTCAGGTTTCGGGGAAGGGTTAGGGTTAGGGTTCGGGAACGGGGACGGTTTAGGGTCCAGGTGACGGTACGCCAACGCTTTAGGGGGAGTGTGCGTGTGAGGGCGCGGGTTCGTGTTAGCGTACGGGTTAGGATTAGGGGACGTGTGAGGGTCAGGCTTCGGGGAAGGGTTAGGGTTCGGGTTCGGGCTAGGGTTAGTGTTAGGGGATGGGGACGGTTTAGGGTCCAGGTGAGGGTACGGCAACGCTTTAGGGGGAGCGTGCGTGTGAGGGCGCGGGTTAGTGTTAGCGTACGGGTTAGGATTAGGGGACGGTTGAGTGTCAGGCTTCGGGGAAGGGTTAGGGTTAGGGTTCGGGCTAGGGTTAGGGTTAGGGGATGGGGACGGTTAGGGTCCAGGTGAGGGTACGGCAACGCTTTAGGGGAAGCGTGCGTGTGAGGGCGCGGGGTAGTGTTAACGTACGGGTTAGGATTAGGGGACGGGTGAGGGTCAGGTTTCGGGGAAGGGTTAGGGTTAGGGTTCGGGCTAGGGTTAGGGTTAGGGGAAGGGGACGGTTTAGGGTCCAGGTGACGGTACGCCAACGCTTTAGGGGGAGTGTGCGTGTGAGGACGCGGGTTCGTGTTAGCGTACGGGTTAGGATTAGGGGACGTGTGAGGGTCAGGCTTCGGGGAAGGGTTTGTGTTAGGGTTCGGGCTAGGGTTAGGGTTAGGGGATAGGGACGGTTTAGGGTCCAGGTGAGGGTACGGCAACGCTTTAGGGGGAGCGTGCGTGTGAGGGCGCGGGTTAGTGTTAGCGTACGGGTTAGGATTAGGGGACGGGTGAGGGTCAGGCTTCGGGGAAGGGTTAGGGTTAGGGTTCGGGCTAGGGTTAGGGTTAGGGGATGGGGACGGTTAGGGTCCAGGTGAGGGTACGGCAACGCTTTAGGGGGAGCATGCGTGTGAGGGCGCGGGTTAGTGTTAGCGTACGGCTTAGGATTAGGGGACGGGTGAGGGTCAGGCTACGGGGAAGGGTTAGGGTTAGGGGACGGGGACGGTTTAGGGTCCAGGTGAGGGTACGGCAACGCTTTAGGGGAAGCGTGCGTGTGAGGGCGCGGGGTAGTGTTAACGTACGGGTTAGGATTAGGGGACGGGTGAGGGTCAGGTTTCGGGGAAGGGTTAGGGTTAGGGTTCGGGCTAGGGTTAGGGTTAGGGGACGGGGACGGTTTAGGGTCCAGGTGAGGGTACGCCAACGCTTTAGAGGGAGTGTGCGTGTGAGGGCGCGGGTTCGTGTTAGCGTACGTGTTAGGATTAGGGGACGTGTGAGGGTCAGGCTTCGGGGAAGGGTTAGGGGTAGTGTTCGGGCTAGGGTTAGGGTTAGGACCGGGGACGGTTTAGGGTCCAGGTGAGGGTACGGCAACACTTTAGGGGGAGCGTGCGTGTGAGGGCGCGGGTTAGTGTTAGCGTACAGGTTAGGATTAGGGGACGGGTGAGGGTCAGGCTTCGGGGAAGGGTTAGCGTTAGGGTTCGGGCTAGGGTTAGGGTTAGGGGACGGGGACGGTTTAGGGTCCAGGTGAGGGTACGGCAACGTTTTAGGGGGAGCGTGCGTGTGAGGGCGCGGGTTAGTGTTAGCGTACGGGTTAGGATTAGGGGACGTGTGAGGGTTAGGCTTCGGGGAAGGGTGAGGGTTAGGGTTCGGGCTAGGGTTAGGGTTAGGGGATGGGGACGGTTAGGGTCCAGATGAGGGTACGGCAACGCTTTAGGGGGAGCATGCGTGTGAGGGCGCGGGTTAGTGTTAGAGTACGGGTTAGGATTAGGGGACGGGTGAGGGTCAGGCTTCGGGGAAGTGTTAGGGTTAGGGTTCGGGCTAGGGTTAGGGTTAGGACCGGGGACGGTTTAGGGTCCAGGTGAGGGTACGGCAACGCTTTAGGGGGAGCGTGCGTGTGAGGGCGCGGGTTAGTGTTAGCGTACGGGTTAGGATTACGGGACGGGTGAGGGTCAGGCTTCGGGGAAGGGTTAGGGTTAGGGTTCGGGCTAGGGTTAGGGTTAGGGGACGGGGACGGTTTAGGGTCCAGGTGAGGGTACGGCAACGCTTTAGGGGGAGCGTGCGTGTGAGGGCGCGGGTTAGTGTTAGCGTACGGGTTAGGATTAGGGGACGTGTGAGGGTCAGGCTTCGGGGAAGGGTTAGGGTTAGGGTTCGGGCTAGGGTTAGGGTTAGGGGACGGGGACGGTTTAGGGTCCAGGTGAGGGTACGGCAACGCTTTAGGGTGAGCGTGCGTGTGAGGGTGCGGGTTAGTGTTAGCGTACGGGTTAGGATTAGGGGACGGGTGAGGGTCAGGTTTCGGGGAAGGGTTAGGGTTCGGGCTAAGGTTAGGGTTAGGGGACGGGGACAGTTTAGGGTCCAGGTGAGGGTACGGCAACGCTTTAGGGGGAGCGTGCGTGTGAGGGCGCGGGTTAGTGTTAGCGTACGGGTTAGGATTAGGGGACGGGTGAGGGTCAGGCTTCGGGGAAGGGTTAGGGTTAGGGGACGGGGACGGTTTAGGGTCCAGGTGAGGGTACGGCAACGCTTTAGGGGGAGCGTGCGTGTGAGGGTGCGGGTTAGTGTTAGCGTACGGGTTAGGATTAGGGGACGGGTGAGGGTCAGGCTTCGGGGAAGGGTTAGGGTTAGGGTTAGGGGACGGGGACGGTTTAGGGTCCAGGTGAGGGTACGGCAACGCTTTAGGGGAAGCGTGCGTGTGAGGGCGCGGGGTAGTGTTAACGTACGGGTTAGGATTAGGGGACGGGTGAGGGTCAGGTTTCGGGGAAGGGTTAGGGTTAGGGTTCGGGAACGGGGACGGTTTAGGGTCCAGGTGACGGTACGCCAACGCTTTAGGGGGAGTGTGCGTGTGAGGGCGCGGGTTCGTGTTAGCGTACGGGTTAGGATTAGGGGACGTGTGAGGGTCAGGCTTCGGGGAAGGGTTAGGGTTCGGGTTCGGGCTAGGGTTAGTGTTAGGGGATGGGGACGGTTTAGGGTCCAGGTGAGGGTACGGCAACGCTTTAGGGGGAGCGTGCGTGTGAGGGCGCGGGTTAGTGTTAGCGTACGGGTTAGGATTAGGGGACGGTTGAGTGTCAGGCTTCGGGGAAGGGTTAGGGTTAGGGTTCGGGCTAGGGTTAGGGTTAGGGGATGGGGACGGTTAGGGTCCAGGTGAGGGTACGGCAACGCTTTAGGGGAAGCGTGCGTGTGAGGGCGCGGGGTAGTGTTAACGTACGGGTTAGGATTAGGGGACGGGTGAGGGTCAGGTTTCGGGGAAGGGTTAGGGTTAGGGTTCGGGCTAGGGTTAGGGTTAGGGGAAGGGGACGGTTTAGGGTCCAGGTGACGGTACGCCAACGCTTTAGGGGGAGTGTGCGTGTGAGGACGCGGGTTCGTGTTAGCGTACGGGTTAGGATTAGGGGACGTGTGAGGGTCAGGCTTCGGGGAAGGGTTTGTGTTAGGGTTCGGGCTAGGGTTAGGGTTAGGGGATAGGGACGGTTTAGGGTCCAGGTGAGGGTACGGCAACGCTTTAGGGGGAGCGTGCGTGTGAGGGCGCGGGTTAGTGTTAGCGTACGGGTTAGGATTAGGGGACGGGTGAGGGTCAGGCTTCGGGGAAGGGTTAGGGTTAGGGTTCGGGCTAGGGTTAGGGTTAGGGGATGGGGACGGTTAGGGTCCAGGTGAGGGTACGGCAACGCTTTAGGGGGAGCATGCGTGTGAGGGCGCGGGTTAGTGTTAGCGTACGGCTTAGGATTAGGGGACGGGTGAGGGTCAGGCTACGGGGAAGGGTTAGGGTTAGGGGACGGGGACGGTTTAGGGTCCAGGTGAGGGTACGGCAACGCTTTAGGGGAAGCGTGCGTGTGAGGGCGCGGGGTAGTGTTAACGTACGGGTTAGGATTAGGGGACGGGTGAGGGTCAGGTTTCGGGGAAGGGTTAGGGTTAGGGTTCGGGCTAGGGTTAGGGTTAGGGGACGGGGACGGTTTAGGGTCCAGGTGAGGGTACGCCAACGCTTTAGAGGGAGTGTGCGTGTGAGGGCGCGGGTTCGTGTTAGCGTACGTGTTAGGATTAGGGGACGTGTGAGGGTCAGGCTTCGGGGAAGGGTTAGGGGTAGGGTTCGGGCTAGGGTTAGGGTTAGGACCGGGGACGGTTTAGGGTCCAGGTGAGGGTACGGCAACACTTTAGGGGGAGCGTGCGTGTGAGGGCGCGGGTTAGTGTTAGCGTACAGGTTAGGATTAGGGGACGGGTGAGGGTCAGGCTTCGGGGAAGGGTTAGCGTTAGGGTTCGGGCTAGGGTTAGGGTTAGGGGACGGGGACGGTTTAGGGTCCAGGTGAGGGTACGGCAACGTTTTAGGGGGAGCGTGCGTGTGAGGGCGCGGGTTAGTGTTAGCGTACGGGTTAGGATTAGGGGACGTGTGAGGGTTAGGCTTCGGGGAAGGGTGAGGGTTAGGGTTCGGGCTAGGGTTAGGGTTAGGGGATGGGGACGGTTAGGGTCCAGATGAGGGTACGGCAACGCTTTAGGGGGAGCATGCGTGTGAGGGCGCGGGTTAGTGTTAGAGTACGGGTTAGGATTAGGGGACGGGTGAGGGTCAGGCTTCGGGGAAGTGTTAGGGTTAGGGTTCGGGCTAGGGTTAGGGTTAGGACCGGGGACGGTTTAGGGTCCAGGTGAGGGTACGGCAACGCTTTAGGGGGAGCGTGCGTGTGAGGGCGCGGGTTAGTGTTAGCGTACGGGTTAGGATTACGGGACGGGTGAGGGTCAGGCTTCGGGGAAGGGTTAGGGTTAGGGTTCGGGCTAGGGTTAGGGTTAGGGGACGGGGACGGTTTAGGGTCCAGGTGAGGGTACGGCAACGCTTTAGGGGGAGCGTGCGTGTGAGGGCGCGGGTTAGTGTTAGCGTACGGGTTAGGATTAGGGGACGTGTGAGGGTCAGGCTTCGGGGAAGGGTTAGGGTTAGGGTTCGGGCTAGGGTTAGGGTTAGGGGATGGGGACGGTTTAGGGTCCAGGTGAGGGTACGGCAATGCTTTAGGGGGAGCGTGCGTGTGAGGGCGCGGGTTAGTGTTAGCGTACGGGTTAGGATTAGGGGACGGTTGAGGGTCAGGCTTCGGGGAAGGGTTAGGGTTAGGGTTCGGGCTAGGGTTAGGGTTAGGACCGGGGACGGTTTAGGGTCCAGGTGAGGGTACGGCAATGCTTTAGGGGGAGCGTGCGTGTGAGGGCGCGGGTTCGTGTTAGCGTACGGGTTAGGATTAGGGGACGTGTGAGGGTCAGGCTTCGGGGAAGGGTTAGGGTTAGGGTTCGGGCTAGGGTTATGGTTAGGGGATGGGGACGGTTAGGGTCCAGGTGAGGGTACGGCAACGCTTTAGGGGGAGCGTGCGTGTGAGGGCGCGGGTTAGTGTTAGCGTACGGGTTAGGATTAGGGGACGGGTGAGGGTCAGGCTTCGGGGAAGTGTTAGGGTTAGGGTTCGGGCTAGGGTTAGGGTTAGGACCGGGGACGGTTTAGGGTCCAGGTGAGGGTACGGCAACGCTTTAGGGGGAGCGTGCGTGTGAGGGCGCGGGTTAGTGTTAGCGTACGGGTTAGGATTACGGGACGGGTGAGGGTCAGGCTTCGGGGAAGGGTTAGGTTTAGGGTTCGGGCTAGGGTTAGGGTTAGGGGACGGGGACGGTTTAGGGTCCAGGTGAGGGTACGGCAACGCTTTAGGGGGAGCGTGCGTGTGAGGGCGCGGGTTAGTGTTAGCGTACGGGTTAGGATTAGGGGACGTGTGAGGGTCAGGCTTCGGGGAAGGGTTAGGGTTAGGGTTCGGGCTAGAGTTAGGGTTAGGGGATGGGGACGGTTTAGGGTCCAGGTGAGGGTACGGCAATGCTTTAGGGGGAGCGTGCGTGTGAGGGCACGGGTTAGTGTTAGCGTACGGGTTAGGATTAGGGGACGGGTGAGGGTCAGGCTTCGGGGAAGGGTTAGGGTTAGGGTTCGGGCTAGGTTTAGGGTTAGGACCGGGGACGGTTTAGGGTCCAGGTGAGGGTACGGCAACGCTTTAGGGGGAGCGTGCGTGTGAGGGCGCGGGTTAGTGTTAGCGTACGGGTTAGGATTAGGGGACGGGTGAGGGTCAGGCTTCGGGGAAGGGTTAGGGTTAGGGTTCGGGCTAGGGTTAGGGTTAGGGGATGGGGACGGTTAGGGTCCAGGTGAGGGTACGGCAACGCTTTAGGGGGAGCATGCGTGTGAGGGCGCGGGTTAGTGTTAGCGTACGGCTTAGGATTAGGGGACGGGTGAGGGTCAGGCTACGGGGAAGGGTTAGGGTTAGGGGACGGGGACGGTTTAGGGTCCAGGTGAGGGTACGGCAACGCTTTAGGGGAAGCGTGCGTGTGAGGGCGCGGGGTAGTGTTAACGTACGGGTTAGGATTAGGGGACGTGTGAGGGTCAGGCTTCGGGGAAGGGTTAGGGTTAGGGTTCGGGCTAGGGTTAGGGTTAGGGGATGGGGACGGTTTAGGGTCCAGGTGAGGGTACGGCAATGCTTTAGGGGGAGCGTGCGTGTGAGGGCGCGGGTTAGTGTTAGCGTACGGGTTAGGATTAGGGGACGGTTGAGGGTCAGGCTTCGGGGAAGGGTTAGGGTTAGGGTTCGGGCTAGGGTTAGGGTTAGGACCGGGGACGGTTTAGGGTCCAGGTGAGGGTACGGCAACGCTTTAGGGGGAGCGTGCGTGTGAGGGCGCAGGTTAGTGTTAGCGTACGGGTTAGGATTAGGGGACGGGTGAGGGTCAGGCTTCGGGGAAGGGTTAGGGGTAGGGTTCGGGCTAGGGTTAGGGTTAGGACCGGGGACGGTTTAGGGTCCAGGTGAGGGTACGGCAACGCTTTAAGGGGAGCGTGCGTGTGAGGGCACGGGTTAGTGTTAGCGTACGGGTTAGGATTAGGGGACGGGTGAGGGTCAGGCTTCGGGGAAGGGTTAGCGTTAGGGTTCGGGCTAGGGTTAGGCTTAGGAGACGGGGACGGTTTAGGGTCCAGGTGAGGGTACGGCAACGCTTTAGGGGGAGCGTGCGTGTGAGGGCGCGGGTTCGTGTTAGCGTACGGGTTAGGATTAGGGGACGTGTGAGGGTCAGGCTTCGGGGAAGGGTTAGGGTTAGGGTTCGGGCTAGGGTTATGGTTAGGGGATGGGGACGGTTAGGGTCCAGGTGAGGGTACGGCAACGCTTTAGGGGGAGCGTGCGTGTGAGGGCGCGGGTTAGTGTTAGCGTACGGGTTAGGATTAGGGGACGGGTGAGGGTCAGGCTTCGGGGAAGTGTTAGGGTTAGGGTTCGGGCTAGGGTTAGGGTTAGGACCGGGGACGGTTTAGGGTCCAGGTGAGGGTACGGCAACGCTTTAGGGGGAGCGTGCGTGTGAGGGCGCGGGTTAGTGTTAGCGTACGGGTTAGGATTACGGGACGGGTGAGGGTCAGGCTTCGGGGAAGGGTTAGGTTTAGGGTTCGGGCTAGGGTTAGGGTTAGGGGACGGGGACGGTTTAGGGTCCAGGTGAGGGTACGGCAACGCTTTAGGTGGAGCGTGCGTGTGAGGGCGCGGGTTAGTGTTAGCGTACGGGTTAGGATTAGGGGACGTGTGAGGGTCAGGCTTCGGGGAAGGGTTAGGGTTAGGGTTCGGGCTAGGGTTAGGGTTAGGGGATGGGGACGGTTTAGGGTCCAGGTGAGTGTACGGCAATGCTTTAGGGGGAGCGTGCGTGTGAGGGCACGGGTTAGTGTTAGCGTACGGGTTAGGATTAGGGGACGGGTGAGGGTCAGGCTTCGGGGAAGGGTTAGGGTTAGGGTTCGGGCTAGGTTTAGGGTTAGGACCGGGGACGGTTTAGGGTCCAGGTGAGGGTACGGCAACGCTTTAGGGGGAGCATGCGTGTGAGGGGGCGGGTTAGTGTTAGCATACGGGTTAGGATTAGGGGACGGGTGAGGGTCAGGCTTCGGGGAAGGGTTAGGGTTAGGGTTCGGGCTAGGGTTAGGGTTAGGGGACGGGGACGGTTTAGGGTCCAGGTGAGGGTACGGCAACGTTTTAGGGGGAGCGTGCGTGTGAGGGCGTGGGTTAGTGTTAGCGTACGGGTTAGGATTAGGGGACGTGTGAGGGTCAGGCTTCGGGGAAGGGTTAGGGTTAGGGTTCGGGCTAGGGTTAGGGTTAGAGGATGGGGACGGTTTAGGGTCCAGGTGAGTGTACGGCAATGCTTTAGGGGGAGCGTGCGTGTGAGGGCGCGGGTTAGTGTTAGCGTACGGGTTAGGATTAGGGGACGGTTGAGGGTCAGGCTTCGGGGAAGGGTTAGGGTTAGGGTTCGGGCTAGGGTTAGGGTTAGGACCGGGGACGGTTTAGGGTCCAGGTGAGGGTACGGCAACGCTTTAGGGGGAGCGTGCGTTTGAGGGCGCGGGTTAGTGTTAGCGTACGGGTTAGGATTAGGGGACGGGGGAGGGTCAGGCTTCGGGGAAGGGTTAGGGTAAGGGTTCGGGCTAGGGTTAGGGTTAGGGGACGGGGACGGTTTAGGGTCCAGGTGAGGGTACGGCAACGCTTTAGGGTGAGCGTGCGTGTGAGGGTGCGGGTTAGTGTTAGCGTACGGGTTAGGATTAGGGGACGGGTGAGGGTCAGGCTTCGGGGAAGGGTTAGCGTTAGGGTTCGGGCTAGGGTTAGGCTTAGGAGACGGGGACGGTTTAGGGTCCAGGTGAGGGTACGGCAACGCTTTAGGGGGAGCGTGCGTGTGAGGGCGCGGGTTCGTGTTAGCGTACGGGTTAGGATTAGGGGACGTGTGAGGGTCAGGCTTCGGGGAAGGGTTAGGGTTAGGGTTCGGGCTAGGGTTATGGTTAGGGGATGGGGACGGTTAGGGTCCAGGTGAGGGTACGGCAACGCTTTAGGGGGAGCGTGCGTGTGAGGGCGCGGGTTAGTGTTAGCGTACGGGTTAGGATTAGGGGACGGGTGAGGGTCAGGCTTCGGGGAAGGGTTAGGGTTAGGGTTCGGGCTAGGGTTAGGGTTAGGACCGGGGACGGTTTAGGGTCCAGGTGAGGGTACGGCAACGCTTTAGGGGGAGCGTGCGTGTGAGGGCGCGCGTTAGTGTTAGCGTACGGCTTAGGATTAGGGGACGGGTGAGTGTCAGGCTTCGGGGAAGGGTTAGGGTTAGGGTTCGGGCTAGGGTTAGGGTTAGGGGACGGGGACGGTTTAGGGTCCAGGTGAGGGTACGGCAACGCTTTAGGGGGAGCGTGCGTGTGAGGGCGCGGGTTAGTGTTAGCGTACGGGTTAGGGTTAGGGGACGGGTGAGGGTGAGGCTTCGGGGAAGGGTTAGGGTTAGGGCTCGGGCTAGGGTTAGGTTTAGGAGACGGGGACGGTTTAGTGTCCAGGTGAGGGTACGGCAACGCTTTAGGGGGAGCGTGCGTGTGAGGGCGCGGGTTAGTGTTAGCGTACGGGTTAGGATTAGGGGACGGGTGAGGGTCAGGCTTCGGGGAAGGGTTAGGGTTAGGGTTCGGGCTAGGGTTAGGGTTAGGGGACGGGGACGGTTTAGGGTCCAGGTGAGGGTACGGCAACGCTTTAGGGGGAGCGTGCGTGTGAGGCGCGGGTTAGTGTTAGCATATGGGTTAGGATTACGGGACGGGAGAGGGTCAGGTTTCGGGGAAGGGTTAGGGTTAGGGTTCGGGCTAGGGTTAGGGTTAGGGGACGGGGACGGTTTAGGGTCCAGGTGAGGGTACGGCAACGCTTTAGGGGGAGCGTGCATGTGAGGGCACGGGTTAGTGTTAGCGTACGGTTTAGGATTAGGGGACGAGTGAGGGTCAGGCTTCGGGGAAGGTTTAGGGTTAGGGTTCGGGCTAGGGTTAGGGTTAGGGGACGGGGACGGTTTAGGGTCCAGGTGAGTGTACGGCAACGCTTTAGGGGGAGCGTGCGTGTGAGGGCGCAGGTTAGTGTTAGCGTATGGGTTAGGATTAGGGGACGGGTGAGGGTCAGGCTTCGGGGAAGGGTTAGGGTTAGGGTTCGGGCTAGGGTTAGGGTTAGGGGACGGGGACGGTTTAGGGTCAAGGTGAGGGTACGGCAACGCTTTAGGGGGAGCGTGCGTGTGAGGGCGCGCGTTAGTGTTAGCGTACGGGTTAGGATTAGGGGACGGGTGAGGGTCAGGCTTCGGGGAAGGGTTAGGGTTAGGGTTCGGGCTAGGGTTAGGGTTAGGATCGGGGACGGTTTAGGGTCCAGGTGAGGGTACGGCCACGCTTTAGGAGGAGCGTGCGTGTGAGGGCGCGGGTTAGTGTTAGCGTACGGGTTAGGATTAGCGGACGGGTGAGGGTCAGGCTTCGGGGAAGGGTTAGGGTTAGGGTTCGGGCTAGGGTTAGGGTTAGGGGACGGGGACGGTTTAGGGTCCAGGTGAGGGTACGGCAACGCTTTAGGGGGAGCGTGCGTTTGAGGGCGCGGGTTAGTGTTAGCGTACGGGTTAGGATTAGGGGACGGGGGAGGGTCAGGCTTCGGGGAAGGGTTAGGGTAAGGGTTCGGGCTAGGGTTAGGGTTAGGGGACGGGGACGGTTTAGGGTCCAGGTGAGGGTACGGCAACGCTTTAGGGTGAGCGTGCGTGTGAGGGTGCGGGTTAGTGTTAGCGTACGGGTTAGGATTAGGGGACGGGTGAGGGTCAGGCTTCGGGGAAGGGTTAGGGTTCGCGCTAGGGTTAGGGTTAGGGGACGGGGACAGTTTAGGGTCCAGGTGAGGGTACGGCAACACTTTAGGGGGAGCGTGCGTGTGAGGGCGCGGGTTAGTGTTAGCGTACGGGTTAGGATTAGGGGACGGGTGAGGGTCAGGCTTCGGGGAAGGTTTAGGGTTAGGGGACGGGGACGGTTTAGGGTCCAGGTGAGGGTACGGCAACGCTTTAGGGGGAGCGTGCGTGTGAGGGCGCGGGTTAGTGTTAGCGTACGGGTTAGGATTAGGGGACGGGTGAGGGTCAGGCTTCGGGGAAGGGTTAGGGTTAGGGTTCGGGCTAGGGTTAGGGTTAGGGGACGGGGACGGTTTAGGGTCCAGGTGAGGGTACGGCAACGCTTTAGGGGGAGCGTGCGTGTGAGGGCGCGCGTTAGTGTTAGCGTACGGCTTAGGATTAGGGGACGGGTGAGTGTCAGGCTTCGGGGAAGGGTTAGGGTTAGGGTTCGGGCTAGGGTTAGGGTTAGGGGACGGGGACGGTTTAGGGTCCAGGTGAGGGTACGGCAACGCTTTAGGGGGAGCGTGCGTGTGAGGGCGCAGGTTAGTGTTAGCGTACGGGTTAGGATTAGGGGACGGGTGAGGGTCAGGCTTCGGGGAAGGGTTAGGGGTAGGGTTCGGGCTAGGGTTAGGGTTAGGACCGGGGACGGTTTAGGGTCCAGGTGAGGGTACGGCAACGCTTTAGGGGGAGCGTGCGTGTGAGGGCACGGGTTAGTGTTAGCGTACGGGTTAGGATTAGGGGACGGGTGAGGGTCAGGCTTCGGGGAAGGGTTAGCGTTAGGGTTCGGGCTAGGGTTAGGCTTAGGAGACGGGGACGGTTTAGGGTCCAGGTGAGGGTACGGCAACGCTTTAGGGGGAGCGTGCGTGTGAGGGCGCGGGTTCGTGTTAGCGTACGGGTTAGGATTAGGGGACGTGTGAGGGTCAGGCTTCGGGGAAGGGTTAGGGTTAGGGTTCGGGCTAGGGTTATGGTTAGGGGATGGGGACGGTTAGGGTCCAGGTGAGGGTACGGCAACGCTTTAGGGGGAGCGTGCGTGTGAGGGCGCGGGTTAGTGTTAGCGTACGGGTTAGGATTAGGGGACGGGTGAGGGTCAGGCTTCGGGTAAGTGTTAGGGTTAGGGTTCGGGCTAGGGTTAGGGTTAGGACCGGGGACGGTTTAGGGTCCAGGTGAGGGTACGGCAACGCTTTAGGGGGAGCGTGCGTGTGAGGGCGCGGGTTAGTGTTAGCGTACGGGTTAGGATTAGGGGACGGATGAGGGTCAGGCTTCGGGGAAGGGTTAGGGTTAGGGTTCGGGCTAGGGTTAGGGTTAGGACCGGGGACGGTTTAGGGTCCAGGTGAGGGTACGGCAACGCTTTAGGGGGAGCGTGCGTTTGAGGGCGCGGGTTAGTGTTAGCGTACGGGTTAGGATTAGGGGACGGGGGAGGGTCAGGCTTCGGGGAAGGGTTAGGGTAAGGGTTCGGGCTAGGGTTAGGGTTAGGGGACGGGGACGGTTTAGGGTCCAGGTGAGGGTACGGCAACGCTTTAGGGTGAGCGTGCGTGTGAGGGTGCGGGTTAGTGTTAGCGTACGGGTTAGGATTAGGGGACGGGTGAGGGTCAGGCTTTGGGGAAGGGTTAGGGTTCGCGCTAGGGTTAGGGTTAGGGGACGGGGACAGTTTAGGGTCCAGGTGAGGGTACGGCAACACTTTAGGGGGAGCGTGCGTGTGAGGGCGCGGGTTAGTGTTAGCGTACGGGTTAGGATTAGGGGACGGGTGAGGGTCAGGCTTCGGGGAAGGTTTAGGGTTAGGGGACGGGGACGGTTTAGGGTCCAGGTGAGGGTACGGCAACGCTTTAGGGGGAGCGTGCGTGTGAGGGCGCGGGTTAGTGTTAGCGTACGGGTTAGGATTAGGGGACGGGTGAGGGTCAGGCTTCGGGGAAGGGTTAGGGTTAGGGTTCGGGCTAGGGTTAGGGTTAGGACCGGGGACGGTTTAGGGTCCAGGTGAGGGTACGGCAACGCTTTAGGGGGAGCGTGCGTGTGAGGGCGCGCGTTAGTGTTAGCGTACGGCTTAGGATTAGGGGACGGGTGAGTGTCAGGCTTCGGGGAAGGGTTAGGGTTAGGGTTCGGGCTAGGGTTAGGGTTAGGGGACGGGGACGGTTTAGGGTCCAGGTGAGGGTACGGCAACGCTTTAGGGGGAGCGTGCGTGTGAGGGCGCGGGTTAGTGTTAGCGTACGGGTTAGGGTTAGGGGACGGGTGAGGGTGAGGCTTCGGGGAAGGGTTAGGGTTAGGGCTCGGGCTAGGGTTAGGTTTAGGGGACGGGGACGGTTTAGGGTCCAGGTGAGGGTACGGCAACGCTTTAGGGGGAGCGTGCGTGTGAGGGCGCGGGTTAGTGTTAGCGTACGGGTTAGGATTAGGGGACGGGTGAGGGTCAGGCTTCGGGGAAGGGTTAGGGTTAGGGTTCGGGCTAGGGTTAGGGTTAGGGGACGGGGACGGTTTAGGGTCCAGGTGAGGGTACGGCAACGCTTTAGGGGGAGCGTGCGTGTGAGGCGCGGGTTAGTGTTAGCATATGGGTTAGGATTACGGGACGGGAGAGGGTCAGGTTTCGGGGAAGGGTTAGGGTTAGGGTTCGGGCTAGGGTTAGGGTTAGGGGACGGGGACGGTTTAGGGTCCAGGTGAGGGTACGGCAACGCTTTAGGGGGAGCGTGCATGTGAGGGCACGGGTTAGTGTTAGCGTACGGTTTAGGATTAGGGGACGAGTGAGGGTCAGGCTTCGGGGAAGGTTTAGGGTTAGGGTTCGGGCTAGGGTTAGGGTTAGGGGACGGGGACGGTTTAGGGTCCAGGTGAGTGTACGGCAACGCTTTAGGGGGAGCGTGCGTGTGAGGGCGCAGGTTAGTGTTAGCGTATGGGTTAGGATTAGGGGACGGGTGAGGGTCAGGCTTCGGGGAAGGGTTAGGGTTAGGGTTCGGGCTAGGGTTAGGGTTAGGGGACGGGGACGGTTTAGGGTCCAGGTGAGGGTACGGCAACGCTTTAGGGGGAGCGTGCGTGTGAGGGCGCGCGTTAGTGTTAGCGTACGGGTTAGGATTAGGGGACGGGTGAGGGTCAGGCTTCGGGGAAGGGTTAGGGTTAGGGTTCGGGCTAGGGTTAGGGTTAGGATCGGGGACGGTTTAGGGTCCAGGTGAGGGTACGGCCACGCTTTAGGAGGAGCGTGCGTGTGAGGGCGCGGGTTAGTGTTAGCGTACGGGTTAGGATTAGCGGACGGGTGAGGGTCAGGCTTCGGGGAAGGGTTAGGGTTAGGGTTCGGGCTAGGGTTAGGGTTAGGGGACGGGGACGGTTTAGGGTCCAGGTGAGGGTACGGCAACGCTTTAGGGGGAGCGTGCGTTTGAGGGCGCGGGTTAGTGTTAGCGTACGGGTTAGGATTAGGGGACGGGGGAGGGTCAGGCTTCGGGGAAGGGTTAGGGTAAGGGTTCGGGCTAGGGTTAGGGTTAGGGGACGGGGACGGTTTAGGGTCCAGGTGAGGGTACGGCAACGCTTTAGGGTGAGCGTGCGTGTGAGGGTGCGGTTTAGTGTTAGCGTACGGGTTAGGATTAGGGGACGGGTGAGGGTCAGGCTTCGGGGAAGGGTTAGGGTTCGCGCTAGGGTTAGGGTTAGGGGACGGGGACAGTTTAGGGTCCAGGTGAGGGTACGGCAACACTTTAGGGGGAGCGTGCGTGTGAGGGCGCGGGTTAGTGTTAGCGTACGGGTTAGGATTAGGGGACGGGTGAGGGTCAGGCTTCGGGGAAGGTTTAGGGTTAGGGGACGGGGACGGTTTAGGGTCCAGGTGAGGGTACGGCAACGCTTTAGGGGGAGCGTGCGTGTGAGGGCGCGGGTTAGTGTTAGCGTACGGGTTAGGATTAGGGGACGGGTGAGGGTCAGGCTTCGGGGAAGGGTTAGGGTTAGGGTTCGGGCTAGGGTTAGGGTTAGGGGACGGGGACGGTTTAGGGTCCAGGTGAGGGTACGGCAACGCTTTAGGGGGAGCGTGCGTGTGAGGGCGCGCGTTAGTGTTAGCGTACGGCTTAGGATTAGGGGACGGGTGAGTGTCAGGCTTCGGGGAAGGGTTAGGGTTAGGGTTCGGGCTAGGGTTAGGGTTAGGGGACGGGGACGGTTTAGGGTCCAGGTGAGGGTATGGCAACGCTTTAGGGGGAGCGTGCGTGTGAGGGCGCAGGTTAGTGTTAGCGTACGGGTTAGGATTAGGGGACGGGTGAGGGTCAGGCTTCGGGGAAGGGTTAGGGGTAGGGTTCGGGCTAGGGTTAGGGTTAGGACCGGGGACGGTTTAGGGTCCAGGTGAGGGTACGGCAACGCTTTAGGGGGAGCGTGCGTGTGAGGGCACGGGTTAGTGTTAGCGTACGGGTTAGGATTAGGGGACGGGTGAGGGTCAGGCTTCGGGGAAGGGTTAGCGTTAGGGTTCGGGCTAGGGTTAGGCTTAGGAGACGGGGACGGTTTAGGGTCCAGGTGAGGGTACGGCAACGCTTTAGGGGGAGCGTGCGTGTGAGGGCGCGGGTTCGTGTTAGCGTACGGGTTAGGATTAGGGGACGTGTGAGGGTCAGGCTTCGGGGAAGGGTTAGGGTTAGGGTTCGGGCTAGGGTTATGGTTAGGGGATGGGGACGGTTAGGGTCCAGGTGAGGGTACGGCAACGCTTTAGGGGGAGCGTGCGTGTGAGGGCGCGGGTTAGTGTTAGCGTACGGGTTAGGATTAGGGGACGGGTGAGGGTCAGGCTTCGGGTAAGTGTTAGGGTTAGGGTTCGGGCTAGGGTTAGGGTTAGGACCGGGGACGGTTTAGGGTCCAGGTGAGGGTACGGCAACGCTTTAGGGGGAGCGTGCGTGTGAGGGCGCGGGTTAGTGTTAGCGTACGGGTTAGGATTACGGGACGGGTGAGGGTCAGGCATCGGGGAAGGGTTAGGTTTAGGGTTCGGGCTAGGGTTAGGGTTAGGGGACGGGGACGGTTTAGGGTCCAGGTGAGGGTACGGCAACGCTTTAGGGGGAGCGTGCGTGTGAGGGCGCGGGTTAGTGTTAGCGTACGGGTTAGGATTAGGGGACGTGTGAGGGTCAGGCTTCGGGGAAGGGTTAGGGTTAGGGTTCGGGCTAGGGTTAGGGTTAGGGGATGGGGACGGTTTAGGGTCCAGGTGAGGGTACGGCAATGCTTTAGGGGGAGCATGCGTGTGAGGGCACGGGTTAGTGTTAGCGTACGGGTTAGGATTAGGGGACGGGTGAGGGTCAGGCTTCGGGGAAGGGTTAGGGTTAGGGTTCGGGCTAGGGTTAGGGTTAGGACCGGGGACGGTTTAGGGTCCAGGTGAGGGTACGGCAACGCTTTAGGGGGAGCATGCGTGTGAGGGGGTGGGTTAGTGTTAGCATACGGGTTAGGATTAGGGGACGGGTGAGGGTCAGGCTTCGGGGAAGGGTTAGGGTTAGGGTTCGGGCTAGGGTTAGGGTTAGGGGACGGGGACGGTTTAGGGTCCAGGTGAGGGTACGGCAACGTTTTAGGGGGAGCGTGCGTGTGAGGGCGTGGGTTAGTGTTAGCGTACGGGTTAGGATTAGGGGACGTGTGAGGGTCAGGCTTCGGGGAAGGGTTAGGGTTAGGGTTCGGGCTAGGGTTAGGGTTAGAGGATGGGGACGGTTTAGGGTCCAGGTGAGGGTACGGCAATGCTTTAGGGGGAGCGTGCGTGTGAGGGCGCGGGTTAGTGTTAGCGTACGGGTTAGGATTAGGGGACGGTTGAGGGTCAGGCTTCGGGGAAGGGTTAGGGTTAGGGTTCGGGCTAGGGTTAGGGTTAGGACCGGGGACGGTTTAGGGTCCAGGTGAGGGTACGGCAACGCTTTAGGGGGAGCGTGCGTTTGAGGGCGCGGGTTAGTGTTAGCGTACGGGTTAGGATTAGGGGACGGGGGTGGGTCAGGCTTCGGGGAAGGGTTAGGGTAAGGGTTCGGGCTAGGGTTAGGGTTAGGGGACGGGGACGGTTTAGGGTCCAGGTGAGGGTACGGCAACGCTTTAGGGTGAGCGTGCGTGTGAGGGTGCGGGTTAGTGTTAGCGTACGGGTTAGGATTAGGGGACGGGTGAGGGTCAGGCTTCGGGGAAGGGTTAGGGTTCACGCTAGGGTTAGGGTTAGGGGACGGGGACAGTTTAGGGTCCAGGTGAGGGTACGGCAACACTTTAGGGGGAGCGTGCGTGTGAGGGCGCGGGTTAGTGTTAGCGTACGGGTTAGGATTAGGGGACGGGTGAGGGTCAGGCTTCGGGGAAGGTTTAGGGTTAGGGGACGGGGACGGTTTAGGGTCCAGGTGAGGGTACGGCAACGCTTTAGGGGGAGCGTGCGTGTGAGGGCGCGGGTTAGTGTTAGCGTACGGGTTAGGATTAGGGGACGGGTGAGGGTCAGGCTTCGGGGAAGGGTTAGGGTTAGGGTTCGGGCTAGGGTTAGGGTTAGGGGACGGGGACGGTTTAGGGTCCAGGTGAGGGTACGGCAACGCTTTAGGGGGAGCGTGCGTGTGAGGGCGCGCGTTAGTGTTAGCGTACGGCTTAGGATTAGGGGACGGGTGAGTGTCAGGCTTCGGGGAAGGGTTAGGGTTAGGGTTCGGGCTAGGGTTAGGGTTAGGGGACGGGGACGGTTTAGGGTCCAGGTGAGGGTACGGCAACGCTTTAGGGGGAGCGTGCGTGTGAGGGCGCGGGTTAGTGTTAGCGTACGGGTTAGGGTTAGGGGACGGGTGAGGGTGAGGCTTCGGGGAAGGGTTAGGGTTAGGGCTCGGGCTAGGGTTAGGTTTAGGGAACGGGGACGGTTTAGTGTCCAGGTGAGGGTACGGCAACGCTTTAGGGGGAGCGTGCGTGTGAGGGCGCGGGTTAGTGTTAGCGTACGGGTTAGGATTAGGGGACGGGTGAGGGTCAGGCTTCGGGGAAGGGTTAGGGTTAGGGTTCGGGCTAGGGTTAGGGTTAGGGGACGGGGACGGTTTAGGGTCCACGTGAGGGTACGGCAACGCTTTAGGGGGAGCGTGCGTGTGAGGCGCGGGTTAGTGTTAGCATATGGGTTAGGATTACGGGACGGGAGAGGGTCAGGTTTCGGGGAAGGGTTAGGGTTAGGGTTCGGGCTAGGGTTAGGGTTAGGGGACGGGGACGGTTTAGGGTCCAGGTGAGGGTACGGCAACGCTTTAGGGGGAGCGTGCATGTGAGGGCACGGGTTAGTGTTAGCGTACGGTTTAGGATTAGGGGACGAGTGAGGGTCAGGCTTCGGGGAAGGTTTAGGGTTGGGGTTCGAGCTAGGGTTAGGGTTAGGGGACGGGGACGGTTTAGGGTCCAGGTGAGTGTACGGCAACGCTTTAGGGGGAGAGTGCGTGTGAGGGCGCAGGTTAGTGTTAGCGTATGGGTTAGGATTAGGGGACGGGTGAGGGTCAGGCTTCGGGGAAGGGTTAGGGTTAGGGTTCGGGCTAGGGTTAGGGTTAGGGGACGGGGACGGTTTAGGGTCCAGGTGAGGGTACGGCAACGCTTTAGGGGGAGCGTGCGTGTGAGGGCGCGCGTTAGTGTTAGCGTACGGGTTAGGATTAGGGGACGGGTGAGGGTCAGGCTTCGGGGAAGGGTTAGGTTTAGGGTTCGGGCTAGGGTTAAGGTTAGGATCGGGGACGGTTTAGGGTCCAGGTGAGGGTACGGCAACGCTTTAGGAGGAGCGTGCGTGTGAGGGCGCGGGTTAGTGTTAGCGTACGGGTTAGGATTAGCGGACGGGTGAGGGTCAGGCTTCGGGGAAGGGTTAGGGTTAGGGTTCGGGCTAGGGTTAGGGTTAGGGGACGGGGACGGTTTAGGGTCCAGGTGAGGGTACGGCAACGCTTTAGGGGGAGCGTGCGTTTGAGGGCGCGGGTTAGTGTTAGCGTACGGGTTAGGATTAGCGGACGGGTGAGGGTCAGGCTTCGGGGAAGGGTTAGGGTTAGGGTTCGGGCTAGGGTTAGGGTTAGGGGACGGGGACGGTTTAGGGTCCAGGTGAGGGTACGGCAACGCTTTAGGGGGAGCGTGCGTGTGAGGGCGTGGGTTAGTGTTAGCGTACGGGTTAGGATTAGGGGACGGGGGAGTGTCAGGCTTCGGGGAAGGGTTAGGGTTAGGGTTCGGGCTAGGGTTAGGGTTAGGGGACGGGGACGGTTTAGGGTCCAGGTGAGGGTACGGCAACGCTTTAGGGGGAGCGTGCGTGTGAGGGCACGGGTTAGTGTTAGCGTACGGGTTAGGATTAGGGGACGGGTGAGGGTCAGGCTTCGGGGAAGAGTTAGGGTAAGGTTTCGGGCTAGGGTTATGGTTAGGGGACGGGGACGGTTTAGGGTCCAGGTGAGGGTACGGCAACGCTTTAGGGTGAGCGTGCGTGTGAGGGCGCGGGTTAGTGTTAGCGTACGGGTTAGGATTAGGGGACAGGTGAGGGTCAGGCTTCGGGGAAGGGTTAGGGTTAGGGTTCGGGCTAGGGTTAGGGTTAGGGGACGGGGACGGTTTAGGGTCCAGGTGAGGGTACGGCAACGCTTTAGGGGGAGCGTGCGTGTGAGGGCGCGGGTTAGTGTTAGCGTACGTGTTAGGATTAGGGGACGGGTGAGGGTGCGGCTTCGGGGAAGGGTTAGGGTTAGGGTTCGGGCTAGGGTTAGGTTTAGGGGACGGGGACGGTTTAGGGTCCAGGTGAGGGTATGGCAACGCTTTAGGGGGAGCGTCCGTGTGAGGGCGCGGGTTAGTGTTAGCGTACGGGTTAGGATTAGGGGACGGGTGAGGGTCAGGCTTCGGGGAAGGGTTAGGGTTAGGGTTCGGGCTATTGTTAGGTTTAGGGGACGGGGACGGTTTAGGGTCCAGGTGAGGGAACGGCAACACTTTAGGGGGAGCGTGCGTGTGAGGGCGCGGGTTAGTGTTAGCGTACGGGTTAGGATTAGGGGACGTGTGAGGGTCAGGCTTCGGGGAAGGGTTAGGGTTAGGGTTCGGGCTAGGGTTAGGGTTAGAGGATGGGGACGGTTTAGGGTCCAGGTGAGGGTACGGCAATGCTTTAGGGGGAGCGTGCGTGTGAGGGTGCGGGTTAGTGTTAGCGTACGGGTTAGGATTAGGGGACGGGTGAGGGTCAGGCTTCGGGGAAGGGTTAGGGTTCGCGCTAGGGTTAGGGTTAGGGGACGGGGACAGTTTAGGGTCCAGGTGAGGGTACGGCAACACTTTAGGGGGAGCGTGCGTGTGAGGGCGCGGGTTAGTGTTAGCGTACGGGTTAGGATTAGGGGACGGGTGAGGGTCAGGCTTCGGGGAAGGGTTAGCGTTAGGTTTCGGGCTAGGGTTAGGCTTAGGAGACGGGGACGGTTTAGGGTCCAGGTGAGGGTACGGCAACGCTTTAGGGGGAGCGTGCGTGTGAGGGCGCGGGTTCGTGTTAGCGTACGGGTTAGGATTAGGGGACGTGTGAGGGTCAGGCTTCGGGGAAGGGTTAGGGTTAGGGATCGGGCTAGGGTTATGGTTAGGGGATGGGGACGGTTAGGGTCCAGGTGAGGGTACGGCAACGCTTTAGGGGGAGCGTGCGTGTGAGGGCGCGGGTTAGTGTTAGCGTACGGGTTAGGATTAGGGGACGGGTGAGGGTCAGGCTTCGGGTAAGTGTTAGGGTTAGGGTTCGGGCTAGGGTTAGGGTTAGGACCGGGGACGGTTTAGGGTCCAGGTGAGGGTACGGCAACGCTTTAGGGGGAGCGTGCGTGTGAGGGCGCGGGTTAGTGTTAGCGTACGGGTTAGGATTACGGGACGGGTGAGGGTCAGGCATCGGGGAAGGGTTAGGTTTAGGGTTCGGGCTAGGGTTAGGGTTAGGGGACGGGGACGGTTTAGGGTCCAGGTGGGGGTACGGCAACGCTTTAGGGGGAGCGTGCGTGTGAGGGCGCGGGTTAGTGTTAGCGTACGGGTTAGGATTAGGGGACGTGTGAGGGTCAGGCTTCGGGGAAGGGTTAGGGTTAGGGTTCGGGCTAGGGTTAGGGTTAGGGGATGGGGACGGTTTAGGGTCCAGGTGAGGGTACGGCAATGCTTTAGGGGGAGCATGCGTGTGAGGGCACCGGTTAGTGTTAGCGTACGGGTTAGGATTAGGGGACGGGTGAGGGTCAGGCTTCGGGGAAGGGTTAGGGTTAGGGTTCGGGCTAGGGTTAGGGTTAGGACCGGGGACGGTTTAGGGTCCAGGTGAGGGTACGGCAAGGCTTTAGGGGGAGCATGCGTGTGAGGGGGCGGGTTAGTGTTAGCATACGGGTTAGGATTAGGGGACGGGTGAGGGTCAGGCTTCGGGGAAGGGTTAGGGTTAGGGTTCGGGCTAGGGTTAGGGTTAGGGGACGGGGACGGTTTAGGGTCCAGGTGAGGGTACGGCAACGTTTTAGGGGGAGCGTGCGTGTGAGGGCGCGGGTTAGTGTTAGCGTACGGGTTAGGATTAGGGGACGTGTGAGGGTCAGGCTTCGGGGAAGGGTTAGGGTTAGGGTTCGGGCTAGGGTTAGGGTTAGAGGATGGGGACGGTTTAGGGTCCAGGTGAGGGTACGGCAATGCTTTAGGGGGAGCGTGCGTGTGAGGGCGCGGGTTAGTGTTAGCGTACGGGTTAGGATTAGGGGACGGTTGAGGGTCAGGCTTCGGGGAAGGGTTAGGGTTAGGGTTCGGGCTAGGGTTAGGGTTAGGACCGGGGACGGTTTAGGGTCCAGGTGAGGGTACGGCAACGCTTTAGGGGGAGCGTGCGTTTGAGGGCGCGGGTTAGTGTTAGCGTACGGGTTAGGATTAGGGGACGGGGGAGGGTCAGGCTTCGGGGAAGGGTTAGGGTAAGGGTTCGGGCTAGGGTTAGGGTTAGGGGACGGGGACGGTTTAGGGTCCAGGTGAGGGTACGGCAACGCTTTAGGGTAAGCGTGCGTGTGAGGGTGCGGGTTAGTGTTAGCGTACGGGTTAGGATTAGGGGACGGGTGAGGGTCAGGCTTCGGGGAAGGGTTAGGGTTCGCGCTAGGGTTAGGGTTAGGGGACGGGGACAGTTTAGGGTCCAGGTGAAGGTACGGCAACACTTTAGGGGGAGCGTGCGTGTGAGGGCGCGGGTTAGTGTTAGCGTACGGGTTAGGATTAGGGGACGGGTGAGGGTCAGGCTTCGGGGAAGGTTTAGGGTTAGGGGACGGGGACGGTTTAGAGTCCAGGTGAGGGTACGGCAACGCTTTAGGGGGAGCGTGCGTGTGAGGGCGCGGGTTAGTGTTAGCGTACGGGTTAGGATTAGGGGACGGGTGAGGGTCAGGCTTCGGGGAAGGGTTAGGGTTAGGGTTCGGGCTAGGGTTAGGGTTAGGGGACGGGGACGGTTTAGGGTCCAGGTGACGGTACGGCAACGCTTTAGGGGGAGCGTGCGTGTGAGGGCGCGCGTTAGTGTTAGCGTACGGGTTAGGATTAGGGGACGGGTGAGGGTCAGGCTTCGGGGAAGGGTTAGGGTTAGGGTTCGGGCTAGGGTTAGGGTTAGGATCGGGGACGGTTTAGGGTCCAGGTGAGGGTACGGCAACGCTTTAGGAGGAGCGTGCGTGTGAGGGCGCGGGTTAGTGTTAGCGTACGGGTTAGGGTTAGGGGACGGGTGAGGGTCAGGCTTCGGGGAAGGGTTAGGGTTAGGGTTCGGGCTAGGGTTAGGGTTAGGGGACGGGGACGGTTTAGGGTCCAGGTGAGGGTACGGCAACGCTTTAGGGGGAGCGTGCGTGTGAGGGCGTGGGTTAGTGTTAGCGTACGGGTTAGGATTAGGGGACGGGGGAGTGTCAGGCTTCGGGGAAGGGTTAGGGTTAGGGTTCGGGCTAGGGTTAGGGTTAGGGGACGGGGACGGTTTAGGGTCCAGGTGAGGGTACGGCAACGCTTTAGGGGGAGCGTGCGTGTGAGGGCGCGGGTTAGTGTTAGCGTACGGGTTAGGATTACGGGACGGGTGAGGGTCAGGCATCGGGGAAGGGTTAGGTTTAGGGTTCGGGCTAGGGTTATGGTTAAGGGACGGGGACGGTTTAGGGTCCAGGTGAGGGTACGGCAACGCTTTAGGGTGAGCGTGCGTGTGAGGGCGCGGGTTAGTGTTAGCGTACGGGTTAGGATTAGGGGACAGGTGAGGGTCAGGCTTCGGGGAAGGGTTAGGGTTAGGGTTCGGGCTAGGGTTAGGGTTAGGGGACGGGGACGGTTTAGGGTCCAGGTGAGGGTACGGCAACGCTTTAGGGGGAGCGTGCGTGTGAGGGCGCGGGTTAGTGTTAGCGTACGTGTTAGGATTAGGGGACGGGTGAGGGTGCGGCTTCGGGGAAGGGTTAGGGTTAGGGTTCGGGCTAGGGTTAGGTTTAGGGGACCGGGACGGTTTAGGGTCCAGGTGAGGGTATGGCAACGCTTTAGGGGGAGCGTCCGTGTGAGGGCGCGGGTTAGTGTTAGCGTACGGGTTAGGATTAGGGGACGGGTGAGGGTCAGGCTTCGGGGAAGGGTTAGGGTTAGGGTTCGGGCTATTGTTAGGTTTAGGGGACGGGGACGGTTTAGGGTCCAGGTGAGGGAACGGCAACACTTTAGGGGAGCGTGCGTGTTAGGGCGCGGGTTAGTGTTAGCGTACGGGTTAGGATTAGGGGACGGTTGAGGGTCAGGCTTCGGGGAAGGGTTAGGGTTAGGGTTCGGGCTAGGGTTAGGGTTAGGACCGGGGACGGTTTAGGGTCCAGGTGAGGGTACGGCAACGCTTTAGGGTGAGCGTGCGTGTGAGGGCGCGGGTTAGTGTTAGCGTACGGGTTAGGATTAGGGGACGGGTGAGGGTCAGGCTTCGGGGAAGGGTTAGGGTTCGGGCTAGGGTTAGGGTTAGGGGACGGGGACGGTTTAGGGTCCAGGTGAGGGTACGGCAACGCTTTAGGGGGAGCGTGCGTGTGAGGGCGCGGGTTAGTGTTAGCGTACGGGTTAGGATTAGGGGACGGGTGAGGGTCAGGCTTCGGGGAAGGGTTAGGGTTAGGGTTCGGGCTAGGGTTAGGGTTAGGGGACGGGGACGGTTTAGGGTCCAGGTGAGGGTACGGCAACGCTTTAGGGGGAGCGTGCGTGTGAGGGCGCGCGTTAGTGTTAGCGTACGGCTTAGGATTAGGGGACGGGTGAGTGTCAGGCTTCGGGGAAGGGTTAGGTTTAGGGTTCTGGCTAGGGTTAGGGTTAGGGGACGGGGACGGTTTAGGGTCCAGGTGAGGGTACGGCAACGCTTTAGGGGGAGCGTGCGTGTGAGGGCGCGGGTTAGTGTTAGCGTACGGGTTAGGATTAGGGGACGGGTGAGGGTCAGGCTTCGGGGAAGGGTTAGGGTTAGGGGACGGGAACGGTTTAGGGTCCAGGTGAGGGTACGGCAACGCTTTAGGGGGAGCGTGCGTGTGAGGGCGCGGGTTAGTGTTAGCGTACGGGTTAGGATTAGGGGACGGGTGAGGGTCAGGCTTCGGGGAAGTTTTAGGGTTAGGGTTCGGGCTAGGGTTAGGGTTAGGGGACGGGGACGGTTTAGGGTCCAGGTGAGGGTACGGCAACGCTTTAGGGGGAGCGTGCGTGTGAGGGCGCGCGTTAGTGTTAGCGTACGGCTTAGGATTAGGGGACGGGTGAGTGTCAGGCTTCGGGGAAGGGTTAGGTTTAGGGTTCTGGCTAGGGTTAGGGTTAGGGGACGGGGACGGTTTAGGGTCCAGGTGAGGGTACGGCAACGCTTTAGGGGGAGCGTGCGTGTGAGGGCGCGGGTTAGTGTTAGCGTACGGGTTAGGATTAGGGGACGGGTGAGGGTGAGGCTTCGGGGAAGGGTTAGGGTTAGGGTTCGGGCTAGGGTTAGGTTTAGGGGACGGGGACGGTTTAGGGTCCAGTTGAGGGTACGGCAACGCTTTAGGGGGAGCGTGCGTGTGAGGGCGTGGGTTAGTGTTAGCGTACGGGTTAGGATTAGGGGACGGGTGAGGGTCAGGCTTCGGGGAAGGGTTAGGGTTAGGGTTCGGGCTAGGGTTAGGGTTAGGGGACGGGGACGGTTTAGGGTCCAGGTGAGGGTACGGCAACGCTTTAGGGGGAGCGTGCGTGTGAGGGCGCGGGTCAGTGTTAGCGTACGGGGTAGGATTAGGGGACGGGTGAGGGTCAGGCTTCGGGGAAGGGTTAGGGTTAGGGTTCGGGCTAGGGTTAGGGTTAGGGGACTGGGACGGTTTAGGGTCCAGGTGAGGGTACGGCAACGCTTTAGGGGGAGCGTGCGTGTGAGGGCGCAGGTTAGTGTTAGCGTACGGGTTAGGATTAGGGGACGGGTGAGGGTGAGGCTTCGGGGAAGTGTTAGGGTTAGGGTTCGGGCTAGGGTTAGGGTTAGGGGACGGGGACGGTTTAGGGTCCAGGTGAGGGTACGGCAACGCTTTAGGGGGAGCGTACGTGTGAGGGCGCGGGTTAGTGTTAGCGTACGGGTTAGGATTAGGGGACGGGTGAGGGTCAGGCTTCGGGGAAGGGTTAGGGTTCGGGCTAGGGTTAGGGTTAGGGGACGGGGACGGTTTAGGGTCCAGGTGAGGGTACGGCAACGCTTTAGGGGGAGCGTGCGTGTGAGGGCGCGGGTTAGTGTTAGCGTACGGGTTAGGATTAGGGGACGGGTGAGGGTCAGGCTTCGGGGAAGGGTTAGGGTTAGGGGACGGGGACGGTTTAGGGTCCAGGTGAGGGTACGGCAACGCTTTAGGGGAAGCGTGCGTGTGAGGGCGCGGGGTAGTGTTAGCGTACGGGTTAGGATTAGGGGACGGGTGAGGGTCAGGCTTCGGGGAAGGGTTAGGGTTAGGGTTCGGGCTAGGGTTAGGGTTAGGGGACGGGGACGGTTTAGGGTCCAGGTGAGGGTACGGCAACGCTTTAGGGGGAGCGTGCGTGTGAGGGCGCGGGTTAGTGTTAGCGTACGGTTTAGGATTAGGGGACGGGTGAGGGTCAGGCTTCGGGGAAGGGTTAGGGTTAGGGTTCGGGCTAGGGTTAGGGTTAGGGGACGGGGACGGTTTAGGGTCCAGGTGAGGGTACGGCAACGCTTTAGGGGGAGCGTACGTGTGAGGGCGCGGGTTAGTGTTAGCGTACGGGTTAGGATTAGGGGACGGGTGAGGGTCAGGCTTCGGGGAAGGGTTAGGGTAAGGGTTCGGGCTAGGGTTAGGGTTAGGGGACGGGGACGGTTTAGGGTCCAGGTGAGGGTACGGCAACGCTTTAGGGTGAGCGTGCGTGTGAGGGCGCGGGTTAGTGTTAGCGTACGGGTTAGGATTAGGGGACGGGTGAGGGTCAGGCTTCGGGGAAGGGTTAGGGTTCGGGCTAGGGTTAGGGTTAGGGGACGGGGACGGTTTAGGGTCCAGGTGAGGGTACGGCAACGCTTTAGGGGGAGCGTGCGTGTGAGGGCGCGGGTTAGTGTTAGCGTACGGGTTAGGATTAGGGGACGGGTGAGGGTCAGGCTTCGGGGAAGGGTTAGGGTTAGGGGACGGGGACGGTTTAGGGTCCAGGTGAGGGTACGGCAACGCTTTAGGGTGAGCGTGCGTGTGAGGGCGCGGGTTAGTGTTAGCGTACGGGTTAGGATTAGGGGACGGGTGAGGGTCAGGCTTCGGGGAAGGGTTAGGGTTCGGGCTAGGGTTAGGGTTAGGGGACGGGGACGGTTTAGGGTCCAGGTGAGGGTACGGCAACGCTTTAGGGGGAGCGTGCGTGTGAGGGCGCGGGTTAGTGTTAGCGTACGGGTTAGGATTAGGGGACGGGTGAGGGTCAGGCTTCGGGGAAGGGTTAGGGTTAGGGGACGGGGACGGTTTAGGGTCCAGGTGAGGGTACGGCAACGCTTTAGGGGAAGCGTGCGTGTGAGGGCGCGGGGTAGTGTTAGCGTACGGGTTAGGATTAGGGGACGGGTGAGGGTCAGGCTTCGGGGAAGGGTTAGGGTTAGGGTTCGGGCTAGGGTTAGGGTTAGGGGACGGGGACGGTTTAGGGTCCAGGTGAGGGTACGGCAACGCTTTAGGGGGAGCGTGCGTGTGAGGGCGCGGGTTAGTGTTAGCGTACGGGTTAGGATTAGGGGACGGGTGAGGGTCAGGCTTCGGGGAAGGGTTAGGGTTAGGGTTCGGGCTAGGGTTAGGGTTAGGGGACGGGGACGGTTTAGGGTCCAGGTGAGGGTAGGGCAACGCTTTACGGGGAGCGTGCGTGTGAGGGCGCGGGTTAGTGTTAGCGTACGTGTTAGGATTAGGGGACGGGTGAGGGTGCGGCTTCGGGGAAGGGTTAGGGTTAGGGTTCGGGCTAGGGTTAGGTTTAGGGGACGGGGACGGTTTAGGGTCCAGGTGAGGGTATGGCAACGCTTTAGGGGGAGCGTGCGTGTGAGGGCGCAGGTTAGTGTTAGCGTACGGGTTAGGATTAGGGGACGGGTGAGGGTCAGGCTTTGGGGAAGGGTTAGGTTTAGGGTTCAGCTAGGGTTACGTTTAGGGGACGGGGACGGTTTAGGGTCCAGGTGAGGGAACGGCAACACTTTAGGGGGAGCATGCGTGTGAGGGCGCGGGTTAGTGTTAGCCTACGGGTTAGGATTAGGGGACGGGAGAGGGTCAGGCTTCGGGGAAGGGTTCGGGTTAGGGTTCGGGCTAGGTTTAGGGTTAGGGGACGGGGACGGTTTAGGGTCCAGGTGACGGTACGGCAACGCTTTAGGGGGAGCGTGCGTGTGAGGGCGCGGTTTAGTGTTAGCGTACGGGTCAGGATTAGGGGACGGGTGAGGGTCAGGCTTCGGGGAAGTGTTAGGGTAAGGGTTCGGGCTAGGGTTAGGGTTAGGGGACGGGGACGGTTTAGGGTCCAGGTGAGGGTACGGCAACGCTTTAGGGGGAGCGTGCATGTGAGGGCGTGGGTTAGTGTTAGCGTACGGGTTAGGATTAGGGGACGGGTGAGGGTCAGGCTTCGGGGAAGGGTTAGGGTTAGGGTTCGGGCTAGGGTTAGGGTTAGGGGACGGGGACGGTTTAGGGTCCAGGTGAGGGTACGGCAACGCTTTAGGGGGAGCGTGCGTGTGAGGGCGCAGGTTAGTGTTAGCGTACGGGTTAGGATTAGGGGACGTGTGAGAGTCAGGCTTCGGGGAAGGGTTAGGGTTAGGGTTCGGGCTACGGTTAGGGTTAGGGGATGGGGACGGTTTAGGGTCCAGGTGAGGGTACGGCAACGCTTTAGGGGGAGCGTGCGTGTGAGGGCGCGGGTTAGTGTTAGCGTACGGGTTAGGATTAGGGGACGTGTGAGGGTCAGGCTTCGAGGAAGGTTTAGGGTTAGGGTTCGGGCTAGGGTTACGGTTAGGGGATGGGGACGGTTTAGGGTCCAGGTGAGGGTACGGCAATGCTTTAGGGGGAGCGTGCGTGTGAGGGCGCGGGTTAGTGTTAGCGTACGGGTTAGGATTAGGGGACGGGTGAGGGTCAGGCTTCGGGGAAGGGTTAGGGTTAGGGTTCGGGCTAGGGTTAGGGTTAGGACCGGGGATGGTTTAGGGTCCAGTTGAGGGTACGGCAACGCTTTAAGGGGAGCGTGCGTGTGAGGGCGCGGGTTAGTGTTAGCGTACGGGTTAGGATTAGGGGACGGGTGAGGGTCAGGCTTCGGGGAAGGGTTAGGGTTAGGGTTCGGGCTAGGGTTAGGGTTAGGGGACGGGGACGGTTTAGGGTCCAGGTGAGGGTACGGCAACGCTTTAGGGGGAGCGTGCGTGTGAGGGCGTTGGTTAGTGTTAGCGTACGGGTTAGGATTAGGGGACGGGTGAGGGTCAGGCTTCGGGGAAGGGTTAGGGTTAGGGTTCGGGCTAGGGTTAGGGTTAGGGGACGGGGACGGTTTAGGGTCCAGGTGAGGGTACGGCAACGCTTTAGGGGGAGCGTGCGTGTGAGGCCGCCGGTTAGTGTTAGCGTACGGGTTAGGATTAGGGAACGGGTGAGGGTCAGGCTTCGGGGAAGGGTTAGGGTTAGGGTTCGGGCTAGGGTTAGGTTTAGGGGACGGGGACGGTTTAGGGTCCAGGTGAGGGTACGGCAACGCTTTAGGGGGAGCGTGCGTGTGAGGGCGCGGGTTAGTGTTAGCGTACGGGTTAGGATTAGGGGACGGGAGAGGGTCAGGCTTCGGGGAAGGGTTCGGGTTAGGGTTCGGGCTAGGTTTAGGGTTAGGGGACGGGGACGGTTTAGGGTCCAGGTGACGGTACGGCAACGCTTTAGGGGGAGCGTGCGTGTGAGGGCGCGGGTTAGTGTTAGCGTACGGGTTAGGATTAGGGGACGGGTGAGGGTCAGGCTTCGGGGAAGTGTTAGGGTAAGGGTTCGGGCTAGGGTTAGGGTTAGGGGACGGGGACGGTTTAGGGTCCAGGTGAGGGTACGGCAACGCTTTAGGGGGAGCGTGCATGTGAGGGCGTGGGTTAGTGTTAGCGTATGGGTTAGGATTAGGGGACGGGTGAGGGTCAGGCTTTGGGGAAGGGTTAGGGTTAGGGTTCGGGCTAGGGTTAGGGTTAGGGGACGGGGACGGTTTAGGGTCCAGGTGAGGGTACGGCAACGCTTTAGGGGGAGCGTGCGTGTGAGGGCGCAGGTTAGTGTTAGCGTACGGGTTAGGATTAGGGGACGTGTGAGAGTCAGGCTTCGGGGAAGGGTTAGGGTTAGGGTTCGGGCTACGGTTAGGGTTAGGGGATGGGGACGGTTTAGGGTCCAGGTGAGGGTACGGCAACGCTTTAGGGGGAGCGTGCGTGTGAGGGCGCGGGTTAGTGTTAGCGTACGGGTTAGGATTAGGGGACGTGTGAGGGTCAGGCTTCGAGGAAGGTTTAGGGTTAGGGTTCGGGCTAGGGTTACGGTTAGGGGATGGGGACGGTTTAGGGTCCAGGTGAGGGTACGGCAATGCTTTAGGGGGAGCGTGCGTGTGAGGGCGCGGGTTAGTGTTAGCGTACGGGTTAGGATTAGGGGACGGGTGAGGGTCAGGCTTCGGGGAAGGGTTAGGGTTAGGGTTCGGGCTAGGGTTAGGGTTAGGACCGGGGATGGTTTAGGGTCCAGGTGAGGGTACGGCAACGCTTTAAGGGGAGCGTGCGTGTGAGGGCGCGGGTTAGTGTTAGCGTACGGGTTAGGATTAGGGGACGGGTGAGGGTCAGGCTTCGGGGAAGGGTTAGGGTTAGGGTTCGGGCTAGGGTTAGGGTTAGGGGACGGGGACGGTTTAGGGTCCAGGTGAGGGTACGGCAACGCTTTAGGGGGAGCGTGCGTGTGAGGGCGTTGGTTAGTGTTAGCGTACGGGTTAGGATTAGGGGACGGGTGAGGGTCAGGCTTCGGGGAAGGGTTAGGGTTAGGGTTCGGGCTAGGGTTAGGGTTAGGGGACGGGGACGGTTTAGGGTCCAGGTGAGGGTACGGCAACGCTTTAGGGGGAGCGTGCGTGTGAGGCCGCCGGTTAGTGTTAGCGTACGGGTTAGGATTAGGGGACGGGTGAGGGTCAGGCTTCGGGGAAGGGTTAGGGTTAGGGTTCGGGCTAGGGTTAGGTTTAGGGGACGGGGACGGTTTAGGGTCCAGGTGAGGGTACGGCAACGCTTTAGGGGGAGCGTGCGTGTGAGGGCGCGGGTTAGTGTTAGCGTACGGGTTAGGATTAGGGTACGGGTGAGGGTCAGGCTTCGGGGAAGGGTTAGGGTTAGGGTTCGCGCTAGTGTTAGGGTTAGGGGACGGGGACGGTTTAGGGTCCAGGTGAGGGTACGGCAACGCTTTAGGGGGAGCGTGCGTGTGAGGGCGCGGGTTAGTGTTAGCGTACGGGTTAGGATTAGGGGACGGGTGAGGGTCAGGCTTCGGGGAAGGGTTAGGGTTAGGGTTCGGGCTAGTGTTAGGGTTAGGGGACGGGGATGGTTTAGGGTCCAGGTGAGGGTACGGCAACGCTTTAGGGGGAGCGTGCGTGTGAGGGCGCGGGTTAGTGTTAGCGTACGGGTTAGGATTAGGTGACGGGTGAGGGTGAGGCTTCGGGGAAGGGTTAGGGTTAGGGTTCGGGCTAGGGTTAGGGTTAGGGGACGGGGAAGGTTTAGGGTCCAGGTGAGGGTACGGCAACGCTTTAGGGGGAGCGTGCGTGTGAGGGCGCGGGTTAGTGTTAGAGTACGGGTTAGGATTAGGGGACGGGTGAGGGTCAGGCTTCGGGGAAGGGTTAGGGTTAGGGTTCGGGCTAGGGTTACGGTTAGGGGACGGGGACGATTTAGGGTCCAGGTGAGGGTACGGCAACGCTTTAGGGGGAGCGTGCGTGTGAGGGCGCGGGTTAGTGTTAGCGTACGGGTTAGGATTAGGGGACGGGTGAGGGTCAGGCTTCGGGGAAGGGTTAGGGTTAGGGTTCGGGCTAGGGTTACGGTTAGGGGACGGGGACGGTTTAGGGTCCAGGTGAGGGTACGGCAACGCTTTAGGGGGAGCGTTCGTGTGAGGGCGCGGGTTAGTGTTAGCGTACGGGTTAGGATTAGGGGAAAGGTGAGAGTCAGCCTTCGGGGAAGGGTTAGGGTTAGGGTTCGGGCTAGGGTTAGGGTTAGGGGACGGGGACGGTTTAGGGTCCAGGTGAGGGTACGGCAACGCTTTAGGGGGAGCGTGCGTGTGAGGGCGCGGGTTAGTGTTAGCGTACGGGTTAGGATTAGGGGACGGGTGAGGGTCAGGCTTCGGGGAAGGGTTAGGGTTAGGGTTCGGGCTAGAGTTAGGGTTAAGGGACGGGGACGGTTTAGGGTCCAGGTGAGGGTACGGCAATGCTTTAGGCGGAGAGAGCGTGTGAGGGCGCGGGTTAGTGTTAGCGTACGGGTGAGGATTAGGGGACGTTTGAGGGTCAGGCTTCGGGGAAGGGTTAGGGTAAGGGTTTGGGCTAGGGTTAGGGTTAGGGGACGGGGACGGTTTAGGGTCCAGGTGAGGGTACGGCAACGCTTTAGGGTGAGCGTGCGTGTGAGGGCGTGGGTTAGTGTTAGCGTACGGGTTAGGATTAGGGGACGGGTGAGGGTCAGGCTTCGGGGAAGGGTTAGGGTTAGGGTTCGGGCTAGGGTTAGGGTTAGGGGACGGGGACTGTTTAGGGTCCAGGTGAGGGTACGGCAACGCTTTAGGGGGAGCGTGCGTGTGAGGGCGCGGGTTAGTGTTAGCGTACGGGTTAGGATTAGGGGACGGGTGAGGGTCAGGCTTCGAGGAAGGTTTAGGTTTAGGGTTCGGGCTAGGGTTAGGGTTAGGGGACGGGGACGGTATAGGGTCCAGGTGAGGGTACGGCAACGCTTTAGGGGGAGCGTGCGTGTGAGGGCGCGGGTTAGTGTTAGCGTACGGGTTAGGATTAGGGGACGGGTGAGGGTCAGGCTTCGGGGAAGTGTTAGGGATAGGGTTCGGGCTAGGGTTAGGGTTAGGGGACGGGGACGGTTTAGGGTCCAGGTGAGGGTACGGCAACGCTTTAGGGGGAGCGTGCGTGTGAGGGCGCGCGTTAGTGTTAGCGTACGGCTTAGGATTAGGGGACGGGTGAGGGTCAGGCTTCGGGGAAGTGTTAGGGTTAGGATTCGGGCTAGGGTTAGGTTTAGGGGACGGGGACGGTTTAGGGTCCAGGTGAGGGTACGGCAACGCTTTAGGGGGAGCGTGCGTGTGAGGGCGCGGTTTAGTGTTAGCGTACGAGTTAGGATTAGGGGACGTGTGAGGGTCAGGCTTCGGGGAAGGGTTAGGGTTAGGGTTCGGGCTAGGGTTAGGGTTAGGGGATGGGGACGGTTTAGGGTCCAGGTGAGGGTACGGCAACGCTTTAGGGGGAGCGTGCGTGTGAGGGCGAGGGTTAGTGTTAGCGTACGGGTTAGGATTAGGGGACGGGTGAGGGTCAGGCTTCGGGGAAGTGTTAGGGTTAGGGTTTCGGCTAGGGTTAGGGTTAGGACCGGGGACGGTTTAGGGTCCAGGTGAGTGTACGGCAACGCTTTAGGGGGAGCGTGCGTGTGAGGGCGCGGGTTAGTGTTAGCGTACGGGTTAGGATTAGGGGACGGGGGAGGGTCAGGCTTCGGGGAAGTGTTAGGGTTAGGGTTCGGGCTAGGGTTAGGGTTAGGGGACGGGGACGGTTTAGGGTCCAGGTGAGGGTACGGCAACGCTTTAGGGGGAGCGTGCCTGTGAGGGCGCGGGTTAGTGTTAGCGTACGGGTTAGGATTAGGGGACGGGGGAGGGTCAGGCTTCGGGGAAGGGTTAGGGTTAGGGTTCGGGCTAGGGTTAGGGTTTGGGGACGGGGACGGTTTAGGGTCCAGGTGAGTGTATGGCAACGCTTTAGGGGGAGCGTGACTGTGAGGGCACGGGGTAGTGTTAGCGTACGGGTTAGGATTAGGGGACGGGTGAGGGTCAGGCTTCGGGGAAGGGTTAGGGTTAGGGTTCGGGCTAGGGTTAGGGTTAGGGGACGAGGACGGTTTAGGGTCCAGGTGAGGGTACGGCAACACTTTAGGGGGAGCGTGCGTGTGAGGGCGCGGGTTAGTGTTAGCGTACGGGTTAGGATTAGGGGACGGGTGAGGGTCAGGCTTCGGGGAAGGGTTAGGGTTAGGGTTCGGGCTAGGGTTAGGGTTAGGGGACGGGGACGGTTTAGGGTCCAGGTGAGGGTACGGTAACGCTTTAGGGGGAGCGTGCGTGTGAGGGCGTGGGTTAGTGTTAGCGTACGGGTTAGGATTACGGGACGGGTGAGGGTCAGGCTTCGGGGAAGGGTTAGGGTTAGGGTTCGGGCTAGGGTTAGGGTTAGGTGACGGGGACGGTTTAGGGTCCAGGTGAGGGTACGGCAACGCTTTAGGGGGAGCGTGCATGTGAGGGCGCTGGTTAGTGTTAGCGTACGGGTTAGGATTAGGGGACGGGTGAGGGTCAGGCTTCGGGGAAGGGTTAGGGTAAGGGTTCGGGCTAGGGTTAGGGTTAGGGGACGGGGACGGTTTAGGGTCCAGGTGAGGGTACGGCAACGCTTTAGGGTGAGCGTGCGTGTGAGGGCGCGGGTTAGTGTTAGCGTACGGGTTAGGATTAGGGGAAGGGTGAGGGTCAGGCTTCGGGGAAGGGTTAGGGTTAGGGTTCGGGCTAGGGTTAGGGTTAGGGGACAGGGACGGTTTAGGGTCCAGGTGAGGGTACGGCAACGCTTTAGGGGGAGCGTGCGTGTGAGGGCGCGGGTTAGTGTTAGCGTACGGCTTAGGATTAGGGGACGGGTGAGGGTCACGCTTCGGGGAAGTGTTAGGGTTAGGGTTCGGGCTAGGGTTAGGGTTAGGGGACGGGGACGGTTTAGGGTCCAGGTGAGGGTACGGCAACGCTTTAGGGGGAGCGTGCGTGTGAGGGCGCGCGTTAGTGTTAGCGTACGGGTTAGGATTAGTGGACGGGTGAGGGTCAGGCTTCGGGGAAGGGTTAGGGTTAGGGTTCGGGCTAGGGTTAGGGTTAGGAGACGGGGACGGTTTAGGGTCCAGGTGAGGGTACGGCAACGCTTTAGGGGCAGCGTACGTGTGAGGGCGCGGGTTAGTGTTAGCGTACGGGTTAGGATTAGGGGACGGGTGAGGGTCAGGCTTCGGGGAAGGGTTAGGGTTAGGGTTTGGGCTAGGCTTAGGGTTAGGGGACGGGGACGGTTTAGGGTCCAGGTGAGGGTATGGCAACGCTTTAGGGGGAGCGTGCGTGTGAGGGCGCGGGTTAGTGTTAGCTTACGGGTTAGGATTAGGGGACGTGTGAGAGTCAGGCTTCGGGGAAGGGTTAGGGTTAGGGTTCGGGCTAGGGTTAGGGTTAGGGGACGGGGACGGTTTAGGGTCCAGGTGAGGCTACGGCAATGCTTTAGGGGGAGCGTGCGTGTGAGGGCGCGGGTTAGTGTTAGCGTACGGGTTAGGATTAGGGGACGGGAGAGGGTCAGGCTTCGGGGAAGGGTTAGGGTTAGGGTTCGGGCTAGGGTTAGGGTTAGGGGACGGGGATGGTTTAGGGTCCAGGTGAGGGTACGGCAACGCTTTAGGGGGAGCGTGCGTGTGAGGGCGCGGGTTACTGTTAGCGTACGGGTTAGGATTAGGGGACGGGTGAGGGTCAGGCTTCGGGGAAGGGTTAAGGTTAGGGTTCGGGCTAGGGTTAGGGTTAGGGGACGGGGACGGTTTAGGGTTCAGGTGAGGGTACGGCAACGCTTTAGGGGGAGCGTGCGTGTGAGGGCGCGGGTTAGTGTTAGCGTACGAGTTAGGATTAGGGGACGGGGGAGGGTCAGGCTTTGGGGAAGTGTTAGGGTTAGGGTTCGGGCTAGGGTTAGGGTTAGGGGACGGGGACGGTTTAGGGTCCAGGTGAGGGTACGGCAACGCTTTAGGGGCAGCGTGCGTGTGAGGGCGCGGGTTAGTGTTAGCGTACGGTTTAGGATTAGGGGACGTGTGAGGGTCAGGCTTCGGGGAAGGGTTAGGGTTAGGGTTCGGGCTAGAGTTAGGGTTAGGGGACGGGGACGGTTTAGGGTCCAGGTGAGGGTACGGCAACGCTTCAGGGGGAGCGTGCGTGTGAGGGCGCGTGTTAGTGTTAGCGTACGGGTTAGGATTAGGGGACGGGTGAGGGTCAGGCTTCGGGGAAGTGTTAGGGTTAGGGTTTGGGCTAGGGTTAGGGTTAGGACCGGGGACGGTTTAGGGTCCAGGTGAGTGTACGGCAACGCTTTAGGGGGAGCGTGCGTGTGAGGGCGCGGGTTAGTGTTAGCGTACGGGTTAGGATTAGGGGACGGGGGAGGGTCAGGCTTCGGGGAAGTGTTAGGGTTAGGGTTCGGGCTAGGGTTAGGGTTAGGGGACGGGGACGGTTTAGGGTCCAGGTGAGGGTATGGCAACGCTTTAGGGGCAGCGTGCGTGTGAGGGCGCGGGTTAGTGTTAGCGTACGGTTTAGGATTAGGGGACGTGTGAGGGTCAGGCTTCGGGGAAGGGTTAGGGTTAGGGTTCGGGCTAGAGTTAGGGTTAGGGGACGGGGACGGTTTAGGGTCCAGGTGAGGGTACGGCAACGCTTTAGGGGGAGCGTGCGTGTGAGGGCGCGGGTTAGTGTTAGCGTACGGGTTAGGATTAGGGGACGGGTGAGAGTCAGGCTTCGGGGAAGGGTTAGGGTTAGGGTTCGGGCTAGGGTTAGGGTTAGGACCGGGGACGGTTTAGGGTCCACGTGAGGGTACGGCAACGCTTTAGGGGGAGCGTGCGTGTGAGGGCGCGGGTTAGTGTTAGCGTACGGGTTAGGATTAGGGGACGGGTGAGGGTCAGGCTTCGAGGAAGGGTTAGGGTTAGGGTTCGGGCTAGGGTTAGAGTTAGGGAACGGGGACGGTTTAGGGTCCAGGTGAGGGTACGGCAACGCTTTAGGGGGAGCGTGCGTGTGAGGGCGCGGGTTAGTGTTAGCGTACGGGTTAGGATTAGGGGACGTGTGAGGGTCAGGCTTCGGGGAAGGGTTAGGTTTAGGGTTCGGGCTAGGGTTAGGGTTGGGGATGGGGACGGTTTACGGTCCAGGTGAGGGTACGGTAACGCTTTAGGGGGAGCGTGCGTGTGAGGGCGCGGGTTAGTGTTAGCGTACGGGTTAGGATTAAGGGACGGGTGAGGGTCAGGCTTCGGGGAAGGGTTAGGGTTAGGGTTCGGGCTAGGGTTAGGGTTAGGACCGGGGACGGTTTAGGGTCCAGGTGAGGGTACGGCAACGCTTTAGGAGGAGCGTGCCTGTGAGGGCGCGGGTTAGTGTTAGCGTACGGGTTAGGATTAGGGGACGGGGGAGGGTCAGGCTTCGGGGAAGGGTTAGGGCTAGGGTTCGGGCTAGGGTTAGGGTTTGGGGACGGGGACGGTTTAGGGTCCAGGTGAGTGTATGGCAACGCTTTAGGGGGAGCGTGACTGTGAGGGCACGGGGTAGTGTTAGCGTACGGGTTAGGATTAGTGGACGGGTGAGGGTCAGGCTTCGGGGAAGGGTTAGGGTTAGGGTTCGGGCTAGGGTTAGGGTTAGTAGACGGGGACGGTTTAGGGTCCAGGTGAGGGTACGGCAACGCTTTAGGGGCAGCGTGCGTGTGAGGGCGCGGGTTAGTGTTAGCGTACGGGTTAGGATTAGGGGACGGGTGAGGGTCAGGCTTCGGGGAAGGGTTAGGGTTAGGGTTCGGGCTAGGGTTAGGGTTAGGGGACGGGGACGGTTTAGGGTCCAGGTGAGGGTACGGCAACGCTTTAGGGGGAGTGTGCGTGTGAGGGCGCGGGTTAGTGTTAGCTTACGGGTTAGGATTAGGGGACGGGTGAGGGTCAGGCTTCGGGGAAGGGTTAGGGTTAGGGTTCGGGCTAGGGTTAGGGTTAGGGGACGGGGACGGTTTAGGGTCCAGGTGAGGCTACGGCAATGCTTTAGGGGGAGCGTGCGTGTGAGGGCGCGGGTTAGTGTTAGCGTACGGGTTAGGATTAGGGGACGGGAGAGGGTCAGGCTTCGGGGAAGGGTTAGGGTTAGGGTTCGGGCTAGGGTTAGGGTTAGGGGACGGGGATGGTTTAGGGTCCAGGTGAGGGTACGGCAACGCTTTAGGGGGAGCGTGCGTGTGAGGGCGCGGGTTACTGTTAGCGTACGGGTTAGGATTAGGGGACGGGTGAGGGTCAGGCTTCGGGGAAGGGTTAAGGTTAGGGTTCGGGCTAGGGTTAGGGTTAGGGGACGGGGACGGTTTAGGGTCCAGGTGAGGGTACGGCAATGCTTTAGGGGGAGCGTGCGTGTGAGGGCGCGGGTTAGTGTTAGCGTACGGGTTAGGATTAGGGGACGGGTGAGGGTCATGCTTCGGGGAAGGGTTAGGGTTAGGGTTCGGGCTAGGGTTAGGGTTAGGGGACGGGGACGGTTTAGGGTCCAGGTGAGGGTACGGCAAAGCTTTAGGGAGAGCGTGCGTGTGAGGGCGCGGGTTAGTGTTAGCGTTCGGGTTAGGATTAGGGGACAGGTGAGGGTCAGCCTTCGGGGAAGGGTTAGGGTTAGGGTACGGGCTAGGGTTAGGGTTAGGGGACGGGGACGGTTTAGGGTCCAGGTGAGGGTACGGCAACGCTTTAGGGGGAGAGTGCGTGTGAGGGCGCGGGTTAGCGTTACTTACGGCTTAGGATTAGGGGACGGGTGCGGGTCAGGCTTCGTGGAAGGGTTAGGGTTAGGGTTCAGGCTAGGGTTAGGGTTAGGGGACGGGGACGGTTTAGTGTCCAGGTGAGGTTACGGCAACGCTTTAGGGGGAGCGTGCGTGTGAGGGCGCGGGTTAGTGTTAGTGTACGTGTTAGGATTAAGGGACGGGTGAGGGTCAGGCTTCGGGGAATGGTTAGGGTTAGGGTTCGGGCTAGGGTTAGGGTTAGAAGATGGGGACGGTTTAGTGTCCAGGTGAGGGTACGGCAACGCTTTAATGGGAGCGTGCATGTGAGGGCGAGGGTTAGTGTTAGCGTACGGGTTAGGATTAGGGGACGGGTGAGGTTCAGGCTTCGGGGAAGGGTAAGGGTTAGGGTTCGGGCTAGGGTTAGGGTTAGGGGATGGGGACGGTTTAGGGTCCAGGTGAGTGTACGGCAACGCTTTAGGGGGAGCGTGCGTGTGAGGGCGCGGGTTAGTGTTAGCGTACGGGTTAGGATTAGGGGACGGGGGAGGGTCAGGCTTCGGGGAAGTGTTAGGGTTAGGGTTCGGGCTAGGGTTAGGGTTAGGGGACGGGGACGGTTTAGGGTCCAGGTGAGGGTACGGCAACGCTTTAGGGGCAGCGTGCGTGTGAGGGCGCGGGTTAGTGTTAGCGTACGGTTTAGGATTAGGGGACGTGTGAGGGTCAGGCTTCGGGGAAGGGTTAGGGTTAGGGTTCGGGCTAGAGTTAGGGTTAGGGGACGGGGACGGTTTAGGGTCCAGGTGAGGGTACGGCAACGCTTTAGGGGGAGCGTGCGTGTGAGGGCGCGGGTTAGTGTTAGCGTACGGGTTAGGATTAGGGGACGGGTGAGAGTCAGGCTTCGGGGAAGGGTTAGGGTTAGGGTTCGGGCTAGGGTTAGGGTTAGGACCGGGGACGGTTTAGGGTCCACGTGAGGGTACGGCAACGCTTTAGGGGGAGCGTGCGTGTGAGGGCGCGGGTTAGTGTTAGCGTACGGGTTAGGATTAGGGGACGGGTGAGGGTCAGGCTTCGAGGAAGGGTTAGGGTTAGGGTTCGGGCTAGGGTTAGAGTTAGGGAACGGGGACGGTTTAGGGTCCAGGTGAGGGTACGGCAACGCTTTAGGGGGAGCGTGCGTGTGAGGGCGCGGGTTAGTGTTAGCGTACGGGTTAGGATTAGGGGACGTGTGAGGGTCAGGCTTCGGGGAAGGGTTAGGTTTAGGGTTCGGGCTAGGGTTAGGGTTGGGGATGGGGACGGTTTACGGTCCAGGTGAGGGTACGGTAACGCTTTAGGGGGAGCGTGCGTGTGAGGGCGCGGGTTAGTGTTAGCGTACGGGTTAGGATTAAGGGACGGGTGAGGGTCAGGCTTCGGGGAAGGGTTAGGGTTAGGGTTCGGGCTAGGGTTAGGGTTAGGACCGGGGACGGTTTAGGGTCCAGGTGAGGGTACGGCAACGCTTTAGGAGGAGCGTGCCTGTGAGGGCGCGGGTTAGTGTTAGCGTACGGGTTAGGATTAGGGGACGGGGGAGGGTCAGGCTTCGGGAAAGGGTTAGGGTTAGGGTTCGGGCTAGGGTTAGGGTTTGGGGACGGGGACGGTTTAGGGTCCAGGTGAGTGTATGGCAACGCTTTAGGGGGAGCGTGACTGTGAGGGCACGGGGTAGTGTTAGCGTACGGGTTAGGATTAGGGGACGGGTGAGGGTCAGGCTTCGGGGAAGGGTTAGGGTTAGGGTTCGGGCTAGGGTTAGGGTTAGGGGACGAGGACGGTTTAGGGTCCAGGTGAGGGTACGGCAACACTTTAGGGGGAGCGTGCGTGTGAGGGCGCGGGTTAGTGTTAGCGTACGGGTTAGGATTAGGGGACGGGTGAGGGTCAGGCTTCGGGGAAGGGTTAGGGTTAGGGTTCGGGCTAGGGTTAGGGTTAGGGGACGGGGACGGTTTAGGGTCCAGGTGAGGGTACGGTAACGCTTTAGGGGGAGCGTGCGTGTGAGGGCGTGGGTTAGTGTTAGCGTACGGGTTAGGATTACGGGACGGGTGAGGGTCAGGCTTCGGGGAAGGGTTAGGGTTAGGGTTCGGGCTAGGGTTAGGGTTAGGTGACGGGGACGGTTTAGGGTCCAGGTGAGGGTACGGCAACGCTTTAGGGGGAGCGTGCATGTGAGGGCGCTGGTTAGTGTTAGCGTACGGGTTAGGATTAGGGGACGGGTGAGGGTCAGGCTTCGGGGAAGGGTTAGGGTAAGGGTTCGGGCTAGGGTTAGGGTTAGGGGACGGGGACGGTTTAGGGTCCAGGTGAGGGTACGGCAACGCTTTAGGGTGAGCGTGCGTGTGAGGGCGCGGGTTAGTGTTAGCGTACGGGTTAGGATTAGGGGAAGGGTGAGGGTCAGGCTTCGGGGAAGGGTTAGGGTTACGGTTCGGGCTAGGGTTAGCGTTAGGGGACAGGGACGGTTTAGGGTCCAGGTGAGGGTACGGCAACGCTTTAGGGGGAGCGTGCGTGTGAGGGCGCGGGTTAGTGTTAGCGTACGGCTTAGGATTAGGGGACGGGTGAGGGTCACGCTTCGGGGAAGTGTTAGGGTTAGGGTTCGGGCTAGGGTTAGGGTTAGGGGACGGGGACGGTTTAGGGTCCAGGTGAGGGTACGGCAACGCTTTAGGGGGAGCGTGCGTGTGAGGGCGCGCGTTAGTGTTAGCGTACGGGTTAGGATTAGTGGACGGGTGAGGGTCAGGCTTCGGGGAAGGGTTAGGGTTAGGGTTCGGGCTAGGGTTAGGGTTAGTAGACGGGGACGGTTTAGGGTCCAGGTGAGGGTACGGCAACGCTTTAGGGGCAGCGTGCGTGTGAGGGCGCGGGTTAGTGTTAGCGTACGGGTTAGGATTAGGGGACGGGTGAGGGTCAGGCTTCGGGGAAGGGTTAGGGTTAGGGTTCGGGCTAGGGTTAGGGTTAGGGGACGGGGACGGTTTAGGGTCCAGGTGAGGGTACGGCAACGCTTTAGGGGGAGCGTGCGTGTGAGGGCGCGGGTTAGTGTTAGCTTACGGGTTAGGATTAGGGGACGGGTGAGGGTCAGGCTTCGGGGAAGGGTTAGGGTTAGGGTTCGGGCTAGGGTTAGGGTTAGGGGACGGGGACGGTTTAGGGTCCAGGTGAGGCTACGGCAATGCTTTAGGGGGAGCGTGCGTGTGAGGGCGCGGGTTAGTGTTAGCGTACGGGTTAGGATTAGGGGACGGGAGAGGGTCAGGCTTCGGGGAAGGGTTAGGGTTAGGGTTCGGGCTAGGGTTAGGGTTAGGGGACGGGGATGGTTTAGGGTCCAGGTGAGGGTACGGCAACGCTTTAGGGGGAGCGTGCGTGTGAGGGCGCGGGTTACTGTTAGCATACGGGTTAGGATTAGGGGACGGGTGAGGGTCAGGCTTCGGGGAAGGGTTAAGGTTAGGGTTCGGGCTAGGGTTAGGGTTAGGGGACGGGGACGGTTTAGGGTCCAGGTGAGGGTACGGCAATGCTTTAGGGGGAGCGTGCGTGTGAGGGCGCGGGTTAGTGTTAGCGTACGGGTTAGGATTAGGGGACGGGTGAGGGTCAGGCTTCGGGGAAGGGTTAGGGTTAGGGTTCGGGCTAGGGTTAGGGTTAGGGGACGGGGACGGTTTAGGGTCCAGGTGAGGGTACGGCAAAGCTTTAGGGAGAGCGTGCGTGTGAGGGCGCGGGTTAGTGTTAGCGTTCGGGTTAGGATTAGGGGACAGGTGAGGGTCAGCCTTCGGGGAAGTGTTAGGGTTAGGGTACGGGCTAGGGTTAGGGTTAGGGGACGGGGACGGTTTAGGGTCCAGGTGAGGGTACGGCAACGCTTTAGGGGGAGAGTGCGTGTGAGGGCGCGGGTTAGCGTTACTTACGGCTTAGGATTAGGGGACGGGTGCGGGTCAGGCTTCGTGGAAGGGTTAGGGTTAGGGTTCAGGCTAGGGTTAGGGTTAGGGGACGGGGACGGTTTAGTGTCCAGGTGAGGTTACGGCAACGCTTTAGGGGGAGCGTGCGTGTGAGGGCGCGGGTTAGTGTTAGTGTACGTGTTAGGATTAAGGGACGGGTGAGGGTCAGGCTTCGGGGAATGGTTAGGGTTAGGGTTCGGGCTAGGGTTAGGGTTAGAAGATGGGGACGGTTTAGTGTCCAGGTGAGGGTACGGCAACGCTTTAATGGGAGCGTGCATGTGAGGGCGAGGGTTAGTGTTAGCGTACGGGTTAGGATTAGGGGACGGGTGAGGTTCAGGCTTCGGGGAAGGGTAAGGGTTAGGGTTCGGGCTAGGGTTAGGGTTAGGGGATGGGGACGGTTTAGGGTCCAGGTGAGGGTACGGCAACGCTTTAGGGGGAGCGTGCGTGTGAGGGCGCGGGTTAGTGTTAGCGTACGGGTTAGGATTAGGGGACGGGTGAGGGTCAGGCTTCGGGGAAGGGTTAGGGTTAGGGTTCGGGCTAGGGTTAGGGTTAGGGGACGGGGACGGTTTAGGGTCCAGGTGAGGGTACGGCAACGCTTTAGGGGGAGCGTGCGTGTGAGGACGCGGGTTAGTGTTAGCGTACGGGTTAGGATTAGGGGACGGGTGAGGGTCAGGCTTCGGGGAAGGGTTAGGGTTAGGGTTCGGGCTAGGGTTAGGGTTAGGGGATGGGGACGGTTTAGGGTCCAGGTGAGGGTACGGCAACGCTTTAGGGGGAGCGTGCGTGTGAGGGCGCGGGTTAGTGTTAGCGTACGGTTTAGGATTAGGGGACGGGTGAGGGTCAGGCTTCGGGGAAGGGTTAGGGTTAGGTTTCGGGCTAGGGTTAGGGTTAGGGGACGGGGACGGTTTAGGGTCCAGGTGAGGGTACGGCAACGCTTTAGGGGGAGCGTGCGTGTGAGGCCGCGGGTTAGTGTTAGCGTACTGGTTAGGATTAGGGGACGGGTGAGGGTCAGGCTTCGGGGAAGGGTTAGGGTTAGGGTTCGGGCTAGGGTTAGGGTTAGGGGACGGGGACGGTTTAGGGTCCAGGTGAGGGTACGGCAAAGCTTTAGGGAGAGCGTGCGTGTGAGGGCGTGGGTTAGTGTTAGCGTACGGGTTAGGATTAGGGGACAGGTGAGGGTCAGCCTTCGGGGAAGAGTTAGGGTTAGGGTACGGGCTAGGGTTAGGGTTAGGGGACGGGGACGGTTTAGGGTCCAGGTGAGGGTACGGCAACGCTTTAGGGGGAGCGTGCGTGTGAGGGCGCGAGTTAGTGTTAGCGTACGGGTTAGGATTAGGGGACGGGTGAGGGTCAGGCTTCGGGGAAGGGTTAGGGTTAGGGTTCGGGCTAGGGTTAGGTTTAGGGGACGGGGACGGTTTAGGGTCCAGGTGAGGGTACGGCATCGCTTTAGGGGGAGCGTGCGTGTGAGGGCGCGGGTTAGTGTTAGCGTACGGGTTAGGATTAGGGGAAGGGTGAGGGTCAGGCTTCGGCGAAGTGTTAGGGTTAGGGTTCGGGCTAGGGTTAGGGTTAGGGGACGGGGATGGTTTAGGGTCCAGGTGAGGGTACGGCAACGCTTTAGGGGGAGAGTGCGTGTGAGGGCGCGGGTTAGTGTTACTTACGGCTTAGGATTAGGGGACGGGTGCGGGTCAGGCTTCGGGGAAGGGTTAGGGTTAGGGTTCAGGCTAGGGTTAGGGTTAGGGGTCGGGGACGGTTTAGTGTCCAGGTGAGGTTACGGCAACGCTTTAGGGGGAGCGTGCGTGTGAGGGCTCGGGTTAGTGTTAGTGTACGGGTTAGGATTAAGGGACGGGTGAGGGTCAGGCTTCGGGGAAGGGTTAGGGTTAGGGTTCGGGCTAGGGTTAGGGTTAGGGGATGGGGACGGTTGAGGGTCCAGGTGAGGGTACGGCAACGCTTTAATGGGAGCGTGCATGTGAGGGCGAGGGTTAGTGTTAGCGTACGGGTTAGGATTAGGGGACGGGTGAGGTTCAGGCTTCGGGAAGGGTAAGGGTTAGGGTTCGGGCTAGGGTTAGGGTTAGGGGATGGGGACGGTTTAGGGTCCAGGTGAGGGTACGGTAACGCTTTAGGGGGAGCGTGCGTGTGAGGGCGCAGGTTAGTGTTAGCGTACGGGTTAGGATTAGGGGACGGGTGAGGGTCAGGCTTCGGGGAAGGGTTAGGGTTAGGGTTCGGGCTAGGGTTAGGGTTAGGGGACGGGGACGGTTTAGGGTCCAGGTGAGGGTATGGCAACGCTTTAGGGGGAGCGTGCGAGGGCGCGGGTTAGTGTTAGCGTACGGGTTAGGATTAGGGGACGGGTGAGGGTCAGGCTTCGGGGACGGGTTAGGGTTAGGGTTCGGGCTAGGGTTACGGTTAGGGGATGGGGACGGTTTAGGGTCCAGGTGAGGGTACGGCAACGCTTTAGGGGGAGCGTGCGTGTGAGGGCGTGGGTTAGTGTTAGCGTACGGTTTAGGATTAGGGGACGGGTGAGGGTCAGGCTTCGGGGAAGGGTTAGGGTTAGGTTTCGGGCTAGGGTTAGGGTTAGGGGACGGGGACGGTTTAGGGTCCAGGTGAGGGTACGGCAACGCTTTAGGGGGAGCGTGCGTGTGAGGCCGCGGGTTAGTGTTAGCGTACGGGTTAGGATTAGGGGACGGGTGAGGGTCAGGCTTCGGGGAAGGGATAGGGTTAGGGTTCGGGCTAGGGTTAGGGTTAGGGGATGGGGACGGTTTAGGGTCCAGGTGAGGGTACGGCAACGCTTTAGGGGGAGCGTGCGTGTGAGGGCGCGGGTTAGTGTTAGCGTACGGGTTAGGATTAGGGGACGGGTGAGGGTCAGGCTTCGGGGAAGGGTTAGGGTTAGGGTTCGGGCTAGGGTTAGGGTTAGGGGACGGGGACGGTTTAGGGTCCAGGTGAGGGTACGGCAACGCTTTAGGGGGAGCGTGTGTGTGAGGGCACGGGTTAATGTTAGCGTACGGGTTAGGATTAGGGGAAGGGTGAGGGTCAGGCTTCGGGGAAGTGTTAGGGTTAGGGTTCGGGCTAGGGTTAGGGTTAGGGGACGGGGACGGTTTAGGGTCCAGGTGAGGGTACGGCAACGCTTTACGGGGAGCGTGCGTGTGAGGGCGCGGGTTAGTGTTGGCGTACGGGTTAGGATTAGGGGACGGGTGAGTGTCAGGATTCGGGGAAGAGTTAGGGTTAGGGTTCGGGCTAGGGTTAGGGTTAGGGGACGGGGACGGTTTAGGATCCAGGTGATGGTACGGCAACACTTTAGGGGGAGCATGCGTGTGAGGGCGCGGGCTAGTGTTAGCGTACGGGTTAGGATTAGGGGACGGGTGAGGGTCAGGCTTCGGGGAAGTGTTAGGGTTACGGTTCGGACTAGGGTTAGGGTTAGGGGACGGGGACGGTTTAGGGTCCAGGTGAGGGTACGGCAACGCTTTAGGGGGAGCGTGCGTGTGAGGGCGCGGGTTAGTGTTAGCGTACGGGTTAGGATTAGGGGACGGGTGAGGGTCAGGCTTCGGGGAAGGGTTAGGGTTAGGGTTCGGGCTAGGGTTAGGTTTAGGGGACGGGGACGGTTTCGGGTCCAGGTTAGGGTACGGCAACGCTTTAGGGGGAGCGTGCGTGTGAGGGCGCGGGTTAGTGTTAGCGTACGGGTTAGGATTAGGGGACGGGTGAGGGTCAGGCTTCGGGGAAGGGTTAGGGTTAGGGTTCGGGCTAGGGTTAGGGTTAGGGGACGGGGACGGTTTCGGGTCCAGGTGAGGGTACGGCAACGCTTTAGGGGGAGCGTGCGTGTGAGGGCTCGGGTTAGTGTTAGCGTAAGGATTAGGATCAGGGGACGGTTGAGGGTTAGGCTTCGGGGAAGGGTTAGGGTTAGGGTTCGGGCTAGGGTTAGGGTTAGGGGACGGGGACGGTTTAGGGTCCAGGTGAGGGTACGGCAACGCTTTAGGGGGAGCGTGCGTGTGAGGGCGCGGGTTAGTGTTAGCGTACGGGTTAGGATTAGGGGACGGGTGAGGGTCAGGCTTCGGGGAAGGGTTAGGGTTAGGGTACGGGCTAGGGTTAGGGTTAGGGGACGGGGACGGTGTAGGGTCCAGGTGAGGGTACGGCAACGCTTTAGAGGGAGCGTGCGTGTGAGGGCGTGGGTTAGTGTTAGCGTACGGGTTAGGATTAGGGGACGGGTGAGGGTCAGGCTTCGGGGAAGGGTTAGGGTTAGGGTTCGGGCTAGGGTTAGGGGACGGGGATCGGGACGGTTTAGGGTCCAGGTGAGGGTACGGCAACGCTTTAGGGGGAGCGTGCGTGTGAGGGCGCGGGTTAGTGTTAGCGTACGTGTTAGGATTAGGGGACGGGTGAGGGTCAGGCTTTGGGGAAGGGTTAGGGTTAGGGTTCGGGCTAGGGTTAGGGTTAGGGGACGGGGACGGTTTCGGGTCCAGGTGAGGGTACGGCAACGCTTTAGGGGGAGCGTGCGTGTGAGGGCACGAGTTAGTGTTAGCGTACGTGTTAGGATTAGGGGACGGGTGAGGGTCAGGCTTCGGGGAAGTGTTAGGGTTAGGGTTCGGCTAGGGTTAGGGTTAGGGGACGGGGACGGTTTAGGGTCCAGGTGAGGGTACGGCAACGCTTTAGGGGGAGCGTGCGTGTGAGGGCGCGGGTTAGTGTTAGCGTACGGGTTAGGATTAGGGGACGGGTGAGGGTCAGGCTTCGGGGAAGGGTTAGGGTTAGGGTTCGGGCTAGGGTTAGGGTTAGGGGATGGGGACGGTTTAGGGTCCAGGTGAGGGTACGGCAACGCTTTAGGGGGAGCGTGCGTGTGAGGGCGTAGGTTAGTGTTAGCGTACGGTTTAGGATTAGGGGACGGGTGAGGGTCAGGCTTCGGGGAAGGGTTAGGGTTAGGTTTCGGGCTAGGGTTAGGGTTAGGGGACGGGGACGGTTTAGGGTCCAGGTGAGGGTACGGCAACGCTTTAGGGGGAGCGTGCGTGTGAGGCCGCGGGTTAGTGTTAGCGTACTGCTTAGGATTAGGGGACGGGTGAGGGTCAGGCTTCGGGGAAGGGTTAGGGTTAGGGTTCGGGCTAGGGTTAGGGTTAGGGGATGGGGACGGTTTAGGGTCCAGGTGAGGGTACGGCAACGCTTTAGGGGGAGCGTGCGTGTGAGGGCGCGGGTTAGTGTTAGCGTACGGGTTAGGATTAGGGGACGGGTGAGGGTCAGGCTTCGGGGAAGGGTTAGGGTTAGGGTTCGGGCTAGGGTTAGGGTTAGGGGACGGGGACGGTTTAGGGTCCAGGTGAGGGTACGGCAACGCTTTAGGGGGAGCGTGTGTGTGAGGGCACGGGTTAATGTTAGCGTACGGGTTAGGATTAGGGGACGGGTGAGGGTCAGGCTTCGGGGAAGTGTTAGGGTTAGGGTTCGGGCTAGGGTTAGGGTTACGGGACGGGGACGGTTTAGGGTCCAGGTGAGGGTACGGCAACGCTTTACGGGGAGCGTGCGTGTGAGGGCGCGGGTTAGTGTTGGCGTACGGGTTAGGATTAGGGGACGGGTGAGTGTCAGGATTCGGGGAAGAGTTAGGGTTAGGGTTCGGGCTAGGGTTAGGGTTAGGGAACGGGGACGGTTTAGGATCCAGGTGATGGTACGGCAACACTTTAGGGGGAGCATGCGTGTGAGGGCGCGGGCTAGTGTTAGCGTACGGGTTAGGATTAGGGGACGGGTGAGGGTCAGGCTTCGGGGAAGTGCTAGGGTTAGGGTTCGGGCTAGGGTTAGGATTAGGGGACGGGGACGGTTTAGGGTCCAGGTGAGGGTACGGCAACGCTTTAGGGGGAGCGTGCGTGTGAGGGCGTGGGTTAGTGTAAGCGTACGGGTTAGGATTAGGGGACGGGTGAGGGTCAGGCTTCGGGGAAGAGTTAGGGTTAGGGTTCGGGCTAGGGTTAGGGTTAGGGGACGGGGACGGTTTAGGGTCCAGGTGAGGGTACGGCAACGCTTTAGGGGGAGCGTGCGTGTGAGGGCGCGGGTTAGTGTTAGCGTACGGGTTAGGATTAGGGGACGGGTGAGGGTCAGGCTTCGGGGAAGGGTTAGGGTTAGGGTTCGGGCTAGGGTTAGGTTTAGGGGACGGGGACGGTTTCGGGTCCAGGTTAGGGTACGGCAACGCTTTAGGGGGAGCGTGCGTGTGAGGGCGCGGGTTAGTGTTAGCGTACGGGTTAGGATTAGGGGACGGGTGAGGGTCAGGCTTCGGGGAAGGGTTAGGGTTAGGGTTCGGGCTAGGGTTAGGGTTAGGGGACGGGGACGGTTTCGGGTCCAGGTGAGGGTACGGCAACGCTTTAGGGGGAGCGTGCGTGTGAGGGCTCGGGTTAGTGTTAGCGTAAGGATTAGGATCAGGGGACGGGTGAGGGTTAGGCTTCGGGGAAGGGTTAGGGTTAGGGTTCGGGCTAGGGTTAGGGTTAGGGGACGGGGACGGTTTAGGGTCCAGGTGAGGGTACGGCAACGCTTTAGGGGGAGCGTGCGTGTGAGGGCGCGGGTTAGTGTTAGCGTACGGGTTAGGATTAGGGGACGGGTGAGGGTCAGGTTTCGGGGAAGGGTTAGGGTTAGGGTTCGGGCTAGGGTTAGGGGACGGGGACGGGGACGGTTTAGGGTCCAGGTGAGTGTACGGCAACGCTTTACGGGGAGCGTGCGTGTGAGGGCGCGGGTTAGTGTTAGCGTACGGGTTAGGATTAGGGGACGGGTGAGGGTCAGGCTTCGGGGAAGGGTTAGGGTTAGGGTTCGGGCTAGGGTTAGGGTTAGGGGACGGGGACGGTTTCGGGTCCAGGTGAGGGTACGGCAACGCTTTAGGGGGAGCGTGCGTGTGAAGGCACGGGTTAGTGTTAGCGTACGGGTTAGGATTAGGGGACGGGTGAGGGTCAGGCTTCGGGGAAGCGTTAGGGTTAGGGTTCGGGCTAGGGTTAGGGTTAGGGGACGGGGACGGTTTAGGGTCCAGGTGAGGGTACGGCAACGCTTTAGGGGGAGCGTGCGTGTGAGGGCGCGGGTTAGTGTTAGCGTACGGGTTAGGATTAGGGTACGGGTGAGGGTCAGGCTTCGGGGAAGGGTTAGGGTTAGGGTACGGGCTAGGGTTAGGGTTAGGGGACGGGGACGGTGTAGGGTCCAGGTGAGGGTACGGCAACGCTTTAGGGGGAGCGTGCGTGTGAGGGCGTGGGTTAGTGTTAGCGTACGGGTTAGGATTAGGGGACGGGTGAGGGTCAGGCTTCGGGGAAGGGTTATGGTTAGGGTTCGGGCTAGGGTTAGGGGACGGGGATCGGGACGGTTTAGGGTCCAGGTGAGGGTACGGCAACGCTTTAGGGGGAGCGTGCGTGTGAGGGCGCGGGTTAGTGTTAGCGTACGTGTTAGGATTAGGGGACGGGTGAGGGTCAGGCTTTGGGGAAGGGTTAGGGTTAGGGTTCGGGCTAGGGTTAGGGTTAGGGGACGGGGACGGTTTCGGGTCCAGGTGAGGGTACGGCAACGCTTTAGGGGGAGCGTGCGTGTGAGGGCACGAGTTAGTGTTAGCGTACGGGTTAGGATTAGGGGACGGGTGAGGGTCAGGCTTCGGGGAAGTGTTAGGGTTAGGGTTCGGCTAGGGTTAGGGTTAGGGGACGGGGACGGTTTAGGGTCCAGGTGAGGGTACGGCAACGCTTTAGGGGGAGCGTGCGTGTGAGGGCGCGGGTTAGTGTTAGCGTACGGGTTAGGATTAGGGGACGGGTGAGGGTCAGGCTTCGGGGAAGGGTTAGGGTTAGGGTTCGGGCTAGGGTTAGGGTTAGGGGATGGGGACGGTTTAGGGTCCAGGTGAGGGTACGGCAACGCTTTAGGGGGAGCGTGCGTGTGAGGGCGTGGGTTAGTGTTAGCGTACGGGTTAGGATTAGGGGACGGGTGAGGGTCAGGCTTCGGGAAGGGTTAGGGTTAGGGTTCGGGCTAGGGTTAGGGTTAGGGGACGGGGACGGTTTAGGGTCCAGGTGAGGGTACGGCAAAGCTTTAGGGGGAGCGTGCGTGTAGGGAGCGGGTTAGTGTTAGCGTACGGGTTAGGATTAGGGGACGGGTGAGGGTCAGGCTTCGGGGAAGTGTTAGGCTTAGGGTTCGGGCTAGGGTTAGGGTTAGGGGACGGGGACGGTTTAGGGTCCAGGTGAGGGTACGGCAACGCTTTAGGGGGAGCGTGCGTGTGAGGGCGCGGGTTAGTGTTAGCGTACGGGTTAGGATTAGGGGACGGGTGAGGGTCAGGCTTCGGGGAAGGGTTAGGGTTAGGGTTCGGGCTAGGGTTAGGGCTAGGGGACGGGGACGGTTTAGGGTCCAGGTGAGGGGACGGCAACGCTTTAGGGGGAGCGTGCGTGTGAGGGCGCGGGTTAGTGTTAGCGTACGGGTTAGGATTAGGGGACGGGTGAGGGTCAGGCTTCGGGGAAGGGTTAGGGTTAGGGTTCGGGCTAGGGTTAGGGTTAGGGGACGGGGACGGTTTAGGGTCCAGGTGAGGGTACGGCAACGCTTTAGGGGGAGCGTGCGTGTGAGGGCGCGGGTTAGTGTTAGCGTACGGGTTAGGATTAGGGGACGGGTGAGGGTCAGGCTTCGGGGAAAGGTTAGGGTTAGGGTTCGGCTAGGGTTAGGGGACGGGGACGGGGACAGTTTAGGGTCCAGGTGAGGGTACGGCAACGCTTTAGGGGGAGCGTGCGTGTGAGGGCGCGGGTTAGTGTTAGCGTACAGGTTAGGATTAGGGGACGGGTGAGGGTCAGGCTTCGGGGAAGGGTTAGGGTTAGGGTTCGGGCTAGGGTTAGGGTTAGGGGACGGGGACGGTTTCGGGTCCAGGTGAGGCTACGGCAACGCTTTAGGGAGAGCGTGCGTGTGAGGGCGCGAGTTAGTGTTAGCGTACTGGTTAGGATTAGGGTACGGGTGAGGGTCAGGCTTCGGGGAAGGGTTAGGGTTAGGGTTCGGGCTAGGGTTAGGGTTAGGGGACGGGGACGGTTTAGGGTCCAGGTGAGGGTACGGCAACGCTTTAGGGGGAGCGTGCGTGTGAGGGCACGGGTTAGTGTTAGCGTACGGGTTAGGATTAGGGGACGGGTGAGGGTCAGGCTTCGGGGAAGGGTTAGGGTTAGGGTTCTGGCTAGGGTTAGGGTTAGGGCACGGGGACGGTTTAGGGTCCAGGTGAGGGTACGGCAACGCTTTAGGGGGAGCGTGCGTGTGAGGGCGCGGTTTAGTGTTAGCGTACGGGTTAGGATTAGGGGACGGGTGAGGTTCAGGCTTCGGGGAAGGGTTAGGGTTAGGGTTCGGCTAGGGTTAGGGTTAGGGGACTGGGACGGTTTAGGGTCCAGGTGAGGGAACGGCAACGCTTTAGGGGGAGCGTGCGTGTGAGGGCGCGTGTTAGTGTTAGCGTACGGGTTAGGATTAGGGGACGGGTGAGGGTCAGGGTTCGGGGAAGGGTTAGGGTTAGGGTTCGGGCTAGGGTTAGGGTTAGGGGATGGGGACGGTTTAGGGTCCAGGTGAGGGTACGGCAACGCTTTAGGGGGAGCGTGCGTGTGAGGGCGCGGGTTAGTGTTAGCGTACGGGTTAGGATTAGGGGACGGGTGAGTGTCAGGCTTTGGGGAAGGGTTAGGGTTAGGGTTCGGGCTAGGGTTAGGGTTAGGGGACGGGGACGGTTTAGGGTCCAGGTGAGGGTACGGCAAAGCTTCAGGGGGAGCGTGCGTGTAGGGCGCGGGTTAGTGTTAGCGTACAGGTTAGGATTAGGGGACGGCTGAGGGTCAGGCTTCGGGGAAGTGTTAGTGTTAGGGTTCGGGCTAGGGTTAGGGTTAGGGGACGGGGACGGTTTAGGGTCCAGGTGAGGGTACGGCAACGCTTTAGGGGGAGCGTGCGTGTGAGGGCGCGGTTTAGTGTTAGCGTACGGGTTAGGATTAGGGGACGGGTGAGGTTCAGGCTTCGGGGAAGGGTTAGGGTTAGGGTTCGGCTAGGGTTAGGGTTAGGGGACTGGGACGGTTTAGGGTCCAGGTGAGGGAACGGCAACGCTTTAGGGGGAGCGTGCGTGTGAGGGCGCGTGTTAGTGTTAGCGTACGGGTTAGGATTAGGGGACGGGTGAGGGTCAGGGTTCGGGGAAGGGTTAGGGTTAGGGTTCGGGCTAGGGTTAGGGTTAGGGGATGGGGACGGTTTAGGGTCCAGGTGAGGGTACGGCAACGCTTTAGGGGGAGCGTGCGTGTGAGGGCGCGGGTTAGTGTTAGCGTACGGGTTAGGATTAGGGGACGGGTGAGTGTCAGGCTTTGGGGAAGGGTTAGGGTTAGGGTTCGGGCTAGGGTTAGGGTTAGGGGACGGGGACGGTTTAGGGTCCAGGTGAGGGTACGGCAAAGCTTCAGGGGGAGCGTGCGTGTAGGGCGCGGGTTAGTGTTAGCGTACAGGTTAGGATTAGGGGACGGCTGAGGGTCAGGCTTCGGGGAAGTGTTAGGGTTAGGGTTCGGGCTAGGGTTAGGGTTAGGGGACGGGGACGGTTTAGGGTCCAGGTGAGGGTACGGCAACGCTTTCGGGGGAGCGTGCGTGTGAGGGCGCGAGTTAGTGTTAGCGTACGGGTTAGGATTAGGGGACGGGTGAGGGTCAGGCTTCGGGGAAGGGTTAGGGTTAGGGTTCGGGCTAGGGTTAGGGTTAGGGGACGGGGACGGTTTAGGGTCCAGGTGAGGGTACGGCAACCCTTTAGGGGGAGCGTGCGTGTGAGGGCGCGGGTTAGTGTTAGCGTACGGGTTAGGATTAGGGGACGGGTGAGGGTCAGGCTTCAGGGAAGGGTTAGGGTTACGGTTCGGGCTAGGGTTAGGGTTAGGGGACGGGGACGGTTTAGGGTCCAGGTGAGGGTACGGCAACGCTTTAGGGGGAGCGTGCGTGTGAGGGCGCGGGTTAGTGTTAGCGTACGGGTTAGGATTAGGGGACGGGTGAGGGTCAGGCTTCGGGGAAGGGTTAGGGTTAGGGTTCGGGCTAGGGTTAGGGTTAGGGGACGGGGACGGTTTAGGGTCCAGGTGAGGGTACGACAACGCTTTAGTGGGAGCGTGCGTGTGAGGGCGCGGGTTAGTGTTAGCGTACGGGTTAGGATTAGGGGACGGGTGAGGGTCAGGCTTCGGGGAAGGGTTAGGGTTAGGGTTCGGGCTAGGGTTAGGGTTAGGGGATGGGGACGGTTTAGGGTCCAGGTGAGGGTACGGCAACGCTTTAGGGGGAGCGTGCGTGTGAGGGCGTGGGTTAGTGTTAGCGTACGGGTTAGGATTAGGGGACGGGTGAGGGTCAGGCTTCGGGGAAGGGTTAGGGTTAGGGTTCGGGCTAGGGTTAGGGTTAGGGGACGGGGACGGTTTAGGGTCCAGGTGAGGGTACGGCAAAGCTTTAGGGGGAGCGTGCGTGTGAGGGCGCGGGTTAGTGTTAGCGTACGGGTTAGGATTAGGGGACGGGTGAGGGTCAGGCTTCGGGGAAGTGTTAGGCTTAGGGTTCGGGCTAGGGTTAGGGTTAGGGGACGGGGACGGTTTAGGGTCCAGGTGAGGGTACGGCAACGCTTTAGGGGGAGCGTGCGTGTGAGGGCGCGGGTTAGTGTTAGCGTACGGGTTAGGATTAGGGGACGGGTGAGGGTCAGGCTTCGGGGAAGGGTTAGGGTTAGGGTTCGGGCTAGGGTTAGGGTTAGGGGACGGGGACGGTTTAGGGTCCAGGTGAGGGTACGGCAACCCTTTAGGGGGAGCGTACGTGTGAGGGCGCGGTTAGTGTTAGCGTACGGGTTAGGATTAGGGGACGGGTGAGGGTCAGGCTTCAGGGAAGGGTTAGGGTTACGGTTCGGGCTAGGGTTAGGGTTAGGGGACGGGGACGGTTTAGGGTCCAGGTGAGGGTACGGCAACGCTTTCGGGGGAGCGTGCGTGTGAGGGCGCGGGTTACTGTTAGCGTACGGGTTAGGATTAGGGGACGGGTGAGGGTCAGGCTTCGGGGAAGGGTTAGGGTTAGGGTTCGGGCTAGGGTTAGGGTTAGGGGACGGGGACGGTTTACGGTCCAGGTGAGGGTACGGCAACGCTTTAGGGGGAGCGTGCGTGTGAGGGCGCGGGTTAGTGTTAGCGTACGGGTTAGGATTAGGGGACAGGTGAGGGTCAGGCTTCGGGGAAGGGTTAGGGTTAGGGTTCGGGCTAGGGTTAGGGTTAGGGGACGGGGCCGGTTTAGGGTCCAGGTGAGGGTAGGGCAACGCTTTAGAGGGAGTGTGCATGTGAGGGCGTGGGTTAGTGATAGCGTACGTGTTAGGATTACGGGACGGGTGAGGGTCAGGCTTCGGGGAAGGGTTAGGGTTAGGGTTCGGGCTAGGGTTAGGGTTAGGGGACGGGGACGGTTTAGTGTCCAGGTGAGGGTACGGTAACACTTAAGGGGGAGTGTGTGTGTGAGGGCGCGGGTGAGTGATAGCGTACGGGTTAGGATTAGGGGACGGTTGAGGGTCAGGCTTCGGGGAAGGGTTAGGGTTAGGGTTCGGGCTAGGGTTAGGGTTAGGGGACGGGGACGGTTTAGGGTCCAGGTGAGGGTACGGCAACGCTTTAGGGCGAGCGTGCGTGTGAGGGCGCGGGTTAGTGTTAGCGTACGGGTTAGGATTAGGGGACGGGTGAGGGTCAGGCTTCGGGGAAGGGTTAGGGTTAGGGTTCTGGCTAGGGTTAGGGTTAGGGGACGGGGATGGTTTAGGGTCCAGGTGAGGGTACGGCAACGCTTTAGGGGGAGCGTGCGTGTGAGGGCGCGGGTTAGTGTTAGCGTACGGGTTAGGATTAGGGGACGGGTGAGGGTCAGGCTTCGGGGAAGGGTTAGGGTTAGGGTTCGGGTTAGGGTTAGGGTTAGGGGACGGGGACGGTTTAGGGTCCAGGTGAGGGTACGGCAACGCTTTATGGGGAGCGTGCGTGTGAGGGCGCGGGTTAGTGTTAGCGTACGGGTTAGGATTAGGGGACGGGTGAGGGTCAGGCTTCGGGGAAGGGTTAGGGTTAGGGTTCTGGCTAGGGTTAGGGTTAGAGGACGGGGACGGTTTAGGGTCCAGGTGAGGGTAGGGCAACCCTTTAGGGGGAGCGTGCGTGTGAGGGCGCGGGTTAGTGTTAGCGTACGGGTTAGGATTAGGGGACGGGTGAGGGTCAGGCTTCGGGGAAGGGTTAGGGTTACGGTTCGGGCTAGGGTTAGGGTTAGGGGATGGGGACGGTTTAGGGCCCAGGTGAGGGTACGGCAACGCTTTAGGGGCAGCGTGCGTGTGAGGGCGCGGGTTAGTGTTAGCGTACGGGTTAGGATTAGGGGACGGGTGAGGGTCAGGCTTCGGGGAAGGGTTAGGGTTAGGGTTCGGGCTAGGGTTAGGGTTAGGGGACGGGGACAGTTTAGGGTCCAGGTGAGGGTACGACAACGCTTTAGGGGGAGCGTGCGTGTAAGGGCGTGGGTTAGTGTTAGCGTACGGGTTAGGATTACGGGACGGGTGAGGGTCAGGCTTCGGGGAAGGGTTAGGGTTAGGGTTCGGGCTAGGGTTAGGGTTAGGGGACGGGGACGGTTTACGGTCCAGGTGAGGGTACGGCAACTCTGTAGGGGGAGCGTGCGTGTGAGGGCGCGGGTTAGTGTTAGCGTACGGGTTAGGATTAGGGGACGGGTGAGGGTCAGGCTTCGGGGAAGGGTTAGGGTTAGGGTTCGGGCTAGGGTTAGGGTTAGGGGACGGGGACGGTTTAGGGTCCAGGTGAGGGTACGGCAACCCTTTAGGGGGAGCGTGCGTGTGAGGGCGCGGGTTAGTGTTAGCGTACGGGTTAGGATTAGGGGACGGGGGAGGGTCAGGCTTCGGGGAAGGGTTAGGGTTAGGTTTCGGGGTAGGGTTAGGGGACGGGGACGGGGACGGTTTAGGGTCCAGGTGAGGGTACGGCAACACTTTAGGGGGAGCGTGCGTGTGAGGGCGCGGGTTAGTGTTAGCGTACGGGTTAGGATTAGGGGACGGGTGAGGGTCAGGCTTCGGGGAAGGGTTAGGGTTAGGGTTCGGGCTAGCATTAGGGTTATGGGACGGGGACGGTTTAGGGTCCAGGTGAGGGTACGGCAACCCTTTAGGGGGAGCGTGCATGTGAGGGCGCGGGTTAGTGTTAGCGTACGGGTTAGGATTAGGGGACGGGTGAGGGTCAGGCTTCGGGGAAGGGTTAGGGTTATGTTTCGGGCTAGGGTTAGGGTTAGGGGACGGGGACGGTTTAGGGTCCAGGTGAGGGTACGGCAAAGCTTTATGGGGAGCGTGCGTGTGAGGGCGCGGGTTAGTGTTAGCGTACGGGTTAGGATTAGGGGACGGGTGAGGGTCAGGATTCGGGGAAGGGTTAGGGTTAGGGTTCGGGCTACGGTTAGGGTTAGGGGATGGGGACGGTTTAGGGTCCAGGTGAGGGTACGGCAACGCTTTAGGGGGAGCGTGCGTGTGAGGGCGCGGGTTAGTGTTAGCGTACGGGTTAGGATTAGGGGACGGGTGAGGGTCAGGCTTCGGGGAAGGGTTAGGGTTATGGTTCGGGCTAGGGTTAGGGTTAGGGGACGGGGACGGTTTAGGGTCCAGGTGAGGGTACGGCAACGCTTTAGGGGGAGCGTGCGTGTGAGGGCGCGGGTTAGTGTTAGCGTACGGGTTAGGATTAGGGGACGGGTGAGTGTCAGGCTTTGGGGAAGGGTTAGGGTTAGGGTTCGGGCTAGGGTTAGGGTTAGGGGACAGGGACGGTTTAGGGTCCAGGTGAGGGTACGGCAAAGCTTCAGGGGGAGCGTGCGTGTAGGGCGCGGGTTAGTGTTAGCGTACGGGTTAGGATTAGGGGACGGCTGAGGGTCAGGCTTCGGGGAAGTGTTAGGGTTAGGGTTCGGGCTAGGGTTAGGGTTAGGGGACGGGGACGGTTTAGGGTCCAGGTGAGGGTACGGCAACGCTTTAGGGGGAGCGTGCGTGTGAGGGCGCGAGTTAGTGTTAGCGTACGGGTTAGGATTAGGGGACGGGTGAGGGTCAGGCTTCGGGGAAGGGTTAGTGTTAGGGTTCGGGCTAGGGTTAGGGTTAGGGGACGGGGACGGTTTAGGGTCCAGGTGAGGGTACGGCAACCCTTTCGGGGGAGCGTGCGTGTGAGGGCGCGGGTTAGTGTTAGCGTACGGGTTAGGATTAGGGGACTGGTGAGGGTCAGGCTTCGGGGAAGGGTTAGGGTTAGGGTTCGGGCTAGGGTTAGGGTTAGGGGACGGGGACAGTTTAGGGTCCAGGTGAGGGTACGACAACGCTTTAGGGGGAGCGTGCGTGTGAGGGCGCGGGTTAGTGTTAGCGTACGGGTTAGGATTAGGGGACGGGTGAGGGTCAGGCTTCGGGGAAGGGTTAGGGAAAGGGTTCGGGCTAGGGTTAGGGTTAGGGGACGGAGACGGTTTACGGTCCAGGTGAGGGTACGGCAACGCTTTAGGGGGAGCGTGCGTGTGAGGGCGCGGGTTAGTGTTAGCGTACGGGTTAGGATTAGGGGACGGGTGAGGGTCAGGCTTCGGGGAAGGGTTAGGGTTAGGTTTCGGGCTAGGGTTAGGGGACGGGGACGGGGACGGTTTAGGGTCCAGGTGAGGGTACGGCAACGCTTTAGGGGGAGCGTGCGTGTGAGGGCGCGGGTTAGTGTTAGCGTACGGGTTAGGATTAGGGGACGGGTGAGGGTCAGGCTTCGGGGAAGGGTTAGGGTTATGTTTCGGGCTAGGGTTAGGGTTAGGGGACGGGGACGGTTTAGGGTCCAGGTGAGGGTACGGCAAAGCTTTATGGGGAGCGTGCGTGTGAGGGCGCGGGTTAGTGTTAGCGTACGGGTTAGGATTAGGGGACGGGTGAGGGTCAGGATTCGGGGAAGGGTTAGGGTTAGGGTTCGGGCTACGGTTAGGGTTAGGGGATGGGGACGGTTTAGGGTCCAGGTGAGGGTACGGCAACGCTTTAGGGGGAGCGTGCGTGTGAGGGCGCGGGTTAGTGTTAGCGTACGGGTTAGGATTAGGGGACGGGTGAGGGTCAGGCTTCGGGGAAGGGTTAGGGTTATGGTTCGGGCTAGGGTTAGGGTTAGGGGACGGGGACGGTTTAGGGTCCAGGTGAGGGTACGGCAACGCTTTAGGGGGAGCGTGCGTGTGAGGGCGCGGGTTAGTGTTAGCGTACGGGTTAGGATTAGGGGACGGGTGAGTGTCAGGCTTTGGGGAAGGGTTAGGGTTAGGGTTCGGGCTAGGGTTAGGGTTAGCGGACAGGGACGGTTTAGGGTCCAGGTGAGGGTACGGCAAAGCTTCAGGGGGAGCGTGCGTGTAGGGCGCGGGTTAGTGTTAGCGTACGGGTTAGGATTAGGGGACGGCTGAGGGTCAGGCTTCGGGGAAGTGTTAGGGTTAGGGTTCGGGCTAGGGTTAGGGTTAGGGGACGGGGACGGTTTAGGGTCCAGGTGAGGGTACGGCAACGCTTTAGGGGGAGCGTGCGTGTGAGGGCGCGAGTTAGTGTTAGCGTACGGGTTAGGATTAGGGGACGGGTGAGGGTCAGGCTTCGGGGAAGGGTTAGTGTTAGGGTTCGGGCTAGGGTTAGGGTTAGGGGACGGGGACGGTTTAGGGTCCAGGTGAGGGTACGGCAACCCTTTCGGGGGAGCGTGCGTGTGAGGGCGCGGGTTAGTGTTAGCGTACGGGTTAGGATTAGGGGACTGGTGAGGGTCAGGCTTCGGGGAAGGGTTAGGGTTAGGGTTCGGGCTAGGGTTAGGGTTAGGGGACGGGGACAGTTTAGGGTCCAGGTGAGGGTACGACAACGCTTTAGGGGGAGCGTGCGTGTGAGGGCGCGGGTTAGTGTTAGCGTACGGGTTAGGATTAGGGGACGGGTGAGGGTCAGGCTTCGGGGAAGGGTTAGGGAAAGGGTTCGGGCTAGGGTTAGGGTTAGGGGACGGAGACGGTTTACGGTCCAGGTGAGGGTACGGCAACGCTTTAGGGGGAGCGTGCGTGTGAGGGCGCGGGTTAGTGTTAGCGTACGGGTTAGGATTAGGGGACGGGTGAGGGTCAGGCTTCGGGGAAGGGTTAGGGTTAGGTTTCGGGCTAGGGTTAGGGGACGGGGACGGGGACGGTTTAGGGTCCAGGTGAGGGTACGGCAACGCTTTAGGGGGAGCGTGCGTGTGAGGGCGCGGGTTAGTGTTAGCGTACGGGTTAGGATTAGGGGACGGGTGAGGGTCAGGCTTCGGGGAAGGTTTAGGGTTAGGGTTCGGGCTAGGGTTAGGGTTAGGGGACGGGGACGGTTTAGGGTCCAGGTGAGGGTACGGCAACGCTTTAGGGGGAGCGTGCGTGTGAGGGCGCGGGTTAGTGTTAGCGTACGGGTTAGGATTAGGGGACGGTTGAGGGTCAGGCTTCGGGGAAGGGTTAGGGTTAGGGTTCGGGCTAGGGTTAGGGTTAGGGGACGGGGACGGTTCAGGGACCAGGTGAGGGTACGGCAACGCTTTAGCGGGAGCGTGCGTGTGAGGGCGCGGGTTAGTGTTAGCGTACGGGTTAGGATTAGGGGACGGGTGAGGGTCAGGCTTCGGGGAAGGGTTAGGGTTAGGGTTCGGGCTAGGGTTAGGGTTAGGGGACGGGGACGGTTTAGGGTCCAGGTGAGGGTACGGCAAAGCTTTAGGGGGAGCGTGCGTGTGAGGGCGCGGGTTAGTGTTAGCGTACGGGTTAGGATTAGGGGACGGGTGAGGGTCAGGCTTCGGGGAAGGGTTAGGGTTAGCGTTCGGGCTAGGGTTAGGGTTAGGGGATGGGGACGGTTTAGGGTCCAGGTGAGGGTACGGCAACGCTTTAGGGGGAGCGTGCGTGTGAGGGCGCGGGTTAGTGTTAGCATACGGGTTAGGATTAGGGGACGGGTGAGGGTCAGGCTTCGGGGAAGGGTTAGGGTTATGGTTCGGGCTAGGGTTAGGGTTAGGGGACGGGGACGGTTTAGGGTCCAGGTGAGGGTACGGCAACGCTTTAGGGGGAGCGTGCGTGTGAGGGCGCGGGTTAGTGTTAGCGTACGGGTTAGGATTAGGGGACGGGTGAGTGTCAGGCTTTGGGGAAGGGTTAGGGTTAGGGTTCGGGCTAGGGTTAGGGTTAGGGGACGGGGACGGTTTCGGGTCCAGGTGAGGGTACGGCAAAGCTTCAGGGGGAGCGTGCGTGTAGGGCGCGGGTTAGTGTTAGCGTACGGGTTAGGATTAGGGGACGGCTGAGGGTCAGGCTTCGGGGAAGTGTTAGGGTTAGGGTTCGGGCTAGGGTTAGGGTTAGGGGACGGGGACGGTTTAGGGTCCAGGTGAGGGTACGGCAACGCTTTAGGGGGAGCGTGCGTGTGAGGGCGCGAGTTAGTGTTAGCGTACGGGTTAGGATTAGGGGACGGGTGAGGGTCAGGCTTCGGGGAAGGGTTAGGGTTAGGGTTCGGGCTAGGGTTAGGGTTAGGGGACGGGGACGGTTTAGGGTCCAGGTGAGGGTACGGCAACCCTTTCGGGGGAGCGTGCGTGTGAGGGCGCGGGTTAGTGTTAGCGTACGGGTTAGGATTAGGGGACGGGTGAGGGTCAGGCTTCAGGGAAGGGTTAGGGTTACGGTTCGGGCTAGGGTTAGGGTTAGGGGACGGGGACGGTTTAGGGTCCAGGTGAGGGTACGGCAACGCTTTAGGGGGAGCGTGCGTGTGAGGGCGCGGGTTAGTGTTAGCGTACGGGTTAGGATTAGGGGACGTGTGAGGGTCAGGCTTCGGGGAAGGGTTAGGGTTAGGGTTCGGGCTAGGGTTAGGGTTAGGGGACGGGGACAGTTTAGGGTCCAGGTGAGGGTACGACAACGCTTTAGGGGGAGCGTGCGTGTGAGGGCGCGGGTTAGTGTTAGCGTACGGGTTAGGATTAGGGGACGGGTGAGGGTCAGGCTTCGGGGAAGTGTTAGGGTTAGGGTTCGGGCTAGGGTTAGGGTTAGGGGACGGGGACGGTTTACGGTCCAGGTGAGGGTACGGCAACGCTTTAGGGGGAGCGTGCGTGTGAGGGCGCAGGTTAGTGTTAGCGTACGGGTTAGGATTAGGGGACGGGTGAGGGTCAGGCTTCGGGGAAGGGTTAGGGTTAGGGTTCGGGCTAGGGTTAGGGTTAGGGGACGGGGCAGGTTTAGGGTCCAGGTGAGGGTAGGGCAACGCTTTAGAGGGAGCGTGCGTGTGAGGGCGTGGGTTAGTGATAGCGTACGTGTTAGGATTACGGGACGGGTGAGGGTCAGGCTTCGGGGAAGGGTTAGGGTTAGGGTTCGGGCTAGGGTTAGGGTTAGGGGACGGGGACGGTTTAGTGTCCAGGTGAGGGTACGGCAATACTTAAGGGGGACTGTGTGTGTGAGGGCGCGGGTGAGTGATAGCGTACGGGTTAGGATTAGGGGACGGGTGAGGGTCAGGCTTCGGGGAACGGTTAGGGTTAGGGTTCGGGCTAGGGTTAGGGTTAGGGGACGGGGACGGTTTAGGGTCCAGGTGAGGGTACGGCAAAGCTTCAGGGGGAGCGTGCGTGTAGGGCGCGGGTTAGTGTTAGCGTACAGGTTAGGATTAGGGGACGGCTGAGGGTCAGGCTTCGGGGAAGTGTTAGTGTTAGGGTTCGGGCTAGGGTTAGGGTTAGGGGACGGGGACGGTTTAGGGTCCAGGTGAGGGTACGGCAACGCTTTAGGGGGAGCGTGCGTGTGAGGGCGCGGTTTAGTGTTAGCGTACGGGTTAGGATTAGGGGACGGGTGAGGTTCAGGCTTCGGGGAAGGGTTAGGGTTAGGGTTCGGCTAGGGTTAGGGTTAGGGGACTGGGACGGTTTAGGGTCCAGGTGAGGGAACGGCAACGCTTTAGGGGGAGCGTGCGTGTGAGGGCGCGTGTTAGTGTTAGCGTACGGGTTAGGATTAGGGGACGGGTGAGGGTCAGGGTTCGGGGAAGGGTTAGGGTTAGGGTTCGGGCTAGGGTTAGGGTTAGGGGATGGGGACGGTTTAGGGTCCAGGTGAGGGTACGGCAACGCTTTAGGGGGAGCGTGCGTGTGAGGGCGCGGGTTAGTGTTAGCGTACGGGTTAGGATTAGGGGACGGGTGAGTGTCAGGCTTTGGGGAAGGGTTAGGGTTAGGGTTCGGGCTAGGGTTAGGGTTAGGGGACGGGGACGGTTTAGGGTCCAGGTGAGGGTACGGCAAAGCTTCAGGGGGAGCGTGCGTGTAGGGCGCGGGTTAGTGTTAGCGTACAGGTTAGGATTAGGGGACGGCTGAGGGTCAGGCTTCGGGGAAGTGTTAGTGTTAGGGTTCGGGCTAGGGTTAGGGTTAGGGGACGGGGACGGTTTAGGGTCCAGGTGAGGGTACGGCAACGCTTTAGGGGGAGCGTGCGTGTGAGGGCGCGAGTTAGTGTTAGCGTACGGGTTAGGATTAGGGGACGGGTGAGGGTCAGGCTTCGGGGAAGGGTTAGGGTTAGGGTTCGGGCTAGGGTTAGGGTTAGGGGACGGGGACGGTTTAGGGTCCAGGTGAGGGTACGGCAACCCTTTAGGGGGAGCGTGCGTGTGAGGGCGCGGGTTAGTGTTAGCGTACGGGTTAGGATTAGGGGACGGGTGAGGGTCAGGCTTCAGGGAAGGGTTAGGGTTACGGTTCGGGCTAGGGTTAGGGTTAGGGGACGGGGACGGTTTAGGGTCCAGGTGAGGGTACGGCAACGCTTTAGGGGGAGCGTGCGTGTGAGGGCGCGGGTTAGTGTTAGCGTACGGGTTAGGATTAGGGGACGGGTGAGGGTCAGGCTTCGGGGAAGGGTTAGGGTTAGGGTTCGGGCTAGGGTTAGGGTTAGGGGACGGGGACGGTTTAGGGTCCAGGTGAGGGTACGACAACGCTTTAGTGGGAGCGTGCGTGTGAGGGCGCGGGTTAGTGTTAGCGTACGGGTTAGGATTAGGGGACGGGTGAGGGTCAGGCTTCGGGGAAGGGTTAGGGTTAGGGTTCGGGCTAGGGTTAGGGTTAGGGGATGGGGACGGTTTAGGGTCCAGGTGAGGGTACGGCAACGCTTTAGGGGGAGCGTGCGTGTGAGGGCGTGGGTTAGTGTTAGCGTACGGGTTAGGATTAGGGGACGGGTGAGGGTCAGGCTTCGGGGAAGGGTTAGGGTTAGGGTTCGGGCTAGGGTTAGGGTTAGGGGACGGGGACGGTTTAGGGTCCAGGTGAGGGTACGGCAAAGCTTTAGGGGGAGCGTGCGTGTGAGGGCGCGGGTTAGTGTTAGCGTACGGGTTAGGATTAGGGGACGGGTGAGGGTCAGGCTTCGGGGAAGTGTTAGGCTTAGGGTTCGGGCTAGGGTTAGGGTTAGGGGACGGGGACGGTTTAGGGTCCAGGTGAGGGTACGGCAACGCTTTAGGGGGAGCGTGCGTGTGAGGGCGCGGGTTAGTGTTAGCGTACGGGTTAGGATTAGGGGACGGGTGAGGGTCAGGCTTCGGGGAAGGGTTAGGGTTAGGGTTCGGGCTAGGGTTAGGGTTAGGGGACGGGGACGGTTTAGGGTCCAGGTGAGGGTACGGCAACCCTTTAGGGGGAGCGTACGTGTGAGGGCGCGGTTAGTGTTAGCGTACGGGTTAGGATTAGGGGACGGGTGAGGGTCAGGCTTCAGGGAAGGGTTAGGGTTACGGTTCGGGCTAGGGTTAGGGTTAGGGGACGGGGACGGTTTAGGGTCCAGGTGAGGGTACGGCAACGCTTTCGGGGGAGCGTGCGTGTGAGGGCGTGGGTTACTGTTAGCGTACGGGTTAGGATTAGGGGACGGGTGAGGGTCAGGCTTCGGGGAAGGGTTAGGGTTAGGGTTCGGGCTAGGGTTAGGGTTAGGGGACGGGGACGGTTTACGGTCCAGGTGAGGGTACGGCAACGCTTTAGGGGGAGCGTGCGTGTGAGGGCGCGGGTTAGTGTTAGCGTACGGGTTAGGATTAGGGGACAGGTGAGGGTCAGGCTTCGGGGAAGGGTTAGGGTTAGGGTTCGGGCTAGGGTTAGGGTTAGGGGACGGGGCCGGTTTAGGGTCCAGGTGAGGGTAGGGCAACGCTTTAGAGGGAGTGTGCATGTGAGGGCGTGGGTTAGTGATAGCGTACGTGTTAGGATTACGGGACGGGTGAGGGTCAGGCTTCGGGGAAGGGTTAGGGTTAGGGTTCGGGCTAGGGTTAGGGTTAGGGGACGGGGACGGTTTAGTGTCCAGGTGAGGGTACGGTAACACTTAAGGGGGAGTGTGTGTGTGAGGGCGCGGGTGAGTGATAGCGTACGGGTTAGGATTAGGGGACGGTTGAGGGTCAGGCTTCGGGGAAGGGTTAGGGTTAGGGTTCGGGCTAGGGTTAGGGTTAGGGGACGGGGACGGTTTAGGGTCCAGGTGAGGGTACGGCAACGCTTTAGGGCGAGCGTGCGTGTGAGGGCGCGGGTTAGTGTTAGCGTACGGGTTAGGATTAGGGGACGGGTGAGGGTCAGGCTTCGGGGAAGGGTTAGGGTTAGGGTTCTGGCTAGGGTTAGGGTTAGGGGACGGGGATGGTTTAGGGTCCAGGTGAGGGTACGGCAACGCTTTAGGGGGAGCGTGCGTGTGAGGGCACGGGTTAGTGTTAGCGTACGGGTTAGGATTAGGGGACAGGTGAGGGTCAGGCTTCGGGGAAGGGTTAGGGTTAGGGTTCGGGCTAGGGTTAGGGTTAGGGGACGGGGCCGGTTTAGGGTCCAGGTGAGGGTAGGGCAACGCTTTAGAGGGAGTGTGCATGTGAGGGCGTGGGTTAGTGATAGCGTACGTGTTAGGATTACGGGACGGGTGAGGGTCAGGCTTCGGGGAAGGGTTAGGGTTAGGGTTCGGGCTAGGGTTAGGGTTAGGGGACGGGGACGGTTTAGTGTCCAGGTGAGGGTACGGTAACACTTAAGGGGGAGTGTGTGTGTGAGGGCGCGGGTGAGTGATAGCGTACGGGTTAGGATTAGGGGACGGTTGAGGGTCAGGCTTCGGGGAAGGGTTAGGGTTAGGGTTCGGGCTAGGGTTAGGGTTAGGGGACGGGGACGGTTTAGGGTCCAGGTGAGGGTACGGCAACGCTTTAGGGCGAGCGTGCGTGTGAGGGCGCGGGTTAGTGTTAGCGTACGGGTTAGGATTAGGGGACGGGTGAGGGTCAGGCTTCGGGGAAGGGTTAGGGTTAGGGTTCTGGCTAGGGTTAGGGTTAGGGGACGGGGATGGTTTAGGGTCCAGGTGAGGGTACGGCAACGCTTTAGGGGGAGCGTGCGTGTGAGGGCGCGGGTTAGTGTTAGCGTACGGGTTAGGATTAGGGGACGGGTGAGGGTCAGGCTTCGGGGAAGGGTTAGGGTTAGGGTTCGGGTTAGGGTTAGGGTTAGGGGACGGGGACGGTTTAGGGTCCAGGTGAGGGTACGGCAACGCTTTATGGGGAGCGTGCGTGTGAGGGCGCGGGTTAGTGTTAGCGTACGGGTTAGGATTAGGGGACGGGTGAGGGTCAGGCTTCGGGGAAGGGTTAGGGTTAGGGTTCTGGCTAGGGTTAGGGTTAGAGGACGGGGACGGTTTAGGGTCCAGGTGAGGGTAGGGCAACCCTTTAGGGGGAGCGTGCGTGTGAGGGCGCGGGTTAGTGTTAGAGTACGGGTTAGGATTAGGGGACGGGTGAGGGTCAGGCTTCGGGGAAGGGTTAGGGTTACGGTTCGGGCTAGGGTTAGGGTTAGGGGATGGGGACGGTTTAGGGCCCAGGTGAGGGTACGGCAACGCTTTAGGGGCAGCGTGCGTGTGAGGGCGCGGGTTAGTGTTAGCGTACGGGTTAGGATTAGGGGACGGGTGAGGGTCAGGCTTCGGGGAAGGGTTAGGGTTAGGGTTCGGGCTAGGGTTAGGGTTAGGGGACGGGGACAGTTTAGGGTCCAGGTGAGTGTACGACAACGCTTTAGGGGGAGCGTGCGTGTAAGGGCGTGGGTTAGTGTTAGCGTACGGGTTAGGATTACGGGACGGGTGAGGGTCAGGCTTCGGGGAAGGGTTAGGGTTAGGGTTCGGGCTAGGGTTAGGGTTAGGGGACGGGGACGGTTTACGGTCCAGGTGAGGGTACGGCAACTCTGTAGGGGGAGCGTGCGTGTGAGGGCGCGGGTTAGTGTTAGCGTACGGGTTAGGATTAGGGGACGGGTGAGGGTCAGGCTTCGGGGAAGGGTTAGGGTTAGGGTTCGGGCTAGGGTTAGGGTTAGGGGACGGGGACGGTTTAGGGTCCAGGTGAGGGTACGGCAACCCTTTAGGGGGAGCGTGCGTGTGAGGGCGCGGGTTAGTGTTAGCGTACGGGTTAGGATTAGGGGACGGGGGAGGGTCAGGCTTCGGGGAAGGGTTAGGGTTAGGTTTCGGGGTAGGGTTAGGGGACGGGGACGGGGACGGTTTAGGGTCCAGGTGAGGGTACGGCAACGCTTTAGGGGGAGCGTGCGTGTGAGGGCACGGGTTAGTGTTAGCGTACGGGTTAGGATTAGGGGACAGGTGAGGGTCAGGCTTCGGGGAAGGGTTAGGGTTAGGGTTCGGGCTAGGGTTAGGGTTAGGGGACGGGGCCGGTTTAGGGTCCAGGTGAGGGTAGGGCAACGCTTTAGAGGGAGTGTGCATGTGAGGGCGTGGGTTAGTGATAGCGTACGTGTTAGGATTACGGGACGGGTGAGGGTCAGGCTTCGGGGAAGGGTTAGGGTTAGGGTTCGGGCTAGGGTTAGGGTTAGGGGACGGGGACGGTTTAGTGTCCAGGTGAGGGTACGGTAACACTTAAGGGGGAGTGTGTGTGTGAGGGCGCGGGTGAGTGATAGCGTACGGGTTAGGATTAGGGGACGGTTGAGGGTCAGGCTTCGGGGAAGGGTTAGGGTTAGGGTTCGGGCTAGGGTTAGGGTTAGGGGACGGGGACGGTTTAGGGTCCAGGTGAGGGTACGGCAACGCTTTAGGGCGAGCGTGCGTGTGAGGGCGCGGGTTAGTGTTAGCGTACGGGTTAGGATTAGGGGACGGGTGAGGGTCAGGCTTCGGGGAAGGGTTAGGGTTAGGGTTCTGGCTAGGGTTAGGGTTAGGGGACGGGGATGGTTTAGGGTCCAGGTGAGGGTACGGCAACGCTTTAGGGGGAGCGTGCGTGTGAGGGCGCGGGTTAGTGTTAGCGTACGGGTTAGGATTAGGGGACGGGTGAGGGTCAGGCTTCGGGGAAGGGTTAGGGTTAGGGTTCGGGTTAGGGTTAGGGTTAGGGGACGGGGACGGTTTAGGGTCCAGGTGAGGGTACGGCAACGCTTTATGGGGAGCGTGCGTGTGAGGGCGCGGGTTAGTGTTAGCGTACGGGTTAGGATTAGGGGACGGGTGAGGGTCAGGCTTCGGGGAAGGGTTAGGGTTAGGGTTCTGGCTAGGGTTAGGGTTAGAGGACGGGGACGGTTTAGGGTCCAGGTGAGGGTAGGGCAACCCTTTAGGGGGAGCGTGCGTGTGAGGGCGCGGGTTAGTGTTAGAGTACGGGTTAGGATTAGGGGACGGGTGAGGGTCAGGCTTCGGGGAAGGGTTAGGGTTACGGTTCGGGCTAGGGTTAGGGTTAGGGGATGGGGACGGTTTAGGGCCCAGGTGAGGGTACGGCAACGCTTTAGGGGCAGCGTGCGTGTGAGGGCGCGGGTTAGTGTTAGCGTACGGGTTAGGATTAGGGGACGGGTGAGGGTCAGGCTTCGGGGAAGGGTTAGGGTTAGGGTTCGGGCTAGGGTTAGGGTTAGGGGACGGGGACAGTTTAGGGTCCAGGTGAGTGTACGACAACGCTTTAGGGGGAGCGTGCGTGTAAGGGCGTGGGTTAGTGTTAGCGTACGGGTTAGGATTACGGGACGGGTGAGGGTCAGGCTTCGGGGAAGGGTTAGGGTTAGGGTTCGGGCTAGGGTTAGGGTTAGGGGACGGGGACGGTTTACGGTCCAGGTGAGGGTACGGCAACTCTGTAGGGGGAGCGTGCGTGTGAGGGCGCGGGTTAGTGTTAGCGTACGGGTTAGGATTAGGGGACGGGTGAGGGTCAGGCTTCGGGGAAGGGTTAGGGTTAGGGTTCGGGCTAGGGTTAGGGTTAGGGGACGGGGACGGTTTAGGGTCCAGGTGAGGGTACGGCAACCCTTTAGGGGGAGCGTGCGTGTGAGGGCGCGGGTTAGTGTTAGCGTACGGGTTAGGATTAGGGGACGGGGGAGGGTCAGGCTTCGGGGAAGGGTTAGGGTTAGGTTTCGGGGTAGGGTTAGGGGACGGGGACGGGGACGGTTTAGGGTCCAGGTGAGGGTACGGCAACACTTTAGGGGGAGCGTGCGTGTGAGGGCGCGGGTTAGTGTTAGCGTACGGGTTAGGATTAGGGGACGGGTGAGGGTCAGGCTTCGGGGAAGGGTTAGGGTTAGGGTTCGGGCTAGCATTAGGGTTATGGGACGGGGACGGTTTAGGGTCCAGGTGAGGGTACGGCAACCCTTTAGGGGGAGCGTGCATGTGAGGGCGCGGGTTAGTGTTAGCGTACGGGTTAGGATTAGGGGACGGGTGAGGGTCAGGCTTCGGGGAAGGGTTAGGGTTATGTTTCGGGCTAGGGTTAGGGTTAGGGGACGGGGACGGTTTAGGGTCCAGGTGAGGGTACGGCAAAGCTTTATGGGGAGCGTGCGTGTGAGGGCGCGGGTTAGTGTTAGCGTACGGGTTAGGATTAGGGGACGGGTGAGGGTCAGGATTCGGGGAAGGGTTAGGGTTAGGGTTCGGGCTACGGTTAGGGTTAGGGGATGGGGACGGTTTAGGGTCCAGGTGAGGGTACGGCAACGCTTTAGGGGGAGCGTGCGTGTGAGGGCGCGGGTTAGTGTTAGCGTACGGGTTAGGATTAGGGGACGGGTGAGGGTCAGGCTTCGGGGAAGGGTTAGGGTTATGGTTCGGGCTAGGGTTAGGGTTAGGGGACGGGGACGGTTTAGGGTCCAGGTGAGGGTACGGCAACGCTTTAGGGGGAGCGTGCGTGTGAGGGCGCGGGTTAGTGTTAGCGTACGGGTTAGGATTAGGGGACGGGTGAGTGTCAGGCTTTGGGGAAGGGTTAGGGTTAGGGTTCGGGCTAGGGTTAGGGTTAGGGGACAGGGACGGTTTAGGGTCCAGGTGAGGGTACGGCAAAGCTTCAGGGGGAGCGTGCGTGTAGGGCGCGGGTTAGTGTTAGCGTACGGGTTAGGATTAGGGGACGGCTGAGGGTCAGGCTTCGGGGAAGTGTTAGGGTTAGGGTTCGGGCTAGGGTTAGGGTTAGGGGACGGGGACGGTTTAGGGTCCAGGTGAGGGTACGGCAACGCTTTAGGGGGAGCGTGCGTGTGAGGGCGCGAGTTAGTGTTAGCGTACGGGTTAGGATTAGGGGACGGGTGAGGGTCAGGCTTCGGGGAAGGGTTAGTGTTAGGGTTCGGGCTAGGGTTAGGGTTAGGGGACGGGGACGGTTTAGGGTCCAGGTGAGGGTACGGCAACCCTTTCGGGGGAGCGTGCGTGTGAGGGCGCGGGTTAGTGTTAGCGTACGGGTTAGGATTAGGGGACTGGTGAGGGTCAGGCTTCGGGGAAGTGTTAGGGTTAGGGTTCGGGCTAGGGTTAGGGTTAGGGGACGGGGACAGTTTAGGGTCCAGGTGAGGGTACGACAACGCTTTAGGGGGAGCGTGCGTGTGAGGGCGCGGGTTAGTGTTAGCGTACGGGTTAGGATTAGGGGACGGGTGAGGGTCAGGCTTCGGGGAAGGGTTAGGGAAAGGGTTCGGGCTAGGGTTAGGGTTAGGGGACGGAGACGGTTTACGGTCCAGGTGAGGGTACGGCAACGCTTTAGGGGGAGCGTGCGTGTGAGGGCGCGGGTTAGTGTTAGCGTACGGGTTAGGATTAGGGGACGGGTGAGGGTCAGGCTTCGGGGAAGGGTTAGGGTTAGGTTTCGGGCTAGGGTTAGGGGACGGCGACGGGGACGGTTTAGGGTCCAGGTGAGGGTACGGCAACGCTTTAGGGGGAGCGTGCGTGTGAGGGCGCGGGTTAGTGTTAGCGTACGGGTTAGGATTAGGGGACGGGTGAGGGTCAGGCTTCGGGGAAGGGTTAGGGTTATGTTTCGGGCTAGGGTTAGGGTTAGGGGACGGGGACGGTTTAGGGTCCAGGTGAGGGTACGGCAAAGCTTTATGGGGAGCGTGCGTGTGAGGGCGCGGGTTAGTGTTAGCGTACGGGTTAGGATTAGGGGACGGGTGAGGGTCAGGATTCGGGGAAGGGTTAGGGTTAGGGTTCGGGCTACGGTTAGGGTTAGGGGATGGGGACGGTTTAGGGTCCAGGTGAGGGTACGGCAACGCTTTAGGGGGAGCGTGCGTGTGAGGGGGCGGGTTAGTGTTAGCGTACGGGTTAGGATTAGGGGACGGGTGAGGGTCAGGCTTCGGGGAAGGGTTAGGGTTATGGTTCGGGCTAGGGTTAGGGTTAGGGGACGGGGACGGTTTAGGGTCCAGGTGAGGGTACGGCAACGCTTTAGGGGGAGCGTGCGTGTGAGGGCGCGGGTTAGTGTTAGCGTACGGGTTAGGATTAGGGGACGGGTGAGTGTCAGGCTTTGGGGAAGGGTTAGGGTTAGGGTTCGGGCTAGGGTTAGGGTTAGCGGACAGGGACGGTTTAGGGTCCAGGTGAGGGTACGGCAAAGCTTCAGGGGGAGCGTGCGTGTAGGGCGCGGGTTAGTGTTAGCGTACGGGTTAGGATTAGGGGACGGCTGAGGGTCAGGCTTCGGGGAAGTGTTAGGGTTAGGGTTCGGGCTAGGGTTAGGGTTAGGGGACGGGGACGGTTTAGGGTCCAGGTGAGGGTACGGCAACGCTTTAGGGGGAGCGTGCGTGTGAGGGCGCGAGTTAGTGTTAGCGTACGGGTTAGGATTAGGGGACGGGTGAGGGTCAGGCTTCGGGGAAGGGTTAGTGTTAGGGTTCGGGCTAGGGTTAGGGTTAGGGGACGGGGACGGTTTAGGGTCCAGGTGAGGGTACGGCAACCCTTTCGGGGGAGCGTGCGTGTGAGGGCGCGGGTTAGTGTTAGCGTACGGGTTAGGATTAGGGGACTGGTGAGGGTCAGGCTTCGGGGAAGGGTTAGGGTTAGGGTTCGGGCTAGGGTTAGGGTTAGGGGACGGGGACAGTTTAGGGTCCAGGTGAGGGTACGACAACGCTTTAGGGGGAGCGTGCGTGTGAGGGCGCGGGTTAGTGTTAGCGTACGGGTTAGGATTAGGGGACGGGTGAGGGTCAGGCTTCGGGGAAGGGTTAGGGAAAGGGTTCGGGCTAGGGTTAGGGTTAGGGGACGGAGACGGTTTACGGTCCAGGTGAGGGTACGGCAACGCTTTAGGGGGAGCGTGCGTGTGAGGGCGCGGGTTAGTGTTAGCGTACGGGTTAGGATTAGGGGACGGGTGAGGGTCAGGCTTCGGGGAAGGGTTAGGGTTAGGTTTCGGGCTAGGGTTAGGGGACGGGGACGGGGACGGTTTAGGGTCCAGGTGAGGGTACGGCAACGCTTTAGGGGGAGCGTGCGTGTGAGGGCGCGGGTTAGTGTTAGCGTACGGGTTAGGATTAGGGGACGGGTGAGGGTCAGGCTTCGGGGAAGGTTTAGGGTTAGGGTTCGGGCTAGGGTTAGGGTTAGGGGACGGGGACGGTTTAGGGTCCAGGTGAGGGTACGGCAACGCTTTAGGGGGAGCGTGCGTGTGAGGGCGCGGGTTAGTGTTAGCGTACGGGTTAGGATTAGGGGACGGTTGAGGGTCAGGCTTCGGGGAAGGGTTAGGGTTAGGGTTCGGGCTAGGGTTAGGGTTAGGGGACGGGGACGGTTCAGGGACCAGGTGAGGGTACGGCAACGCTTTAGCGGGAGCGTGCGTGTGAGGGCGCGGGTTAGTGTTAGCGTACGGGTTAGGATTAGGGGACGGGTGAGGGTCAGGCTTCGGGGAAGGGTTAGGGTTAGGGTTCGGGCTAGGGTTAGGGTTAGGGGACGGGGACGGTTTAGGGTCCAGGTGAGGGTACGGCAAAGCTTTAGGGGGAGCGTGCGTGTGAGGGCGCGGGTTAGTGTTAGCGTACGGGTTAGGATTAGGGGACGGGTGAGGGTCAGGCTTCGGGGAAGGGTTAGGGTTAGCGTTCGGGCTAGGGTTAGGGTTAGGGGATGGGGACGGTTTAGGGTCCAGGTGAGGGTACGGCAACGCTTTAGGGGGAGCGTGCGTGTGAGGGCGCGGGTTAGTGTTAGCATACGGGTTAGGATTAGGGGACGGGTGAGGGTCAGGCTTCGGGGAAGGGTTAGGGTTATGGTTCGGGCTAGGGTTAGGGTTAGGGGACGGGGACGGTTTAGGGTCCAGGTGAGGGTACGGCAACGCTTTAGGGGGAGCGTGCGTGTGAGGGCGCGGGTTAGTGTTAGCGTACGGGTTAGGATTAGGGGACGGGTGAGTGTCAGGCTTTGGGGAAGGGTTAGGGTTAGGGTTCGGGCTAGGGTTAGGGTTAGGGGACGGGGACGGTTTCGGGTCCAGGTGAGGGTACGGCAAAGCTTCAGGGGGAGCGTGCGTGTAGGGCGCGGGTTAGTGTTAGCGTACGGGTTAGGATTAGGGGACGGCTGAGGGTCAGGCTTCGGGGAAGTGTTAGGGTTAGGGTTCGGGCTAGGGTTAGGGTTAGGGGACGGGGACGGTTTAGGGTCCAGGTGAGGGTACGGCAACGCTTTAGGGGGAGCGTGCGTGTGAGGGCGCGAGTTAGTGTTAGCGTACGGGTTAGGATTAGGGGACGGGTGAGGGTCAGGCTTCGGGGAAGGGTTAGGGTTAGGGTTCGGGCTAGGGTTAGGGTTAGGGGACGGGGACGGTTTAGGGTCCAGGTGAGGGTACGGCAACCCTTTCGGGGGAGCGTGCGTGTGAGGGCGCGGGTTAGTGTTAGCGTACGGGTTAGGATTAGGGGACGGGTGAGGGTCAGGCTTCAGGGAAGGGTTAGGGTTACGGTTCGGGCTAGGGTTAGGGTTAGGGGACGGGGACGGTTTAGGGTCCAGGTGAGGGTACGGCAACGCTTTAGGGGGAGCGTGCGTGTGAGGGCGCGGGTTAGTGTTAGCGTACGGGTTAGGATTAGGGGACGTGTGAGGGTCAGGCTTCGGGGAAGGGTTAGGGTTAGGGTTCGGGCTAGGGTTAGGGTTAGGGGACGGGGACAGTTTAGGGTCCAGGTGAGGGTACGACAACGCTTTAGGGGGAGCGTGCGTGTGAGGGCGCGGGTTAGTGTTAGCGTACGGGTTAGGATTAGGGGACGGGTGAGGGTCAGGCTTCGGGGAAGTGTTAGGGTTAGGGTTCGGGCTAGGGTTAGGGTTAGGGGACGGGGACGGTTTACGGTCCAGGTGAGGGTACGGCAACGCTTTAGGGGGAGCGTGCGTGTGAGGGCGCAGGTTAGTGTTAGCGTACGGGTTAGGATTAGGGGACGGGTGAGGGTCAGGCTTCGGGGAAGGGTTAGGGTTAGGGTTCGGGCTAGGGTTAGGGTTAGGGGACGGGGCAGGTTTAGGGTCCAGGTGAGGGTAGGGCAACGCTTTAGAGGGAGCGTGCGTGTGAGGGCGTGGGTTAGTGATAGCGTACGTGTTAGGATTACGGGACGGGTGAGGGTCAGGCTTCGGGGAAGGGTTAGGGTTAGGGTTCGGGCTAGGGTTAGGGTTAGGGGACGGGGACGGTTTAGTGTCCAGGTGAGGGTACGGCAATACTTAAGGGGGACTGTGTGTGTGAGGGCGCGGGTGAGTGATAGCGTACGGGTTAGGATTAGGGGACGGGTGAGGGTCAGGCTTCGGGGAACGGTTAGGGTTAGGGTTCGGGCTAGGGTTAGGGTTAGGAGACGGGGACGGTTTAGGGTCCAGGTGAGGGTACGGCAACGCTTTGGGGGGAGCTTGCGTGTGAGGGCGCGGGTTAGTGTTAGCGTACGGGTTAGGATTAGGGGATGGGTGAGGGTCAGGCTTCGGGGAAGGGTTAGGGTTAGGGTTCTGGTAGGGTTAGGGTTAGGGGACGGGGATGGTTTAGGGTCCAGGTGAGGGTACGGCAACGCTTTAGGGGGAGCGTGCGTGTGAGGGTGCGGGTTAGTGTTAGCGTACGGGTTAGCATTGGGGACGGGTGAGGGTCAGGCTTCGGGGAAGGGTTAGGGTTAGGGTTCGGGCTAGGGTTAGGGTTAGGGGATGGGGACGGTTTAGGGTCCAGGTGAGGGTACGGCAACCCTTTAGCGGGAGCGTGCGTGTGAGGGCGCGGGTTAGTGTTAGCGTACGGGTTAGGATTAGGGGACGGGTGAGGGTCAGGCTTCGGGGAAGGGTTAGGGTTAGGGTTCGGGCTAGGGTTAGGGTTAGGGGATGGGGACGGTTTAGGGTCCAGGTGAGGGTATGTTAACGCTTTAGGGGGAGCGTGCGTGTGAGGGCGCGGGTTAGTATTAGAGTACGGGTTAGGATTAGGGGACGGGTGAGGGTCAGGCTTCGGAGAAGGGTTCGGGTTAGGGTTCGGGCTAGGGTTAGGGTTAGGGGACGGGGACGGTTTAGGGTCCAGGTGAGGGTACGGCAACGCTTTAGGGGGAGCGTGCGTGTAGGGCGCGGGTTAGTGTTAGCGTACGGGTTAGGATTAGGGGACGGCTGAGGGTCAGGCTTCGGGGAAGTGTTAGGTTTATTGTTCGGGCTAGGGTTAGGGTTAGGGGACGGGGACGGTTTAGGGTCCAGGTGAGGGTTCGGCAACGCTTTAGGGGGAGCGTGCGTGTGAGCGCGCGGGTTAGTGTTAGCGTACGGGTTGGGATTAGGGGATGGGTGAGGGTCAGGCTTCGGGGAAGGGTTAGGGTTAGGGTTCGGGCTAGGGTTAGGGTTAGGGGACGGGGACGGTTTAGGGTCCAGGTGAGGGTACGGCAACCCTTTAGGGGGAGCGTGCGTGTGAGGGCGCGGGTTAGTGTTAGCGTATGGGTTAGGATTAGGGGACGGGTGAGGGTCAGGCTTCAGGGAAGGGTTAGTGTTACGGTTCGGGCTAGGGTTAGGGTTAGGGGATCAGGACGGTTTAGGGCCCAGGTGAGGGTACGGCAACGCTTTAGGGGCAGCGTGCGTGTGAGGGTGCGGGTTAGTGTTAGCGTACGGGTTAGGATTAGGGGACGGGTGAGGGTCAGACTTCGGGGAAGGGTTAGGGTTAGGGTTCGGGCTAGGGTTAGGGTTAGGGGACGGGGACAGTTTAGGGTCCAGGTGAGGGTACGACAACGCTTTAGGGGGAGCGTGCGTGTGAGGGCGTGGGTTAGTGTTAGCGTACGGGTTAGGATTACGGGACGGGTGAGGGTCAGGCTTCGGGGAAGGGTTAGGGTTAGGGTTCGGGCTAGGGTTAGGGTTAGGGGACGGGGACAGTTTAGGGTCCAGGTGAGGGTACGACAACGCTTTAGGGGGAGCGTGCGTGTGAGGGCGTGGGTTAGTGTTAGCGTACGGGTTAGGATTAGGGGACGGGTGAGGGTCAGGCTTCGGGGAAGGGTTAGGGTTAGGGTTCGGGCTAGCATTAGGGTTATGGGACGGGGACGGTTTAGGGTCCAGGTGAGGGTACGGCAACCCTTTAGGGGGAGCGTGCATGTGAGGGCGCGGGTTAGTGTTAGCGTACGGGTTAGGATTAGGGGACGGGTGAGGGTCAGGCTTCGGGGAAGGGTTAGGGTTATGGTTCGGGCTAGGGTTATGGTTAGGGGACCGGGACGGTTTAGGGTCCAGGTGAGGGTACGGCAACGCTTTAGGGGGAGCGTGCGTGTGAGGGCGCGGGTTAGTGTTAGCGTATGGGTTAGGATTAGGGGACGGGTGAGGGTCAGGCTTCGGGGAAGTGTTAGGGTTAGGGTTCGGGCTAGGGTTAGGGTTAGGGGACGGGGACGGTTTAGGGTCCAGGTGAGGGTACGGCAACGCTTTAGGGGGAGCGTGCGTGTGAGGGCGTGGGTTAGTGTTAGCGTACGGGTTAGGATTACGGGACGGGTGAGGGTCAGGCTTCGGGGAAGTGTTAGGGTTAGGGTTCGGGCTAGGGTTAGGGTTAGGGGACGAGGACGGTTTAGGGACCAGGTGAGGGTACGGCAACGCTTTAGGGGGAGCGTGCGTGTGAGGGCGCGGGTTAGTGTTAGCGTACGGGTTAGGATTAGGGGACGGGTGAGGGTCAGGCTTCGGGGAAGGTTTAGGGTTAGGGTTCGGGCTAGGGTTAGGGTTAGGGGACGGGGACGGTTTAGGGTCCAGGTGAGGGTACGGCAACGCTTTAGGGGGAGCGTGCGTGTGAGGGCGCGGGTTAGTGTTAGCGTACGGGTTAGGATTAGGGGACGTGTGAGGGTCAGGCTTCGGGGAAGGGTTAGGGTTAGGGTTCGGGCTAGGGTTAGGGTTAGGGGACGGGGACAGTTTAGGGTCCAGGTGAGGGTACGACAACGCTTTAGGGGGAGCGTGCGTGTGAGGGCGCGGGTTAGTGTTAGCGTACGGGTTAGGATTAGGGGACGGGTGAGTGTCAGGCTTCGGGGAAGGGTTAGGGTTAGGGTTCGGGCTAGGGTTAGGGTTAGGGGACGGGGACGGTTTAGGGTCCAGGTTAGGGTACGGCAAAGCTTCAGGGGGAGCGTGCGTGTAGGGCGCGGGTTAGTGTTAGCGTACGGGTTAGGATTAGGGGACGGCTGAGGGTCAGGCTTCGGGGAAGTGTTAGGGTTAGGGTTCGGGCTAGGGTTAGGGTTAGGGGACGGGGACGGTTTAGGGTCCAGGTGAGGGTACGACAACGCTTTAGGGGGAGCGTGCGTGTGAGGGCGCGAGTTAGTGTTAGCGTACGGGTTAGGATTAGGGGACGGGTGAGGGTCAGGCTTCGGGGAAGGGTTAGGGTTAGGGTTCGGGCTAGGGTTAGGGTTAGGGGACGGGGACGGTTTAGGGTCCAGGTGAGGGTACGGCAACCCTTTCGGGGGAGCGTGCGTGTGAGGGCGCGGGTTAGTGTTAGCGTACGGGTTAGGATTAGGGGACGGGTGAGGGTCAGGCTTCAGGGAAGGGTTAGGGTTACGGTTCGGGCTAGGGTTAGGGTTAGGGGATGGGGACGGTTTAGGGTCCAGGTGAGGGTACGGCAACGCTTTAGGGGGAGCGTGCGTGTGAGGGCGCGGGTTAGTGTTAGCGTACGGGTTAGGATTAGGGGACGTGTGAGGGTCAGGCTTCGGGGAAGGGTTAGGGTTAGGGTTCGGGCTAGGGTTAGGGTTAGGGGACGGGGACAGTTTAGGGTCCAGGTGAGGGTACGACAACGCTTTAGGGGGAGCGTGCGTGTGAGGGCGCGGGTTAGTGTTAGCGTACGGGTTAGGATTAGGGGACGGGTGAGGGTCAGGCTTCGGGGAAGGGTTAGGGTTAGGGTTCGGGCTAGGGTTAGGGTTAGGGGACGGGGACGGTTTACGGTCCAGGTGAGGGTACGGCAAAGCTTTAGGGGGAGCGTGCGTGTGAGGGCGCAGGTTAGTGTTAGCGTACGGGTTAGGATTAGGGGACGGGTGAGGGTCAGGCTTCGGGGAAGGGTTAGGGTTAGGGTTCGGGCTAGGGTTAGGGTTAGGGGACGGGGCAGGTTTAGGGTCCAGGTGAGGGTAGGGCAATGCTTTAGAGGGAGCGTGCGTGTGAGGGCGTGGGTTAGTGATAGCGTACGTGTTAGGATTACGGGACGGGTGAGGGTCAGGCTTCGGGGAAGGGTTAGGGTTAGGGTTCGGGCTAGGGTTAGGGTTAGGGGACGGGGACGGTTTAGTGTCCAGGTGAGGGTACGGCAATACTTAAGGGGGACTGTGTGTGTGAGGGCGCGGGTGAGTGATAGCGTACGGGTTAGGATTAGGGGACGGGTGAGGGTCAGGCTTCGGGGAACGGTTAGGGTTAGGGTTCGGGCTAGGGTTAGGGTTAGGGGACGGGGACGGTTTAGGGTCCAGGTGAGGGTACGGCAACGCTTTGGGGGGAGCTTGCGTGTGAGGGCGCGGGTTAGTGTTAGCGTACGGGTTAGGATTAGGGGATGGGTGAGGGTCAGGCTTCGGGGAAGGGTTAGGGTTAGGGTTCTGGTAGGGTTAGGGTTAGGGGACGGGGATGGTTTAGGGTCCAGGTGAGGGTACGGCAACGCTTTAGGGGGAGCGTGCGTGTGAGGGCGCGGGTTAGTGTTAGCGTACGGGTTAGCATTGGGGACGGGTGAGGGTCAGGCTTCGGGGAAGGGTTAGGGTTAGGGTTCGGGCTAGGGTTAGGGTTAGGGGATGGGGACGGTTTAGGGTCCAGGTGAGGGTACAGCAACCCTTTAGCGGGAGCGTGCGTGTGAGGGCGCGGGTTAGTGTTAGCGTACGGGTTAGGATTAGGGGACGGGTGAGGGTCAGGCTTCGGGGAAGGGTTAGGGTTAGGGTTCGGGCTAGGGTTAGGGTTAGGGGATGGGGACGGTTTAGGGTCCAGGTGAGGGTATGTTAACGCTTTAGGGGGAGCGTGCGTGTGAGGGCGCGGGTTAGTATTAGAGTACGGGTTAGGATTAGGGGACGGGTGAGGGTCAGGCTTCGGAGAAGGGTTCGGGTTAGGGTTCGGGCTAGGGTTAGGGTTAGGGGACGGGGACGGTTTAGGGTCCAGGTGAGGGTACGGCAACGCTTTAGGGGGAGCGTGCGTGTAGGGCGCGGGTTAGTGTTAGCGTACGGGTTAGGATTAGGGGACGGCTGAGGGTCAGGCTTCGGGGAAGTGTTAGGTTTATTGTTCGGGCTAGGGTTAGGGTTAGGGGACGGGGACGGTTTAGGGTCCAGGTGAGGGTTCGGCAACGCTTTAGGGGGAGCGTGCGTGTGAGCGCGCGGGTTAGTGTTAGCGTACGGGTTGGGATTAGGGGATGGGTGAGGGTCAGGCTTCGGGGAAGGGTTAGGGTTAGGGTTCGGGCTAGGGTTAGGGTTAGGGGACGGGGACGGTTTAGGGTCCAGGTGAGGGTACGGCAACCCTTTAGGGGGAGCGTGCGTGTGAGGGCGCGGGTTAGTGTTAGCGTATGGGTTAGGATTAGGGGACGGGTGAGGGTCAGGCTTCAGGGAAGGGTTAGTGTTACGGTTCGGGCTAGGGTTAGGGTTAGGGGATCAGGACGGTTTAGGGCCCAGGTGAGGGTACGGCAACGCTTTAGGGGCAGCGTGCGTGTGAGGGCGCGGGTTAGTGTTAGCGTACGGGTTAGGATTAGGGGACGGGTGAGGGTCAGGCTTCGGGGAAGGGTTAGGGTTAGGGTTCGGGCTAGGGTTAGGGTTAGGGGACGGGGACAGTTTAGGGTCCAGGTGAGGGTACGACAACGCTTTAGGGGGAGCGTGCGTGTGAGGGCGTGGGTTAGTGTTAGCGTACGGGTTAGGATTACGGGACGGGTGAGGGTCAGGCTTCGGGGAAGGGTTAGGGTTAGGGTTCGGGCTAGGGTTAGGTTTAGGGGACGGGGACGGTTTACGGTCCAGGTGAGGGTACGGCAACGCTTTAGTGGGAGCGTGCGTGTAGGGCGCGGGTTAGTGTTAGCGTACGGGTTAGGATTAGGGGACGGCTGAGGGTCAGGCTTCGGGGAAGTGTTAGGTTTATGGTTCGGGCTAGGGTTAGGGATAGGGGACGGGGATGGTTTAGGGTCCAGGTGAGGGTTCGGCAACGCTTTAGGGGGAGCGTGCGTGTGAGCGCGCGGGTTAGTGTTAGCGTACGGGTTGGGATTAGGGGATGGGTGAGGGTCAGGCTTCGGGGAAGGGTTAGGGTTAGGGTTCGGGCTAGGGTTAGGGTTAGGGGACGGGGACGGTTTAGGGTCCAGGTGAGGGTACGGCAACCCTTTAGGGGGAGCGTGCGTGTGAGGGCGCGGGTTAGTGTTAGCGTATGGGTTAGGATTAGGGGACGGGTGAGGGTCAGGCTTCAGGGAAGGGTTAGGGTTACGGTTCGGGCTAGGGTTAGGGTTAGGGGATCAGGACGGTTTAGGGCCCAGGTGAGGGTACGGCAACGCTTTAGGGGCACCGTGCATGTGAGGGCGCGGGTTAGTGTTAGCGTACGGGTTAGGATTAGGGGACGGTTGAGGGTCAGGCTTCGGGGAAGGGTTAGGGTTAGGGTTCGGGCTAGGGTTAGGGTTAGGGGACGGGGACGGTTCAGGGACTAAGTGAGGGTACGGCAACGCTTTAGCGGGAGCGTGCGTGTGAGGGCGCGGGTTAGTGTTAGCGTACGGGTTAGGATTAGGGGACGGGTGAGGGTCAGGCTTCGGGGAAGGGTTAGGGTTAGGGTTCGGGCTAGGGTTAGGGTTAGGGGACGGGGACGGTTTAGGGTCCAGGTGAGGGTACGGCAAAGCTTTAGGGGGAGCGTGCGTGTGAGGGCGCGGGTTAGTGTTAGCGTACGGGTTAGGATTAGGGGACGGGTGAGGGTCAGGCTTCGGGGAAGGGTTAGGGTTAGGGTTCGGGCAAGGGTTAGGGTTAGGGGACGGGGATGGTTTAGGGTCCAGGTGAGGGTACGGCAACGCTTTAGCGGGAGCGTGCGTGTGAGGGCACGGGTTAGTGTTAGCGTACGGGTTAGGATTAGGGGACGGGTGAGGGTCAGGCTTCGGGGAAGTGTTAGGGTTAGGGTTCGGGCTAGGGTTAGTGTTAGGGGACGGGGACGGTTTAGGGTCCAGGTGAGGGTACGACAACGCTTTAGGTGGAGCGTGCATGTGAGGGAGCAGGTTAGTGTTAGCGTACGGGTTAGGATTAGGGGACGGGTGAGGGTCAGGCTTCGGGGAAGGGTTAGGGTTAGGGTTCGGGCTAGGGTTAGGGGACAGGGACGGGGACGGTTTAGGGTCCAGGTGAGGGTACGGCAACGCTTTAGGGGGAGCGTGCGTGTGAGGGCGCGGGTTAGTGTTAGCGTACGGGTTAGGATTAGGGGACGGGTGAGGGTCAGGCTTCGGGGAAGGGTTAGGGTTAGGGTTCGGGCTAGGGTTAGGGTTAGGGGACGGGGACGGTTTAGGGACCAGGTGAGGGTACGGCAACGCTTTAGGGGGAGCGTGCGTGTGAGGGCACGGGTTAGTGTTAGCGTACGGGTTAGGATTAGGGGACGGGTGAGGGTCAGGCTTCGGGGAAGGGTTAGGGTTAGGGTTCGGGCTAGGGTTAGGGTTAGGGGACGGGGACGGTTTAGGGTCCAGGTGAGGGTACGGCAACACTTTAGGGGGAGCGTGCGTGTGAGGGCGCGGGTTAGTGTTAGCGTACGGGTTAGGATTAGGGGACGGGTGAGGGTCAGGCTTCGGGGATGGGTTAGGGTTAGGGGTCGGGCTAGGGTTAGGGTTCGGGGACGGGGACGGTTTAGGGTCCAGGTGAGGGTACGGCAACGCTTTAGGGGGAGAGTGCCTGTGAGGGCGCGGGTTAGTGTTACTTACGGCTTAGGATTAGGGGACGGGTGCGGGTCAGGCTTCGGGGAAGGGTTAGGGTTAGGGTTCGGGCTAGGGTTAGGGTTAGGGGACGGGGACGGTTTAGTGTCCAGCTGAGGGTACGGCAACGCTTTAGGGGGAGCGTGCGTGTGAGGGCGCGGGTTAGTGTTAGTGTACGGGTTAGGATTAAGGGACGGGTGAGGGTCAGGCTTCGGGGAAGGGTTAGGGTTAGGGGTCGGACTAGGGTTAGGGTTACGTGACAGGGACGGTTTAGAGCCCAGGTGAGGGTACGGCAAAGCTTAAGGGGGAGCGTGTGTGTGAGAGCATGGGTTAGTGTTAGCGTACGGGGTAGGAGTAGGGGACGGTTGAGGGTCAGGCTTCGGGGAAGGGTTAGTGTTAGGGTTCGGGCTAGGGTTAGGGTTAGGGGACGGGGACGGTTTAGGGTCCAGGTGAGGGTACGGCAACGCTTTAGGGGGAGCGTGCGTGTGAGGGCGAGCGTTAGTGTTAGCGTACGGGTTAGGATTAGGGGACGGGTGAGGGTCAGGCTTCGGGGAAGGGTAAGGGTTAGTGTTCGGGCTAGGGTTAGGGTTAGGGGATGGGGACGGTTTAGGGTCCAGGTGAGGGTACGGCAACGCTTTAGGGGGAGCGTGCGTGTGAGGGCGTGGGTTAGTGTTAGCGTACGGGTTAGGATTAGGGGACGGGTGAGGGTCAGGCTTCGGGGAAGGGTTAGGGTTAGGGTTCAGGCTAGGGTTAGGGTTAGGACCGGGGACGGTTTAGGGTCCAGGTGAGGGTACGGCAACGCTTTAGGGGGAGCGTGCGTGTGAGGGCGCGGGTTAGTGTTAGCGTACGGGTTAGGATTAGGGGACGGGGGAGGGTCAGGCTTCGGGGAAGGGTTAGGGTTAGGGTTCGGGCTAGGGTTAGGGTTAGGGGACGGGGACGGTTTAGGGTCCAGGTGAGGGTACGGAAACGCTTTAGGGGCAGCGTGCGTGTGAGGGCGCGGGTTAGTGTTAGCGTACGGGTTAGGATTAGGGGACGGGTGAGGGTCAGGCTTCGGGGAAGGGTTAAGGTTAGGGTTCGGGCTAGGGTTAGGGTTAGGGGACGGGGACGGTTTAGGGTCCAGGTGAGGGTACGGCAACGCTTTAGGGGGAGCGTGGGTGTGAGGGCGCGGGGTAGTGTTAGCGTACGGGTTAGGATTAGGGGACGTGTGAGGGTCAAGCTTCGGGGAAGGGTTAGGGTTAGGGTTCGGGCTAGGGTTAGGGTTGGGGATGGGGACGGTTTAGGGTCCAGGTGAGGGTACGGCAACGCTTTAGGGGGAGCGTGCGTGTAAGGGCGCGGGTTAGTGTTAGCGTACGGGTTAGGATTAAGGGACGGGTGAGGGTCAGGCTTCGGGTAAGGGTTAGGGTTAGGGTTCGGGCTAGGGTTAGGGTTAGGACCGGGGACGGTTTAGGGTCCAGGTGAGGGTACGGCAACGCTTTAGGGGGAGCGTGCGTGTGAGGGCGCGGGTTAGTGTTAGCGTACGGGTTAGGATTAGGGGACGCGGGAGGGTCAGGCTTCGGGGAAGGGTTAGGGTTAGGGTTCGGGCTAGGGTTAGGGTTAGGGGACGGGGACGGTTTAGGGTCCAGGTGAGGGTACGGCAACGCTTTAGGGGGAGCGTGCGTGTGAGGGCGCGGGTTAGTATTAGCGTACGGGTTAGGATTAGGGGACGGGTGAGGGTCAGGCTTCGGGGAATGTTTAGGGTTAGGGTTCGGGCTAGGGTTAGGGTTAGGACCGGGGACGGTTTAGGGTCCAGGTGAGGGTACGGCAACGCTTTAGGGGGAGCGTGCGTGTGAGGGCGCGGGTTAGTGTTAGCGTACGGGTTAGGATTAGGGGACGGGTGAGGGTCAGGCTTCGGGGAAGTGTTAGGGTTAGGGTTCGGGCTAGGGTTAGGGTTAGGGGACGGGGACGGTTTAGGGTCCAGGTGAGGGTACGACAACGCTTTAGGTGGAGCGTGCATGTGAGGGAGCAGGTTAGTGTTAGTGTACGGGTTAGGATTAGGGGACGGGTGAGGGTCAGGCTTCGGGGAAGGGTTAGGGTTAGGGTTCACGCTAGGGTTAGGGTTAGGGGACGGGGACGGTTTAGGGTCCAGGTGAGGGTACGGCAACGATTTAGGGGGAGCGTGCGTGTGAGGGCGCGGGTTAGTGTTAGCGTACGGGTTAGGATTAGGGGACGGGTGAGGGTCAGGCTTCGGGGAAGGCTTAGGGTTAGGGTTCGGGCTAGGGTTAGGGGACGGGGACGGGGACGGTTTAGGGTCCAGGTGAGGGTACTGCAACGCTTTACGGGGAGCGAGCGTGTCAGGGCGCGGGTTAGTGTTAGCGTACGGGTTAGGATTAGGGGACGGGTGAGGGTCAGGCTTCGGGGAAGGGTTAGGGTTAGGGTTCGGGCTAGGGTTAGGGTTAGGGGACGGGGACGGTTTCGGGTCCAGGTGAGGGTACGGCAACGCTTTAGGGGGAGCGTGCGTGTGAGGGCGCGGGTTAGTGTTAGCGTACGGGTTAGGATTAGGGGACGGGTGAGGGTCAGGCTTCGGGGAAGGGTTAGGGTTAGGGTTCGGGCTAGGGTTAGGGTTAGGGGACGGGGACGGTTTAGGGACCAGGTGAGGGTATGGCAACGCTTTAGGGGGAGCGTGCGTGTGAGGGCGCGGGTTAGTGTTAGCGTACGGGTTAGGATTAGGGGACAGGTGGGGGTCAGGCTTCGGGGAAGGGTTAGGGTTAGGGTTCGGGCTAGGGTTAGGGTTAGGGGACGGGGACGGTTTAGGGTCCAGGTGAGGGTACGGCAACACTTTAGGGGGAGCGTGCGTGTGAGGGCGCGGGTTAGTGTTAGCGTACGGGTTAGGATTAGGGGACGGGTGAGGGTCAGGCTTCGGGGAAGGGTTAGGGTTAGGGGTCGGGCTAGGTTTAGGGTTCGGGGACGGGGACTGTTTAGGGTCCAGATGAGGGTACGGCAACGCTTTAGGTGGAGAGTGCGTGTGAGGGCGCGGGTTAGTGTTACTTACGGCTTAGGATTAGGGGACGGGTGAGGGTCAGGCTTCGGGGAAGGGTTAGGGTTAGGGTTCGGGCTAGGGTTAGGGTTAGGGGACGGGGATGGTTTAGTGTCCAGCTGAGGGTACGGCAACGCTTTAGGGGGAGCGTGCGTGTGAGGGTGCGGGTTAGTGTTAGTGTACGGGTTAGGATTAAGGGACGGGTGAGGGTCAGGCTTCGGGGAAGGGTTAGGGTTAGGGGTCGGGCTAGGGTTAGGGTTACGGGACAGGGACGGTTTAGAGCCCAGGTGAGGGTACGGCAAAGCTTTAGGGGGAGCGTGTGTGTGAGGGCATGGGTTAGTGTTAGCGTACGGGTTAGGAGTAGGGGACGGTTGAGGGTCAGGCTTCGGGGAAGGGTTAGTGTTAGGGTTCGGGCTAGGGTTAGGGTTAGGGGACGGGGACGGTTTAGGGTCCAGGTGAGGGTACGGCAACGCTTTAGGGGGAGCGTGCGTGTGAGGGCGCGGGTTAGTGTTAGCGTACGGGTTAGGATTAGGGGACGGTTGAGGGTCAGGCTTCGGGGAAGGGTTAGGGTTAGGGTTCGGTCTAGGGTTAGGGTTAGGGGACGGGGACGGTTCAGGGACCAGGTGAGGGTACGGCAACGCTTTAGCGGGAGCGTGCGTGTGAGGGCGCGGGTTAGTGTTAGCGTACGGGTTAGGATTAGGGGACGGGTGAGGGTCAGGCTTCGGGGAAGGGTTAGGGTTAGGGTTCGGGCTAGGGTTAGGGTTAGGGGACGGGGACGGTTTAGGGTCCAGGTGAGGGTACGGCAAAGCTTTAGGGGGAGCGTGCGTGTGAGGGCGCGGGTTAGTGTTAGCGTACGGGTTAGGATTAGGGGACGGGTGAGGGTCAGGCTTCGGGGAAGGGTTAGGGTTAGGGTTCGGGCTAGGGTTAGGGTTAGGGGACGGGGACGGTTTAGGGTCCAGGTGAGGGTACGGCAACGCTTTAGCGGGAGCGTGCGTGTGAGGGCACGGGTTAGTGTTAGCGTACGGGTTAGGATTAGGGGACGGGTGAGGGTCAGGCTTCGGGGAAGTGTTAGGGTTAGGGTTCGGGCTAGGGTTAGGGTTAGGGGACGGGGACGGTTTAGGGTCCAGGTGAGGGTACGACAACGCTTTAGGTGGAGCGTGCATGTGAGGGAGCAGGTTAGTGTTAGCGTACGGGTTAGGATTATGGGACGGGTGAGGGTCAGGCTTCGGGGAAGGGTTAGGGTTAGGGTTCAGGCTAGGGTTAGGGTTAGGGGACGGGGACGGTTTAGGGTCCAGGTGAGGGTACGGCAACGCTTTAGGTGTAGCGTGCGTGTGAGGGCGCGGGTTAGTGTTAGCGTACGGGTTAGGATTAGGGGACGGGTGAGGGTCAGGCTTCGGGGAAGGGTTAGGGTTAGGGTTCGGGCTAGGGTTAGGGGACGGGGACGGGGACGTATTAGGGTCCAGGTGAGGGTACGTCAATGCTTTACGGGGAGCGTGCGTGTCAGGGCGCGGGTTAGTGTTAGCGTACGGGTTAGGATTATGGGACGGGTGAGGGTCAGGCTTCGGGGAAGGGTTAGGGTTAGGGTTCGGGCTAGGGTTAGGGTTAGGGGACGGGGACGGTTTCGGGTCCAGGTGAGGGTACGGCAACGCTTTAGGGGGAGCGTGCGTGTGAGGGCGCGGGTTAGTGTTAGCGTACGGGTTAGGATTAGGGGACCGGTGAGGGTCAGGCTTCGGGGAAGGGTTAGGGTTAGGGTTCGGGCTAGGGTTAGGGTTAGGGGACGGGGACGGTTTAGGGTCCAGGTGAGGGTACGGCAACGCTTTAGGGGGAGCGTGCGTGTGAGGGCGCGGGTTAGTTTTAGCGTACGGGTTAGGATTAGGGGATGTGTGAGGGTCAGGCTTCGGGGAAGGGTTAGGGTTAGGGTTCGGGCTAGGGTTAGGGTTGGGGATGGGGACGGTTTAGGGTCCAGGTGAGGGTACGGCAACGCTTTAGGGGGAGCGTGCGTGTAAGGGCGCGGGTTAGTGTTAGCGTATGGGTTAGGATTAAGGGACGGGTGAGGGTCAGGCTTCGGGGAAGGGTTAGGGTTAGGGTTCGGGCTAGGGTTAGGGTTAGGACCGGGGACGGTTTAGGGTCCAGGTGAGGGTACGGCAACGCTTTAGGGGGAGCGTGCGTGTGAGGGCGCGGGTTAGTGTTAGCGTACGGGTTAGGATTAGGGGACGGGGGAGGGTCAGGCTTCGGGGAAGTGTTAGGGTTAGGGTTCGGGCTAGGGTTAGGGTTAGGGGACGGGGACGGTTTAGGGTCCAGGTGAGGGTACGGCAACGCTTTAGGGGGAGCGTGCGTGTGAGGGCGCGGGTTAGTGTTAGCGTACGGGTTAGGATTAGGGGACGTGTGAGAGTCAGGCTTCGGGGAAGGGTTAGGGTTAGGGTTCGGGCTAGGGTTAGGGTTAGGGGATGGGGACGGTTTAGGGTCCAGGTGAGGGTACGGCAACGCTTTAGGGGGAGCGTGCGTGTGAGGGCGTGAGTTAGTGTTAGCGTACGGGTTAGGATTAGGGGCGGGTGAGGGTCAGGCTTCGGGGAAGGGTTAGGGTTAGGGTTCGGGCTAGGGTTAGGGTTAGGGGACGGGGACGGTTTCGGGTCCAGGTGAGGGTAAGGCAACGCTTTAGGAGGAGCGTGTGTGTGAGGGCGCGGGTTAGTGTTAGCGTACGGGTTAGGATTAGGGGACGGGTGAGGGTCAGGCTTCGGGGAAGGGTTAGGGTTAGGGTTCGGGCTAGGGTTAGGGGACGGGGACGGGGACGGTTTAGGGTCCAGGTGAGGGTACTGCAACGCTTTACGGGGAGCGTGCGTGTCAGGGCGCGGGTTAGTGTTAGCGTACGGGTTAGGATTAGGGGACGGGTGAGGGTCAGGCTTCGGGGAAGGGTTAGGGTTAGGGTTCGGGCTAGGGTTAGGGTTAGGGGACGGGGACGGTTTCGGGTCCAGGTGAGGGTACGGCAACGCTTTAGGGGGAGCGTGCGTGTGAGGGCGTGGGTTAGTGTTAGCGTACGGGTTAGGATTAGGGGACGGGTGAGGGTCAGGCTTCGGGGAAGGGTTAGGGTTAGGGTTCGGGCTAGGGTTAGGGTTAGGTGACGGGGACGGTTTAGGGACCAGGTGAGGGTACGGCAACGCTTTAGGGGGAGCGTGCGTGTGAGGGCGCGGGTTAGTGTTAGCGTACGGGTTAGGATTAGGGGACGGGTGAGGGTCAGGCTTCGGGGAAGGGTTAGGGTTAGGGTTCGGGCTAGGGTTAGGGTTAGGGGACGGGGACGGTTTAGGGTCCAGGTGAGGGTACAGCAACACTTTAGGGGGAGCGTGCGTGTGAGGGCGCGGGTTAGTGTTAGCGTACGGGTTAGGATTAGGGGACGGGTGAGGGTCAGGCTTCGGGGAAGGGTTAGGGTTAGGGGTCGGGCTAGGGTTAGGGTTCGGGGACGGGGACGGTTTAGGGTCCAGGTGAGGGTACGGCAACGCTTTAGGGGGAGAGTGCGTGTGAGGGCGCGGGTTAGTGTTACTTACGGCTTAGGATTAGGGGACGGGTGCGGGTCAGGCTTCGGGGAAGGGTTAGGGTTAGGGTTCGGGCTAGGGTTAGGGTTAGGGGACGGGGACGGTTTAGTGTCCAGCTGAGGGTACGGCAACGCTTTAGGGGGAGCGTGCGTGTGAAGGCGCGGGTTAGTGTTAGTGTATGGGTTAGGATTAAGGGACGGGTGAGGGTCAGGCTTCGGGGAAGGGTTAGGGTTAGGGGTCGGGCTAGGGTTAGGGTTACGGGACAGGGACGGTTTAGAGCCCAGGTGCGGGTACGGCAAAGCTTTAGGGGGAGCATGTGTGTGAGGGCATGGGTTAGTGTTAGCGTACGGGTTAGGTGTAGGGGACGGTTGAGGGTCATGCTTCGGGGAAGGGTTAGGGTTAGGGTTCGGGCTAGGGTTAGGGTTAGGGGATGGGGACGGTTTAGGGTCCAGGTGAGGGTACGGCAACGCTTTAGGGGGAGCGTGCATGTGAGGGCGCGGGTTAGTGTTAGCGTACGGGTTAGGATTAGGGGACGGGTGAGGGTCAGGCTTCGGGGAAGGGTTAGGGTTAGGGTTCGGGCTAGGGTTAGGGTTAGGGGACGGGGACGGTTTAGGGTCCAGGTGAGGGTACGGCAACGCTTTAGGGGGAGCGTGGGTGTGAGGGCGCGGGGTAGTGTTAGCGTACGGGTTAGGATTAGGGGACGTGTGAAGGTCAGGCTTCGGGGATGGGTTAGGGTTATGGTTCGGGCTAGGGTTAGGGTTGGGGATGGGGACGGTTTAGGGTCCGGGTGAGGGTACGGCAACGCTTTAGGGGGAGCGTGCGTGTAAGGGCGCGGGTTAGTGTTAGCGTACGGGTTAGGATTAAGGGACGGGTGAGGGTCAGGCTTCGGGGAAGGGTTAGGGTTAGCGTTCGGGCTAGGGTTAGGGTTAGGACCGGGGACGGTTTAGGGTCCAGTTGAGGGTACGGCAACGCTTTAGGGGGAGCGTGCGTGTGAGGGCGCGGGTTAGTGTTAGCGTACGGGTTAGGATTAGGGGACGCGGGAGGGTCAGGCTTCGGGGAAGGGTTAGGGTTAGGGTTCGGGCTAGGGTTAGGGTTAGGGGACGGGGACGGTTTAGGGTCCAGGTGAGGGTACGGCAACGCTTTAGGGGGAGCGTGCGTGTGAGGGCGCGGGTTAGTGTTAGCGTACGGGTTAGGATTAGGGGACGGGTGAGGGTCAGGTTTCGGGGAAGGTTTAGGGTTAGGGTTCGGGCTAGGGTTAGGGTTAGGACCGGGGACGGTTTAGGGTCCAGGTGAGGGTACGGCAACGCTTTAGGGGGAGCGTGCGTGTGAGGGCGCGGGTTAGTGTTAGCGTACGGGTTAGGATTAGGGGACGGGGGAGGGTCAGGCTTCGGGGAAGGTTTAGGGTTAGGGTTCGGGCTAGGGTTAGGGTTAGGGGACGGGGACGGTTTAGGGTCCAGGTGAGGGTACGGCAACGCTTTGGGGGGAGCGTGCGTGTGAGGGCGCGGGTTAGTGTTAGCGTACGGGTGAGGATTAGGGGACGTGTGAGGGTCAGGCTTCGGGGAAGTGTTAGGTTTAGGGTTCGGGCTAGGGTTAGGGTTAGGGGACGGGGCCGGTTTAGGGTCCAGGTGAGGGTACGGCAACGCTTTAGGGGGAGCGTGCGTGTGAGGGCGCGGGTTAGTGTTTGCGTACGGGTTAGGATTAGGGGACGTGTGAAAGTCAGGCTTCGGGGAAGGGTTAGGGTTAGGGTTCGGGCTAGGGTTAGGGTTAGGGGATGGGGACGGTTTAGGGTCCAGGTGAGGGTACGGCAACGCTTTAGGGGGAGCGTGCGTGTGAGGGCGTGAGTTAGTGTTAGCGTACGGGTTAGGATTAGGGGACGGGTGAGGGTCAGGCTTCGGGGAAGGGTTAGGGTTAGGGTTCGGGCTAGGGTTAGGGTTAGGGGACGGGGACGGTTTAGGGTCCAGGTGAGGGAACGGCAACCCTTTAGGGGGAGCGTGCGTGTGAGGGCGCGGGTTAGTGTTAGCGTACGGGTTAGGATTAGGGGACGGGTGAGGGTCAGGCTTCGGGGAAGGATTAGGATTATGGTTCGAGCTAGGGTTAGGGTTAGGGGACGGGGACGGTTTAGGGTCCAGGTGAGGGTACGGCACCGCTTTAGGGGGAGCGTACGTGTGAGGGCGCGGGTTAGTGTTAGCGTACGGGTTAGGATTAGGGGACGGGTGAGGGTCAGGCTTCGGGGAAGGGTTAGGGTTAGGGTTCGGGCTAGGGTTAGGGGACGGGGACGGGGACGGTTTAGGGTCCAGGTGAGGGTACGGCAACGCTTTACGGGGAGCGTGCGTGTCAGGGCGCGGGTTAGTGTTAGCGTACGGGTTAGGATTAGGGGACGGGTGAGGGTCAGGCTTCGGGGAAGTGTTAGGGTTAGGGTTCGGGCTAGGGTTAGGGTTAGGGGACGGGGACGGTTTAGGGTCCAGGTGAGGGGACGGCAACGCTTTAGGGGGAGCGTGCGTGTGAGGGCGCGGGTTAGTGTTAGCGTACGGGTTAGGATTAGGGGACGGGTGAGGGTCAGGCTTCGGGGAAGGGTTAGGGTTAGGGTTCGGGCTATGGTTAGGGGACGGGGACGGGGACGGTTTAGGGTCCAGGTGAGGGTACGGCAACGCTTTACGGGGAGCGTGCGTGTGAGGGCGCGGGTTAGTGTTAGCGTACGGGTTAGGATTAGGGGACGGGTGAGGGTCAGGCTTCGGGGAAGTGTTAGGGTTAGGGTTCGGTCTAGGGTTAGGGTTTGGGGACGGGGACGGTTTAGGGTCCAGGTGAGGGTACGGCAACGCTTTAGGGGGAGCGTGCGTGTGAGGGCGCGGGTTAGTGTTAGCGTACGGGTTAGGATTAGGGGACGTGTGAGGGTCAGGCTTCGGGGAAGGGTTAGGGTTAGGGTTCGGGCTAGGGTTAGGGTTAGGGGACGGGGACGGTTTAGGGTCCAGGTGAGGGTACGGCAACGCTTTAGGGGGAGCGTGCGTGTGAGGGCGCGGGTTAGTGTTAGCGTACGGGTTAGGATTATGGGACGGGTGAGGGTCAGGCTTCGGGGAAGGGTTAGGGTTAGGGGTCGGGCTACGGTTAGGGTTCGGGGACGGGGACGGTTTAGGGTCCAGGTGAGGGTACGGCAACGCTTTAGGGGGAGAGTGCGTGTGAGGGCGCGGGTTAGTGTTACTTACGGCTTAGGATTAAGGGACGGGTGCGGGTCAGGCTTCGGGGAAGGGTTAGGGTTAGGGTTCGGGCTAGGGTTAGGGTTAGGGGACGGGGACGGTTTAGTGTCCAGCTGAGGGTACGGCAACGCTTTAGGGGGAGCGTGCGTGTGAGGGCGCGGGTTAGTGTTAGTGTACGGGTTAGGATTAAGGGACGGGTGAGGGTCAGGCTTCGGGGAAGGGTTAGGGTTAGGGTTCGGGCTAGGGTTAAGGTTAGGGGACGGGGACGGTTTAGGGTCCAGGTGAGGGTACGGCAACGCTTTAGGGGGAGCGTGCGTGTGAGGGCGCGGGTTAGTGTTAGCGTACGGGTTAGGATTAGGGGACGGGTGAGGGTCAGGCTTCCGGGAAGGGTTAGGGTTAGGGGTCGGGCTAGGGTTAGGGTTACGGGACAGGGACGGTTTAGAGCCCAGGTGAGGGTACGGCAAAGCTTTAGGGGGAGGGTGTGTGTGAGGGCGTGGGTTAGTGTTAGCGTACGGGTTAGGAGTAGGGGACGGTTGAGGTTCAGCCTTCGGGGAAGGGTTAGTGTTAGGGTTCGGGCTAGGGTGAGGGTTAGGGGACGGGGACGGTTTAGGGTCCACGTGAGGGTACGGCAACGCTTTAGGGGGAGCGTGCGTGTGAGGGCGAGGGTTAGTGTTAGCGTACGGGTTAGGATTAGGGGACGGGTGAGGGTCAGGCTTCGGGGAAGGGTAAGGGTTAGGGTTCGCGCTAGGGTTAGGGTTAGGGGATGGGGACGGTTTAGGGTCCAGGTGAGGGTACGGCAACGCTTTAGGGGGAGCGTGCGTGTGAGGGCGCGGGTTAGTGTTAGCGTACGGGTTAGGATTAGGGGACGGGTGAGGGTCAGGCTTCGGGGAAGGGTTAGGGTTAGGGTTCAGGCTAGGGTTAGGGTTAGGACCAGGGACGGTTTAGGGTCCAGGTGAGGGTACGGCAACGCTTTAGGGGGAGCGTGCGTGTGAGGGCGCGGGTTAGTGTTAGCGTACGGGTTAGGATTAGGGGACGTGTGAGGGTCAGGCTTCGGGGAAGGGTTAGGATTAGGGTTCGGGCTAGGGTTAGGGTTAGGGGACGGGGACGGTTTAGGGTCCAGGTGAGGGTACGGCAACGCTTTAGGGGGAGCGTGCGTGTGAGGGCGCGGGTTAGTGTTAGCGTACGGGTTAGGATTAGGGGACGGGGGAGGGTCAGGCTTCGGGGAAGGGTTAGGGTTAGGGTTCGGGCTAGGGTTAGGGTTAGGGGACGGGGACGGTTTAGGGTCCAGGTGAGGGTACGGCAACGCTTTAGGGGCAGCGTGCGTGTGAGAGCGCGGGTTAGTGTTAGCGTACGGGTTAGGATTAGGGGACGTGTGAGGGTCAGGCTTCGGGGAAGGGTTAGGGTTAGGGTTCGGGCTAGGGTTAGGGTTAGGACCGGGGACGGTTTAGGGTCCAGGTGAGGGTACGGCAACGCTTTAGGGGGAGCGTGCGTGTGAGGGCGCGGGTTAGTGTTAGCGTACGGGTTAGGATTAGGGGACGGGGGAGGGTCAGGCTTCGGGGAAGGGTTAGGGTTAGGGTTTGGGCTAGGGTTAGGGTTAGGGGACGGGGACGGTTTAGGGTCCAGGTGAGGGTACGGCAACGCTTTAGGGGGAGCGTGCGTGTGAGGGCGCGGGTTAGTGTTAGCGTACGGGTTAGGATTAGGGGACGTGTGAGGGTCAGGCTTCGGGGAAGGGTTAGGGTTAGGGTTCGGGCTAGGGTTAGGGTTGGGGATGGGGATGGTTTAGGGTCCAGGTGAGGGTACGGCAACGCTTTAGGGGGAGCGTGCGTGTGAGGGCGCGGGTTAGTGTTAGCGTACGGGTTAGGATTAAGGGACGGGTGACGGTCAGGCTTCGGGGAAGGGTTAGGGTTAGGGTTCGGGCTAGGGTTAGGGTTAGGACCGGGGACGGTTTAGGGTCCAGGTGAGGGTACGGCAACGCTTTAGGGGGAGCGTGCGTGTGAGGGCGCGGGTTAGTGTTAGCGTACGGGTTAGGATTAGGGGACGGGGGAGGGTCAGGCTTCGGGGAAGGGTTAGGGTTAGGGTTCGGGCTAGGGTTAGGGTTAGGGGACGGGGACGGTTTAGGGTCCAGGTGAGGGTACGGCAACGCTTTAGGGTGAGCGTGCGTGTGAGGGCGCGGGGTAGTGTTAGCGTACGGGTTAGGATTAGGGGACGTGTTAGGGTCAGGCTTCGGGGAAGGGTTAGGGTTAGGGTTCGGTCTAGGGTTAGGGTTGGGGATGGGGACGGTTTAGGGTCCAGGTGAGGGTACGGCAACGCTTTAGGGGGAGCGTGCGTGTGAGGGCGCGGGTTAGTGTTAGCGTACGGGTTAGGATTAGGGGACGGGTGAGGGTCAGGCTTCGGGGAAGGGTTAGGGTTAGGATTCGGGCTAGGGTTAGGGTTAGGGGACGGGGACGGTTTAGGGTTCAGGTGAGGGTACGGCAACGCTTTAGGGGGAGCGTGCGTGTGAGGGCGCGGGTTAGTGTTAGCGTACGGGTTAGGATTAGGGGACGGGTGAGGGTCAGGCTTCGGGGAAGGGTTAGTGTTAGGGTTCGGGCTAGGGTTAGGGTTAGGGGACGGGGACGGTTTAGGGTCCAGGTGAGGGTACGGCAACGCTTTAGGGGGAGCGTGCATGTGAGGGCGCGCGTTAGTGTTAGCGTACGGCTTAGGATTAGGGGACGGGTGAGGGTCAGGCTTCGGGGAAGGGTTAGGGTTAGGGTTCGGGCTAGGGTTAGGGTTAGGGGACGGGGACGGTTTAGGGTCCAGGTGAGGGTTCGGCAACGCTTTAGGGGGAGGGTGCGTGTGAGGGCGCAGGTTAGTGTTAGCGCACGGGTTAGGATTAGGGGACGACGAGGGTCAGGCTTCGGGGAAGTGTTAGGGTTAGGGTTCGGGCTAGGGGTAGGGTTAGGGGACGGGGACGGTTTAGGGTCCAGGTGAGGATACGGCAAAGCTTTAGGGGGAGCGTGCGTGTGAGGGCGCGGGTTAGTGTTAGCGTACGGGTTAGGATTAGGGGACGGGTGAGGGTCAGGGTTCGGGGAAGGTTTAGGGTTAGGGGTCGGGCTAGGGTTAGGGTTACGGGACAGGGACGGTTTAGAGTCCAGGTGAGGGTACGGCAAAGCTTTAGGGGGAGCGTGTGTGTGAGGGCGTGGGTTAGTGTTAGCGTACGGGTTAGGAGTCGGGGACGGTTGAGGGTCAGGCTTCGGGGAAGGGTTAGTGTTAGGGTTCGGGCTAGGGTTAGGGTTAGGGGACGGGGACGGTTTAGGGTTCAGGTGAGGGTACGGCAACGCTTTAGGGGGAGCGAGCGTGTGAGAGCACGGGTTAGTGTTAGCGTACGGGTTAGGATTAGGGGACGGGTGAGGGTCAGGCTTCGGGGAAGGGTAAGGGTTAGGGTTCGGGCTAGTGTTAGGGTTAGAGGATGGGGACGGTTTAGGGTCCAGGTGAGGGTACGACAACGCTTTAGGGGGAGCGTGCGTGTGAGGGCGCGGGTTAGTGTTAGCGTACGGGTTAGGATTAGGTAACGGGTGAGGGTCAGGCTTCGGGGAAGTGTTAGGGTTAGGGTTCGGGCTAGAGTTAGGGTTAGGGGACGGGGACGGTTTAGGGTCCAGGTGAGGGTACGGCAACGCTTTAGGGGGAGCGTGTGTGTGAGGGCACGGGTTAGTGTTAGCGTATGGGTTAGGATTAGGGGACGGGTGAGGGTCAGGCTTCGGGGAAGGGTTAGGGTTAGGGTTCGGGCTAGGGTTAGGGTTAGGGGACGGGGACGGTTTAGGGTCCAGGTGAGGGTACGGCAAAGTTTTAGGGGGAGCGTGTGTGTGAGGGCGTGGGTTAGTGTTAGCGTACGGGTTAGGAGTAGGGGACGGTTGAGGGTCAGGCTTCGGGGAAGGGTTAGTGTTAGGGTTCGGGCTAGGGTTAGGGTTAGGGGACGGGGACGGTTTAGGGTCCAGGTGAGGGTACGGCAACGCTTTAGGGGGAGCGTGCGTGTGAGGGTGAGGGTTAGTGTTAGCGTACGGGTTAGGATTAGGGGACGGGTGAGGGTCAGGCTTCGGGGAAGGGTAAGGTTTAGGGTTCGGGCTAGGGTTAGGGTTAGGGGATGGGGACGGTTTAGGGTCCAGGTGAGGGTACGGCAACGCTTTAGGGGGAGCGTGCGTGTGAGGGCGCGGGTTAGTGTTAGCTTACGGGTTAGGATTAGGGGACGGGTGAGGGTCCGGCTTCGGGGAAGGGTTAGGGTTAGGGTTCGGGCTAGGGTTAGGGTTAGGGGACGGGGACGGTTTAGGGTCCAGGTGAGGGTACGGCAACGCTTTAGGGGGAGCGTGCGTGTGAGGGCACGGGTTAGTGTTAGCGTACGGGTTAGGATTAGGGGACGGGTGAGGGTCAGGCTTCGGGGAAGGGTTAGGGTTAGTGTTCGGGCTAGGGTTAGGGTTAGGGGACGGGGACGGTTTAGGGTCCAGGTGAGTGTACGGCAACGCTTTAGGGGGAGCGTGCGTGTGAGGCCACGGGTTAGTGTTAGCGTACGGGTTAGGATTAGGGGACGGGTGAGGGTCAGGCTTCGGGGAAGGGTTAGGGTTAGGTTTCGGGCTAGGGTTAGGGTTAGGGGACGGGGACGGTTTAGGGTCCAGGTGAGGGTACGGCAACGCTTTAGGGGGAGCGTGCGTGTGAGGGCGCGGGTTAGTGTTAGCGTACGGGTTAGGATCAGGGGACGGGTGAGGGTCAGGCTTCGGGGAAGGGTTAGGGTTAGGGTTCGGGCTAGGGTTAGGGTTAGGGGACGGGGACGGTTTAGGGTCCAGGTGAGGGTACGGCAACGCTTTAGGGGGAGCGTGCGTGTGAGGGCGCGCGTTAGTGTTCGCGTACGGGTTAGGATCAGGGGACGGGTGAGGGTCAGGCTTCGGGGAAGGGTTAGGGTTAGGGTTCGGGCTAGGGTTAGGGTTAGGGGACGGGGACGGTTTAGGGTCCAGGTGAGGGTACGGCAACGCTTTAGGGGCAGCGTGCATGTGAGGGCGCGGGTTAGTGTTAGCATACGGGTTAGGATTAGGAGACGTGTGAGGGTCAGGCTTCGGGGAAGGTTTAGGGTTAGGGTTCGGGCTAGGGTTAGGGTTAGGGGATGGGGACGGTTTAGGGTCCAGGTGAGTGTATGGCAACGCTTTAGGGGGAGCGTGACTGTGAGGGCGCGGGTTAGTGTTAGCGTACGTGTTAGGATTATGGGACGGGTGAGGGTCAGGCTTCGGGGAAGGGTTAGGGTTAGGGTTCGGGCTAGGGTTAGGGTTAGGGGACGGGGACGGTTTAGGGTCCAGGTGAGGGTAAGGCAACGCTTTAGGAGGAGCGTGCGTGTGAGGGCGCGGTGTAGTGTTAGCGTACGGGTTAGGATTATGGGACGGGTGAGGGTCAGGCTTCGGGGAAGGGTTAGGGTTAGGGTTCGGGCTAGGGTTAGGGTTAGGGGATGGGGACGGTTTAGGGTGCAGGTGAGGGTACGGCAACGCTTTAGGGGGAGCGTGCGTGTGAGGGCGCGGGTTAGTGTTAGCGTACGGGTTAGGATTAGGGGACGGGTGAGGGTCAGGCTTCTGGGAAGTGTTAGGGTTAGGGTTCGGGCTAGGGTTAGGGTTAGGGGACGGGGACGGTTTAGGGTCCAGGTGAGGGTACGGCAACACTTTAGGGGGAGCGTGCGTGTGAGGGCGCGGGTTAGTGTTAGCGTACGGGTTAGGATTAGGGGACGGGTGAGGGTCAGGCTTCGGGGAAGGGTTAGGGTTAGGTTTCGGTCTAGGGTTAGGGTTAGGGGACGAGGACGGTTTAGGGTCCAGGTGAGGGTACGGCAACGCTTTAGGGGGAGCGTGCGTGTGAGGGCGCGCGTTAGTGTTAGCGTACGGCTTAGGATTATGGGACGGGTGCGTGTCAGGCTTCGGGGAAGGGTTAGGGTAAGGGTTCGGGCTAGGGTTAGGGTTAGGGGACGGGGACTGTTTAGGGTCCAGGTGAGGGTACGGCAACGCTTTAGGGGGAGAGTGCGTGTGAGGGCGTGGGTTAGTGTTAGCGTACGGGTTAGGATTAGGGGACGGGTGAGGGTCAGGCTTCGGGGAAGGGTTAGGGTTAGGGTTCGGGCTATGGTTAGGGGACGGGGACGGGGACGGTTTAGGGTCCAGGTGAGGGTACGGCAACGCTTTAGGGGGAGAGTGCGTGTGAGGGCGTGGGTTAGTGTTAGCGTACGGGTTAGGATTAGGGGACGGGTGAGGGTCAGGCTTCGGGGAAGTGTTAGGGTTAGGGTTCGGGCTAGGGTTAGGGTTTGGGGACGGGGACGGTTTCGGGTCCAGGTGAGGGTAAGGCAACGCTTTAGGGGGAGCGTGCGTGTGAGGGCGCGGGTTAGTGTTAGCGTACGGGTTAGGATTATGGGACGGGTGAAGGTCAGGCTTCGGGGAAGGGTTAGGGTTAGGGTTCGGGCTAGGGTTAGGGTTAGGGGATGGGGACGGTTTAGGGTCCAGGTGAGGGTACGGCAACGCTTTAGGGGGAGCGTGCGTGTGAGGGCGCGGGTTAGTGTTAGCGTACGGTTTAGGATTAGGGGACGGGTGAGGGTCAGGCTTCGGGGAAGGGTTATGGTTAGGTTTCGGGCTAGGGTTAGGGGACGGGGACGGGGACGGTTTAGGGTCCAGGTGAGGGTACGGCAACGCTTTAGGGGGAGCATGCGTGTGAGGGCGCGGGTTAGTGTTAGCGTACGGGTTAGGATTAGGGGACGGGTGAGGGTCAGGCTTCGGGGAAGGGTTAGGGTTAGGGGTCGGGCTAGGGTTAGGGTTCGGGGACGGGGACGGTTTAGGGTCCAGGTGAGGGTACGGCAACGCTTTAGGGGGAGAGTGCGTGTGAGGGCGCGGGTTAGTGTTACTTACGGCTTAGGATTAGGGGACGGGGGAGGGTCAGGCTTCGGGGAAGGGTTAGGGTTAGGGGTCGGGCTAGGGTTAGGGTTCGGGGACGGGGACGGTTTAGGGTCCAGGTGAGGGTACGGCAACGCTTTAGGGGGAGCGTGCGTGTGAGGGCGCGGGTTAGTGTTAGCGTACGGGTTAGGATTAGGGGACGGGGGAGGGTCAGGCTTCGGGGAAGGGTTAGGGTTAGGGTTCGGGCTAGGGTTAGGGTTAGGGGACGGGGACGGTTTAGGGTCCAGGTGAGGGTACGGCAACGCTTTAGGGGGAGCGTGTGTGTGAGGGCGCGGGGTAGTGTTAGCGTACGGGTTAGGATTAGGGGACGTGTGAGGGTCAGGCTTCGGGGAAGGGTTAGGGTTAGGGTTCGGTCTAGGGTTAGGGTTGGGGATGGGGACGGTTTACGGTCCAGGTGAGGGTACGGCAACGCTTTAGGGGGAGCGTGCGTGTGAGGGCGCGGTTTAGTGTTAGCGTACGGGTTAGGATTAGGGGACGGGGGAGGGTCAGGCTTCGGGGAAGGGTTAGGGTTCGGGCTAGGGTTAGGGTTAGGGGACGGGGACGGTTTAGGGTCCAGGTGAGGATACGGCAACGCTTTAGGGGGAGGGTGCGTGTGAGGGCGCGGGTTAGTGTTAGCGTACGGGTGAGGATTAGGGGACGTGTGAGGGTCAGGCTTCGGTGAAGTGTTAGGTTTAGGGTTCGGGCTAGGGTTAGGGTTAGGGGACGGGGACGGTTTAGGGTCCAGGTGAGGGTACGGCAACGCTTTAGGGGGAGCGTGCGTGTGAGGGCGCGGATTAGTGTTAGCGTACGGGTTAGGATTAGGGGACGTGTGAGAGTCAGGCTTCGGGGAAGGGTTAGGGTTAGGGTTCGGGCTAGGGTTAGGGTTAGGGGATGGGGACGGTTTAGGGTCCAGGTGAGGGTACGGCAACGCTTTAGGGGGAGCGTGCGTGTGAGGGCGCGGGTTAGTGTTAGCGTACGGGTTAGGATTAGGGGACGGGTGAGGGTCAGGCTTCGGGGAAGGGTTAGGGTTAGGGTTCGGGCTAGGGTTAGGGTTAGGACCGGGGACGGTTTAGGGTCCAGGTGAGGGTACGGCAACGCTTTAGGGGGAGCGTGCGTGTGAGGGCGCGGGCTAGTGTTAGCGTACGGGTTAGGATTAGGGGACGGGTGAGGGTCAGGCTTCGGGGAAGGGTTAGGGTTAGGGTTCGGGCTAGGGTTAGGGTTAGGGGACGGGGACGGTTGAGGGTCCAGGTGAGGGTACGGCAACGCTTTAGGGGGAGCGTGCGTGTGAGGGCGCGCGTTAGTGTTAGCGTACGGCTTAGGATTAGGGGACGGTTGAGGGTCAGGCTTCGGGGAAGTGTTAGGGTAAGGGTTCGGGCTAGGGTTAGGGTTAGGGGACGGGGACGGTTTAGGGTCCAGGTGAGGGTACGGCAATGCTTTAGGGTGAGCGTGCGTGTAAGGGCGCGGGTTAGTGTTAGCGTACGGGTTAGGATTAGGGGACGGGTGAGGGTCAGGCTTCGGAGAAGGGTTCGGGTTAGGGTTCGGGCTAGGGTTAGGGTTAGGGGACGGGGACGGTTTAGGGTCCAGGTGAGGGTACGGCAACGCTTTAGGGGGAGCGTGCGTGTGAGGGCGCGGGTTAGTGTTAGCGTACGGGTTAGGATCAGGGGACGGGTGAGGGTCAGGCTTCGGGGAAGGTTTAGGGTTAGGGTTCGGGCTAGGGTTAGGGTTAGGGGATGGGGACGGTTTAGGGTCCAGGTGAGGGTACGGCAACGCTTTAGGGGGAGCGTGTGTGTGAGGGCGGGGGTTAGTGTTAGCGTACGGGTTAGGATTAGGGGACGGGTGAGGGTCAGGCTTCGGGGAAGGGTTAGGGTTAGGGTTCGGGCTAGGGTTAGGGTTAGGACCGGGGACGGTTTAGGGTCCAGGTGAGGGTACGGCAACGCTTTAGGGGGAGCGTGCGTGTGAGGGCGCGCGTTAGTGTTAGCGTACGGCTTAGGATTAGGGGACGGGTGAGGGTCAGGCTTCGGGGAAGTGTTCGGGTAAGGGTTCGGGCTAGGGTTAGGGTTAGGGGACGGGGACGGTTTAGGGTCCAGGTGAGGGTACGGCAACGCTTTAGGGTGAGCGTGCGTGTGAGGGCGCGGGTTAGTGTTAGCGTACGGGTTAGGATTAGGGGACGGGTGAGGGTCAGGCTTCGGGGAAGGGTTCGGGTTAGGGTTCGGGCTAGGGTTAGGGTTAGGGGACGGGGACGGTTTAGGGTCCAGGTGAGGGTACGGCAACGCTTTAGGGGGAGCGTGCGTGTGAGCGCGCGGGTTAGTGTTAGCGTACGGGTTAGGATTAGGGGACGGGTGAGGGTCAGGCTTCGGGGAAGGGTTAGGGTTAGGGTTCGGGCTAGGGTTAGGGTTAGGGGACGGGGACGGTTTAGGGTTCAGGTGAGGGTACGGCAACGCTTTAGGGGGAGCGTGCGTGTGAGGGCGCGGGTTAGTGTTAGCGTACGGGTTAGGATTAGGGGACGGGTGAGGGTCAGGCTTCGGGGAAGGGTTAGGGTTAGGGTTCGGGCTAGGGTTAGGGTTAGGGGACGGGGACGGTTTAGGGTCCAGGTGAGGGTACGGCAACGCTTTAGGGGGAGCGTGCATGTGAGGGCGCGCGTTAGTGTTAGCGTACGGCTTAGGATTAGGGGACGGGTGAGGGTCAGGCTTCGGGGAAGGGTTAGGGTAAGGGTTCGGGCTAGGGTTAGGGTTAGGGGACGGGGACGGTTTAGGGTCCAGGTGAGGGTTCGGCAACGCTTTAGGGGGAGGGTGCGTGTGAGGGCGCAGGTTAGTGTTAGCGCACGGGTTAGGATTAGGGGACGGCGAGGGTCAGGCTTCGGGGAAGTGTTAGGGTTAGGGTTCGGGCTAGGGGTAGGGTTAGGGGACGGGGACGGTTTAGGGTCCAGGTGAGGATACGGCAACGCTTTAGGGGGAGCGTGCGTGTGAGGGCGCGGGTTAGTGTTAGCGTACGGGTTAGGATTAGGGGACGGGTGAGGGTCAGGGTTCGGGGAAGGTTTAGGGTTAGGGGTCGGGCTAGGGTTAGGGTTACGGGACAGGGACGGTTTAGAGTCCAGGTGAGGGTACGGCAAAGCTTTAGGGGGAGCGTGTGTGTGAGGGCGTGGGTTAGTGTTAGCGTACGGGTTAGGAGTCGGGGACGGTTGAGGGTCAGGCTTCGGGGAAGGGTTAGTGTTAGGGTTCGGGCTAGGGTTAGGGTTAGGGGACGGGGACGGTTTAGGGTTCAGGTGAGGGTACGGCAACGCTTTAGGGGGAGCGTGCGTGTGAGAGCACGGGTTAGTGTTAGCGTACGGGTTAGGATTAGGGGACGGGTGAGGGTCAGGCTTCGGGGAAGTGTAAGGGTTAGGGTTCGGGCTAGGGTTAGGGTTAGAGGATGGGGACGGTTTAGGGTCCAGGTGAGGGTACGGCAACGCTTTAGGGGGAGCGTGTGTGTGAGGGCGCGGGTTAGTGTTAGCGTACGGGTTAGGATTAGGTAACGGGTGAGGGTCAGGCTTCGGGGAAGTGTTAGGGTTAGGGTTCGGGCTAGAGTTAGGGTTAGGGGACGGGGACGGTTTAGGGTCCAGGTGAGGGTACGGCAACGCTTTAGGGGGAGCGTGTGTGTGAGGGCGTGGGTTAGTGTTAGCGTACGGGTTAGGAGTAGGGGTGGTTGAGGGTCAGGCTTCGGGGAAGGGTTAGTGTTAGGGTTCGGGCTAGGGTTAGGGTTAGGGGACGGGGACGGTTTAGGGTCCAGGTGAGGGTACGGCAACGCTTTAGGGGGAGCGTGCGTGTGAGGGTGAGGGTTAGTGTTAGCGTACGGGTTAGGATTAGGGGACGGGTGAGGGTCAGGCTTCGGGGAAGGGTTAGGGTTAGGTTTCGGGCTAGGGTTAGGGTTAGGGGACGGGGACGGTTTAGGGTCCAGGTGAGGGTACGGCAACGCTTTAGGGGGAGCGTGCGTGTGAGGGCGCGGGTTAGTGTTAGCGTACGGGTTAGGATCAGGGGACGGGTGAGGGTCAGGCTTCGGGGAAGGGTTAGTTTTAGGGTTCGGGCTAGGGTTAGGGTTAGGGGATGGGGACGGTTTAGGGTCCAGGTGAGGGTACGGCAACACTTTAGGGGGAGCGTGCGTGTGAGGGCGTGGGTTAGTGTTAGCGTACGCGTTAGGATCAGGGGACGGGTGAGAGTCTGGCTTCGGGGAAGGGTTATGGTTAGGGTTCGGGCTAGGGTTAGGGTTAGGGGACGGGGACGGTTTAGGGTCCAGGTGAGGGTACGGCAACGCTTTAGGGGGAGCGTGTGTGTGAGGGCGCGGGTTAGTGTTAGCGTACGGGTTAGGATTAGGGGACGGGTGAGGGTCAGGCTTCGGGGAAGGGTTAGGGTTAGGGTTCGGGCTAGGGTTAGGGTTAGGACCGGGGACGGTTTACGGTCCAGGTGAGGGTACGGCAACGCTTTAGGGGGAGCGTGTGTGTGAGGGCGCGGGTCAGTGTTAGCGTACGGATTAGTATCAGGGGACGGGTGAGGGTCAGGCTTCGGGGAAGGGTTAGGGTTAGGGTTTGGGGTAGGGTTAGGGTTAGGGGACGGGGACGGTTTAGGGTCCAGGTGAGGGTACGGCAACGCTTTAGGGGGAGGATGCATGTGAGGGCGCGGGTTAGTGTTAGCGTACGGGTTAGGATTAGGGGACGGGTGAGGGTCAGGTTTCGGGGAAGGGTTAGGGTTAGGGTTCGGGCTAGGGTTAGGGTTAGGGGACGGGGACGGTTTAGGGTCCAGGTGAGGGTACGGCAACGCTTTAGGGGGAGCGTGCGTGTGAGGGAGCGGGGTAGTGTTAGCGTACGGGTTAGGATTATGGGACGGGTGAGGGTCAGGCTTCGGGGAAGGGTTAGGGTTAGGGTTCGGACTAGGGTTAGGGGACGGGGACGGGGACGGTTTAGGGTCCAGGTGAGGGTAAGGCAATGCTTTAGGGGGAGCGTGCGTGTGAGGGCGCGGGTTAGTGTTAGCGTACGGGTTAGGATTAGGGGACGGGTGAGGGTCAGGCTTCTGGGAAGTGTTAGGGTTAGGGTTCGGGCTAGGGTTAGGGTTAGGGGACGGGGACGGTTTAGGGTCCAGGTGAGGGTACGGCAACGCTTTAGGGGGAGCGTGCGTGTGAGGGCGCGGGTTAGTGTTAGCGTACGGGTTAGGATTAGGGGACGGGTGAGGGTCAGGCTTCGGGGAAGGGTTAGGGTTAGGGTTCGGGCTAGGGTTAGGGTTAGGGGACGGGGACGGTTTAGGGTCCAGGTGAGGGGACGGCAACGCTTTAGGGGGAGCGTGCGTGTGAGGGCGCGGGTTAGTGTTAGCGTACGGGTTAGGATTAGGGGACGGGTGAGGGTCAGGCTTCGGGGAAGGGTTAGGGTTAGGGTTCGGGCTAGGGTTAGGGTTAGGGGATGGGGACGGTTTAGGGTCCAGGTGAGGTTACGGCAACGCTTTAGGGGGAGCGTGCGTGTGAGGGCGCGGGTTAGTGTTAGCGTACGGGTTAGGATTATGGGACGGGTGAGGGTCAGGCTTCGGGGAAGGGTTAGGGTTCGGGCTAGGGTTAGGGTTAGGGGACGGGGACGGTTTAGGGTCCAGGTGAGGATACGGCAACGCTTTAGGGGGAGGGTGCGTGTGAGGGCGCGGTTTAGTGTTAGCGTACGGGTGAGGATTAGGGGACGTGTGAGGGTCAGGCTTCGGTGAAGTGTTAGGTTTAGGGTTCGGGCTAGGGTTAGGGTTAGGGGACGGGGACGGTTTAGGGTCCAGGTGAGGGTACGGCAACGCTTTAGGGGGAGCGTGCGTGTGAGGGCGCGGGTTAGTGTTAGCGTACGGGTTAGGATTAGGGGACGTGTGAGAGTCAGGCTTCGGGGAAGGGTTAGGGTTAGGGTTCGGGCTAGGGTTAGGGTTAGGGGATGGGGACGGTTTAGGGTCCAGGTGAGGGTACGGCAACGCTTTAGGGGGAGCGTGCGTGTGAGGGCACGAGTTAGTGTTAGCGTACGGGTTAGGATTAGGGGACGGGTGAGGGTCAGGCTTCGGGGAAGGGTTAGGGTTAGGGTTTGGGGTAGGGTTAGGGTTAGGGGACGGGGACGGTTTAGGGTCCAGGTGAGGGTACGGCAACGCTTTAGGGGGAGGATGCATGTGAGGGCGCGGGTTAGTGTTAGCGTACGGGTTAGGATTAGGGGACGGGTGAGGGTCAGGTTTCGGGGAAGGGTTAGGGTTAGGGTTCGGGCTAGGGTTAGGGTTAGGGGACGGGGACGGTTTAGGGTCCAGGTGAGGGTACGGCAACGCTTTAGGGGGAGCGTGCGTGTGAGGGCGCGGGGTAGTGTTAGCGTACGGGTTAGGATTATGGGACGGGTGAGGGTCAGGCTTCGGGGAAGGGTTAGGGTTAGGGTTCGGACTAGGGTTAGGGTTAGGGGACGGGGACGGTTTAGGGTCCAGGTGAGGGTAAGGCAACGCTTTAGGGGGAGCGTGCGTGTGAGGGCGCGGTGTAGTGTTAGCGTACGGGTTAGGATTATGGGACGGGTGAGGGTCAGGCTTCGGGGAAGGTTTAGGGTTAGGGTTCGGGCTAGGGTTAGGGTTAGGGGATGGGGACGGTTTAGGGTCCAGGTGAGGGTACGGCAACGCTTTAGGGGGAGCGTGCGTGTTAGGGCGCGGGTTAGTGTTAGCGTACGGGTTAGGATTAGGGGACGGGTGAGGGTCAGGCTTCTGGGAAGTGTTAGGGTTAGGGTTCGGGCTAGGGTTAGGGTTAGGGGACGGGGACGGTTTAGGGTCCAGGTGAGGGTACGGCAACGCTTTAGGGGGAGCGTGCGTGTGAGGGCGCGGGTTAGTGTTAGCGTACGGGTTAGGATTATGGGACGGGTGAGGGTCAGGCTTCGGGGAAGGGTTAGGGTTAGGGTTCGGGCTAGGGTTAGGGTTAGGGGACGGGGACGGTTTAGGGTCCAGGTGAGGGGACGGCAACGCTTTAGGGGGAGCGTGCGTGTGAGGGCGTGGGTTAGTGTTAGCGTACGGGTTAGGATTAAGGGACGGGTGAGGGTCAGGCTTCGGGGAAGGGTTAGGGTTAGGGTTCGGGCTAGGGTTAGGGTTAGGGGATGGGGACGGTTTAGGGTCCAGGTGAGGGTACGGCAACGCTTTAGGGGGAGCGTGCGTGTGAGGGCGCGGGTTAGTGTTAGCGTACGGGTTAGGATTATGGGACGGGTGAGGGTCAGGCTTCGGGGAAGGGTTAGGGTTCGGGCTAGGGTTAGGGTTAGGGGACGGGGACGGTTTAGGGTCCAGGTGAGGATACGGCAACGCTTTAGGGGGAGGGTGCGTGTGAGGGCGCGGTTTAGTGTTAGCGTACGGGTGAGGATTAGGGGACGTGTGAGGGTCAGGCTTCGGTGAAGTGTTAGGTTTAGGGTTCGGGCTAGGGTTAGGGTTAGGGGACGGGGACGGTTTAGGGTCCAGGTGAGGGTACGGCAACGCTTTAGGGGGAGCGTGCGTGTGAGGGCGCGGGTTACTGTTAGCGTACGGGTTAGGATTAGGGGACGTGTGAGAGTCAGGCTTCGGGGAAGGGTTAGGGTTAGGGTTCGGGCTAGGGTTAGGGTTAGGGGATGGGGACGGTTTAGGGTCCAGGTGAGGGTACGGCAACGCTTTAGGGGGAGCGTGCGTGTGAGGGCGCGAGTTAGTGTTAGCGTACGGGTTAGGATTTGGGGACGGGTGAGGGTCAGGCTTCGGGGAAGGGTTAGGGTTAGGGTTCGGGCTAGGGTTAGGGTTAGGACCGGGGACGGTTTAGGGTCCAGGTGAGGGTACGGCAACGCTTTAGGGGGAGCGTGCGTGTGAGGGCGCGGGCTAGTGTTAGCGTACGGGTTAGGATTAGGGGACGGGTGAGGGTCAGGCTTCGCGGAAGAGTTACGGTTAGGGTTCGGGCTAGGGTTAGGGTTAGGGGACGGGGACGGTTTAGGGTCCAGGTGAGGGTACGGCAACGCTTTAGGGGGAGCGTGCGTGTGAGGGCGCGCGTTAGTGTTAGCGTACGGCTTAGGATTAGGGGACGGTTGAGTGTCAGGCTTCGGGGAAGGGTTAGGGTAAGGGTTCGGGCTAGGGTTAGGGTTAGGGGACGGGGACGGTTTAGGGTCCAGGTGAGGGTACGGCAATGCTTTAGGGTGAGCGTGCGTGTAAGGGCGCGGGTTAGTGTTAGCGTACGGGTTAGGATTAGGGGACGGGTGAGGGTCAGGCTTCGGAGAAGGGTTCGGGTTAGGGTTCGGGCTAGGGTTAGGGTTAGGGGACGGGGACGGTTTAGGGTCCAGGTGAGGGTACGGCAACGCTTTAGGGGGAGCGTGCGTGTGAGGGCGCGGGTTAGTGTTAGCGTACGGGTTAGGATCAGGGGACGGGTGAGGGTCAGGCTTCGGGGAAGGGTTAGGGTTAGGGTTCGGGCTAGGGTTAGGGTTAGGGGACGGGGTCGGTTTAGGGTCCAGGTGAGGGTAAGGCAACGCTTTAGGGGGAGCGTGCGTGTGAGGGCGCGGTGTAGTGTTAGCGTACGGGTTAGGATTATGGGACGGGTGAGGGTCAGGCTTCGGGGAAGGGTTAGGGTTAGGGTTCGGGCTAGGGTTAGGGTTAGGGGATGGGGACGGTTTAGGGTCCAGGTGAGGGTACGGCAACGCTTTAGGGGTTGCGTGCGTGTGAGGGCGCGGGTTAGTGTTAGCGTACGGGTTAGGATTAGGGGACGGGTGAGGGTCAGGCTTCTGGGAAGTGTTAGGGTTAGGGTTCGGGCTAGGGTTAGGGTTAGGGGACGGGGACGGTTTAGGGTCCAGGTGAGGGTACGGCAACGCTTTAGGGGGAGCGTGCGTGTGAGGGCGCGGGTTAGTGTTAGCGTACGGGTTAGGATTAGGGGACGGGTGAGGGTCAGGCTTCGGGGAAGGGTTAGGGTTAGGGTTCGGGCTAGGGTTAGGGTTAGGGGACGGGGACGGTTTAGGATCCAGGTGAGGGGACGGCAACGCTTTAGGGGGAGCGTGCGTGTGAGGGCGCGGGTTAGTGTTAGCGTACGGGTTAGGATTAGGGGACGGGTGAGGGTCAGGCTTCGGGGAAGGGTTAGGGTTAGGGTTCGGGCTAGGGTTAGGGTTAGGGGATGGGGACGGTTTAGGGTCCAGGTGAGGGTACGGCAACGCTTTAGGGGGAGCGTGCGTGTGAGGGCGCGGGTTAGTGTTAGCGTACGGGTTAGGATTATGGGACGGGTGAGGGTCAGGCTTCGGGGAAGGGTTAGGGTTAGGGTTCGGGCTAGGGTTAGGGTTAGGACCGGGGACGGTTTAGGGTCCAGGTGAGGGTACGGCAACGCTTTAGGGGGAGCGTGCGTGTGAGGGCGCGCGTTAGTGTTAGCGTACGGCTTAGGATTAGGGGACGGGTGGGGGGTCAGGCTTCGGGGAAGTGTTAGGGTAAGGGTTCGGGCTAGGGTTAGGGTTAGGGGACGGGGACGGTTTAGGGTCCAGGTGAGGGTACGGCAACGCTTTAGGGTGAGCGTGCGTGTGAGGGCGCGGGTTAGTGTTAGCGTACGGGTTAGGATTAGGGGACGGGTGAGGGTCAGGCTTCGGGGAAGGGTTCGGGTTAGGGTTCGGGCTAGGGTTAGGGTTAGGGGACGGGGACGGTTTAGGGTCCAGGTGAGGGTACGGCAACGCTTTAGGGGGAGCGTGCGTGTGAGCGCGCGGGTTAGTGTTAGCGTACGGGTTAGGATTAGGGGACGGGTGAGGGTCAGGCTTCGGGGAAGGGTTAGGGTTAGGGTTCGGGCTAGGGTTAGGGTTAGGGGACGGGGACGGTTTAGGGTTCAGGTGAGGGTACGGCAACGCTTTAGGGGGAGCGTGCGTGTGAGGGCGCGGGTTAGTGTTAGCGTACGGGTCAGGATTAGGGGACGGGTGAGGGTCAGGCTTCGGGGAAGGGTTAGGGTTAGGGTTCGGGCTAGGGTTAGGGTTAGGGGACGGGGACGGTTTAGGGTCCAGGTGAGGGTACGGCAACGCTTTAGGGGGAGCGTGCATGTGAGGGCGCGCGTTAGTGTTAGCGTACGGCTTAGGATTAGGGGACGGGTGAGGGTCAGGCTTCGGGGAAGGGTTAGGGTAAGGGTTCGGGCTAGGGTTAGGGTTAGGGGACGGGGACGGTTTAGGGTCCAGGTGAGGGTTCGGCAACGCTTTAGGGGGAGGGTGCGTGTGAGGGCGCGGGTTAGTGTTAGCGCACGGGTTAGGATGAGGGGACGGCGAGGGTCAGGCTTCGGGGAAGTGTTAGGGTTAGGGTTCGGGCTAGGGGTAGGGTTAGGGGACGGGGACGGTTTAGGGTCCAGGTGAGGATATGGCAACGCTTTAGGGGGAGCGTGCGTGTGAGGGCGCGGGTTAGTGTTAGCGTACGGGTTAGGATTAGGGGACGGGTGAGGGTCAGGCTTCGGGGAAGGTTTAGGGGTAGGGGTCGGGCTAGGGTTAGGGTTACGGGACAGGGACGGTTTAGAGTCCAGGTGAGGGTACGGCAAAGCTTTAGGGGGAGCGTGTGTGTGAGGGCGTGGGTTAGTGTTAGCGTACGGGTTAGGAGTCGGGGACGGTTGAGGGTCAGGCTTCGGGGAAGGGTTAGTGTTAGGGTTCGGGCTAGGGTTAGGGTTAGGGGACGGGGACGGTTTAGGGTTCAGGTGAGGGTACGGCAACGCTTTAGGGGGAGCGTGCGTGTGAGAGCACGGGTTAGTGTTAGCGTACGGGTTAGGATTAGGGGACGGGTGAGGGTCAGGCTTCGGGGAAGGGTAAGGGTTAGGGTTCGGGCTAGGGTTAGTGTTAGAGGATGGGGACGGTTTAGGGTCCAGGTGAGGGTACGACAACGCTTTAGGGGGAGCGTGCGTGTGAGGGCGCAGGTTAGTGTTAGCGTACGGGTTAGGATTAGGTAACGGGTGAGGGTCAGGCTTCGGGGAAGTGTTAGGGTTAGGGTTCGGGCTAGGGTTAGGGTTAGGGGACGGGGACGGTTTAGGGTCCAGGTGAGGGTACGGCAACGCTTTAGGGGGAGCGTGTGTGTGAGGGCACGGGTTAGTGTTAGCGTATGGGTTAGGATTAGGGGACGGGTGAGGGTCAGGCTTCGGGGAAGGGTTAGGGTTAGGGTTGGGGCTAGGGTTAGGGTTAGGGGACGGGGACGGTTTAGGGTCCAGGTGAGGGTACGGCAAAGTTTTAGGGGGAGCGTGTGTGTGAGGGCGTGGGTTAGTGTTAGCGTACGGGTTAGGAGTAGGGGACGGTTGAGGGTCAGGCTTCGGGGAAGGGTTAGTGTTAGGGTTCGGGCTAGGGTTAGGGTTAGGGGACGGGGACGGTTTAGGGTCCAGGTGAGGGTACGGCAACGCTTTAGGGGGAGCGTGCGTGTGAGGCCACGGGTTAGTGTTAGCGTACGGGTTAGGATTAGGGGACGGGTGAGGGTCCGGCTTCGGGGAAGGGTTAGGGTTAGGGTTCGGGCTAGGGTTAGGGTTAGGGGATGGGGACGGTTTAGGGTCCAGGTGAGGGTACGGCAACACTTTAGGGGGAGCGTGCGTGTGAGGGCGTGGGTTAGTGTTAGCGTACGCGTTAGGATCAGGGGACGGGTGAGAGTCTGGCTTCGGGGAAGGGTTATGGTTAGGGTTCGGGCTAGGGTTAGGGTTAGGGGACGGGGACGGTTTAGGGTCCAGGTGAGGGTACGGCAACGCTTTAGGGGGAGCGTGTGTGTGAGGGCGCGGGTTAGTGTTAGCGTACGGGTTAGGATTAGGGGACGGGTGAGGGTCAGGCTTCGGGGAAGGGTTAGGGTTAGGGTTCGGGATAGGGTTAGGGTTAGGACCGGGGACGGTTTACGGTCCAGGTGAGGGTACGGCAACGCTTTAGGGGGAGCGTGTGTGTGAGGGCGCGGGTTAGTGTTAGCGTACGGATTAGTATCAGGGGACGGGTGAGGGTCAGGCTTCGGGGAAGGGTTAGGGTTAGGGTTTGGGGTAGGGTTAGGGTTAGGGGACAGGGACGGTTTAGGGTCCAGGTGAGGGTACAGCAACGCTTTAGGGGGAGGATGCGTGTGAGGGCGCGGGTTAGTGTTAGCGTACGGGTTAGGATTAGGGGACGGGTGAGGGTCAGGTTTCGGGGAAGGGTTAGGGTTAGGGTTCGGGCTATGTTAAGGGTTCGGGGACGGGGACGGTTTAGGGTCCAGGTGAGGGTACGGCAACGCTTTAGGGGGAGCGTGCGTGTGAGGGCGCGGGTTAGTGTTAGCGTACGGGTTAGGATTAAGGGACGGGTGAGGGTCAGGCTTCGGGGAAGGGTTAGGGTTAGGGTTCGGGCTAGGGTTAGGGTTAGGGGACGGGGACGGTTTCGGGTCCAGGTGAGGGTACGGAAACGCTTTAGGGGGAGCGTGCGTGTGAAGGCACGGGTTAGTGTTAGCGTACGGGTTAGGATTAGGGGACGGGTGAGGGTCAGGCTTCGGGGAAGGGTTAGGGTTAGGGTTCGGGCTAGGGTTAGGGTTAGGGGACGGGGACGGTTTAGGGTCCAGGTGAGTGTACGGCAACGCTTTAGGGGGAGCGTGCGTGTGAGGGCGCGGGTTAGTGTTAGCGTACGGGTTAGGATTAGGGGACGGGTGAGGGTCAGGCTTCGGGGAAGGGTTAGGGTTAGGGTTCGGGCTAGGGTTAGGGTTAGGGGACGGGGACGGTTTAGGGTCCAGGTGAGGGTACGGCAACGCTTTAGGGGGAGCGTGTGTGTGAGGGCGCGGGTTAGTGTTAGCGTACGGGTTAGGATTAGGGGACGGGTGAGGATCAGGCTTCGCGGAAGGGTTAGGGTTAGGGTTCGGGCTAGGGTTAGGGTTAGGACCGGGGACGGTTTAGGGTCCAGGTGAGGGTACGGCAACGCTTTAGGGGGAGCGTGCGTGTGACGGCGCGGGTTAGTGTTAGTGTACGGGTTAGGATTAGGGGACGGGTGAGGGTCAGGCTTCGGGGAAGGGTTAGGGTTAGGGTTCGGGCTAGGGTTAGGGTTAGGGGACGGGGACGGTTTAGGGTCCAGGTGAGGGTAAGGCAACGCTTTAGGGGGAGCTTGCGTGTGAGGGCGCGGGGTAGTGTTAGCGTACGGGTTAGGATTATGGGACGGGTGAGGGTCAGGCTTCGGGGAAGGGTTAGGGTTAGGGTTCGGCCTAGGGTTAGGGTTAGGGGACGGAGACGGTTTAGGGTCCAGGTGAGGGTACGGCAACGCTTTAGGGGGAGCGTGCGTGTGAGAGCGCGGGTTAGTGTTAGCGTACGGGTTAGGATTAGGGGACGGGTGAGGGTCAGGCTTCGGGGAAGGGTTAGGGTTAGGGTTCGGGCTAGGGTTAGGGTTAGGGGATGGGGACGATTTAGGGTCCAGGTGAGGGTACGGCAACGCTTTAGGGGGAGCGTGCGTGTGAGGGCGCGGGCTAGTGTTAGCGTACGGGTTAGGATTAGGGGACGGGTGAGGGTCAGGCTTCGGGGAAGTGTTAGGGTTAGGGTTCGGGCTAGGGTTAGGGTTAGGGGACGGCGACGGTTTAGGGTCCAGGTGAGGGTACGGCAACGCTTTAGGGGGAGCGTGCGTGTGAGAGCGCGGGTTAGTGTTAGCGTACGGGTTAGGAGTAGGGGACGGTTGAGGGTCAGGCTTCGGGGAAGGGTTAGTTTTAGGGTTCGGGCTAGGGTTAGGGTTAGGGGACGGGGACGGTTGAGGGTCCAGGTGAGGGTACGGCAACGCTTTAGGGGGAGAGTGCGTGTGAGGGCGCAGGTTAGTGTTAGCGTACGGGTTAGGATTAGGGGACGGGTGAGGGTCAGGCTTCGGGGAAGGGTAAGGGTTAGGGTTCGGGCTAGGGTTAGGGTTAGGGGATGGGGACGGTTTAGGGTCCAGGTGAAGGTACGGCAACGCTTTAGGGGGAGCGTGCGTGTGAGGGCGCGGGTTAGTGTTAGTGTACGGGTTAGGATTAGGGGACCGGTGAGGGTCCGGCTTCGGGGAAGGGTTAGGGTTAGGGTTCGGGCTAGGGTTAGGGTTAGGGGACGGGGACGGTTTAGGGTCCAGGTGAGGGTACAGCAACGCTTTAGGGGGAGCGTGCGTGTGAGGGCACGGGTTAGTGTTAGCGTACGGGTTAGGATTAGGGGACGGGTGAGGGTCAGGCTTCGGGGAAGGGTTAGGGTTAGGGTTCGGGCTACGGTTAGGGTTAGGGGACGGGGACGGTTTAGGGTCCAGGTGAGGGTACGGCAACGCTTTAGGGGGAGCGAGCGTGTGAGGGCATTGGTTAGTGTTAGCGTACGGGTTAGGATTAGGGGACGGGTGAGGGTCAGGCTTCGGGGAAGGGTTAGGGTTAGGTTTCGGGCTAGGGTTAGGGTTCGGGGACGGGGACGGTTTAGGGTCCAGGTGAGGGTACAGCAACGCTTTAGGGGGAGCGTGCGTGTGAGGGCGCGGGTTAGTGTTAGCGTACGTGTTAGGATTAGGGGACGGGTGAGAGTCTGGCTTCGGGGAAGGGTTAGGGTTAGGGTTCGGGCTAGGGTTAGGGTTAGGGGACGGGGACGGTTTAGGGTCCAGGTGAGGGTACGGCAACGCTTTAGGGGGAGCGTGTGTGTGAGGGCGCGGGTTAGTGTTAGCGTACGGGTTAGGATTAGGGGACGGGTGAGGGTCAGGCTTCGGGGAAGGGTTAGGGTTAGGGTACGGGCTAGGGTTAGGGTTAGGACCGGGGACGGTTTACGGTCCAGGTGAGGGTACGGCAACGCTTTAGGGGGAGCGTGCGTGTGAGGGCGCGGGTTAGTGTTAGCGTACGGGTTAGGATTAGGGGACGGGTGAGGGTCAGGCTTCGGGGAAGGGTTAGGGTTAGGGTTCGGGCTAGCGTTAGGGTTATGGGACGGGGACGGTTTAGGGTCCAGGTGAGGGTATGGCAACCCTTTAGGGGGAGCGTGCATGTGAGGGCGCGGGTTAGTGTTAGCGTACGGGTTAGGATTAGGGGACGGGTGAGGGTCAGGCTTCGGGGAAGGGTTAGGGTTATGGTTCGGGCTAGGGTTAGGGTTAGGGGACGGGGACGGTTTAGGGTCCAGGTGAGGGTATGGCAACGCTTTAGCGGGAGCGTGCGTGTGAGGGCACGGGTTAGTGTTAGCGTACGGGTTAGGATTAGGGGACGGGTGAGGGTCAGGCTTCGGGGAAGTGTTAGGGTTAGGGTTCGGGCTAGGGTTAGGGTTAGGGGACGGGGACGGTTTAGGGTCCAGGTGAGGGTACGACAACGCTTTAGGTGGAGCGTGCATGTGAGGGAGCAGGTTAGTGTTAGCGTACGGGTTAGGATTAGGGGACGGGTGAGGGTCAGGCTTCGGGGAAGGGTTAGGGTTAGGGTTCAGGCTAGGGTTAGGGTTAGGGGACGGGGACGGTTTAGGGTCCAGGTGAGTGTACGGCAACGCTTTAGGGGGAGCGTGCGTGTGAGGGCGCGGGTTAGTGTTAGCGTACGGGTTAGGATTAGGGGACGGGTGAGGGTCAGGCTTCGGGGAAGGGTTAGGGTTAGGGTTCGGGCTAGGGTTAGGGGACGGGAACGGGGACGGTTTAGGGTCCAGGTGAGGGTACGGCAACGCTTTACGGGGAGCGTGCATGTCAGGGCGCGGGTTAGTGTTAGCGTACGGGTTAGGCTTAGGGGACGGGTGAGGGTCAGGCTTCGGGGAAGGGTTAGGGTTAGGGTTCGGGCTAGGGTTAGGGTTAGGGGATGGGGACGGTTTCGGGTCCAGGTGAGGGTACGGCAACGCTTTAGGGGGAGCGTGCGTGTGAGGGCGCGGGTTAGTGTTAGCGTACGGGTTAGGATTAGGGGACGGGTGAGGGTCAGGCTTCGGGGAAGGGTTAGGGTTAGGGTTCGGGCTAGGGTTAGGGTTAGGGGACGGGGACGGTTTAGGGACCAGGTGAGGGTACGGCAACGCTTTAGGGGGAGCGTGCGTGTGAGGGCGCGGGTTAGTGTTAGCGTACGGGTTAGGATTAGGGGACGGGTGAGGGTCAGGCTTCGGGGAATTGTTAGGGTTAGGGTTCGGGCTAGGGTTAGGGTTAGGGGACGGGGACGGTTTAGGGTCCAGGTGAGGGTACGGCAACACTTTAGGGGGAGCGTGCGTGTGAGGGCGCGGGTTAGTGTTAGCGTACGGGTTAGGATTAGGGGACGGGTGAGGGTCAGGCTTCGGGGAAGGGTTAGGGTTAGGGGTCGGGCTAGGGTTAGGGTTCGGGGACGGGGACGGTTTAGGGTTCAGGTGAGGGTACGGCAACGCTTTAGGGGGAGAGTGCGTGTGAGGGCGCGGGTTAGTGTTACTTACGGCTTAGGATTAGGGGACGGGTGCGGGTCAGGCTTCGGGGAAGGGTTAGGGTTAGGGTTCGGGCTAGGGTTAGGGTTAGGGCACGGGGACGGTTTAGTGTCCAGCTGAGGGTACGGCAACGCTTTAGGGGGAGCGTGCGTGTGAGGGCGTGGGTTAGTGTTAGCGTTCGGGTTAGGATTAAGGGACGGGTGAGGGTCAGGCTTCGGGGAAGGGTTAGGGTTAGGGTTCGGGCTAGGGTTAGGGTTAGGGGACGGGGACGGTTTAGGGTCCAGGTGAGGGTACGGCAACGCTTTAGGGGGAGCGTGCGTGTGATGGCGCGGGTTAGTGTTAGCGTACGGGTTAGGATTAGGGGACGGGTGAGGGTCAGGGTTCGGGGAAGGGTTAGGGTTAGGGGTCGGGCTAGGGTTAGGGTTACGGGACAGGGACGGTTTAGAGCCCAGGTGAGGGTACGGCAAAGCTTTAGGGGGAGCGTGCGTGTGAGGGCGTGGGTTAGTGTTAGCGTACGGGTTAGGAGTAGGGGACGGTTGAAGGTCAGGCTTCGGGGAAGGGTTAGTGTTAGGGTTCGGGCTAGGGTTAGGGTTAGGGGACGGGGACGGTTTAGGGTCCACGTGAGGGTACGGCAACGCTTTAGGGGGAGCGTGCGTGTGAGGGCGAGGGTTAGTGTTAGCGTACGGGTTAGGATTAGGGGACGGGTGAGGGTCAGGCTTCGGGGAAGGGTAAGGGTTAGGGTTCGGGCTAGGGTTAGGGTTAGGGGACGGGGACGGTTTAGGGTCCAGGTGATGGTACGGCAACGCTTTAGGGGGAGCGTGCGTGTGAGGGCGTGGGTTAGTGTTAGTGTAAGGGTTAGGATTAGGGGACGGGTGAGGGTCAGGCTTCGGGGAAGGGTTAGGGTTAGGGTTCGGGCTAGGGTTAGGGTTAGGACCAGGGACGGTTTAGGGTCCAGGTGAGGGTACGGCAACGCTTTAGGGGGAGCGTGCGTGTGAGGGCGCGGGTTAGTGTTAGCGTACGGGTTAGGATTAGGGGACGCGTGAGGGTCAGGCTTCGGGGAAGGGTTAGGGTTAGGGTTCGGGCTAGGGTTAGGGTTAGGGGACGGGGACGGTTTAGGGTCCAGGTGAGGGTACGGCAACGCTTTAGGGGCAGCGTGCGTGTGAGGGCGCGGGTTAGTGTTAGCGTACGGGTGAGGATTAGGGGACGTGTGAGGGTCAGGCTTCGGGGAAGGGTTAGGGTTAGGGTTCGGGCTAGGGTTAGGGTTAGGGGACCGGGACGGTTTAGGGTCCAGGTGAGGGTACGGCAAAGCTTTAGGGGGAGCGTGCGTGTGAGGGCGCGGGTTAGTGTTAGCGTACGGGTTAGGATTAGGGGACGGGGGAGGGTCAGGTTTCGGGGAAGGGTTAGGGTTAGGGTTCGGGCTAGGGTTAGGGTTAGGGGACGGGGACGGTTTAGGGTCCAGGTGAGGGTACGGCAACGCTTTAGGGGCAGCGTGCGTGTGAGGGCGCGGGTTAGTGTTAGCGTACGGGTTAGGATTAGGGGACGTGTGAGGGTCAGGCTTCGGGGAAGTGTTAGGGTTAGGGTTCGGGCTAGGGTTAGGGTTAGGACCGGGGACGGTTTAGGGTCCAGGTGAGGGTACGGCAACGCTTTAGGGGGAGCGTGCGTGTGAGGGCGCGGGTTAGTGTTAGCGTATGGGTTAGGATTTGGGGACGGGTGAGGGTCAGGCTTCGGGGAAGGGTTAGGGTTAGGGTTCGGGCTAGGGTTAGGGTTAGGGGACCGGGACGGTTTAGGGTCCAGGTGAGGGTACGGCAAAGCTTTAGGGGGAGCGTGCGTGTGAGGGCGCGGGTTAGTGTTAGCGTACGGGTTAGGATTAGGGGACGGGGGAGGGTCAGGTTTCGGGGAAGGGTTAGGGTTAGGGTTCGGGCTAGGGTTAGGGTTAGGGGACGGGGACGGTTTAGGGTCCAGGTGAGGGTACGGCAACGCTTTAGGGGCAGCGTGCGTGTGAGGGCGCGGGTTAGTGTTAGCGTACGGGTTAGGATTAGGGGACGTGTGAGGGTCAGGCTTCGGGGAAGTGTTAGGGTTAGGGTTCGGGCTAGGGTTAGGGTTAGGACCGGGGACGGTTTAGGGTCCAGGTGAGGGTACGGCAACGCTTTAGGGGGAGCGTGCGTGTGAGGGCGCGGGTTAGTGTTAGCGTATGGGTTAGGATTTGGGGACGGGTGAGGGTCAGGCTTCGGGGAAGGGTTAGGGTTAGGGTTCGGGCTAGGGTTAGGGTTAGGACCGGGGACGGTTTAGGGTCCAGGTGAGGGTACGGCAACGCTTTAGGGGGAGCGTGCGTGTGAGGGCGCGGGTTAGTGTTAGCGTACGGGTTAGGATTAGGGGACGGGTGAGGGTCAGGCTTCGGGGAAGGGTTAGGGTTAGGGTTCGGGCTAGGTTTAGGGTTAGGGGACGGGGACGGTTTAGGGTCCAGGTGAGGGTACGGCAACGCTTTAGGGGGAGCGTGCGTGTGAGGGCGCGGGTTAGTGTTAGCGTACGGGTTAGGATTAGGGGACGGGTGAGGGTCAGGCTTCGGGGAAGGGTTAGGGTTAGGGTTCGGGCTAGGGTTAGGGTTAGGGGACGGGGACGGTTTAGGGTCCAGGTGAGGGTACGGCAACGCTTTAGGGGGTGCGTGCGTGTGAGGGCGCGCGTTAGTGTTAGCGTACGGCTTAGGATTAGGGGACGGGTGCGGGTCAGGTTTCGGGGAAGGGTTAGGGTAAGGGTTCAGGCTAGGGTTAGGGTTAGGGGACGGGGACGGTTTAGGGTCCAGGTGAGGGTACGGCAACGCTTTATGGTGAGCGTGCATGTAAGGGCGCGGGATAGTGTTAGCGTACGGGTTAGGATTAGGGGACGGGTGAGGGTCAGGCTTCGGAGAAGGGTTCGGGTTAGGGTTCGGGCTAGGGTTAGGGTTAGGGGACGGGGACGGTTTAGGGTCCAGGTGAGGGTATGGCAACGCTTTAGGGGGAGCGTGCGTGTGAGGGCGCGGGTTAGTGTTAGCGTACGGGTTAGGATTAGGGGACGGGTGAGGGTCAGGCTTCGGGGAAGGGTTAGGGTTAGGGTCGGGCTAGGGTTAGGGTTAGGTGATGGGGACGGTTTCGGGTCCAGGTGAGGGTACGGCAACGCTTTAGGGGGAGCGTGTGTGTGAGGGCGCGGGTTAGTGTTAGCGTACGGGTTAGGATTAGGGGACGGGTGAGGGTCAGGCTTCGGGGAAGGGTTAGGGTTAGGGTTCGGGCTAGGGTTAGGGTTAGGACCGGGGACGGTTTAGTGTCCAGGTGAGGGTACGGCAACGCTTTAGGGGGAGCGTGCGTGTGAGGGCGCGGGTTAGTGTTAGCGTACGGGTTAGGATTAGGGGACGGGTGAGGGTCAGGCTTCGGGGAAGGGTTAGGGTTAGGGTTCGGGCTAGGGTTAGGGTTAGGGGACGGGGACGGTTTAGGGTTCAGGTGAGGGTACGGCAACGCTTTAGGGGGAGCGTGCGTGTGAGGGCGCGCGTTAGTGTTAGCGTACGGCTTAGGATTAGGGGACGGGTGAGGGTCAGGCTTCGGGGAAGGGTTAGGGTTAGGGTTCGGGCTAGGGTTAGGGTTAGGGGATGGGGACGGTTTAGGGTCCAGGTGAGGGTACGGCAACGCTTTAGGGGGACCGTGCGTGTGAGGGCGCGGGTTAGTGTTAGCGTACGGGTTAGGATTAGGGGACGGGGGAGGGTCAGGCTTCGGGGAAGGGTTAGGGTTAGGGTTCGGCCTAGGGTTAGGGTTAGGGGACGGAGACGGTTTAGGGTCCAGGTGAGGGTACGGCAACGCTTTAGGGGGAGCGAGCGTGTGAGGGCGCGGGTTAGTGTTAGCGTACGGGTTAGGATTATGGGACGGGTGAGGGTCAGGCTTCGGAGAAGGGTTAGGGTTAGGGTTCGGCCTAGGGTTAGGGTTAGGGGACGGAGACGGTTTAGGGTCCAGGTGAGGGTACGGCAACGCTTTAGGGGGAGCGTGCGTGTGAGAGCGCGGGTTAGTGTTAGCGTACGGGTTAGGATTAGGGGACGGGTGAGGGTCAGGCTTCGGGGAAGGGTTAGGGTTAGGGTTCGGGCTAGGGTTAGGGTTAGGGGATGGGGACGATTTAGGGTCCAGGTGAGGGTACGGCAACGCTTTAGGGGGAGCGTGCGTGTGAGGGCGCGGGCTAGTGTTAGCGTACGGGTTAGGATTAGGGGACGGGTGAGGGTCAGGCTTCGGGGAAGTGTTAGGGTTAGGGTTCGGGCTAGGGTTAGTGTTAGGGGACGGCGACGGTTTAGGGTCCAGGTGAGGGTACGGCAACGCTTTAGGGGGAGCGAGCGTGTGAGAGCGCGGGTTAGTGTTAGCGTACGGGTTAGGAGTAGGGGACGGTTGAGGGTCAGGCTTCGGGGAAGGGTTAGTTTTAGGGTTCGGGCTAGGGTTAGGGTTAGGGGACGGGGACGGTTGAGGGTCCAGGTGAGGGTACGGCAACGCTTTAGGGGGAGAGTGCGTGTGAGGGCGAGGGTTAGTGTTAGCGTACGGGTTAGGATTAGGGGACGGGTGAGGGTCAGGCTTCGGGGAAGGGTAAGGGTTAGGGTTCGGGCTAGGGTTAGGGTTAGGGGATGGGGACGGTTTAGGGTCCAGGTGAGGGTACGGCAACGCTTTAGGGGGAGCGCGCGTGTGAGGGCGCGGGTTAGTGTTAGCGTATGGGTTAGGATTAGGGGACCGGTGAGGGTCCGGCTTCGGGGAAGGGTTAGGGTTAGGGTTCGGGCTAGGGTTAGGGTTAGGGGACGGGGACGGTTTAGGGTCCAGGTGAGGGTACAGCAACGCTTTAGGGGGAGCGTGCGTGTGAGGGCACGGGTTAGTGTTAGCGTACGGGTTAGGATTAGGGGACGGGTGAGGGTCAGGCTTCGGGGAAGGGTTAGGGTTAGGGTTCGGGCTAGGGTTAGGGTTAGGGGACGGGGACGGTTTAGGGTCCAGGTGAGGGTACGGCAACGCTTTAGGGGGAGCGAGCGTGTGAGGGCCTTGGTTAGTGTTAGCGTACGGGTTAGGATTAGGGGACGGGTGAGGGTCAGGCTTCGGGGAAGGGTTAGGGTTAGGTTTCGGGCTAGGGTTAGGGTTAGGGGACGGGGACGGTTTAGGGTCCAGGTGAGGGTACAGCAACGCTTTAGGGGGAGCGTGCGTGTGAGGGCGCGGGTTAGTGTTAGCGTACGGGTTAGGATTAGGGGACGGGTGAGAGTCTGGCTTCGGGGAAGGGTTAGGGTTAGGGTTCGGGCTAGGGTTAGGGTTAGGGGACGGGGACGGTTTAGGGTCCAGGTGAGGGTACGGCAACGCTTTAGGGGGAGCGTGTGTGTGAGGGCGCGGGTTAGTGTTAGCGTACGGGTTAGGATTAGGGGACGGGTGAGGGTCAGGCTTCGGGGAAGGGTTAGGGTTAGGGTACGGGCTAGGGTTAGGGTTAGGACCGGGGACGGTTTACGGTCCAGGTGAGGGTACGGCAACGCTTTAGGGGGAGCGTGCGTGTGAGGGCGCGGGTTAGTGTTAGCGTACGGGTTAGGATTAGGGGACGGGTGAGGGTCAGGCTTCGGGGAAGGGTTAGGGTTAGGGTTCGGGCTAGCGTTAGGGTTATGGGACGGGGACGGTTTAGGGTACAGGTGAGGGTACGGCAACCCTTTAGGGGGAGCGTGCATGTGAGGGCGCGGGTTAGTGTTAGCGTACGGGTTAGGATTAGGGGACGGGTGAGGGTCAGGCTTCGGGGAAGGGTTAGGGTTATGGTTCGGGCTAGGGTTAGGGTTAGGGGACGGGGACGGTTTAGGGTCCAGGTGAGGGTATGGCAACGCTTTAGCGGGAGCGTGCGTGTGAGGGCACGGGTTAGTGTTAGCGTACGGGTTAGTATTAGGGGACGGGTGAGGGTCAGGCTTCGGGGAAGTGTTAGGGTTAGGGTTCGGGCTAGGGTTAGGGTTAGGGGACGGGGACGGTTTAGGGTCCAGGTGAGTGTACGGCAACGCTTTAGGGGGAGCGTGCGTGTGAGGGCGCGGGTTAGTGTTAGCGTACGGGTTAGGATTAGGGGACGGGTGAGGGTCAGGCTTCGGGGAAGGGTTAGGGTTAGGGTTCGGGCTAGGGTTAGGGGACGGGAACGGGGACGGTTTCGGGTCCAGGTGAGGGTACGGCAACGCTTTACGGGGAGCGTGCATGTCAGGGCGCGGGTTAGTGTTAGCGTACGGGTTAGGCTTAGGGGACGGGTGAGGGTCAGGCTTCGGGGAAGGATTAGGGTTAGGGTTCGGGCTAGGGTTAGGGTTAGGGGATGGGGACGGTTTCGGGTCCAGGTGAGGGTACGGCAACGCTTTAGGGGGAGCGTGCGTGTGAGGGCGCGGGTTACTGTTAGCGTACGGGTTAGGATTAGGGGACGGGTGAGGGTCAGGCTTCGGGGAAGGGTTAGGGTTAGGGTTCGGGCTAGGGTTAGGGTTAGGGGACGGGGACGGTTTAGGGACCAGGTGAGGGTACGGCAACGCTTTAGGGGGAGCGTGCGTGTGAGGGCGCGGGTTAGTGTTAGCGTACGGCTTAGGATTAGGGGACGGGTGAGGGTCAGGCTTCGGGGAAGGGTTAGGGTTAGGGTTCGGGCTAGGGTTAGGGTTAGGGGACGGGGACGGTTTAGGGTCCAGGTGAGGGTACGGCAACACTTTAGGGGGAGCGTGCGTGTGAGGGCGCGGGTTAGTGTTAGCGTACGGGTTAGGATTAGGGGACGGGTGAGGGTCAGGCTTCGGGGAAGGGTTAGGGTTAGGGGTCGGGCTAGGGTTAGGGTTCGGGGACGGGGACGGTTTAGGGTTCAGGTGAGGGTACAGCAACGCTTTAGGGGGAGAGTGTTGTGAGGGCGCGGGTTAGTGTTACTTACGGGTTAGGATTAGGGGACGGGTGCGGGTCAGGCTTCGGGGAAGGGTTAGGGTTAGAGTTCGGGCTAGGGTTAGGGTTAGGGGACGGGGACGGTTTAGTGTCCAGCTGAGGGTACGGCAACGCTTTAGGGGGAGCGTGCGTGTGAGGGCGTGGGTTAGTGTTAGCGTACGGGTTAGGATTAAGGGACGGGTGAGGGTCAGGCTTCGGGGAAGGGTTAGGGTTAGGGTTCGGGCTAGGGTTAGGGTTAGGGGACGGGGACGGTTTAGGGTCCAGGTGAGGGTACGGCAACGCTTTAGGGGGAGCGTGCGTGTGATGGCGCGGGTTAGTGTTAGCGTACGGGTTAGGATTAGGGGACGGGTGAGGGTCAGGTTTCGGGGAAGGGTTAGGGTTAGGGGTCGGGCTAGGGTTAGGGTTACGGGACAGGGACGGTTTAGAGCCCAGGTGAGGGTACGGCAAAGCTTTAGGGGGAGGGTGTGTGTGAGGGCGTGGGTTAGTGTTAGCGTACGGGTTAGGAGTAGGGGACGGTTGAGGTTCAGCCTTCGGGGAAGGGTTAGGGTTAGGGGTCGGGCTAGGGTTAGGGTTCGGGGACGGGGACGGTTTAGGGTTCAGGTGAGGGTACGGCAACGCTTTAGGGGGAGAGTGCGTGTGAGGGCGCGGGTTAGTGTTACTTACGGCTTAGGATTAGGGGACGGGTGCGGGTCAGGCTTCGGGGAAGGGTTAGGGTTAGGGTTCGGGCTAGGGTTAGGGTTAGGGGACGGGGACGGTTTAGTGTCCAGCTGAGGGTACGGCAACGCTTTAGGGGGAGCGTGCGTGTGAGGGCGTGGGTTAGTGTTAGCGTACGGGTTAGGATTAAGGGACGGGTGAGGGTCAGGCTTCGGGGAAGGGTTAGGGTTAGGGTTCGGGCTAGGGTTAGGGTTAGGGGACGGGGACGGTTTAGGGTCCACGTGAGGGTACGGCAACGCTTTAGGGGGAGCGTGCGTGTGAGGGCGAGGGTTAGTGTTAGCGTACGGGTTAGGATTAGGGGACGGGTGAGGGTCAGGCTTCGGGGAAGGGTAAGGGTTAGGGTTCGGGCTAGGGTTAGGGTTAGGGGACGGGGACGGTTTAGGGTCCAGGTGATGGTACGGCAACGCTTTAGGGGGAGCGTGCGTGTGAGGGCGTGGGTTAGTGTTAGTGTAAGGGTTAGGATTAGGGGACGGGTGAGGGTCAGGCTTCGGGGAAGGGTTAGGGTTAGGGTTCGGGCTAGGGTTAGGGTTAGGACCAGGGACGGTTTAGGGTCCAGGTGAGGGTACGGCAACGCTTTAGGGGGAGCGTGCGTGTGAGGGCGCGGGTTAGTGTTAGCGTACGGGTTAGGATTAGGGGACGCGTGAGGGTCAGGCTTCGGGGAAGGGTTAGGGTTAGGGTTCGGGCTAGGGTTAGGGTTAGGGGACGGGGACGGTTTAGGGTCCAGGTGAGGGTACGGCAACGCTTTAGGGGCAGCGTGCGTGTGAGGGCGCGGGTTAGTGTTAGCGTACGGGTGAGGATTAGGGGACGTGTGAGGGTCAGGCTTCGGGGAAGGGTTAGGGTTAGGGTTCGGGCTAGGGTTAGGGTTAGGGGACCGGGACGGTTTAGGGTCCAGGTGAGGGTACGGCAAAGCTTTAGGGGGAGCGTGCGTGTGAGGGCGCGGGTTAGTGTTAGCGTACGGGTTAGGATTAGGGGACGGGGGAGGGTCAGGTTTCGGGGAAGGGTTAGGGTTAGGGTTCGGGCTAGGGTTAGGGTTAGGGGACGGGGACGGTTTAGGGTCCAGGTGAGGGTACGGCAACGCTTTAGGGGCAGCGTGCGTGTGAGGGCGCGGGTTAGTGTTAGCGTACGGGTTAGGATTAGGGGACGTGTGAGGGTCAGGCTTCGGGGAAGTGTTAGGGTTAGGGTTCGGGCTAGGGTTAGGGTTAGGACCGGGGACGGTTTAGGGTCCAGGTGAGGGTACGGCAACGCTTTAGGGGGAGCGTGCGTGTGAGGGCGCGGGTTAGTGTTAGCGTATGGGTTAGGATTTGGGGACGGGTGAGGGTCAGGCTTCGGGGAAGGGTTAGGGTTAGGGTTCGGGCTAGGGTTAGGGTTAGGGGACCGGGACGGTTTAGGGTCCAGGTGAGGGTACGGCAAAGCTTTAGGGGGAGCGTGCGTGTGAGGGCGCGGGTTAGTGTTAGCGTACGGGTTAGGATTAGGGGACGGGGGAGGGTCAGGTTTCGGGGAAGGGTTAGGGTTAGGGTTCGGGCTAGGGTTAGGGTTAGGGGACGGGGACGGTTTAGGGTCCAGGTGAGGGTACGGCAACGCTTTAGGGGCAGCGTGCGTGTGAGGGCGCGGGTTAGTGTTAGCGTACGGGTTAGGATTAGGGGACGTGTGAGGGTCAGGCTTCGGGGAAGTGTTAGGGTTAGGGTTCGGGCTAGGGTTAGGGTTAGGACCGGGGACGGTTTAGGGTCCAGGTGAGGGTACGGCAACGCTTTAGGGGGAGCGTGCGTGTGAGGGCGCGGGTTAGTGTTAGCGTATGGGTTAGGATTTGGGGACGGGTGAGGGTCAGGCTTCGGGGAAGGGTTAGGGTTAGGGTTCGGGCTAGGGTTAGGGTTAGGACCGGGGACGGTTTAGGGTCCAGGTGAGGGTACGGCAACGCTTTAGGGGGAGCGTGCGTGTGAGGGCGCGGGTTAGTGTTAGCGTACGGGTTAGGATTAGGGGACGGGTGAGGGTCAGGCTTCGGGGAAGGGTTAGGGTTAGGGTTCGGGCTAGGTTTAGGGTTAGGGGACGGGGACGGTTTAGGGTCCAGGTGAGGGTACGGCAACGCTTTAGGGGGAGCGTGCGTGTGAGGGCGCGGGTTAGTGTTAGCGTACGGGTTAGGATTAGGGGACGGGTGAGGGTCAGGCTTCGGGGAATTGTTAGGGTTAGGGTTCGGGCTAGGGTTAGGGTTAGGGGACGGGGACGGTTTAGGGTCCAGGTGAGGGTACGGCAACGCTTTAGGGGGTGCGTGCGTGTGAGGGCGCGCGTTAGTGTTAGCGTACGGCTTAGGATTAGGGGACGGGTGCGGGTCAGGTTTCGGGGAAGGGTTAGGGTAAGGGTTCAGGCTAGGGTAAGGGTTAGGGGACGGGGACGGTTTAGGGTCCAGGTGAGGGTACGGCAACGCTTTAGGGTGAGCGTGCGTGTAAGGGCGCGGGATAGTGTTAGCGTACGGGTTAGGATTAGGGGACGGGTGAGGGTCAGGCTTCGGAGAAGGGTTCGGGTTAGGGTTCGGGCTAGGGTTAGGGTTAGGGGACGGGGACGGTTTAGGGTCCAGGTGAGGGTATGGCAACGCTTTAGGGGGAGCGTGCGTGTGAGGGCGCGGGTTAGTGTTAGCGTACGGGTTAGGATTAGGGGACGGGTGAGGGTCAGGCTTCGGGGAAGGGTTAGGGTTAGGGTTCGGGCTAGGGTTAGGGTTAGGGGATGGGGACGGTTTAGGGTCCAGGTGAGGGTACGGCAACGCTTTAGGGGGAGCGTGTGTGTGAGGGTGCGGGTTAGTGTTAGCGTACGGATTAGGATCAGGGGACGGATGAGGGTCAGGCTTCTGGGAAGGGTTAGGGTTAGGGTTTGGGCTAGGGTTAGGGTTAGGGGACGGGGACGGTTTAGGGTCCAGGTGAGGGTACGGCAACGCTTTAGGGGGAGCGTGCGTGTGAGGGCGCGGGTTAGTGTTAGCGTACGGGTTAGGATTAGGGGACGGGTGAGGGTCAGGTTTCGGGGAAGGGTTAGGGTTAGGGTTCGGGCTAGGGTTAGGGTTCGGGGACGGGGACGGTTTAGGGTCCAGGTGAGGGTACGGCAACGCTTTAGGGGGAGCGTGCGTGTGAGGGCGCGGGTTAGTGTTAGCGTACGGGTTAGGATTAAGGGACGGGTGAGGGTCAGGCTTCGGGGAAGGGTTAGGGTTAGGGTCGGGCTAGGGTTAGGGTTAGGTGATGGGGACGGTTTCGGGTCCAGGTGAGGGTACGGCAACGCTTTAGGGGGAGCGTGCGTGTGAAGGCACGGGATAGTGTTAGCGTACGGGTTAGGATTAGGGGACGGGTGAGGGTCAGGCTTCGGGGAAGGGTTAGGGTTAGGGTTCGGGCTAGGGTTAGAGTTAGGGGACGGGGACGGTTTAGGGTCCAGGTGAGGGTACGGCAACGCTTTAGGGGGAGCGTGCGTGTGAGGGCGCGGGTTAGTGTTAGCGTACGGGTTAGGATTAGGGGACGGGTGAGGGTCAGGCTTCGGGGAAGGGTTAGGGTTAGGGTTCGGGCTAGGGTTAGGGTTAGGGGACGGGGACGGTTTAGGGTCCAGGTGAGGGTACGGCAACGCTTTAGGGGGAGCGTGTGTGTGAGGGCGCGGGTTAGTGTTAGCGTACGGGTTAGGATTAGGGGACGGGTGAGGGTCAGGCTTCGGGGAAGGGTTAGGGTTAGGGTTCGGGCTAGGGTTAGGGTTAGGACCGGGGACGGTTTAGTGTCCAGGTGAGGGTACGGCAACGCTTTAGGGGGAGCGTGCGTGTGAGGGCGCGGGTTAGTGTTAGCGTACGGGTTAGGATTAGGGGACGGGTGAGGGTCAGGCTTCGGGGAAGGGTTAGGGTTAGGGTTCGGGCTAGGGTTAGGGTTAGGGGACGGGGACGGTTTAGGGTTCAGGTGAGGGTACGGCAACGCTTTAGGGGGAGCGTGCGTGTGAGGGCGCGCGTTAGTGTTAGCGTACGGCTTAGGATTAGGGGACGGGTGAGGGTCAGGCTTCGGGGAAGTGTTAGGGTAAGGGTTCGGGCTAGGGTTAGGGTTAGGGGATGGGGACGGTTTAGGGTCCAGGTGAGGGTACGGCAACGCTTTAGGGGGACCGTGCGTGTGAGGGCGCGGGTTAGTGTTAGCGTACGGGTTAGGATTAGGGGACGGGGGAGGGTCAGGCTTCGGGGAAGGGTTAGGGTTAGGGTTCGGCCTAGGGTTAGGGTTAGGGGACGGAGACGGTTTAGGGTCCAGGTGAGGGTACGGCAACGCTTTAGGGGGAGCGAGCGTGTGAGGGCGCGGGTTAGTGTTAGCGTACGGGTTAGGATTATGGGACGGGTGAGGGTCAGGCTTCGGAGAAGGGTTAGGGTTAGGGTTCGGCCTAGGGTTAGGGTTAGGGGACGGAGACGGTTTAGGGTCCAGGTGAGGGTACGGCAACGCTTTAGGGGGAGCGTGCGTGTGAGAGCGCGGGTTAGTGTTAGCGTACGGGTTAGGATTAGGGGACGGGTGAGGGTCAGGCTTCGGGGAAGGCTTAGGGTTAGGGTTCGGGCTAGGGTTAGGGTTAGGGGATGGGGACGATTTAGGGTCCAGGTGAGGGTACGGCAACGCTTTAGGGGGAGCGTGCGTGTGAGGGCGCGGGCTAGTGTTAGCGTACGGGTTAGGATTAGGGGACGGGTGAGGGTCAGGCTTCGGGGAAGTGTTAGGGTTAGGGTTCGGGCTAGGGTTAGTGTTAGGGGACGGCGACGGTTTAGGGTCCAGGTGAGGGTACGGCAACGCTTTAGGGGGAGCGAGCGTGTGAGAGCGCGGGTTAGTGTTAGCGTACGGGTTAGGAGTAGGGGACGGTTGAGGGTCAGGCTTCGGGGAAGGGTTAGTTTTAGGGTTCGGGCTAGGGTTAGGGTTAGGGGACGGGGACGGTTGAGGGTCCAGGTGAGGGTACGGCAACGCTTTAGGGGGAGAGTGCGTGTGAGGGCGAGGGTTAGTGTTAGCGTACGGGTTAGGATTAGGGGACGGGTGAGGGTCAGGCTTCGGGGAAGGGTAAGGGTTAGGGTTCGGGCTAGGGTTAGGGTTAGGGGATGGGGACGGTTTAGGGTCCAGGTGAGGGTACGGCAACGCTTTAGGGGGAGCGTGCGTGTGAGGGCGCGGGTTAGTGTTAGCGTATGGGTTAGGATTAGGGGACCGGTGAGGGTCCGGCTTCGGGGAAGGGTTAGGGTTAGGGTTCGGGCTAGGGTTAGGGTTAGGGGACGGGGACGGTTTAGGGTCCAGGTGAGGGTACAGCAACGCTTTAGGGGGAGCGTGCGTGTGAGGGCACGGGTTAGTGTTAGCGTACGGGTTAGGATTAGGGGACGGGTGAGGGTCAGGCTTCGGGGAAGGGTTAGGGTTAGGGTTCGGGCTAGGGTTAGGGTTAGGGGACGGGGACGGTTTAGGGTCCAGGTGAGGGTACGGCAACGCTTTAGGGGGAGCGAGCGTGTGAGGGCATTGGTTAGTGTTAGCGTACGGGTTAGGATTAGGGGACGGGTGAGGGTCAGGCTTCGGGGAAGGGTTAGGGTTAGGTTTCGGGCTAGGGTTAGGGTTAGGGGACGGGGACGGTTTAGGGTCCAGGTGAGGGTACAGCAACGCTTTAGGGGGAGCGTGCGTGTGAGGGCGCGGGTTAGTGTTAGCGTACGGGTTAGGATTAGGGGACGGGTGAGAGTCTGGCTTCGGGGAAGGGTTAGGGTTAGGGTTCGGGCTAGGGTTAGGGTTAGGGGACGGGGACGGTTTAGGGTCCAGGTGAGGGTACGGCAACGCTTTAGGGGGAGCGTGTGTGTGAGGGCGCGGGTTAGTGTTAGCGTACGGGTTAGGATTAGGGGACGGGTGAGGGTCAGGCTTCGGGGAAGGGTTAGGGTTAGGGTACGGGCTAGGGTTAGGGTTAGGACCGGGGACGGTTTACGGTCCAGGTGAGGGTACGGCAACGCTTTAGGAGGAGCGTGCGTGTGAGGGCGCAGGTTAGTGTTAGCGTACGGGTTAGGATTAGGGGACGGGTGAGGGTCAGGCTTCGGGGAAGGGTTAGGGTTAGGGTTCGGGCTAGCGTTAGGGTTATGGGACGGGGACGGTTTAGGGTACAGGTGAGGGTACGGCAACCCTTTAGGGGGAGCGTGCATGTGAGGGCGCGGGTTAGTGTTAGCGTACGGGTTAGGATTAGGGGACGGGTGAGGGTCAGGCTTCGGGGAAGGGTTAGGGTTATGGTTCGGGCTAGGGTTAGGGTTAGGGGACGGGGACGGTTTAGGGTCCAGGTGAGGGTATGGCAACGCTTTAGCGGGAGCGTGCGTGTGAGGGCACGGGTTAGTGTTAGCGTACGGGTTAGTATTAGGGGACGGGTGAGGGTCAGGCTTCGGGGAAGTGTTAGGGTTAGGGTTCGGGCTAGGGTTAGGGTTAGGGGACGGGGACGGTTTAATGTCCAGGTGAGTGTACGGCAACGCTTTAGGGGGAGCGTGCGTGTGAGGGCGCGGGTTAGTGTTAGCGTACGGGTTAGGATTAGGGGACGGGTGAGGGTCAGGCTTCGGGGAAGGGTTAGGGTTAGGGTTCGGGCTAGGGTTAGGGGACGGGAACGGGGACGGTTTCGGGTCCAGGTGAGGGTACGGCAACGCTTTACGGGGAGCGTGCATGTCAGGGCGCGGGTTAGTGTTAGCGTACGGGTTAGGCTTAGGGGACGGGTGAGGGTCAGGCTTCGGGGAAGGATTAGGGTTAGGGTTCGGGCTAGGGTTAGGGTTAGGGGATGGGGACGGTTTCGGGTCCAGGTGAGGGTACGGCAACGCTTTAGGGGGAGCGTGCGTGTGAGGGCGCGGGTTAGTGTTAGCGTACGGGTTAGGATTAGGGGACGGGTGAGGGTCAGGCTTCGGGGAAGGGTTAGGGTTAGGGTTCGGGCTAGGGTTAGGGTTAGGGGACGGGGACGGTTTAGGGACCAGGTGAGGGTACGGCAACGCTTTAGGGGGAGCGTGCGTGTGAGGGCGCGGGTTAGTGTTAGCGTACGGGTTAGGATTAGGGGACGGGTGAGGGTCAGGCTTCGGGGAAGGGTTAGGGTTAGGGTTCGGGCTAGGGTTAGGGTTAGGGGACGGGGACGGTTTAGGGTCCAGGTGAGGGTACGGCAACACTTTAGGGGGAGCGTGCGTGTGAGGGCGCGGGTTAGTGTTAGCGTACGGGTTAGGATTAGGGGACGGGTGAGGGTCAGGCTTCGGGGAAGGGTTAGGGTTAGGGGTCGGGCTAGGGTTAGGGTTCGGGGACGGGGACGGTTTAGGGTTCAGGTGAGGGTACAGCAACGCTTTAGGGGGAGAGTGTTGTGAGGGCGCGGGTTAGTGTTACTTACGGGTTAGGATTAGGGGACGGGTGCGGGTCAGCCTTCGGGGAAGGGTTAGGGTTAGAGTTCGGGCTAGGGTTAGGGTTAGGGGACGGGGACGGTTTAGTGTCCAGCTGAGGGTACGGCAACGCTTTAGGGGGAGCGTGCGTGTGAGGGCGTGGGTTAGTGTTAGCGTACGGGTTAGGATTAAGGGACGGGTGAGGGTCAGGCTTCGGGGAAGGGTTAGGGTTAGGGTTCGGGCTAGGGTTAGGGTTAGGGGACGGGGACGGTTTAGGGTCCAGGTGAGGGTACGGCAACGCTTTAGGGGGAGCGTGCGTGTGATGGCGCGGGTTAGTGTTAGCGTACGGGTTAGGATTAGGGGACGGGTGAGGGTCAGGTTTCGGGGAAGGGTTAGGGTTAGGGGTCGGGCTAGGGTTAGGGTTACGGGACAGGGACGGTTTAGAGCCCAGGTGAGGGTACGGCAAAGCTTTAGGGGGAGTGTGCGTGTGAGGGCGTGGGTTAGTGTTAGCGTACGGGTTAGGATTAGGGGACGGGTGAGGGTCAGGCTTCGGGGAAGGGTTAGGGTTAGGGTACGGGCTAGGGTTAGGGTTAGGACCGGGGACGGTTTACGGTCCAGGTGAGGGTACGGCAACGCTTTAGGGGGAGCGTGCGTGTGAGGGCGCGGGTTAGTGTTAGCGTACGGGTTAGGATTAGGGGACGGGTGAGGGTCAGGCTTCGGGGAAGGGTTAGGGTTAGGGTTCGGGCTAGGGTTAGGGTTAGGGGACGGGGACGGTTTAGGGACCAGGTGAGGGTACGGCAACGCTTTAGGGGGAGCGTGCGTGTGAGGGCGCGGGTTAGTGTTAGCGTACGGGTTAGGATTAGGGGACGGGTGAGGGTCAGGCTTCGGGGAATTGTTAGGGTTAGGGTTCGGGCTAGGGTTAGGGTTAGGGGACGGGGACGGTTTAGGGTCCAGGTGAGGGTACGGCAACACTTTAGGGGGAGCGTGCGTGTGAGGGCGCGGGTTAGTGTTAGCGTACGGGTTAGGATTAGGGGACGGGTGAGGGTCAGGCTTCGGGGAAGGGTTAGGGTTAGGGGTCGGGCTAGGGTTAGGGTTCGGGGACGGGGACGGTTTAGGGTTCAGGTGAGGGTACGGCAACGCTTTAGGGGGAGAGTGCGTGTGAGGGCGCGGGTTAGTGTTACTTACGGCTTAGGATTAGGGGACGGGTGCGGGTCAGGCTTCGGGGAAGGGTTAGGGTTAGGGTTCGGGCTAGGGTTAGGGTTAGGGCACGGGGACGGTTTAGTGTCCAGCTGAGGGTACGGCAACGCTTTAGGGGGAGCGTGCGTGTGAGGGCGTGGGTTAGTGTTAGCGTACGGGTTAGGATTAAGGGACGGGTGAGGGTCAGGCTTCGGGGAAGGGTTAGGGTTAGGGTTCGGGCTAGGGTTAGGGTTAGGGGACGGGGACGGTTTAGGGTCCAGGTGAGGGTACGGCAACGCTTTAGGGGGAGCGTGCGTGTGATGGCGCGGGTTAGTGTTAGCGTACGGGTTAGGATTAGGGGACGGGTGAGGGTCAGGGTTCGGGGAAGGGTTAGGGTTAGGGGTCGGGCTAGGGTTAGGGTTACGGGACAGGGACGGTTTAGAGCCCAGGTGAGGGTACGGCAAAGCTTTAGGGGGAGCGTGCGTGTGAGGGCGTGGGTTAGTGTTAGCGTACGGGTTAGGAGTAGGGGACGGTTGAAGGTCAGGCTTCGGGGAAGGGTTAGTGTTAGGGTTCGGGCTAGGGTTAGGGTTAGGGGACGGGGACGGTTTAGGGTCCACGTGAGGGTACGGCAACGCTTTAGGGGGAGCGTGCGTGTGAGGGCGAGGGTTAGTGTTAGCGTACGGGTTAGGATTAGGGGACGGGTGAGGGTCAGGCTTCGGGGAAGGGTAAGGGTTAGGGTTCGGGCTAGGGTTAGGGTTAGGGGACGGGGACGGTTTAGGGTCCAGGTGATGGTACGGCAACGCTTTAGGGGGAGCGTGCGTGTGAGGGCGTGGGTTAGTGTTAGTGTAAGGGTTAGGATTAGGGGACGGGTGAGGGTCAGGCTTCGGGGAAGGGTTAGGGTTAGGGTTCGGGCTAGGGTTAGGGTTAGGGCCAGGGACGGTTTAGGGTCCAGGTGAGGGTACGGCAACGCTTTAGGGGGAGCGTGCGTGTGAGGGCGCGGGTTAGTGTTAGCGTACGGGTTAGGATTAGGGGACGCGTGAGGGTCAGGCTTCGGGGAAGGGTTAGGGTTAGGGTTCGGGCTAGGGTTAGGGTTAGGGGACGGGGACGGTTTAGGGTCCAGGTGAGGGTACGGCAACGCTTTAGGGGCAGCGTGCGTGTGAGGGCGCGGGTTAGTGTTAGCGTACGGGTGAGGATTAGGGGACGTGTGAGGGTCAGGCTTCGGGGAAGGGTTAGGGTTAGGGTTCGGGCTAGGGTTAGGGTTAGGGGACCGGGACGGTTTAGGGTCCAGGTGAGGGTACGGCAAAGCTTTAGGGGGAGCGTGCGTGTGAGGGCGCGGGTTAGTGTTAGCGTACGGGTTAGGATTAGGGGACGGGGGAGGGTCAGGTTTCGGGGAAGGGTTAGGGTTAGGGTTCGGGCTAGGGTTAGGGTTAGGGGACGGGGACGGTTTAGGGTCCAGGTGAGGGTACGGCAACGCTTTAGGGGCAGCGTGCGTGTGAGGGCGCGGGTTAGTGTTAGCGTACGGGTTAGGATTAGGGGACGTGTGAGGGTCAGGCTTCGGGGAAGTGTTAGGGTTAGGGTTCGGGCTAGGGTTAGGGTTAGGACCGGGGACGGTTTAGGGTCCAGGTGAGGGTACGGCAACGCTTTAGGGGGAGCGTGCGTGTGAGGGCGCGGGTTAGTGTTAGCGTATGGGTTAGGATTTGGGGACGGGTGAGGGTCAGGCTTCGGGGAAGGGTTAGGGTTAGGGTTCGGGCTAGGGTTAGGGTTAGGGGACCGGGACGGTTTAGGGTCCAGGTGAGGGTACGGCAAAGCTTTAGGGGGAGCGTGCGTGTGAGGGCGCGGGTTAGTGTTAGCGTACGGGTTAGGATTAGGGGACGGGGGAGGGTCAGGTTTCGGGGAAGGGTTAGGGTTAGGGTTCGGGCTAGGGTTAGGGTTAGGGGACGGGGACGGTTTAGGGTCCAGGTGAGGGTACGGCAACGCTTTAGGGGCAGCGTGCGTGTGAGGGCGCGGGTTAGTGTTAGCGTACGGGTTAGGATTAGGGGACGTGTGAGGGTCAGGCTTCGGGGAAGTGTTAGGGTTAGGGTTCGGGCTAGGGTTAGGGTTAGGACCGGGGACGGTTTAGGGTCCAGGTGAGGGTACGGCAACGCTTTAGGGGGAGCGTGCGTGTGAGGGCGCGGGTTAGTGTTAGCGTATGGGTTAGGATTTGGGGACGGGTGAGGGTCAGGCTTCGGGGAAGGGTTAGGGTTAGGGTTCGGGCTAGGGTTAGGGTTAGGACCGGGGACGGTTTAGGGTCCAGGTGAGGGTACGGCAACGCTTTAGGGGGAGCGTGCGTGTGAGGGCGCGGGTTAGTGTTAGCGTACGGGTTAGGATTAGGGGACGGGTGAGGGTCAGGCTTCGGGGAAGGGTTAGGGTTAGGGTTCGGGCTAGGTTTAGGGTTAGGGGACGGGGACGGTTTAGGGTCCAGGTGAGGGTACGGCAACGCTTTAGGGGGAGCGTGCGTGTGAGGGCGCGGGTTAGTGTTAGCGTACGGGTTAGGATTAGGGGACGGGTGAGGGTCAGGCTTCGGGGAAGGGTTAGGGTTAGGGTTCGGGCTAGGGTTAGGGTTAGGGGACGGGGACGGTTTAGGGTCCAGGTGAGGGTACGGCAACGCTTTAGGGGGTGCGTGCGTGTGAGGGCGCGCGTTAGTGTTAGCGTACGGCTTAGGATTAGGGGACGGGTGCGGGTCAGGTTTCGGGGAAGGGTTAGGGTAAGGGTTCAGGCTAGGGTTAGGGTTAGGGGACGGGGACGGTTTAGGGTCCAGGTGAGGGTACGGCAACGCTTTATGGTGAGCGTGCATGTAAGGGCGCGGGATAGTGTTAGCGTACGGGTTAGGATTAGGGGACGGGTGAGGGTCAGGCTTCGGAGAAGGGTTCGGGTTAGGGTTCGGGCTAGGGTTAGGGTTAGGGGACGGGGACGGTTTAGGGTCCAGGTGAGGGTATGGCAACGCTTTAGGGGGAGCGTGCGTGTGAGGGCGCGGGTTAGTGTTAGCGTACGGGTTAGGATTAGGGGACGGGTGAGGGTCAGGCTTCGGGGAAGGGTTAGGGTTAGGGTCGGGCTAGGGTTAGGGTTAGGTGATGGGGACGGTTTCGGGTCCAGGTGAGGGTACGGCAACGCTTTAGGGGGAGCGTGTGTGTGAGGGCGCGGGTTAGTGTTAGCGTACGGGTTAGGATTAGGGGACGGGTGAGGGTCAGGCTTCGGGGAAGGGTTAGGGTTAGGGTTCGGGCTAGGGTTAGGGTTAGGACCGGGGACGGTTTAGTGTCCAGGTGAGGGTACGGCAACGCTTTAGGGGGAGCGTGCGTGTGAGGGCGCGGGTTAGTGTTAGCGTACGGGTTAGGATTAGGGGACGGGTGAGGGTCAGGCTTCGGGGAAGGGTTAGGGTTAGGGTTCGGGCTAGGGTTAGGGTTAGGGGACGGGGACGGTTTAGGGTTCAGGTGAGGGTACGGCAACGCTTTAGGGGGAGCGTGCGTGTGAGGGCGCGCGTTAGTGTTAGCGTACGGCTTAGGATTAGGGGACGGGTGAGGGTCAGGCTTCGGGGAAGGGTTAGGGTTAGGGTTCGGGCTAGGGTTAGGGTTAGGGGATGGGGACGGTTTAGGGTCCAGGTGAGGGTACGGCAACGCTTTAGGGGGACCGTGCGTGTGAGGGCGCGGGTTAGTGTTAGCGTACGGGTTAGGATTAGGGGACGGGGGAGGGTCAGGCTTCGGGGAAGGGTTAGGGTTAGGGTTCGGCCTAGGGTTAGGGTTAGGGGACGGAGACGGTTTAGGGTCCAGGTGAGGGTACGGCAACGCTTTAGGGGGAGCGAGCGTGTGAGGGCGCGGGTTAGTGTTAGCGTACGGGTTAGGATTATGGGACGGGTGAGGGTCAGGCTTCGGAGAAGGGTTAGGGTTAGGGTTCGGCCTAGGGTTAGGGTTAGGGGACGGAGACGGTTTAGGGTCCAGGTGAGGGTACGGCAACGCTTTAGGGGGAGCGTGCGTGTGAGAGCGCGGGTTAGTGTTAGCGTACGGGTTAGGATTAGGGGACGGGTGAGGGTCAGGCTTCGGGGAAGGGTTAGGGTTAGGGTTCGGGCTAGGGTTAGGGTTAGGGGATGGGGACGATTTAGGGTCCAGGTGAGGGTACGGCAACGCTTTAGGGGGAGCGTGCGTGTGAGGGCGCGGGCTAGTGTTAGCGTACGGGTTAGGATTAGGGGACGGGTGAGGGTCAGGCTTCGGGGAAGTGTTAGGGTTAGGGTTCGGGCTAGGGTTAGTGTTAGGGGACGGCGACGGTTTAGGGTCCAGGTGAGGGTACGGCAACGCTTTAGGGGGAGCGAGCGTGTGAGAGCGCGGGTTAGTGTTAGCGTACGGGTTAGGAGTAGGGGACGGTTGAGGGTCAGGCTTCGGGGAAGGGTTAGTTTTAGGGTTCGGGCTAGGGTTAGGGTTAGGGGACGGGGACGGTTGAGGGTCCAGGTGAGGGTACGGCAACGCTTTAGGGGGAGAGTGCGTGTGAGGGCGAGGGTTAGTGTTAGCGTACGGGTTAGGATTAGGGGACGGGTGAGGGTCAGGCTTCGGGGAAGGGTAAGGGTTAGGGTTCGGGCTAGGGTTAGGGTTAGGGGATGGGGACGGTTTAGGGTCCAGGTGAGGGTACGGCAACGCTTTAGGGGGAGCGCGCGTGTGAGGGCGCGGGTTAGTGTTAGCGTATGGGTTAGGATTAGGGGACCGGTGAGGGTCCGGCTTCGGGGAAGGGTTAGGGTTAGGGTTCGGGCTAGGGTTAGGGTTAGGGGACGGGGACGGTTTAGGGTCCAGGTGAGGGTACAGCAACGCTTTAGGGGGAGCGTGCGTGTGAGGGCACGGGTTAGTGTTAGCGTACGGGTTAGGATTAGGGGACGGGTGAGGGTCAGGCTTCGGGGAAGGGTTAGGGTTAGGGTTCGGGCTAGGGTTAGGGTTAGGGGACGGGGACGGTTTAGGGTCCAGGTGAGGGTACGGCAACGCTTTAGGGGGAGCGAGCGTGTGAGGGCATTGGTTAGTGTTAGCGTACGGGTTAGGATTAGGGGACGGGTGAGGGTCAGGCTTCGGGGAAGGGTTAGGGTTAGGTTTCGGGCTAGGGTTAGGGTTAGGGGACGGGGACGGTTTAGGGTCCAGGTGAGGGTACAGCAACGCTTTAGGGGGAGCGTGCGTGTGAGGGCGCGGGTTAGTGTTAGCGTACGGGTTAGGATTAGGGGACGGGTGAGAGTCTGGCTTCGGGGAAGGGTTAGGGTTAGGGTTCGGGCTAGGGTTAGGGTTAGGGGACGGGGACGGTTTAGGGTCCAGGTGAGGGTACGGCAACGCTTTAGGGGGAGCGTGTGTGTGAGGGCGCGGGTTAGTGTTAGCGTACGGGTTAGGATTAGGGGACGGGTGAGGGTCAGGCTTCGGGGAAGGGTTAGGGTTAGGGTACGGGCTAGGGTTAGGGTTAGGACCGGGGACGGTTTACGGTCCAGGTGAGGGTACGGCAACGCTTTAGGGGGAGCGTGCGTGTGAGGGCGCGGGTTAGTGTTAGCGTACGGGTTAGGATTAGGGGACGGGTGAGGGTCAGGCTTCGGGGAAGGGTTAGGGTTAGGGTTCGGGCTAGCGTTAGGGTTATGGGACGGGGACGGTTTAGGGTACAGGTGAGGGTACGGCAACCCTTTAGGGGGAGCGTGCATGTGAGGGCGCGGGTTAGTGTTAGCGTACGGGTTAGGATTAGGGGACGGGTGAGGGTCAGGCTTCGGGGAAGGGTTAGGGTTATGGTTCGGGCTAGGGTTAGGGTTAGGGGACGGGGACGGTTTAGGGTCCAGGTGAGGGTATGGCAACGCTTTAGCGGGAGCGTGCGTGTGAGGGCACGGGTTAGTGTTAGCGTACGGGTTAGTATTAGGGGACGGGTGAGGGTCAGGCTTCGGGGAAGTGTTAGGGTTAGGGTTCGGGCTAGGGTTAGGGTTAGGGGACGGGGACGGTTTAGGGTCCAGGTGAGTGTACGGCAACGCTTTAGGGAGAGCGTGCGTGTGAGGGCGCGGGTTAGTGTTAGCGTACGGGTTAGGATTAGGGGACGGGTGAGGGTCAGGCTTCGGGGAAGGGTTAGGGTTAGGGTTCGGGCTAGGGTTAGGGGACGGGAACGGGGACGGTTTCGGGTCCAGGTGAGGGTACGGCAACGCTTTACGGGGAGCGTGCATGTCAGGGCGCGGGTTAGTGTTAGCGTACGGGTTAGGCTTAGGGGACGGGTGAGGGTCAGGCTTCGGGGAAGGATTAGGGTTAGGGTTCGGGCTAGGGTTAGGGTTAGGGGATGGGGACGGTTTCGGGTCCAGGTGAGGGTACGGCAACGCTTTAGGGGGAGCGTGCGTGTGAGGGCGCGGGTTAGTGTTAGCGTACGGGTTAGGATTAGGGGACGGGTGAGGGTCAGGCTTCGGGGAAGGGTTAGGGTTAGGGTTCGGGCTAGGGTTAGGGTTAGGGGACGGGGACGGTTTAGGGACCAGGTGAGGGTACGGCAACGCTTTAGGGGGAGCGTGCGTGTGAGGGCGCGGGTTAGTGTTAGCGTACGGCTTAGGATTAGGGGACGGGTGAGGGTCAGGCTTCGGGGAAGGGTTAGGGTTAGGGTTCGGGCTAGGGTTAGGGTTAGGGGACGGGGACGGTTTAGGGTCCAGGTGAGGGTACGGCAACACTTTAGGGGGAGCGTGCGTGTGAGGGCGCGGGTTAGTGTTAGCGTACGGGTTAGGATTAGGGGACGGGTGAGGGTCAGGCTTCGGGGAAGGGTTAGGGTTAGGGGTCGGGCTAGGGTTAGGGTTCGGGGACGGGGACGGTTTAGGGTTCAGGTGAGGGTACAGCAACGCTTTAGGGGGAGAGTGTTGTGAGGGCGCGGGTTAGTGTTACTTACGGGTTAGGATTAGGGGACGGGTGCGGGTCAGGCTTCGGGGAAGGGTTAGGGTTAGAGTTCGGGCTAGGGTTAGGGTTAGGGGACGGGGACGGTTTAGTGTCCAGCTGAGGGTACGGCAACGCTTTAGGGGGAGCGTGCGTGTGAGGGCGTGGGTTAGTGTTAGCGTACGGGTTAGGATTAAGGGACGGGTGAGGGTCAGGCTTCGGGGAAGGGTTAGGGTTAGGGTTCGGGCTAGGGTTAGGGTTAGGGGACGGGGACGGTTTAGGGTCCAGGTGAGGGTACGGCAACGCTTTAGGGGGAGCGTGCGTGTGATGGCGCGGGTTAGTGTTAGCGTACGGGTTAGGATTAGGGGACGGGTGAGGGTCAGGTTTCGGGGAAGGGTTAGGGTTAGGGGTCGGGCTAGGGTTAGGGTTACGGGACAGGGACGGTTTAGAGCCCAGGTGAGGGTACGGCAAAGCTTTAGGGGGAGGGTGTGTGTGAGGGCGTGGGTTAGTGTTAGCGTACGGGTTAGGAGTAGGGGACGGTTGAGGTTCAGCCTTCGGGGAAGGGTTAGGGTTAGGGGTCGGGCTAGGGTTAGGGTTCGGGGACGGGGACGGTTTAGGGTTCAGGTGAGGGTACGGCAACGCTTTAGGGGGAGAGTGCGTGTGAGGGCGCGGGTTAGTGTTACTTACGGCTTAGGATTAGGGGACGGGTGCGGGTCAGGCTTCGGGGAAGGGTTAGGGTTAGGGTTCGGGCTAGGGTTAGGGTTAGGGGACGGGGACGGTTTAGTGTCCAGCTGAGGGTACGGCAACGCTTTAGGGGGAGCGTGCGTGTGAGGGCGTGGGTTAGTGTTAGCGTACGGGTTAGGATTAAGGGACGGGTGAGGGTCAGGCTTCGGGGAAGTGTTAGGGTTAGGGTTCGGGCTAGGGTTAGGGTTAGGGGACGGGGACGGTTTAGGGTCCACGTGAGGGTACGGCAACGCTTTAGGGGGAGCGTGCGTGTGAGGGCGAGGGTTAGTGTTAGCGTACGGGTTAGGATTAGGGGACGGGTGAGGGTCAGGCTTCGGGGAAGGGTAAGGGTTAGGGTTCGGGCTAGGGTTAGGGTTAGGGGACGGGGACGGTTTAGGGTCCAGGTGATGGTACGGCAACGCTTTAGGGGGAGCGTGCGTGTGAGGGCGTGGGTTAGTGTTAGTGTAAGGGTTAGGATTAGGGGACGGGTGAGGGTCAGGCTTCGGGGAAGGGTTAGGGTTAGGGTTCGGGCTAGGGTTAGGGTTAGGACCAGGGACGGTTTAGGGTCCAGGTGAGGGTACGGCAACGCTTTAGGGGGAGCGTGCGTGTGAGGGCGCGGGTTAGTGTTAGCGTACGGGTTAGGATTAGGGGACGCGTGAGGGTCAGGCTTCGGGGAAGGGTTAGGGTTAGGGTTCGGGCTAGGGTTAGGGTTAGGGGACGGGGACGGTTTAGGGTCCAGGTGAGGGTACGGCAACGCTTTAGGGGCAGCGTGCGTGTGAGGGCGCGGGTTAGTGTTAGCGTACGGGTGAGGATTAGGGGACGTGTGAGGGTCAGGCTTCGGGGAAGGGTTAGGGTTAGGGTTCGGGCTAGGGTTAGGGTTAGGGGACCGGGACGGTTTAGGGTCCAGGTGAGGGTACGGCAAAGCTTTAGGGGGAGCGTGCGTGTGAGGGCGCGGGTTAGTGTTAGCGTACGGGTTAGGATTAGGGGACGGGGGAGGGTCAGGTTTCGGGGAAGGGTTAGGGTTAGGGTTCGGGCTAGGGTTAGGGTTAGGGGACGGGGACGGTTTAGGGTCCAGGTGAGGGTACGGCAACGCTTTAGGGGCAGCGTGCGTGTGAGGGCGCGGGTTAGTGTTAGCGTACGGGTTAGGATTAGGGGACGTGTGAGGGTCAGGCTTCGGGGAAGTGTTAGGGTTAGGGTTCGGGCTAGGGTTAGGGTTAGGACCGGGGACGGTTTAGGGTCCAGGTGAGGGTACGGCAACGCTTTAGGGGGAGCGTGCGTGTGAGGGCGCGGGTTAGTGTTAGCGTATGGGTTAGGATTTGGGGACGGGTGAGGGTCAGGCTTCGGGGAAGGGTTAGGGTTAGGGCTCGGGCTAGGGTTAGGGTTAGGGGACCGGGACGGTTTAGGGTCCAGGTGAGGGTACGGCAAAGCTTTAGGGGGAGCGTGCGTGTGAGGGCGCGGGTTAGTGTTAGCGTACGGGTTAGGATTAGGGGACGGGGGAGGGTCAGGTTTCGGGGAAGGGTTAGGGTTAGGGTTCGGGCTAGGGTTAGGGTTAGGGGACGGGGACGGTTTAGGGTCCAGGTGAGGGTACGGCAACGCTTTAGGGGCAGCGTGCGTGTGAGGGCGCGGGTTAGTGTTAGCGTACGGGTTAGGATTAGGGGACGTGTGAGGGTCAGGCTTCGGGGAAGTGTTAGGGTTAGGGTTCGGGCTAGGGTTAGGGTTAGGACCGGGGACGGTTTAGGGTCCAGGTGAGGGTACGGCAACGCTTTAGGGGGAGCGTGCGTGTGAGGGCGCGGGTTAGTGTTAGCGTATGGGTTAGGATTTGGGGACGGGTGAGGGTCAGGCTTCGGGGAAGGGTTAGGGTTAGGGTTCGGGCTAGGGTTAGGGTTAGGACCGGGGACGGTTTAGGGTCCAGGTGAGGGTACGGCAACGCTTTAGGGGGAGCGTGCGTGTGAGGGCGCGGGTTAGTGTTAGCGTACGGGTTAGGATTAGGGGACGGGTGAGGGTCAGGCTTCGGGGAAGGGTTAGGGTTAGGGTTCGGGCTAGGTTTAGGGTTAGGGGACGGGGACGGTTTAGGGTCCAGGTGAGGGTACGGCAACGCTTTAGGGGGAGCGTGCGTGTGAGGGCGCGGGTTAGTGTTAGCGTACGGGTTAGGATTAGGGGACGGGTGAGGGTCAGGCTTCGGGGAATTGTTAGGGTTAGGGTTCGGGCTAGGGTTAGGGTTAGGGGACGGGGACGGTTTAGGGTCCAGGTGAGGGTACGGCAACGCTTTAGGGGGTGCGTGCGTGTGAGGGCGCGCGTTAGTGTTAGCGTACGGCTTAGGATTAGGGGACGGGTGCGGGTCAGGTTTCGGGGAAGGGTTAGGGTAAGGGTTCAGGCTAGGGTAAGGGTTAGGGGACGGGGACGGTTTAGGGTCCAGGTGAGGGTACGGCAACGCTTTAGGGTGAGCGTGCGTGTAAGGGCGCGGGATAGTGTTAGCGTACGGGTTAGGATTAGGGGACGGGTGAGGGTCAGGCTTCGGAGAAGGGTTCGGGTTAGGGTTCGGGCTAGGGTTAGGGTTAGGGGACGGGGACGGTTTAGGGTCCAGGTGAGGGTATGGCAACGCTTTAGGGGGAGCGTGCGTGTGAGGGCGCGGGTTAGTGTTAGCGTACGGGTTAGGATTAGGGGACGGGTGAGGGTCAGGCTTCGGGGAAGGGTTAGGGTTAGGGTTCGGGCTAGGGTTAGGGTTAGGGGATGGGGACGGTTTAGGGTCCAGGTGAGGGTACGGCAACGCTTTAGGGGGAGCGTGTGTGTGAGGGTGCGGGTTAGTGTTAGCGTACGGATTAGGATCAGGGGACGGATGAGGGTCAGGCTTCTGGGAAGGGTTAGGGTTAGGGTTTGGGCTAGGGTTAGGGTTAGGGGACGGGGACGGTTTAGGGTCCAGGTGAGGGTACGGCAACGCTTTAGGGGGAGCGTGCGTGTGAGGGCGCGGGTTAGTGTTAGCGTACGGGTTAGGATTAGGGGACGGGTGAGGGTCAGGTTTCGGGGAAGGGTTAGGGTTAGGGTTCGGGCTAGGGTTAGGGTTCGGGGACGGGGACGGTTTAGGGTCCAGGTGAGGGTACGGCAACGCTTTAGGGGGAGCGTGCGTGTGAGGGCGCGGGTTAGTGTTAGCGTACGGGTTAGGATTAAGGGACGGGTGAGGGTCAGGCTTCGGGGAAGGGTTAGGGTTAGGGTCGGGCTAGGGTTAGGGTTAGGTGATGGGGACGGTTTCGGGTCCAGGTGAGGGTACGGCAACGCTTTAGGGGGAGCGTGCGTGTGAAGGCACGGGATAGTGTTAGCGTACGGGTTAGGATTAGGGGACGGGTGAGGGTCAGGCTTCGGGGAAGGGTTAGGGTTAGGGTTCGGGCTAGGGTTAGAGTTAGGGGACGGGGACGGTTTAGGGTCCAGGTGAGGGTACGGCAACGCTTTAGGGGGAGCGTGCGTGTGAGGGCGCGGGTTAGTGTTAGCGTACGGGTTAGGATTAGGGGACGGGTGAGGGTCAGGCTTCGGGGAAGGGTTAGGGTTAGGGTTCGGGCTAGGGTTAGGGTTAGGGGACGGGGACGGTTTAGGGTCCAGGTGAGGGTACGGCAACGCTTTAGGGGGAGCGTGTGTGTGAGGGCGCGGGTTAGTGTTAGCGTACGGGTTAGGATTAGGGGACGGGTGAGGGTCAGGCTTCGGGGAAGGGTTAGGGTTAGGGTTCGGGCTAGGGTTAGGGTTAGGACCGGGGACGGTTTAGTGTCCAGGTGAGGGTACGGCAACGCTTTAGGGGGAGCGTGCGTGTGAGGGCGCGGGTTAGTGTTAGCGTACGGGTTAGGATTAGGGGACGGGTGAGGGTCAGGCTTCGGGGAAGGGTTAGGGTTAGGGTTCGGGCTAGGGTTAGGGTTAGGGGACGGGGACGGTTTAGGGTTCAGGTGAGGGTACGGCAACGCTTTAGGGGGAGCGTGCGTGTGAGGGCGCGCGTTAGTGTTAGCGTACGGCTTAGGATTAGGGGACGGGTGAGGGTCAGGCTTCGGGGAAGTGTTAGGGTAAGGGTTCGGGCTAGGGTTAGGGTTAGGGGATGGGGACGGTTTAGGGTCCAGGTGAGGGTACGGCAACGCTTTAGGGGGACCGTGCGTGTGAGGGCGCGGGTTAGTGTTAGCGTACGGGTTAGGATTAGGGGACGGGGGAGGGTCAGGCTTCGGGGAAGGGTTAGGGTTAGGTTTCGGCCTAGGGTTAGGGTTAGGGGACGGAGACGGTTTAGGGTCCAGGTGAGGGTACGGCAACGCTTTAGGGGGAGCGAGCGTGTGAGGGCGCGGGTTAGTGTTAGCGTACGGGTTAGGATTATGGGACGGGTGAGGGTCAGGCTTCGGAGAAGGGTTAGGGTTAGGGTTCGGCCTAGGGTTAGGGTTAGGGGACGGAGACGGTTTAGGGTCCAGGTGAGGGTACGGCAACGCTTTAGGGGGAGCGTGCGTGTGAGAGCGCGGGTTAGTGTTAGCGTACGGGTTAGGATTAGGGGACGGGTGAGGGTCAGGCTTCGGGGAAGGGTTAGGGTTAGGGTTCGGGCTAGGGTTAGGGTTAGGGGATGGGGACGATTTAGGGTCCAGGTGAGGGTACGGCAACGCTTTAGGGGGAGCGTGCGTGTGAGGGCGCGGGCTAGTGTTAGCGTACGGGTTAGGATTAGGGGACGGGTGAGGGTCAGGCTTCGGGGAAGTGTTAGGGTTAGGGTTCGGGCTAGGGTTAGTGTTAGGGGACGGCGACGGTTTAGGGTCCAGGTGAGGGTACGGCAACGCTTTAGGGGGAGCGAGCGTGTGAGAGCGCGGGTTAGTGTTAGCGTACGGGTTAGGAGTAGGGGACGGTTGAGGGTCAGGCTTCGGGGAAGGGTTAGTTTTAGGGTTCGGGCTAGGGTTAGGGTTAGGGGACGGGGACGGTTGAGGGTCCAGGTGAGGGTACGGCAACGCTTTAGGGGGAGAGTGCGTGTGAGGGCGAGGGTTAGTGTTAGCGTACGGGTTAGGATTAGGGGACGGGTGAGGGTCAGGCTTCGGGGAAGGGTAAGGGTTAGGGTTCGGGCTAGGGTTAGGGTTAGGGGATGGGGACGGTTTAGGGTCCAGGTGAGGGTACGGCAACGCTTTAGGGGGAGCGTGCGTGTGAGGGCGCGGGTTAGTGTTAGCGTATGGGTTAGGATTAGGGGACCGGTGAGGGTCCGGCTTCGGGGAAGGGTTAGGGTTAGGGTTCGGGCTAGGGTTAGGGTTAGGGGACGGGGACGGTTTAGGGTCCAGGTGAGGGTACAGCAACGCTTTAGGGGGAGCGTGCGTGTGAGGGCACGGGTTAGTGTTAGCGTACGGGTTAGGATTAGGGGACGGGTGAGGGTCAGGCTTCGGGGAAGGGTTAGGGTTAGGGTTCGGGCTAGGGTTAGGGTTAGGGGACGGGGACGGTTTAGGGTCCAGGTGAGGGTACGGCAACGCTTTAGGGGGAGCGAGCGTGTGAGGGCATTGGTTAGTGTTAGCGTACGGGTTAGGATTAGGGGACGGGTGAGGGTCAGGCTTCGGGGAAGGGTTAGGGTTAGGTTTCGGGCTAGGGTTAGGGTTAGGGGACGGGGACGGTTTAGGGTCCAGGTGAGGGTACAGCAACGCTTTAGGGGGAGCGTGCGTGTGAGGGCGCGGGTTAGTGTTAGCGTACGGGTTAGGATTAGGGGACGGGTGAGAGTCTGGCTTCGGGGAAGGGTTAGGGTTAGGGTTCGGGCTAGGGTTAGGGTTAGGGGACGGGGACGGTTTAGGGTCCAGGTGAGGGTACGGCAACGCTTTAGGGGGAGCGTGTGTGTGAGGGCGCGGGTTAGTGTTAGCGTACGGGTTAGGATTAGGGGACGGGTGAGGGTCAGGCTTCGGGGAAGGGTTAGGGTTAGGGTACGGGCTAGGGTTAGGGTTAGGACCGGGGACGGTTTACGGTCCAGGTGAGGGTACGGCAACGCTTTAGGAGGAGCGTGCGTGTGAGGGCGCAGGTTAGTGTTAGCGTACGGGTTAGGATTAGGGGACGGGTGAGGGTCAGGCTTCGGGGAAGGGTTAGGGTTAGGGTTCGGGCTAGCGTTAGGGTTATGGGACGGGGACGGTTTAGGGTACAGGTGAGGGTACGGCAACCCTTTAGGGGGAGCGTGCATGTGAGGGCGCGGGTTAGTGTTAGCGTACGGGTTAGGATTAGGGGACGGGTGAGGGTCAGGCTTCGGGGAAGGGTTAGGGTTATGGTTCGGGCTAGGGTTAGGGTTAGGGGACGGGGACGGTTTAGGGTCCAGGTGAGGGTATGGCAACGCTTTAGCGGGAGCGTGCGTGTGAGGGCACGGGTTAGTGTTAGCGTACGGGTTAGTATTAGGGGACGGGTGAGGGTCAGGCTTCGGGGAAGTGTTAGGGTTAGGGTTCGGGCTAGGGTTAGGGTTAGGGGACGGGGACGGTTTAATGTCCAGGTGAGTGTACGGCAACGCTTTAGGGGGAGCGTGCGTGTGAGGGCGCGGGTTAGTGTTAGCGTACGGGTTAGGATTAGGGGACGGGTGAGGGTCAGGCTTCGGGGAAGGGTTAGGGTTAGGGTTCGGGCTAGGGTTAGGGGACGGGAACGGGGACGGTTTCGGGTCCAGGTGAGGGTACGGCAACGCTTTACGGGGAGCGTGCATGTCAGGGCGCGGGTTAGTGTTAGCGTACGGGTTAGGCTTAGGGGACGGGTGAGGGTCAGGCTTCGGGGAAGGATTAGGGTTAGGGTTCGGGCTAGGGTTAGGGTTAGGGGATGGGGACGGTTTCGGGTCCAGGTGAGGGTACGGCAACGCTTTAGGGGGAGCGTGCGTGTGAGGGCGCGGGTTAGTGTTAGCGTACGGGTTAGGATTAGGGGACGGGTGAGGGTCAGGCTTCGGGGAAGGGTTAGGGTTAGGGTTCGGGCTAGGGTTAGGGTTAGGGGACGGGGACGGTTTAGGGACCAGGTGAGGGTACGGCAACGCTTTAGGGGGAGCGTGCGTGTGAGGGCGCGGGTTAGTGTTAGCGTACGGGTTAGGATTAGGGGACGGGTGAGGGTCAGGCTTCGGGGAAGGGTTAGGGTTAGGGTTCGGGCTAGGGTTAGGGTTAGGGGACGGGGACGGTTTAGGGTCCAGGTGAGGGTACGGCAACACTTTAGGGGGAGCGTGCGTGTGAGGGCGCGGGTTAGTGTTAGCGTACGGGTTAGGATTAGGGGACGGGTGAGGGTCAGGCTTCGGGGAAGGGTTAGGGTTAGGGGTCGGGCTAGGGTTAGGGTTCGGGGACGGGGACGGTTTAGGGTTCAGGTGAGGGTACAGCAACGCTTTAGGGGGAGAGTGTTGTGAGGGCGCGGGTTAGTGTTACTTACGGGTTAGGATTAGGGGACGGGTGCGGGTCAGCCTTCGGGGAAGGGTTAGGGTTAGAGTTCGGGCTAGGGTTAGGGTTAGGGGACGGGGACGGTTTAGTGTCCAGCTGAGGGTACGGCAACGCTTTAGGGGGAGCGTGCGTGTGAGGGCGTGGGTTAGTGTTAGCGTACGGGTTAGGATTAAGGGACGGGTGAGGGTCAGGCTTCGGGGAAGGGTTAGGGTTAGGGTTCGGGCTAGGGTTAGGGTTAGGGGACGGGGACGGTTTAGGGTCCAGGTGAGGGTACGGCAACGCTTTAGGGGGAGCGTGCGTGTGATGGCGCGGGTTAGTGTTAGCGTACGGGTTAGGATTAGGGGACGGGTGAGGGTCAGGTTTCGGGGAAGGGTTAGGGTTAGGGGTCGGGCTAGGGTTAGGGTTACGGGACAGGGACGGTTTAGAGCCCAGGTGAGGGTACGGCAAAGCTTTAGGGGGAGTGTGCGTGTGAGGGCGTGGGTTAGTGTTAGCGTACGGGTTAGGAGTAGGGGATGGTTGAGGGTCAGGCTTCGGGGAAGGGTTAGTGTTAGGGTTCGGGCTAGGGTTAGGGTTAGGGGACGGGGACGGTTTAGGGTCCACGTGAGGGTACGGCAACGCTTTAGGGGGATCGTGCGTGTGAGGGCGAGGGTTAGTGTTAGCGTACGGGTTAGGATTAGGGGACGGGTGAGGGTCAGGCTTCGGGGAAGGGTAAGGGTTAGGGTTCGGGCTAGGGTTAGGGTTAGGGGACGGGGACGGTTTAGGGTCCAGGTGAGGGTACGGCAACGCTTTAGGGGGAGCGTGCATGTGAGGGCGTGGGTTAGTGTTAGCGTAAGGGTTAGGATTAGGGGACGGGTGAGGATCAGGCTTCGGGGAAGGGTTAGGGTTAGGGTTCGGGCTAGGGTTAGGGTTAGGACCAGGGACGGTTTAGGGTCCAGGTGAGGGTACGGCAACGCTTTAGGGGGAGCGTGCGTGTGAGGGCGCGGGTTAGTGTTAGCGTACGGGTTAGGATTAGGGGACGCGTGAGGGTCAGGCTTCGGGGAAGGGTTAGGGTTAGGGTTCGGGCTAGGGTTAGGGTTAGGGGACGGGGACGGTTTAGGGTCCAGGTGAGGGTACGGCAACGCTTTAGGGGCAGCGTTCGTGTGAGGGCGCGGGTTAGTGTTAGCGTACGGGTGAGGATTAGGGGACGTGTGAGGGTTAGGCTTCGGGGAAGGGTTAGGGTTAGGGTTCGGGCTAGGGTTAGGGTTAGGGGACCGGGACGGTTTAGGGTCCAGGTGAGGGTACGGCAAAGCTTTAGGGGGAGCGTGCGTGTGAGGGCGCGGGTTAGTGTTAGCGTACGGGTTAGGATTAGGGGACGGGGGAGGGTCAGGTTTCGGGGAAGGGTTAGGGTTAGGGTTCGGGCTAGGGTTAGGGTTAGGGGACGGGGACAGTTTAGGGTCCAGGTGAGGGTACGGCAACGCTTTAGGGGCAGCGTGCGTGTGAGGGCGCGGGTTAGTGTTAGCGTACGGGTTAGGATTAGGGGACGTGTGAGGGTCAGGCTTCGGGGAAGTGTTAGGGTTAGGGTTCGGGCTAGGGTTAGGGTTAGGACCGGGGACGGTTTAGGGTCCAGGTGAGGGTACGGCAACGCTTTAGGGGGAGCGTGCGGGTGAGGGCGCGGGTTAGTGTTAGCGTATGGGTTAGGATTTGGGGACGGGTGAGGGTCAGGCTTCGGGGAAGGGTTAGGGTTAGGGTTCGGGCTAGGGTTAGGGTTAGGACCGGGGACGGTTTAGGGTCCTGTTGAGGGTACGGCAACGCTTTAGGGGGAGCGTGCGTGTGAGGGCGCGGGTTAGTGTTAGCGTACGGGTTAGGATTAGGGGACGGGTGAGGGTCAGGCTTCGGGGAAGGGTTAGGGTTAGGGTTCGGGCTAGGTTTAGGGTTAGGGGACGGGGACGGTTTAGGGTCCAGGTGAGGGTACGGCAACGCTTTAGGGGGAGCGTGCGTGTGAGGGCACGGGTTAGTGTTAGCGTACGGGTTAGGATTAGGGGACGGGTGAGGGTCAGGCTTCGGGGAAGGGTTAGGGTTAGGGTTCGGGCTAGGGTTAGGGTTAGGGGACGGGGACGGTTTAGGGTCCAGGTGAGGGTACGGCAACGCTTTAGGGGGTGCGTGCGTGTGAGGGCGCGCGTTAGTGTTAGCGTACGGCTTAGGATTAGGGGACGGGTGCGGGTCAGGTTTCGGGGAAGGGTTAGGGTAAGGGTTCAGGCTAGGGTTAGTGTTAGGGGACGGGGACGGTTTAGGGTCCAGGTGAGGGTACGGCAACGCTTTAGGGTGAGCGTGCGTGTAAGGGCGCGGGATAGTGTTAGCGTACGGGTTAGGATTAGGGGACGGGTGAGGGTCAGGCTTCAGAGAAGGGTTCGGGTTAGGGTTCGGGCTAGGGTTAGGGTTAGGGGACGGGGACGGTTTAGGGTCCAGGTGAGGGTATGGCAACGCTTTAGGGGGAGCGTGCGTGTGAGGGCGCGTGTTAGTGTTAGCGTACGGGTTAGGATTAGGGGACGGGTGAGGGTCAGGCTTCGGGGAAGGGTTAGGGTTAGGGTTCGGGCTAGGGTTAGGGTTAGGGGATGGGGACGGCTTAGGGTCCAGGTGAGGGTACGGCAACGCTTTAGGGGGAGCGTGTGTGTGAGGGTGCGGGTTAGTGTTAGCGTACGGATTAGGATCAGGGGACGGGTGAGGGTCAGGCTTCGGGGAAGGGTTAGGTTTAGGGTTTGGGCTAGGGTTAGGGTTAGGGGACGGGGACGGTTTAGGGTCCAGGTGAGGGTACGGCAACGCTTTAGGGGGAGCGTGCGTGTGAGGGCGCGGGTTAGTGTTAGTGTACGGGTTAGGATTAGGGGACGGGTGAGGGTCAGGTTTCGGGGAAGGGTTAGGGTTAGGGTTCGGGCTAGGGTTAGGGTTCGGGGACGGGGACGGTTTAGGGTCCAGGTGGGGGTACGGCAACGCTTTAGGGGGAGCGTGCGTGTGAGGGCGCGGGTTAGTGTTAGCGTACGGGTTAGGATTAAGGGACGGGTGAGTGTCAGGCTTCGGGGAAGGGTTAGGGTTAGGGTCGGGCTAGGGTTAGGGTTAGGTGATGGGGACGGTTTCGGGTCCAGGTGAGGGTACGGCAACGCTTTAGGGGGAGCGTGCGTGTGAAGGCACTGGTTAGTGTTAGCGTACGGGTTAGGATTAGGGGACGGGTGAGGGTCAGGCTTCGGGGAAGGGTTAGGGTTAGGGTTCGGGCTAGGGTTAGGGTTAGGGGACGGGGACGGTTTAGGGTCCAGGTGAGGGTACGGCAACGCTTTAGGGGGAGCGTGCGTGTGAGGGCGCGGGTTAGTGTTAGCGTACGGGTTAGGATTAGGGGACGGGTGAGGGTCAGGCTTCGGGGAAGGGTTAGGGTTAGGGTTCGGGCTAGGGTTAGGGTTAGGGGACGGGGACGGTTTAGGGTCCAGGTGAGGGTACGGCAACGCTTTAGGGGGAGCGTGTGTGTGAGGGCGCGGGTTAGTGTTAGCGTACGGGTTAGGATTAGGGGACGGGTGAGGGTCAGGCTTCGGGGAAGGGTTAGGGTTAGGGTTCGGGCTAGGGTTAGGGTTAGGACCGGGGACGGTTTAGTGTCCAGGTGAGGGTACGGCAACGCTTTAGGGGGAGCGTGCGTGTGAGGGCGCTGGTTAGTGTTAGCGTACGGTTTAGGATTAGGGGACGGGTGAGGGTCAGGCTTCGGGGAAGGGTTAGGGTTAGGGTTCGGGCTAGGGTTAGGGTTAGGGGACGGGGACGGTTTAGGGTTCAGGTGAGGGTACGGCAACGCTTTAGGGGGAGCGTGCGTGTGAGGGCGCGGGTTAGTGTTAGCGTACGGGTTAGGATTAGGGGACGGGTGAGGGTCAGGCTTCGGGGAAGTGTTAGGGTAAGGGTTCGGGCTAGGGTTAGGGTTAGGGGACGGGGACGGTTTAGGGTCCAGGTGAGGGTACGGCAACGCTTTAGGGGGACCGTGCGTGTGAGGGCGCGGGTTAGTGTTAGCGTACGGGTTAGGATTAGGGGACGGGGGAGGGTCAGGCTTCGGGGAAGGGTTAGGGTTAGGGTTCGGGCTAGAGTTAGGGTTAGGGGACGGGGACGGTTTAGGGTCCAGGTGAGGGTACGGCAACGCTTTAGCGGGAACGTGCGTGTGAGGGCACGGGTTAGTGTTAGCGTACGGGTTAGCATCAGGGGACGGGTGAGGGTCAGGTTTCGGGGAAGGGTTAGGGTTAGGGTTCGGGCTAGGGTTAGGGTTAGGGGACGGGGACGGTTTAGGGTCCAGGTGAGGGTACGGCAACGCTTTAGGGGGAGCGTGCGTGTGAGGGCGCGGGTTAGTGTTAGCGTACGGCTTAGGATTAGGGGACGGGTGAGGGTCAGGCTTCGGGGAAGTGTTAGGGTAAGGGTTCGGGCTAGGGTTAGGGTTAGGGGACGGGGACGGTTTAGGGTCCAGGTGAGGGTACGGCAACGCTTTAGGGGGAGCGTGCGTGTGAGGGCGCGGGTTAGTGTTAGCGTACGGGTTAGGATTAGGGGACGGGTGAGGGTCAGGCTTCGGGGAAGTGTTAGGGTTAGGGTTCGGGTTAGGGTTAGGGTTAGGGGACGGGGACGGTTTAGGGTCCAGGTGAGGGTACGGCAACGCTTTAGCGGGAACGTGCGTGTGAGGGCACGGGTTAGTGTTAGCGTACGGGTTAGCATCAGGGGACGGGTGAGGGTCAGGTTTCGGGGAAGGGTTAGGGTTAGGGTTCGGGCTAGGGTTAGGGTTAGGGGACGGGGACGGTTTAGGGTCCAGGTGATGGTACGGCAACGCTTTAGGGGGAGCGTGTGTGTGAGGGCGCGGGCTAGTGTTAGCGTACGGGTTAGGATTAGGGGACGGGTGAGGGTCAGGCTTCGGGGAAGTGTTAGGGTTAGGTTTCGGGCTAGGGTTAGGGATAGGGGACGGGGACGGTTTAGGGTCCAGGTGAGGGTACGGCAACGCTTTAGGGGGAGCGTGCGTGTGAGGGCGCGGGTTAGTGTTAGCGTACGGGTTAGGATTAGGGGACGGGTGAGGGTCAGGCTTCGGGGAAGGGTTAGGGTTAGGGTTCGGGCTAGGGTTACGGTTAGGGGATGGGGACAGTTTAGGGTCCAGGTGAGGGTACGGCAACGCTTTAGGGGGAGCGTTCGTGTGAGGACGCGGGTTAGTGTAAGCGTACGGGTTAGGATTAGGGGACGGGTGAGGGTCAGGCTTCGGGGAAGGGGTAGGGTTAGGGTTCGGGCTAGGGTTAGGGTTAGGGGACGGGGACGGTTTAGGGTCCAGGTGAGGGTACGGCAACGCTTTAGGGGGAGCGTGTGTGTGAGGGCGCGGGTTAGTGTTAGCGTACGGGTTAGGATTAGGGGACGGGTGAGGGTCAGGCTTCGCGGAAGGGTTAGGGTTAGGGTTCGGGCTAGGGTTAGGGTTAGGGGACGGGGACGGTTTAGGGTCCAGGTGAGGGTACGGCAACGCTTTAGGGGGAGCGTGCATGTGAGGGCGCGCGTTAGTGTTAGCGTACGGCTTAGGATTAGGGGACGGGTGAGGGTCAGGCTTCGGGGAAGGGTTAGGGTAAGGGTTTGGGCTAGGGTTAGGGTTAGGGGACGGGGACGGTTTAGGGTCCAGGTGAGGGTACGGCAATGCTTTAGGGGGAGCGTGCGTGTGAGGGCGCGCGTTAGTGTTAGCGTACGGCTTAGGATTAGGGGACGGGTGAGGGTCAGGCTTCGGGGAAGGGTTAGGGTAAGGGTTCGGGCTAGGGTTAGGGTTAGGGGACGGGGACGGTTTAGGGTCCAGGTGAGGGTACGGCAATGCTTTAGGGGGAGCGTGCGTGTGAGGGCGCGCGTTAGTGTTAGCGTACGGCTTAGGATTAGGGGACGGGTGAGGGTCAGGCTTCGGGGAAGGGTTAGGGTAAGGGTTCGGGCTAGGGTTAGGGTTAGGGGACGGGGACGGTTTAGGGTTCAGGTGAGGGTACGGCAACGCTTTAGGGTGAGAGTGCGTGTGAGGGCGCGGGTTAGTGTTAGCGTACGGGTTAGGATTAGGGGACGGGTGAGGGTCAGGCTTCGGGGAAGGGTTCGGGTTAGGGTTCGGGCTAGGGTTAGGGTTAGGGGACGGGGACGGTTTAGGGTCCAGGTGAGGGTATGGCAACGCTTTAGGGGGAGCGTGCGTGTGAGGGCGCGGGTTAGTGTTAGCGTACGGGTTAGGATTAGGGGACGGGTGAGGGTCAGGCTTCGGGGAAGGGTTAGGGTTAGGGTTCGGGCTAGGGTTAGGGTTAGGGGACGGGGACGGTTTAGGGTCCAGGTGAGGGTACGGCAACGCTTTAGCGGAAGCGTGCGTGTGAGGGCGCGGGTTAGTGTTAGCGTACGGGTTAGGATTAGGGGACGGGTTAGGGTCAGGCTTCGGGGAAGGGTTAGGGTTAGGGTTCGGGCTAGGGTTAGGGATAGGGGACGGGGACGGTTTAGGGTCCAGGTGATGGTACGGCAACGCTTTAGGGGGAGCGTGCGTGTGAGGGCGCGGGCTAGTGTTAGCCTACGGGTTAGGATTAGGGGACGGGTGAGGGTCAGGCTTCGGGGAAGGGTTAGGGTTAGGGTTCGGGCTAGGGTTAGGTTTAGGGGACGGGGACGGTTTCGGGTCCAGGTGAGGGTACGGCAACGCTTTAGGGGGAGGGTGTGTGTGAGGGCGCGGGTTAGTGTTAGCGTACGGGTTAGGATTAGGGGACGGGTGAGGGTCAGGCTTCGGGGAAGGGTTAGGGTTAGGGTTCGGGCTAGGGTTAGGGTTAGGGGACGGGGACGGTTTCGGGTCCAGGTGAGGGTACGGCAACGCTTTAGGGGGAGCGAGCGTGTGAGGGCTCGGGTTAGTGTTAGCGTACGGGTTAGGATTAGGGGACGGGTGAGGGTCAGGCTTCGGGGAAGGGTTAGGGTTAGGGTTCGGGCTAGGGTTAGGGTTAGGGGACGGGGACGGTTTAGGGTCCAGGTGAGGGTACGGCAACGCTTTAGGGGGAGCGTGCGTGTGAGGGCGCGGGTTAGTGTTAGTATACGGGTTAGGATTAGGGGACGGGTGAGGGTCAGGCTTCGGGGAAGGGTTAGGGTTAGGGTTCGGGCTAGGGTTAGGGTTAGGGGACAGGGACGGTTTAGGGTCCAGGTGAGGGTAAGGCAACGCTTTAGGGGGAGCGTGCGTGTGAGGGCGCGGGGTAGTGTTAGCGTACGGGTTAGGATTATGGGACGGGTGAGGGTCAGGCTTCGGGGACGGGTTAGGGTTAGGGTTTGGGCTAGGGTTAGGGTTAGGGGACGGGGACGGTTTAGGGTCCAGGTGAGTGTACGGCAACGCTTTAGGGGGAGCGTGCGTGTGAGAGCGCGGGTTAGTGTTAGCGTACGGGTGAGGATTAGGGGACGGGTGAGGGTCAGGCTTCGGGGAAGGGTTAGGGTTAGGGTTCGGGCTAGGGTTAGGGTTAGGGGATGGGGACGGTTTAGGGTCCAGGTGAGGGTACGGCAACGCTTTAGGGGGAGCGTGCGTGTGAGGGCGCGGGTTAATGTTAGCGTACGGGTTAGGATTAGGGGACGGGTGAGGGTCAGGCTTCGGGGAAGGGTTAGGGTTAGGGTTCGCGCTAGGGTTAGGGTTAGGGGACGGGGACGGTTTAGGGTCCAGGTGAGGGTACGGCAACGCTTTAGGGGGAGCGTGCGTTTGAGGGCGCGGGTTAGTGTTAACGTACGGGTTAGGATCAGGGGACGGGTGAGGGTCAGGCTTCGGGGAAGGGTTCGGGTTAGGGTTCGGGCTAGGGTTAGGGTTAGGGGACGGGGACGGTTTAGGGTCCAGGTGAGGGTATGGCAACGCTTTAGGGGGAGCGTGCGTGTGCGGGTTAGTGTTAGCGTACGGGTTAGGATTAGGGGACGGGTGAGGGTCAGGCTTCGGGGAAGGGTTAGGGTTAGGGTTCGGGCTAGGGTTAGGGGACGGGGACGGTTTAGGGTCCAGGTGAGGGTACGGCAACGCTTTAGGGGGAGCGTTCGTGTGAGGGCGCGGGTTAGTGTTAGCGTACGGGTTAGGATTAAGGGACGGGTGAGGGTCAGGCTTCGGGGAAGGGTTAGGGTTAGGGTTCGGGCTAGGGTTAGGGTTAGGGCACGGGGACGGTTTCGGGTCCAGGTGAGGGTACGGCAACGCTTTAGGGGGAGCGTGCGTGTGAAGGCACGGGTTAGTGTTAGCGTACGGGTTAGGATTAGGGGACGGGTGAGGGTCAGGCTTCGGGGAAGGGTTAGGGTTAGGGTTCGGGCTAGGGTTAGGGTTAGGGGACGGGGACGGTTTAGGGTCCAGGTGAGGGTTCGGCAACACTTTAGGGGGAGCGTGCGTGTGAGGGCGCGGGTTAGTGTTAGCGTACGGGTTAGGATTAGGGGACGGGTGAGGGTCAGGCTTCGGGGAAGGGTTAGGGTTAGGGTTCGGGCTAGGGTTAGGGTTAGGGGACGGGGACGGTTTAGGGTCCAGGTGAGGGTATGGCAACGCTTTAGGGGGAGCGTGCGTGTGAGGGCGCGGGTTAGTGTTAGCGTACGGGTTAGGATTAGGGGACGGGTGAGGGTCAGGCTTCGGGGAAGGGTTAGGGTTAGGGTTCGGGCTAGGGTTAGGGTTAGGACCGGGGACGGTTTAGGGTCCAGGTGAGGGTACGGCAACGCTTTAGGGGGAGCGTGCGTGTGAGGGCGCGGGTTAGTGTTAGTGTACGGGTTAGGATTAGGGGATGGGTGAGGGTCAGGCTTCGGGGAAGTGTTAGGGTTAGGGTTCGGGCTAGGGTTAGGGTTAGGGGACGGGGACGGTTTAGGGTCCAGGTGAGGGTACGGCAACGCTTTAGGGGGAGCGTGCGTGTGAGGGCGCGCGTTAGTGTTAGCGTACGGCTTAGGATTAGGGGACGGGTGAGGGTCAGGCTTCGGGGAAGGGTTAGGGTAAGGGTTCGGGCTAGGGTTAGGGTTAGGGGACGGGGACGGTTTAGGGTCCAGGTGAGGGTACGGCAATGCTTTAGGGGGAGCGTGCGTGTGAGGGCGCGCGTTAGTGTTAGCGTACGGCTTAGGATTAGGGGACGGGTGAGGGTCAGGCTTCGGGGAAGGGTTAGGGTAAGGGTTCGGGCTAGGGTTAGGGTTAGGGGACGGGGACGGTTTAGGGTTCAGGTGAGGGTACGGCAACGCTTTAGGGTGAGAGTGCGTGTGAGGGCGCGGGTTAGTGTTAGCGTACGGGTTAGGATTAGGGGACGGGTGAGGGTCAGGCTTCGGGGAAGGGTTCGGGTTAGGGTTCGGGCTAGGGTTAGGGTTAGGGGACGGGGACGGTTTAGGGTCCAGGTGAGGGTATGGCAACGCTTTAGGGGGAGCGTGCGTGTGAGGGCGCGGGTTAGTGTTAGCGTACGGGTTAGGATTAGGGGACGGGTGAGGGTCAGGCTTCGGGGAAGGGTTAGGGTTAGGGTTCGGGCTAGGGTTAGGGTTAGGGGACGGGGACGGTTTAGGGTCCAGGTGAGGGTACGGCAACGCTTTAGCGGAAGCGTGCGTGTGAGGGCGCGGGTTAGTGTTAGCGTACGGGTTAGGATTAGGGGACGGGTTAGGGTCAGGCTTCGGGGAAGGGTTAGGGTTAGGGTTCGGGCTAGGGTTAGGGATAGGGGACGGGGACGGTTTAGGGTCCAGGTGATGGTACGGCAACGCTTTAGGGGGAGCGTGCGTGTGAGGGCGCGGGCTAGTGTTAGCCTACGGGTTAGGATTAGGGGACGGGTGAGGGTCAGGCTTCGGGGAAGGGTTAGGGTTAGGGTTCGGGCTAGGGTTAGGTTTAGGGGACGGGGACGGTTTCGGGTCCAGGTGAGGGTACGGCAACGCTTTAGGGGGAGGGTGTGTGTGAGGGCGCGGGTTAGTGTTAGCGTACGGGTTAGGATTAGGGGACGGGTGAGGGTCAGGCTTCGGGGAAGGGTTAGGGTTAGGGTTCGGGCTAGGGTTAGGGTTAGGGGACGGGGACGGTTTCGGGTCCAGGTGAGGGTACGGCAACGCTTTAGGGGGAGCGAGCGTGTGAGGGCTCGGGTTAGTGTTAGCGTACGGGTTAGGATTAGGGGACGGGTGAGGGTCAGGCTTCGGGGAAGGGTTAGGGTTAGGGTTCGGGCTAGGGTTAGGGTTAGGGGACGGGGACGGTTTAGGGTCCAGGTGAGGGTACGGCAACGCTTTAGGGGGAGCGTGCGTGTGAGGGCGCGGGTTAGTGTTAGTATACGGGTTAGGATTAGGGGACGGGTGAGGGTCAGGCTTCGGGGAAGGGTTAGGGTTAGGGTTCGGGCTAGGGTTAGGGTTAGGGGACAGGGACGGTTTAGGGTCCAGGTGAGGGTAAGGCAACGCTTTAGGGGGAGCGTGCGTGTGAGGGCGCGGGGTAGTGTTAGCGTACGGGTTAGGATTATGGGACGGGTGAGGGTCAGGCTTCGGGGACGGGTTAGGGTTAGGGTTTGGGCTAGGGTTAGGGTTAGGGGACGGGGACGGTTTAGGGTCCAGGTGAGTGTACGGCAACGCTTTAGGGGGAGCGTGCGTGTGAGAGCGCGGGTTAGTGTTAGCGTACGGGTGAGGATTAGGGGACGGGTGAGGGTCAGGCTTCGGGGAAGGGTTAGGGTTAGGGTTCGGGCTAGGGTTAGGGTTAGGGGATGGGGACGGTTTAGGGTCCAGGTGAGGGTACGGCAACGCTTTAGGGGGAGCGTGCGTGTGAGGGCGCGGGTTAATGTTAGCGTACGGGTTAGGATTAGGGGACGGGTGAGGGTCAGGCTTCGGGGAAGGGTTAGGGTTAGGGTTCGCGCTAGGGTTAGGGTTAGGGGACGGGGACGGTTTAGGGTCCAGGTGAGGGTACGGCAACGCTTTAGGGGGAGCGTGCGTTTGAGGGCGCGGGTTAGTGTTAACGTACGGGTTAGGATCAGGGGACGGGTGAGGGTCAGGCTTCGGGGAAGGGTTCGGGTTAGGGTTCGGGCTAGGGTTAGGGTTAGGGGACGGGGACGGTTTAGGGTCCAGGTGAGGGTATGGCAACGCTTTAGGGGGAGCGTGCGTGTTCGGGTTAGTGTTAGCGTACGGGTTAGGATTAGGGGACGGGTGAGGGTCAGGCTTCGGGGAAGGGTTAGGGTTAGGGTTCGGGCTAGGGTTAGGGTTAGGGCACGGGGACGGTTTCGGGTCCAGGTGAGGGTACGGCAACGCTTTAGGGGGAGCGTGCGTGTGAAGGCACGGGTTAGTGTTAGCGTACGGGTTAGGATTAGGGGACGGGTGAGGGTCAGGCTTCGGGGAAGGGTTAGGGTTAGGGTTCGGGCTAGGGTTAGGGTTAGGGGACGGGGACGGTTTAGGGTCCAGGTGAGGGTTCGGCAACACTTTAGGGGGAGCGTGCGTGTGAGGGCGCGGGTTAGTGTTAGCGTACGGGTTAGGATTAGGGGACGGGTGAGGGTCAGGCTTCGGGGAAGGGTTAGGGTTAGGGTTCGGGCTAGGGTTAGGGTTAGGGGACGGGGACGGTTTAGGGTCCAGGTGAGGGTATGGCAACGCTTTAGGGGGAGCGTGCGTGTGAGGGCGCGGGTTAGTGTTAGCGTACGGGTTAGGATTAGGGGACGGGTGAGGGTCAGGCTTCGGGGAAGGGTTAGGGTTAGGGTTCGGGCTAGGGTTAGGGTTAGGACCGGGGACGGTTTAGGGTCCAGGTGAGGGTACGGCAACGCTTTAGGGGGAGCGTGCGTGTGAGGGCGCGGGTTAGTGTTAGTGTACGGGTTAGGATTAGGGGATGGGTGAGGGTCAGGCTTCGGGGAAGTGTTAGGGTTAGGGTTCGGGCTAGGGTTAGGGTTAGGGGACGGGGACGGTTTAGGGTCCAGGTGAGGGTACGGCAACGCTTTAGGGTGAGCGTGCGTGTGAGGGCGCGGGTTAGTGTTAGCGTACGGGTTAGGATTAGGGGACGGGTGATGGTCAGGCTTCGGGGAAGGGTTAGGGTCAGGGTTCGGGCTAGGGTTAGGGTTAGGGGATGGGGACGGTTTAGGGTCCAGGTGAGGGTACGGCAACACTTTAGGGGGAGCGTGTGTGTGAGGGCGCGGGTTACTGTTAGCGTACGGATTAGGATCAGGGGACGGTTGAGGGTCAGGCTTCGGGGAAGGGTTAGGGTTAGGGTTCGGGCTAGGGTTAGGGTTAGGGGACGGGGACGGTTTAGGGTCCAGGTGAGGGTACGGCAACGCTTTAGGGGGAGGGTGCGTGTGAGGGCGCGGGTTAGTGTTAGCGTACGGGTTAGGATTAGGGGACGGGTGAGGGTCAGGTTTCGGGGAAGGGTTAGGGTTAGGGTTCGGGCTAGGGTTAGGGTTCGGGGATGGGGACGGTTTAGGGTCCAGGTGAGGGTACGGCAACGCTTTAGGGGGAGCGTTCGTGTGAGGGCGCGGGTTAGTGTTAGCGTACGGGTTAGGATTAAGGGACGGGTGAGGGTCAGGCTTCGGGGAAGGGTTAGGGTTAGGGTTCGGGCTAGGGTTAGGGTTAGGGGACGGGGACGGTTTCGGGTCCAGGTGAGGGTACGGCAACGCTTTAGGGGGAGCGTGCGTGTGAAGGCACGGGTTAGTGTTAGCGTACGGGTTAGGATTATGGGACGGGTGAGGGTCAGGCTTCGGGGAAGGGTTAGGGTTAGGGTTCGGGCTAGGGTTAGGGTTAGGGGACGGGGACGGTTTAGGGTCCAGGTGAGGGTACGGCAACATTTTAGGGGGACCGTGCGTGTGAGGGCGCGGGTTAGTGTTAGCGTACGGGTTAGGATTAGGGGACGGGTGAGGGTCAGGCTTCGGGGAAGGGTTAGGGTTAGGGTTCGGGCTAGGGTTAGGGTTAGGGGACGGGGACGGTTTAGGGTCCAGGTGAGTGTACGGCAACGCTTTAGGGGGAGCGTGCGTGTGAGGGCGCGGGTTAGTGTTAGCGTACGGGTTAGGATTAGGGGACGGGTGAGGGTCAGGCTTCGGGGAAGGGTTAGGGTTAGGGTTCGGGCTAGGGTTAGGGTTAGGACCGGGGACGGTTTAGGGTCCAGGTGAGGGTACGGCAATGCTTTAGGGGGAGCGTGCGTGTGAGGGCGCGGGTTAGTGTTAGTGTACGGGTTAGGATTAGGGGACGGGTGAGGGTCAGGCTTCGGGGAAGGGTTAGGTTTAGGGTTCGGGCTAGGGTTAGGGTTAGGGGACAGGGACGGTTTAGGGTCCAGGTGAGGGTAAGGCAACGCTTTAAGGGGAGCGTGCGTGGGAGGGCGCGGGGTAGTGTTAGCGTACGGGTTAGGATTATGGGACGGGTGAGGGTCAGGCTTCGGGGAAGGGTTAGGGTTAGGGTTTGGGCTAGGGTTAGGGTTAGGGGACGGGGACGGTTTAGGGTCCAGGTGAGGGTACGGCAACGCTTTAGGGGGAGCGTGCGTGTGAGAGCGCGGGTTAGTGTTAGCGTACGGGTGAGGATTAGGGAACGGGTGAGGGTCAGGCTTCGGGGAAGGATTAGGGTTAGGGTTCGGGCTAGGGTTAGGGTTAGGGGATGGGGACGGTTTAGGGTCCAGGTGAGGGTACGGCAACGCTTTAGGGGGAGCGTGCGTGTGAGGGCGCGGGTTAGTGTTAGCGTACGGGTTAGGATTAGGGGACGGGTGAGGGTCAGGCTTCGGGGAAGGGTTAGGGTAAGGGTTCGGGCTAGGGTTAGGGTTAGGGGACGGGGACGGTTTAGGGTCCAGGTGAGGGTACGGCAACGCTTTAGGGGGAGGGTGCGTGTGAGGGCGCGCGTTAGTGTTAGCGTACGGCTTAGGATTAGGGGACGGGTGAGGGTCAGGCTTCGGGGAAGGGTTAGGGTAAGGGTTCGGGCTAGGGTTAGGGTTAGGGGACGGGGACGGTTTAGGGTCCAGGTGAGGGTACGGCAACGCTTTAGGGTGAGCGTGCGTGTGAGGGCGCGGGTTACTGTTAGCGTACGGGTTAGGATTAGGGGATGGTGAGGGTCAGGCTTCGGGGAAGTGTTAGGGTTAGGGTTCGGGCTAGGGTTAGGGTTAGGGGACGGGGACGGTTTAGGGTCCAGGTGAGGGTACGGCAACGCTTTAGGGTGAGCGTGCGTGTGAGGGCGCGGGTTAGTGTTAGCGTACGGGTTAGGATTAGGGGACGGGTGATGGTCAGGCTTCGGGGAAGGGTTAGGGTTAGGGTTCGGGCTAGGGTTAGGGTTAGGGGATGGGGACGGTTTAGGGTCCAGGTGAGGGTACGGCAACACTTTAGGGGGAGCGTGTGTGTGAGGGCGCGGGTTAGTGTTAGCGTACGGATTAGGATCAGGGGACGGTTGAGGGTCAGGCTTCGGGGAAGGGTTAGGGTTAGGGTTCGGGCTAGGGTTAGGGTTAGGGGACGGGGACGGTTTAGGGTCCAGGTGAGGGTACGGCAACGCTTTAGGGGGAGGGTGTGTGTGAGGGCGCGGGTTAGTGTTAGCGTACGGGTTAGGATTAGGGGACGGGTGAGGGTCAGGTTTCGGGGAAGGGTTAGGGTTAGGGTTCGGGCTAGGGTTAGGGTTCGGGGATGGGGACGGTTTAGGGTCCAGGTGAGGGTACGGCAACGCTTTAGGGGGAGCGTTCGTGTGAGGGCGCGGGTTAGTGTTAGCGTACGGGTTAGGATTAAGGGACGGGTGAGGGTCAGGCTTCGGGGAAGGGTTAGGGTTAGGGTTCGGGCTAGGGTTAGGGTTAGGGGACGGGGACGGTTTCGTGTCCAGGTGAGGGTACGGCAACGCTTTAGGGGGAGCGTGCGTGTGAAGGCACGGGTTAGTGTTAGCGTACGGGTTAGGATTATGGGACGGGTGAGGGTCAGGCTTCGGGGAAGGGTTAGGGTTAGGGTTCGGGCTAGGGTTAGGGTTAGGGGACGGGGACGGTTTAGGGTCCAGGTGAGGGTACGGCAACATTTTAGGGGGAGCGTGCGTGTGAGGGCGCGGGTTAGTGTTAGCGTACGGGTTAGGATTAGGGGACGGGTGAGGGTCAGGCTTCGGGGAAGGGTTAGGGTTAGGGTTCGGGCTAGGGTTAGGGTTAGGGGACGGGGACGGTTTAGGGTCCAGGTGAGTGTACGGCAACGCTTTAGGGGGAGCGTGCGTGTGAGGGTGCGGGTTAGTGTTAGCGTACGGGTTAGGATTAGGGGACGGGTGAGGGTCAGGCTTCGGGGAAGGGTTAGGGTTAGGGTTCGGGCTAGGGTTAGGGTTAGGACCGGGGACGGTTTAGGGTCCAGGTGAGGGTACGGCAATGCTTTAGGGGGAGCGTGCGTGTGAGGGCGCGGGTTAGTGTTAGTGTACGGGTTAGGATTAGGGGACGGGTGAGGGTCAGGCTTCGGGGAAGGGTTAGGTTTAGGGTTCGGGCTAGGGTTAGGGTTAGGGGACAGGGACGGTTTAGGGTCCAGGTGAGGGTAAGGCAACGCTTTAGGGGGAGCGTGCGTGGGAGGGCGCGGGGTAGTGTTAGCGTACGGGTTAGGATTATGGGACGGGTGAGGGTCAGGCTTCGGGGAAGGGTTAGGGTTAGGGTTTGGGCTAGGGTTAGGGTTAGGGGACGGGGACGGTTTAGGGTCCAGGTGAGGGTACGGCAACGCTTTAGGGGGAGCGTGCGTGTGAGAGCGCGGGTTAGTGTTAGCGTACGGGTGAGGATTAGGGGACGGGTGAGGGTCAGGCTTCGGGGAAGGATTAGGGTTAGGGTTCGGGCTAGGGATAGGGTTAGGGGATGGGGACGGTTTAGGGTCCAGGTGAGGGTACGGCAACGCTTTAGGGGGAGCGTGCGTGTGAGGGCGCGGGTTAGTGTTAGCGTACGGGTTAGGATTAGGGGACGGGTGAGGGTCAGGCTTCGGGGAAGGGTTAGGGTTAGGGTTCGGGCTAGGGTTAGGGTTAGGGGACGGGGACGGTTTAGGGTCCAGGTGAGGGTACGGCAACGCTTTAGGCGGAGCGTGCGTGTGAGGGCGCGGGTTAGTGTTAGCGTACGGGTTAGGATTAGGGGACGGGTGAGGGTCAGGCTTCGGGGAAGGGTTAGGGTTAGGGTTCGGGCTAGGGTTAGGGTTAGGGGACGGGGACGGTTTAGGGTCCAGGTGAGGGTACGGCAATGCTTTAGGGGGAGCGTGCGTGTGAGGGCGCGCGTAAGTGTTAGCGTACGGCTTAGGATTAGGGGACGGGTGAGGGTCAGGCTTCGGGGAAGGGTTAGGGTAAGGGTTCGGGCTAGGGTTAGGGTTAGGGGACGGGGACGGTTTAGGGTCCAGGTGAGGGTACGGCAACGCTTTAGGGTGAGAGTGCGTGTGAGGGCGCGGGTTAGTGTTAGCGTACGGGTTAGGATTAGGGGACGGGTGAGGGTCAGGCTTCGGGGAAGGGTTCGGGTTAGGGTTCGGGCTAGGGTTAGGGTTAGGGGACGGGGACGGTTTAGGGTCCAGGTGAGGGTATGGCAACGCTTTAGGGGGAGCGTGCGTGTGAGGGCGTGGGTTAGTGTTAGCGTACGGGTTAGGATTAGGGGACGGGTGAGGGTCAAGCTTCGGGGAAGGGTTAGGGTTAGGGTTCGGGCTAGGGTTAGGGTTAGGGGACGGGGACGGTTTAGGGTCCAGGTGAGGGTACGGCAACGCTTTAGCGGAAGCGTGCGTGTGAGGGCGCGGGTTAGTGTTAGCGTACGGGTTAGGATTAGGGGACGGGTGAGGGTCAGGCTTCGGGGAAGGGTTAGGGTTAGGGTTCGGGCTAGGGTTAGGGATAGGGGACGGGGACGGTTTAGGGTCCAGGTGATGGTACGGCAACGCTTTAGGGGGAGCGTGCGTGTGAGGGCGCGGGCTAGTGTTAGCGTACGGGTTAGGATTAGGGGACGGGTGAGGGTCAGGCTTCGGGGAAGTGTTAGGGTTAGGGTTCGGGCTAGGGTTAGGTTTAGGGGACGGGGACGGTTTCGGGTTCAGGTGAGGGTACGGCAACGCTTTAGGGGGAGGGTGTGTGTGAGGGCGCGGGTTAGTGTTAGCGTACGGGTTAGAATTAGGGGACGGGTGAGGGTCAGGCTTCGGGGAAGGGTTAGGGTTAGGGTTCGGGCTAGGGTTAGGGTTAGGGGATGGGGACGGTTTAGGGTCCAGGTGAGGGTACGGCAACGCTTTAGGGGGAGCGTGCGTGTGAGGGCGCGGGTTAGTGTTAGCGTACGGGTTAGGATTAGGGGACGGGTGAGGGTCAGGTTTCGGGGAAGGGTTAGGGTTAGGGTTCGGGCTAGGGTTAGGGTTCGGGGACGGGGACGGTTTAGGGTCCAGGTGAGGGTACGGCAACGCTTTAGGGGGAGCGTTCGTGTGAGGGCGCGGGTTAGTGTTAGCGTACGGGTTAGGATTAAGGGACGGGTGAGGGTCAGGCTTCGGGGAAGGGTTAGGGTTAGGGTTCTGGCTAGGGTTAGGGTTAGGGGACGGGGACGGTTTCGGGTCCAGGTGAGGGTACGGCAACGCTTTAGGGGGAGCGTGCGTGTGAAGGCACGGGTTAGTGTTAGCGTACGGGTTAGGATTAGGGGACGGGTGAGGGTCAGGCTTCGGGGAAGGGTTAGGGTTAGGGTTCGGGCTAGGGTTAGTGTTAGGGGACGGGGACGGTTTAGGGTCCAGGTGAGGGTACGGCAACGCTTTAGGGGCAGCGTGCGTGTGAGGGCGCAGGTTAGTGTTAGCGTACGGGTTAGGATTAAGGGACGGGTGAGGGTCAGGCTTCGGGGAAGGGTTAGGGTTAGGGTTCGGGCTAGGGTTAGGGTTAGGGGACGGGGACGGTTTAGGGTCCAGGTGAGGGTACGGCAATGCTTTAGGGGGAGCGTGCGTGTGAGGGCGCGCGTTAGTGTTAGCGTACGGCTTAGGATTAGGGGACGGGTGAGGGTCAGGCTTCGAGGAAGTGTTAGGGTAAGGGTTCGGGATAGGGTTAGGGTTAGGGGACGGGGACGGTTTAGGGTCCAGGTGAGGGTACGGCAACGCTTTAGGGTGAGCATGCGTGTGAGGGCGCGGGTTAGTGTTAGCGTACGGGTTAGGATTAGGGGACGGGTGAGGGTCAGGCTTCGGGGAAGGGTTCGGTTTAGGGTTCGGGCTAGGGTTAGGGTTAGGGGACGGGGACGGTTTAGGGTCCAGGTGAGGGTATGGCAACGCTTTAGGGTGAGCGTGCGTGTGAGGGCGCGGGTTAGTGTTAGCGTACGGGTTAGGATTAGGGGACCGGTGAGGGTCAGGCTTCGTGGAAGTGTTAGGGTTAGGGTTCGGGCTAGGGTTAGGGTTAGGGGACGGGGACGGTTTAGGGTCCAGGTGAGGGTACGGCAACGCTTTAGGGGGATCGTGCGTGTGAGGGCGCGGGTTAGTGTTAGCGTACGGGTTAGGATTAGGGGACGGTTGAGGGTCAGGCTTCGGGGAAGGGTTAGGGTTAGGGTTCGGGCTAGGGTTAGGGTTAGGGGACGGGGATGGTTTAGGGTCCAGGTGAGGGTACGGCAACGCTTTAGGGGGAGCGTGCGTGTGAGGGCGCGGGTTAGTGTTAGCGTACGGGTTAGGATTAGGGGACGGGTGAGGGTCAGGCTTCGGGGAAGGGTTAGGGTTAGGGTTCGGACTAGGGTTAGGGTTAGGGGACGGGGACGGTTTCGGGTCCAGGTGAGGGTACGGCAACGCTTTAGGGGGAGCGTGCGTGTGAGGGCGCGGGTTAGTGTTAGCGTACGGGTTAGGATTAGGGGACGGGTGAGGGTCAGGCTTCGGGGAAGGGTTAGGGTTAGGGTTCGGGCTAGGGTTAGGGTTAGGGGACGGGGACGGTTTCGGGTCCAGGTGAGGGTACGGCAATGCTTTAGGGGGAGCGAGCGTGTGAGGGCTCGGGTTAGTGTTAGCGTACGGGTTAGGATTAGGGGACGGGTGAGGGTCAGGCTTCGGGGAAGGGTTAGGGTTAGGGTTTGGGCTAGGGTTAGGGTTAGGGGACGGGGACGGTTTAGGGTCCAGGTGAGGGTACGGCAACGCTTTAGGGGGAGCGTGTGTGTGAGGGCGCGGGTTAGTGTTAGCGTACGGATTAGGATCAGGGGACGGGTGAGGGTCAGGCTTCGGGGAAGGGTTAGGGTTAGGGTTCGGGCTGGGGTTAGGGTTAGGGGACGGGGACGGTTTAGGGTCCAGGTGAGGGTACGGCAACGCTTTAGGGGGAGCGTGCGTGTGAGGGCGCGGGTTAGTGTTAGCGTACGGGTTAGGATTAGGGGACGGGTGAGGGTCAGGTTTCGGGGAAGGGTTAGGGTTAGGGTTCGGGCTAGGGTTAGGGTTCGGGGACGGGGACGGTTTACGGTCCAGGTGAGGGTACGGCAACGCTTTAGGGGGAGCGTGCGTGTGAGGGCGCGGGTTAGTGTTAGCGTACGGGTTAGGATTAGGGGACGGGTGAGGGTCAGGCTTCGGAGAAGGGTTAGGGTTAGGGTTCGGGCTAGGGTTAGGGTTAGGAGACGGGGACGGTTTAGTGTCCAGGTGAGGGTACGGCAACGCTTTAGGGGGAGCGTGCGTGTGAAGGCACGGGTTAGTGTTAGCGTACGGGTTAGGATTAGGGGACGGGTGAGGGTCAGGCTTCGGGGAAGTGTTAGGGTTAGGGTTCGGGCTAGGGTTAGGGTTAGGGGACGGGGACGGTTTAGGGTCCAGGTGAGGGGACGGCAACGCTTTAGGGGGAGCGTGCATGTGAGGGCGCGGGTTAGTGTTAGCGTACGGGTTAGGATTAGGGGACGGGTGAGGGTCAGGCTTCGGGGAAGGGTTAGGGTTAGGGTTCGGGCTAGGGTTAGAGTTAGGGGACGGGGACGGTTTAGGGTCCAGTTGAGGGTACGGCAAAGCTTTAGGGGCAGCGTGCGTGTGAGGGCGCGGGTTAGTGTTAGCGTACGGGTTAGGATTAGGGGACGGGTGAGGGTCAGGCTTCGGGGAAGATTTAGGGTTAGGGTTCGGGCTAGGGTTAGGGTTAGGGGACGGGGACGGTTTAGGGTCCAGGTGAGGGTACGGCAAAGCTTTAGGGGGAGCGTGCGTGTGAGGGCGCGGGTTAGTGTTAGCGTACGGGTTAGGATTAGGGGACGGGTGAGGGTCAGGCTTCGGGGAAGTGTTAGGGTTAGGGTTCGGGCTAGGGTTAGGGTTAGGGGACGGGGACGGTTTAGGGTCCAGGTGAGGGTACGGCAACGCTTTAGGGGGAGCGTGCGTGTGAGGGCGCGGGTTAGTGTTAGCGTACGGGTTAGGATTAGGGGACGGGTGAGGGTCAGGCTTCGCGGAAGGGTTAGGGTTAGGGTTCGGGCTAGGGTTAGGGTTAGGGGACGGGGACGGTTTAGGGTCCAGGTGAGGGTACGGCAACGCTTTAGGGGGAGCGTGCGTGTGAGGGCGCGGGTTCGTGTTAGCGTACGGGTTAGGATTAGGGGACGGGTGAGGGTCAGGCTTCGGGGAAGGGTTAGGGTTAGGGTTCGGGCTAGGGTTAGGGTTAGGGGACGGGGACGGTTTAAGGTCCAGGTGAGGGTACGGCAACGCTTTAGGGGGAGCGTGCGTGTGAGGGCGCGGGTTAGTGTTAGCGTACGGGTTAGGATTAGGGGACGGGTGAGGGTCAGGCTTCGGGGAAGGGTTAGGGTTAGGGTTCGGGCTAGGGTTAGGGTTAGGGGACGGGGACGGTTTAGGGTCCAGGTGAGGGGACGGCAACGCTTTAGGGGGAGCGTGCGTGTGAGGGCGCGGGTTAGTGTTAGCGTACGGGTTAGGATTAGGGGACGGGTGAGGGTCAGGCTTCGGGGAAGGGTTAGGGTTAGGGTTCGGGCTAGGGTTCGGGTTAGGGGACGGGGACGGTTTAGGGTCCAGTTGAGGGTACGGCAAAGCTTTAGGGGGAGCGTGCGTGTGAGGGCGCGGGTTAGTGTTAGCGTACGGGTTAGGATTAGGGGTCGGGTGAGGGTCAGGCTTCGGGGAAGATTTAGGGTTAGGGTTCGGGCTAGGGTTAGGGTTAGGGGACGGGGACGGTTTACGTTCCAGGTGAGGGTACGGCAAAGATTTAGGGGGAGCGTGCGTGTGAGGGTGCGGGTTAGTGTTAGCGTACGGGTTAGGATTAGGGGACGGGTGAGGGTCAGGCTTCGGGGAAGGGTTAGGGTTAGGGTTCGGGCTAGGGTTAGGGTTAGGGGACGGGGACGGTTTAGGGTCCAGGTGAGGGTACGGCAACGCTTTAGGGGGAGTGTGCGTGTGAGGGCGCGGGTTAGTGTTAGCGTACGGGTTAGGATTAGGGGACGGGTGAGGGTCAGGCTTCGGGGAAGTGTTAGGGTTAGGGTTCGGGCTAGGGTTAGAGGACGGGGACGGGGACGGTTTAGGGTCCAGGTGAGGGTACGGCAACGCTTTAGGGGGAGCGTGCGTGTGAGGGCGTGAGTTAGTGTTAGCGTACGGGTTAGGATTAGGGTACGGGTGAGGGTCAGGCTTCGGGGAAGGGTTAGGGTTATGGTTCGGGCTAGGGTTAGGGTTAGGGGACGGGGACGGTTTAGGGTCCAGGTGAGGGTACGGCAAAGCTTTAGGGGGAGCGTGCGTGTGAGGGCGCGGGTTAGTGTTAGCGTACGGGTTAGGATTAGGGGACGGGTGAGGGTCAGGCTTCGGGGAAGTGTTAGGGTTAGGGTTCGGGCTAGGGTTAGGGTTAGGGGACGGGGACGGTTTAGGGTCCAGGTGAGGGTACGGCAATGCTTTAGGGGGAGCGTGCGTGTGAGGGCGCGGGTTAGTGTTAGCGTACGGGTTAGGATTAGGGGACGGGTGAGGGTCAGGCTTCGGGGAAGGGTTAGGGTTAGGGTTCGGGCTAGGGTTAGGGTTAGGGGACGGGGACGGTTTAGGGTCCAGGTGAGGGTACGGCAACGCTTTAGGGGGAGCGTGCGTGTGAGGGCGCGGGTTCGTGTTAGCGTACGGGTTAGGATTAGGGGACGGGTGAGGGTCAGGCTTCGGGGAAGGGTTAGGGTTAGGGTTCGGGCTAGGGTTAGGGTTAGGGGACGGGGACGGTTTAAGGTCCAGGTGAGGGTACGGCAACGCTATAGGGGGAGCGTGCGTGTGAGGGCGCAGGTTAGTGTTAGCGTACGGGTTAGGATTAGGGGACGGGTGAGGGTCAGGCTTCGGGGAAGGGTTAGGGTTAGGGTTCGGGCTAGGGTTAGGGTTAGGGGACGGGGACGGTTTAGGGTCCAGGTGAGGGGACGGCAACGCTTTAGGGGGAGCGTGCGTGTGAGGGCGCGGGTTAGTGTTAGCGTACGGGTTAGGATTAGGGGACGGGTGAGGGTCAGGCTTCGGGGAAGGGTTAGGGTTAGGGTTCGGGCTAGGGTTCGGGTTAGGGGACGGGGACGGTTTAGGGTCCAGTTGAGGGTACGGCAAAGCTTTAGGGGGAGCGTGCGTGTGAGGGCGCGGGTTAGTGTTAGCGTACGGGTTAGGATTAGGGGACGGGTGAGGGTCAGGCTTCGGGGAAGATTTAGGGTTAGGGTTCGGGCTAGGGTTAGGGTTAGGGGACGGGGACGGTTTACGTTCCAGGTGAGGGTACGGCAAAGCTTTAGGGGGAGCGTGCGTGTGAGGGTGCGGGTTAGTGTTAGCGTACGGGTTAGGATTAGGGGACGGGTGAGGGTCAGGCTTCGGGGAAGGGTTAGGGTTAGGGCTCGGGCTAGGGTTAGGGTTAGGGGACGGGGACGGTTTAGGGTCCAGGTGAGGGTACGGCAAAGCTTTAGGGGGAGCATGCGTGTAGGGAGCGGGTTAGTGTTAGCGTACGGGTTAGGATTAGGTTACGGGTGAGGGTCAGGCTTCAGGGAAGGGTTAGGGTTACGGTTCGGGCTAGGGTTAGGGTTAGGGGACGGGGACGGTTTAGGGTCCAGGTGAGGGTACGGCAACGTTTTAGGTGGATCGTGCGTGTGAGGGCGCGGGTTAGTGTTATCGTACGGGTTAGGATTAGGGGACGGGTGAGGGTCAGGCTTCGGGGAAGAGTTAGGGTTAGGGTTCGGGCTAGGGTTAGGGTTAGGGGACGGGGACGGTTTAGGGTCCAGGTGAGGGTACGGCAACGCTTTAGGGGGAGCGTGCGTGTGAGGGCGCGGGTTAGTGTTAGCGTACGGGTTAGGATTAGGGGACGGGTGAGGGTCAGGCTTCGGGGAAGGGTTAGGGTTATGGTTCGGGCTAGGGTTAGGGTTAGGGGACGGGGACGGTTTAGGGTCCAAGTGAGGGTACGGCAACGCTTTAGGGGGAGCGTGCGTGTGAGGGCGCGGGTTAGTGTTAGCGTACGGGTTAGGATTAGGGGACGGGTGAGGGTCAGGCTTTGGGGAAGGGTTAGGGTTAGGGTTCGGGCTAGGGTTAGGGTTAGGGGACGGGGACGGTTTAGGGTCCAGGTGAGGGTACGGCAACCCTTTAGGGGGAGCGTGCGTGTGAGGGCGCGGGTTAGTGTTAGCGTACGGGTTAGGATTAGGGGACGGGTGAGGGTCAGGCTTCGGGGAAGGGTGAGGGTCAGGCTTCGGGCTATGGTTAGGGTTAGGGGACGGGGACGGTTTAGGGTCCAGGTGATGGTACGGCAACGCTTTAGGGGGAGCGTGCGTGTGAGGGCGCGGGCTAGTGTTAGCGTACGGGTTAGGATTAGGGGACGGGTGAGGGTCAGGCTTCGGGGAAGTGTTAGGGTTAGGGTTCGGGCTAGGGTTAGGGTTAGGGGACGGGGACGGTTTAGGGTCCAGGTGAGGGTACGGCAACGCTTTAGGGGGAGCGTGCGTGTGAGGGCGCGGGTTAGTGTTAGCGTACGGCTTAGGATTAGGGGACGGGTGAGGGTCAGGCTTCGGGGAAGGGTTAGGGTTAGGGTTCGGGCTAGGGTTAGGGTTAGGGGACGGGGACGGTTTAGGGTCCAGGTGAGGGTACGGCAACGCTTTAGGGGGAGCGTGCGTGTGAGGGCGCGGGTTAGTGTTAGCGTACGGGTTAGGATTAGGGGACGGGTGAGGGTCAGGCTTCGGGGAAGGGTTAGGGTTAGGGTTCGGGCTAGGGTTAGGCTTAGGGGACGGGGACGGTTTCGGGTCCAGGTGAGGGTACGGCAACGCTTTAGGGGGAGCGTGCGTGTGAGGGCGCAGGTTAGTGTTAGCGTACGGGTTAGGATTAGGGGACGGGTGAGGGTCAGGCTTCGGGGAAGGGTTAGGGTTAGGGTTCGGGCTAGGGTTAGGGGACTGGGACGGTTTCGGATCCAGGTGAGGGTACGGCAACGCTTTAGGGGGAGCGTGCGTGTGAAGGCACGGGTTAGTGCTAGCGTACGGGTTAGGATTAGTGTACGGGTGAGGGTCAGGCTTCGGGGAAGCGTTAGGGTTAGGGGACGGGGACGGTTAAGGGTCCAGGTGATGGTACGGCAACGCTTTAGGGGGAGCGTGCGTGTGAGGGCGCGGGCTAGTGTTAGCGTACGGGTTAGGATTAGGGGACGGGTGAGGGTCAGGCTTCGGGGAAGTGTTAGGGTTAGGGTTCGGTCTAGGGTTAGGGTTAGGGGACGGGGACGGTTTAGGGTCCAGGTGAGGGTACGGCAACGCTTTAGGGGGAGCGTGCGTGTGAGGGCGCGGGTTAGTGTTAGCGTACGGTTTAGGATTAGGGGACGGGTGAGGGTCAGGCTTCGGGGAAGTGTTAGAGTTAGGGTTCGGGCTAGGGTTAGGTTTAGGGGACGGGGACGGTTTAGGGTCCAGGTGAGACTACGGCAACGCTTTAGGGGGAGCGTGCGTGTGAGGGCGCGGGTTAGTGTTAGCGTACGGGTTAGGATTAGGGGACGGGTGAGGGTCAGGCTTCGGGGAAGAGTTAGGGTTAGGGTTCGGGCTAGGGTTAGGGTTAGGGGACGGGGACGGTTTAGGGTCCAGGTGAGGGTACGGCAACACTTAAGGGGGAGTGTGTGTGTGAGGGCGCGGGTGAGTGATAGCGTACGGGTTAGGACTAGGGGACGCGTGAGGGTCAGGCTTCGGGGAAGGGTTAGGGTTAGGGTTCGGGCTAGGGTTAGGGTTAGGGGACGGGGACGGTTTAGGGTCCAGGTGAGGGTACGGCAACGCTTTAGCGGGAGCGTGCGTGTGAGGGCGCGGGTTAGTGTTAGCGTACGGGTTAGGATTAGGGGACGGGTGAGGGTCAGGCTTCGGGGAAGGGTTAGGGTTAGGGTTTGGGCTAGGGTTAGGGTTAGGGGACAGGGACGGTTTAGGGTCCAGGTGAGGGTACGGCAACGCTTTAGGGGGAGCGTGTGTGTGAGAGCGCGGGTTAGTGTTAGCGTACGGGTGAGGATTAGGGTACGGGTGAGGGTCAGGCTTCGAGGAAGGGTTAGGGTTAGGGTTCGGGCTAGGGTTAGGGTTAGGGGATGGGGACGGTTTAGGGTCCAGGTGAGGGTACGGCAACGCTTTAGGGGGAGCGTGCGTGTGAGGGCGCGGGTTAGTGTTAGCGTACGGGTTAGGATTAGGGGACGGGTGAGGGTCAGGCTTCGGGGAAGGGTGAGGGTCAGGCTTCGGGGAAGGGTTAGGGTTAGGGGACGGGGACGGTTTAGGGTCCAGGTGATGGTACGGCAACGCTTTAGGGGGAGCGTGCGTGTGAGGGCGCGGGCTAGTGTTAGCGTACGGGTTAGGATTAGGGGACGGGTGAGGGTCAGGCTTCGGGGAAGTGTTAGGGTTAGGGTTCGGGCTAGGGTTAGGGTTAGGGGACGGGGACGGTTTAGGGTCCAGGTGAGGGTACGGCAACGCTTTAGGGGGAGCGTGCGTGTGAGGGCGCGGGTTAGTGTTAGCGTACGGCTTAGGATTAGGGGACGGGTGAGGGTCAGGCTTCGGGGAAGGGTTAGGGTTAGGGTTCGGGCTAGGGTTAGGGTTAGGGGACGGGGACGGTTTAGCGTCCAGGTGAGGGTACGGCAACGCTTTAGGGGGAGCGTGCGTGTGAGGGCGCGGGTTAGTGTTAGCGTACGGGTTAGGATTAGGGGACGGGTGAGGGTCAGGCTTCGGGGAAGGGTTAGGGTTAGGGTTCGGGCTAGGGTTAGGCTTAGGGGACGGGGACGGTTTCGGGTCCAGGTGAGGGTACGGCAACGCTTTAGGGGGAGCGTGCGTGTGAGGGCGCGGTTTAGTGTTAGCGTACGGGTTAGGATTAGGGGACGGTTGAGGGTCAGGCTTCGGGGAAGGGTTAGGGTTAGGGTTCGGGCTAGGGTTAGGGGACTGGGACGGTTTCGGATCCAGGTGAGGGTACGGCAACGCTTTAGGGGGAGCGTGCGTGTGAAGGCACGGGTTAGTGTTAGCGTACGGGTTAGGATTAGGGGACGGGTGAGGGTCAGGCTTCGGGGAAGCGTTAGGGTTAGGGGACGGGGACGGTTTAGGGTCCAGGTGATGGTACGGCAACGCTATAGGGGGAGCGTGCGTGTGAGGGCGCGGGCTAGTGTTAGCGTACGGGTTAGGATTAGGGGACGGGTGAGGGTCAGGCTTCGGGGAAGTGTTAGGGTTAGGGTTCGGGCTAGGGTTAGGGTTAGGGGACGGGGACGGTTTAGGGTCCAGGTGAGGGTACGGCAACGCTTTAGGGGGAGCGTGCGTGTGAGGGCGCGGGTTAGTGTTAGCGTACGGGTTAGGATTAGGGGACGGGTGAGGGTCAGGCTTCGGGGAAGTGTTAGAGTTAGGGTTCGGGCTAGGGTTAGGGTTAGGGGACGGGGACGGTTTAGGGTCCAGGTGAGGGTACGGCAACGCTTTAGGGGGAGCGTGCGTGTGAGGGTGCGGGTTAGTGTTAGCGTACGGGTTAGGATTAGGGGACGGGTGAGGGTCAGGCTTCGGGGAAGGGTTAGGGTTAGGGTTCGGGCTAGGGTTAGGGTTAGGGGATGGGGACGGTTTAGGGTCCAGGTGAGGGTACGGCAACGCTTTAGGGGGAGCGTGCGTGTGAGGGCGCGGGTTAGTGTTAGCGTACGGGTTAGGATTAGGGGACGGGTGAGGGTCAGGCTTCGGGGAAGGGTTAGGGTTAGGGTTCGGACTAGGTTTAGGGTTAGGGGACGGGGACGGTTTCGGGTCCAGGTGAGGGTACGGCAACGCTTTAGGGGGAGCGTGCGTGTGAGGGCGCGGGTTAGTGTTAGCGTACGGGTTAGGATTAGGGGACGGGTGAGGGTCAGGCTTCGGGGAAGGGTTAGGGTTAGGGTTCGGGCTAGGGTTAGGGTTAGGGGACGGGGACGGTTTCGGGTCCAGGTGAGGGTACGGCAATGCTTTAGGGGGAGCGAGCATGTGAGGGCTCGGGTTAGTGTTAGCGTACGGGTTAGGATTAGGGGACGGGTGAGGGTCAGGCTTCGGGGAAGGGTTAGGGTTAGGGTTTGGGCTAGGGTTAGGGTTAGGGGACGGGGACGGTTTAGGGTCCAGGTGAGGGTACGGCAACGCTTTAGGGGGAGCGTGTGTGTGAGGGCGCGGGTTAGTGTTAGCGTACGGATTAGGATCAGGGGACGGGTGAGGGTCAGGCTTCGGGGAAGGGTTAGGGTTAGGGTTCGGGCTGGGGTTAGGGTTAGGGGACGGGGACGGTTTAGGGTCCAGGTGAGGGTACGGCAACGCTTTAGGGGGAGCGTGCGTGTGAGGGCGCGGGTTAGTGTTAGCGTACGGGTTAGGATTAGGGGACGGGTGAGGGTCAGGCTTCGGGGAAGGGTTAGGGTTAGGGTTCGGCTAGGGTTAGGGTTAGGGTACGGGGACGGTTTAGGGTCCAGGTGAGGGGACGGCAACGCTTTAGGGGGAGCGTGCGTGTGAGAGCGCGGGTTAGTGTTAGCGTACGGGTGAGGATTAGGGGACGGGTGAGGGTCAGGCTTCGGGGAAGGGTTAGGGTTAGGGTTCGGGCTAGGGTTAGGGTTATGGGATGGGGACGGTTTAGGGTCCAGGTGAGGGTACGGCAATGCTTTATGGGGAGCGTGCGTGTGAGGGCGCGGGTTAGTGTTAGCGTACGGGTTAGGATTAGGGGACGGGTGAGGGTCAGGCTTCGGGGAAGGGTGAGGGTCAGGCTTCGGGGAAGGGTTAGGGTTAGGGGACGGGGACGGTTTAGGGTCCAGGTGATGGTACGGCAACGCTTTAGGGGGAGCGTGCGTGTGAGGGCGCGGGCTAGTGTTAGCGTACGGGTTAGGATTAGGGGACGGGTGAGGGTCAGGCTTCGGGGAAGTGTTAGGGTTAGGGTTCGGGCTAGGGTTAGGGTTAGGGGACGGGGTACGGTTTAGGGTCCAGGTGAGGGTACGGCAACGCTTTAGGGGGAGCGTGCGTGTGAGGGCGCGGGTTAGTGTTAGCGTACGGCTTAGGATTAGGGGACGGGTGAGGGTCAGGCTTCGGGGAAGGGTTAGGGTTAGGGTTCGGGCTAGGGTTAGGGTTAGGGGACGGGGACGGTTTAGGGTCCAGGTGAGGGTACGGCAACGCTTTAGGGGGAGCGTGCGTGTGAGGGCGCGGGTTAGTGTTAGCGTACGGGTTAGGATTAGGGGACGGGTGAGGGTCAGGCTTCGGGGAAGGGTTAGGGTTAGGGTTCGGGCTAGGGTTAGGCTTAGGGGACGGGGACGGTTTCGGGTCCAGGTGAGGGTACGGCAACGCTTTAGGGGGAGCGTGCGTGTGAGGGCGCAGGTTAGTGTTAGCGTACGGGTTAGGATTAGGGGACGGGTGAGGGTCAGGCTTCGGGGAAGGGTTAGGGTTAGGGTTCGGGCTAGGGTTAGGGGACTGGGACGGTTTCGGATCCAGGTGAGGGTACGGCAACGCTTTAGGGGGAGCGTGCGTGTGAAGGCACGGGTTAGTGCTAGCGTACGGGTTAGGATTAGTGTACGGGTGAGGGTCAGGCTTCGGGGAAGCGTTAGGGTTAGGGGACGGGGACGGTTAAGGGTCCAGGTGATGGTACGGCAACGCTTTAGGGGGAGCGTGCGTGTGAGGGCGCGGGCTAGTGTTAGCGTACGGGTTAGGATTAGGGGACGGGTGAGGGTCAGGCTTCGGGGAAGTGTTAGGGTTAGGGTTCGGTCTAGGGTTAGGGTTAGGGGACGGGGACGGTTTAGGGTCCAGGTGAGGGTACGGCAACGCTTTAGGGGGAGCGTGCGTGTGAGGGCGCGGGTTAGTGTTAGCGTACGGTTTAGGATTAGGGGACGGGTGAGGGTCAGGCTTCGGGGAAGTGTTAGAGTTAGGGTTCGGGCTAGGGTTAGGGTTAGGGGACGGGGACGGTTTAGGGTCCAGGTGAGACTACGGCAACGCTTTAGGGGGAGCGTGCGTGTGAGGGCGCGGGTTAGTGTTAGCGTACGGGTTAGGATTAGGGGACGGGTGAGGGTCAGGCTTCGGGGAAGAGTTAGGGTTAGGGTTCGGGCTAGGGTTAGGGTTAGGGGACGGGGACGGTTTAGGGTCCAGGTGAGGGTACGGCAACACTTAAGGGGGAGTGTGTGTGTGAGGGCGCGGGTGAGTGATAGCGTACGGGTTAGGACTAGGGGACGCGTGAGGGTCAGGCTTCGGGGAAGGGTTAGGGTTAGGGTTCGGGCTAGGGTTAGGGTTAGGGGACGGGGACGGTTTAGGGTCCAGGTGAGGGTACGGCAACGCTTTAGCGGGAGCGTGCGTGTGAGGGCGCGGGTTAGTGTTAGCGTACGGGTTAGGATTAGGGGACGGGTGAGGGTCAGGCTTCGGGGAAGGGTTAGGGTTAGGGTTTGGGCTAGGGTTAGGGTTAGGGGACAGGGACGGTTTAGGGTCCAGGTGAGGGTACGGCAACGCTTTAGGGGGAGCGTGTGTGTGAGAGCGCGGGTTAGTGTTAGCGTACGGGTGAGGATTAGGGTACGGGTGAGGGTCAGGCTTCGAGGAAGGGTTAGGGTTAGGGTTCGGGCTAGGGTTAGGGTTAGGGGATGGGGACGGTTTAGGGTCCAGGTGAGGGTACGGCAACGCTTTAGGGGGAGCGTGCGTGTGAGGGCGCGGGTTAGTGTTAGCGTACGGGTTAGGATTAGGGGACGGGTGAGGGTCAGGCTTCGGGGAAGGGTGAGGGTCAGGCTTCGGGGAAGGGTTAGGGTTAGGGGACGGGGACGGTTTAGGGTCCAGGTGATGGTACGGCAACGCTTTAGGGGGAGCGTGCGTGTGAGGGCGCGGGCTAGTGTTAGCGTACGGGTTAGGATTAGGGGACGGGTGAGGGTCAGGCTTCGGGGAAGTGTTAGGGTTAGGGTTCGGGCTAGGGTTAGGGTTAGGGGACGGGGACGGTTTAGGGTCCAGGTGAGGGTACGGCAACGCTTTAGGGGGAGCGTGCGTGTGAGGGCGCGGGTTAGTGTTAGCGTACGGCTTAGGATTAGGGGACGGGTGAGGGTCAGGCTTCGGGGAAGGGTTAGGGTTAGGGTTCGGGCTAGGGTTAGGGTTAGGGGACGGGGACGGTTTAGCGTCCAGGTGAGGGTACGGCAACGCTTTAGGGGGAGCGTGCGTGTGAGGGCGCGGGTTAGTGTTAGCGTACGGGTTAGGATTAGGGGACGGGTGAGGGTCAGGCTTCGGGGAAGGGTTAGGGTTAGGGTTCGGGCTAGGGTTAGGCTTAGGGGACGGGGACGGTTTCGGGTCCAGGTGAGGGTACGGCAACGCTTTAGGGGGAGCGTGCGTGTGAGGGCGCGGTTTAGTGTTAGCGTACGGGTTAGGATTAGGGGACGGTTGAGGGTCAGGCTTCGGGGAAGGGTTAGGGTTAGGGTTCGGGCTAGGGTTAGGGGACTGGGACGGTTTCGGATCCAGGTGAGGGTACGGCAACGCTTTAGGGGGAGCGTGCGTGTGAAGGCACGGGTTAGTGTTAGCGTACGGGTTAGGATTAGGGGACGGGTGAGGGTCAGGCTTCGGGGAAGCGTTAGGGTTAGGGGACGGGGACGGTTTAGGGTCCAGGTGATGGTACGGCAACGCTATAGGGGGAGCGTGCGTGTGAGGGCGCGGGCTAGTGTTAGCGTACGGGTTAGGATTAGGGGACGGGTGAGGGTCAGGCTTCGGGGAAGTGTTAGGGTTAGGGTTCGGGCTAGGGTTAGGGTTAGGGGACGGGGACGGTTTAGGGTCCAGGTGAGGGTACGGCAACGCTTTAGGGGGAGCGTGCGTGTGAGGGCGCGGGTTAGTGTTAGCGTACGGGTTAGGATTAGGGGACGGGTGAGGGTCAGGCTTCGGGGAAGTGTTAGAGTTAGGGTTCGGGCTAGGGTTAGGGTTAGGGGACGGGGACGGTTTAGGGTCCAGGTGAGGGTACGGCAACGCTTTAGGGGGAGCGTGCGTGTGAGGGTGCGGGTTAGTGTTAGCGTACGGGTTAGGATTAGGGGACGGGTGAGGGTCAGGCTTCGGGGAAGGGTTAGGGTTAGGGTTCGGGCTAGGGTTAGGGTTAGGGGATGGGGACGGTTTAGGGTCCAGGTGAGGGTACGGCAACGCTTTAGGGGGAGCGTGCGTGTGAGGGCGCGGGTTAGTGTTAGCGTACGGGTTAGGATTAGGGGACGGGTGAGGGTCAGGCTTCGGGGAAGGGTTAGGGTTAGGGTTCGGACTAGGTTTAGGGTTAGGGGACGGGGACGGTTTCGGGTCCAGGTGAGGGTACGGCAACGCTTTAGGGGGAGCGTGCGTGTGAGGGCGCGGGTTAGTGTTAGCGTACGGGTTAGGATTAGGGGACGGGTGAGGGTCAGGCTTCCGGGAAGGGTTAGGGTTCGGGTTCGGGCTAGGGTTAGGGTTAGGGGACGGGGACGGTTTCGGGTCCAGGTGAGGGTACGGCAATGCTTTAGGGGGAGCGAGCATGTGAGGGCTCGGGTTAGTGTTAGCGTACGGGTTAGGATTAGGGGACGGGTGAGGGTCAGGCTTCGGGGAAGGGTTAGGGTTAGGGTTTGGGCTAGGGTTAGGGTTAGGGGACGGGGACGGTTTAGGGTCCAGGTGAGGGTACGGCAACGCTTTAGGGGGAGCGTGTGTGTGAGGGCGCGGGTTAGTGTTAGCGTACGGATTAGGATCAGGGGACGGGTGAGGGTCAGGCTTCGGGGAAGGGTTAGGGTTAGGGTTCGGGCTGGGGTTAGGGTTAGGGGACGGGGACGGTTTAGGGTCCAGGTGAGGGTACGGCAACGCTTTAGGGGGAGCGTGCGTGTGAGGGCGCGGGTTAGTGTTAGCGTACGGGTTAGGATTAGGGGACGGGTGAGGGTCAGGTTTCGGGGAAGGGTTAGGGTTAGGGTTCGGGCTAGGGTTAGGGTTCGGGGACGGGGACGGTTTACGGTCCAGGTGAGGGTACGGCAACGCTTTAGGGGGAGCGTGCGTGTGAGGGCGCGGGTTAGTGTTAGCGTACGGGTTAGGATTAGGGGACGGGTGAGGGTCAGGCTTCGGGGAAGTGTTAGGGTTAGGGTTCGGGCTAGGGTTAGGGTTAGGGGACGGGGACGGTTTAGGGTCCAGGTGAGGGGACGGCAACGCTTTAGGGGGAGCATGCATGTGAGGGCGCGGGTTAGTGTTAGCGTACGGGTTAGGATTAGGGGACGGGTGAGGGTCAGGCTTCGGGGAAGGGTTAGGGTTAGGGTTCGGGCTAGGGTTAGAGTTAGGGGACGGGGACGGTTTAGGGTCCAGTTGAGGGTACGGCAAAGCTTTAGGGGGAGCGTGCGTGTGAGGGCGCGGGTTAGTGTTAGCGTACGGGTTAGGATTAGGGGACGGGTGAGGGTCAGGCTTCGGGGAAGATTTAGGGTTAGGGTTCGGGCTAGGGTTAGGGTTAGGGGACGGGGACGGTTTAGGGTCCAGGTGAGGGTACGGCAAAGCTTTAGGGGGAGCGTGCGTGTGAGGGCGCGGGTTAGTGTTAGCGTACGGGTTAGGATTAGGGGACGGGTGAGGGTCAGGCTTCGGGGAAGGGTTAGGGTTAGGGTTCGGGCTAGGGTTAGGGTTAGGGGACGGGGACGGTTTAGGGTCCAGGTGAGGGTACGGCAACGCTTTAGGGGGAGCGTGCGTGTGAGGGCGTGGGTTCGTGTTAGCGTACGGGTTAGGATTAGGGGACGGGTGAGGGTCAGGCTTCGGGGAAGGGTTAGGGTTAGGGTTCGGGCTAGGGTTAGGGTTAGGGGACGGGGACGGTTTAAGGTCCAGGTGAGGGTACGGCAACGCTTTAGGGGGAGCGTGCGTGTGAGGGCGCGGGTTAGTGTTAGCGTACGGGTTAGGATTAGGGGACGGGTGAGGGTCAGGCTTCGGGGAAGGGTTAGGGTTAGGGTTCGGGCTAGGGTTAGGGTTAGGGGACGGGGACGGTTTAGGGTCCAGGTGAGGGGACGGCAACGCTTTAGGGGGAGCGTGCGTGTGAGGGCGCGGGTTAGTGTTAGCGTACGGGTTAGGATTAGGGGACGGGTGAGGGTCAGGCTTCGGGGAAGGGTTAGGGTTAGGGTTCGGGCTAGGGTTCGGGTTAGGGGACGGGGACGGTTTAGGGTCCAGTTGAGGGTACGGCAAAGCTTTAGGGGGAGCGTGCGTGTGAGGGCGCGGGTTAGTGTTAGCGTACGGGTTAGGATTAGGGGACGGGTGAGGGTCAGGCTTCGGGGAAGATTTAGGGTTAGGGTTCGGGCTAGGGTTAGGGTTAGGGGACGGGGACGGTTTACGTTCCAGGTGAGGGTACGGCAAAGCTTTAGGGGGAGCGTGCGTGTGAGGGTGCGGGTTAGTGTTAGCGTACGGGTTAGGATTAGGGGATGGGTGAGGGTCAGGCTTCGGGGAAGTGTTAGGGTTAGGGTTCGGGCTAGGGTTAGGGTTAGGGGACGGGGACGGTTTAGGGTCCAGGTGAGGGTACGGCAACGCTTTAGGGGGAGTGTGCGTGTGAGGGCGCGGGTTAGTGTTAGCGTACGGGTTAGGATTAGGGGACGGGTGAGGGTCAGGCTTCGGGGAAGGGTTAGGGTTAGGGTTCGGTCTAGGGTTAGAGGACGGGGACGGGGACGGTTTAGGGTCCAGGTGAGGGTACGGCAACGCTTTAGGGGGAGCGTGCGTGTGAGGGCGCGAGTTAGTGTTAGCGTACGGGTTAGGATTAGGGTACGGGTGAGGGTCAGGCTTCGGGGAAGGGTTAGGGTTAGGGTTCGGGCTAGGGTTAGGGTTAGGGGACGGGGACGGTTTAGGGTCCAGGTGAGGGTACGGCAAAGCTTTAGGGGGAGCGTGCGTGTGAGGGCGCGGGTTAGTGTTAGCGTACGGGTTAGGATTAGGGGACGGGTGAGGGTCAGGCTTCGGGGAAGTGTTAGGGTTAGGGTTCGGGCTAGGGTTAGGGTTAGGGGACGGGGACGGTTTAGGGTCCAGGTGAGGGTACGGCAATGCTTTAGGGGGAGCGTGCGTGTGAGGGCGCGGGTTAGTGTTAGCGTACGGGTTAGGATTAGGGGACGGGTGAGGGTCAGGCTTCGGGGAAGGGTTAGGGTTAGGGTTCGGGCTAGGGTTAGGGTTAGGGGACGGGGACGGTTTAGGGTCCAGGTGAGGGTACGGCAACGCTTTAGGGGGAGCGTGCGTGTGAGGGCGCGGGTTCGTGTTAGCGTACGGGTTAGGATTAGGGGACGGGTGAGGGTCAGGCTTCGGGGAAGGGTTAGGGTTAGGGTTCGGGCTAGGGTTAGGGTTAGGGGACGGGGACGGTTTAAGGTCCAGGTGAGGGTACGGCAACGCTTTAGGGGGAGCGTGCGTGTGAGGGCGCAGGTTAGTGTTAGCGTACGGGTTAGGATTAGGGGACGGGTGAGGGTCAGGCTTCGGGGAAGGGTTAGGGTTAGGGTTCGGGCTAGGGTTAGGGTTAGGGGACGGGGACGGTTTAGGGTCCAGGTGAGGGGACGGCAACGCTTTAGGGGGAGCGTGCGTGTGAGGGCGCGGGTTAGTGTTAGCGTACGGGTTAGGATTAGGGGACGGGTGAGGGTCAGGCTTCGGGGAAGGGTTAGGGTTAGGGTTCGGGCTAGGGTTCGGGTTAGGGGACGGGGACGGTTTAGGGTCCAGTTGAGGGTACGGCAAAGCTTTAGGGGGAGCGTGCGTGTGAGGGCGCGGGTTAGTGTTAGCGTACGGGTTAGGATTAGGGTACGGGTGAGGGTCAGGCTTCGGGGAAGGGTTAGGGTTAGGGCTCGGGCTAGGGTTAGGGTTAGGGGACGGGGACGGTTTAGGGTCCAGGTGAGGGTACGGCAAAGCTTTAGGGGGAGCGTGCGTGTAGGGAGCGGGTTAGTGTTAGCGTACGGGTTAGGATTAGGTTACGGGTGAGGGTCAGGCTTCAGGGAAGGGTTAGGGTTACGGTTCGGGCTAGGGTTAGGGTTAGGGGACGGGGACGGTTTAGGGTCCAAGTGAGGGTACGGCAACGTTTTAGGGGGATCGTGTGTGTGAGGGCGCGGGTTAGTGTTAGCGTACGGGTTAGGATTAGGGGACGGGTGAGGGTCAGGCTTCGGGGAAGGGTTAGGGTTAGGGTTCGGGCTAGGGTTAGGGTTAGGGGACGGGGACGGTTTAGGGTCCAGGTGAGGGTACGGCAACGCTTTAGGGGGAGCGTGCGTGTGAGGGCGCGGGTTAGTGTTAGCGTACGGGTTAGGATTAGGGGACGGGTGAGGGTCAGGCTTCGGGGAAGGGTTAGGGTTATGGTTCGGGCTAGGGTTAGGGTTAGGGGACGGGGACGGTTTAGGGTCCAAGTGAGGGTACGGCAACGCTTTAGGGGGAGCGTGCGTGTGAGGGCGCGGGTTAGTGTTAGCGTACGGGTTAGGATTAGGGGACGGGTGAGGGTCAGGCTTTGGGGAAGGGTTAGGGTTAGGGTTCGGGCTAGGGTTAGGGTTAGGGGACGGGGACGGTATAGGGTCCAGGTGAGGGTACGGCAACCCTTTAGGGGGAGCGTGCGTGTGAGGGCGCGGGTTAGTGTTAGCGTACGGGTTAGGATTCGGGGACGGGTGAGGGTCAGGCTTCAGGGAAGGGTTGGGGTTACAGTTCGGGCTAGGGTTAGGGTTAGGGGACGGGGACGGTTTAGGGTCCAGGTGAGGGTACGGCAACGATTTAGGTGGGGCGTGCGTGTGAGGGCGCAGGTTAGTGTTAGCGTACGGGTTAGGATTAGGGGACGGGTGAGGGTCAGGCTTCGGGGAAGGGTTAGGGTTAGGGTTCGGCTAGGGTTAGGGTTAGGGGACGGGGACGGTTTAGGGTCCAGGTGAGGGGACGGCAACGCTTTAGGGGGAGCGTGCGTGTGAGAGCGCGGGTTAGTGTTAGCGTACGGGTGAGGATTAGGGGACGGGTGAGGGTCAGGCTTCGGGGAAGGGTTAGGGTTAGGGTTCGGGCTAGGGTTAGGGTTATGGGATGGGGACGGTTTAGGGTCCAGGTGAGGGTACGGCAACGCTTTAGGGGGAGCGTGCGTGTGAGGGCGCGGGTTAGTGTTAGCGTACGGGTTAGGATTAGGGGACGGGTGAGGGTCAGGCTTCGGGGAAGTGTGAGGGTCAGGCTTCGGGGAAGGGTTAGGGTTAGGGGACGGGGACGGTTTAGGGTCCAGGTGATGGTACGGCAACGCTTTAGGGGGAGCGTGCGTGTGAGGGCGCGGGCTAGTGTTAGCGTACGGGTTAGGATTAGGGGACGGGTGAGGGTCAGGCTTCGGGGAAGTGTTAGGGTTAGGGTTCGGGCTAGGGTTAGGGTTAGGGGACGGGGACGGATTAGGGTCCAGGTGAGGGTATGGAAACGCTTTAGGGGGAGCGTGCGTGTGAGGGCGCGGGTTAGTGTTAGCGTACGGCTTAGGATTAGGGGACGGGTGAGGGTCAGGCTTCGGGGAAGGGTTAGGGTTAGGGTTCGGGCTAGGGTTAGGGTTAGGGGACGGGGACGGTTTAGGGTCCAGGTGAGGGTACGGCAACGCTTTAGGGGGAACGTGCGTGTGAGGGCGCAGGTTAGTGTTAGCGTACGGGTTAGGATTAGGGGACGGGTGAGGGTCAGGCTTCGGGGAAGGGTTAGGGTTAGGGTTCGGGCTAGGGTTAGGGGACTGGGACGGTTTCGGATCCAGGTGAGGGTACGGCAACGCTTTAGGGGGAGCGTGCGTGTGAAGGCACGGGTTAGTGTTAGCGTACGGGTTAGGATTAGTGTACGGGTGAGGGTCAGGCTTCGGGGAAGCGTTAGGGTTAGGAGACGGGGACGGTTAAGGGTCCAGGTGATGGTACGGCAACGCTTTAGGGGGAGCGTGCGTGTGAGGGCGCGGGCTAGTGTTAGCGTACGGGTTAGGATTAGGGGACGGGTGAGGGTCAGGCTTCGGGGAAGTGTTAGGGTTAGGTTTCGGTCTAGGGTTAGGGTTAGGGGACGGGGACGGTTTAGGGTCCAGGTGAGGGTACGGCAACGCTTTAGGGGGAGCGTGCGTGTGAGGGCGCGGGTTAGTGTTAGCGTACGGTTTAGGATTAGGGGACGGGTGAGTCTCAGGCTTCGGGGAAGTGTTAGAGTTAGGGTTCGGGCTAGGGTTAGGGTTAGGGGACGGGGACGGTTTAGGGTCCAGGTGAGACTACGGCAACGCTTTAGGGGGAGCGTGCGTGTGAGGGCGTGGGTTAGTGTTAGCGTACGGGTTAGGATTAGGGGACGGGTGAGGGTCAGGCTTCGGGGAAGAGTTAGGGTTAGGGTTCGGGCTAGGGTTAGGGTTAGGGGACGGGGACGGTTTAGGGTCCAGGTGAGGGTACGGCAACACTTAAGGGGGAGTGTGTGTGTGAGGGCGCGGGTGAGTGATAGCGTACGGGTTAGGATTAGGGGACGGGTGAGGGTCAGGCTTCGGGGAAGGGTGAGGGTCAGGCTTCGGGGAAGGGTTAGGGTTAGGGGACGGGGACGGTTTAGGGTCCAGGTGATGGTACGGCAACGCTTTAGGGGGAGCGTGCGTGTGAGGGCGCGGGCTAGTGTTAGCGTACGGGTTAGGATTAGGGGACGGGTGAGGGTCAGGCTTCGGGGAAGTGTTAGGGTTAGGGTTCGGGCTAGGGTTAGGGTTAGGGGACGGGGACGGTTTAGGGTCCAGGTGAGGGTACGGAAACGCTTTAGGGGGAGCGTGCGTGTGAGGGCGCGGGTTAGTGTTAGCGTACGGGTTAGGATTAGGGGACGGGTGAGGGTCAGGCTTCGGGGAAGGGTTAGGGTTAGGGTTCGGGCTAGGGTTAGGGTTAGGGGACGGGGACGGTTTCGGGTCCAGGTGAGGGTACGGCAACGCTTTAGGGGGAGCGTGCGTGTGAGGGCGCAGGTTAGTGTTAGCGTACGGGTTAGGATTAGGGGACGGGTGAGGGTCAGGCTTCGGGGAAGGGTTAGGGTTAGGGTTCGGGCTAGGGTTAGGGGACTGGGACGGTTTCGGATCCAGGTGAGGGTACGGCAACGCTTTAGGGGGAGCGTGCGTGTGAAGGCACGGGTTAGTGTTAGCGTACGGGTTAGGATTAGTGTACGGGTGAGGGTCAGGCTTCGGGGAAGCGTTAGGGTTAGGGGACGGGGACGGTTAAGGGTCCAGGTGATGGTACGGCAACGCTTTAGGGGGAGCGTGCGTGTGAGGGCGCGGGCTAGTGTTAGCGTACGGGTTAGGATTAGGGGACGGGTGAGGGTCAGGCTTCGGGGAAGTGTTAGGGTTAGGGTTCGGGCTAGGGTTAGGGTTAAAGGGACGGGGACGGTTTAGGGTCCAGGTGAGGGGACGGCAACGCTTTAGGGGGAGCGTGCATGTGAGGGCGCGGGTTAGTGTTAGCGTACGGGTTAGGATTAGGGGACGGGTGAGGGTCAGGCTTCGGGGAAGGGTTAGGGTTAGGGTTCGGGCTAGGGTTAGAGTTAGGGGACGGGGACGGTTTAGGGTCCAGTTGAGGGTACGGCAAAGCTTTAGGGGGAGCGTGCGTGTGAGGGCGCGGGTTAGTGTTAGCGTACGGGTTAGGATTAGGGGACGGGTGAGGGTCAGGCTTCGGGGAAGATTTAGGGTTAGGGTTCGGGCTAGGGTTAGGGTTAGGGGACGGGGACGGTTTAGGGTCCAGGTGAGGGTACGGCAAAGCTTTAGGGGGAGCGTGCGTGTGAGGGCGCGGGTTAGTGTTAGCGTACGGGTTAGGATTAGGGGACGGGTGAGGGTCAGGCTTCGGGGAAGTGTTAGGGTTAGGGTTCGGGCTAGGGTTAGGGTTAGGGGACGGGGACGGTTTAGGGTCCAGGTGAGGGTACGGCAACGCTTTAGGGGGAGCGTGCATGTGAGGGCGCGGGTTAGTGTTAGCGTACGGGTTAGGATTAGGGGACGGGTGAGGGTCAGGCTTCGGGGAAGGGTTAGGGTTAGGGTTCGGGCTAGGGTTAGGGTTAGGGGACGGGGACGGTTTAGGGTCCAGGTGAGGGTACGGCAACGCTTTAGGGGGAGCGTGCGTGTGAGGGCGTGGGTTCGTGTTAGCGTACGGGTTAGGATTAGGGGACGGGTGAGGGTCAGGCTTCGGGGAAGGGTTAGGGTTAGGGTTCGGGCTAGGGTTAGGGTTAGGGGACGGGGACGGTTTAAGGTCCAGGTGAGGGTACGGCAACGCTTTAGGGGGAGCGTGCGTGTGAGGGCGCGGGTTAGTGTTAGCGTACGGGTTAGGATTAGGGGACGGGTGAGGGTCAGGCTTCGGGGAAGGGTTAGGGTTAGGGTTCGGGCTAGGGTTAGGGTTAGGGGACGGGGACGGTTTAGGGTCCAGGTGAGAGGACGGCAACGCTTTAGGGGGAGCGTGCGTGTGAGGGCGCGGGTTAGTGTTAGCGTACGGGTTAGGATTAGGGGACGGGTGAGGGTCAGGCTTCGGGGAAGGGTTAGGGTTAGGGTTCGGGCTAGGGTTCGGGTTAGGGGACGGGGACGGTTTAGGGTCCAGTTGAGGGTACGGCAAAGCTTTAGGGGGAGCGTGCGTGTGAGGGCGCGGGTTAGTGTTAGCGTACGGGTTAGGATTAGGGGACGGGTGAGGGTCAGGCTTCGGGGAAGATTTAGGGTTAGGGTTCGGGCTAGGGTTAGGGTTAGGGGACGGGGACGGTTTACGTTCCAGGTGAGGGTACGGCAAAGCTTTAGGGGGAGCGTGCGTGTGAGGGTGCGGGTTAGTGTTAGCGTACGGGTTAGGATTAGGGGATGGGTGAGGGTCAGGCTTCGGGGAAGTGTTAGGGTTAGGGTTCGGGCTAGGGTTAGGGTTAGGGGACGGGGACGGTTTAGGGTCCAGGTGAGGGTACGGCAACGCTTTAGGGGGAGTGTGCGTGTGAGGGCGCGGGTTAGTGTTAGCGTACGGGTTAGGATTAGGGGACGGGTGAGGGTCAGGCTTCGGGGAAGGGTTAGGGTTAGGGTTCGGGCTAGGGTTAGAGGACGGGGACGGGGACGGTTTAGGGTCCAGGTGAGGGTACGGCAACGCTTTAGGGGGAGCGTGCGTGTGAGGGCGCGAGTTAGTGTTAGCGTACGGGTTAGGATTAGGGTACGGGTGAGGGTCAGGCTTCGGGGAAGGGTTAGGGTTAGGGTTCGGGCTAGGGTTAGGGTTAGGGGACGGGGACGGTTTAGGGTCCAGGTGAGGGTACGGCAAAGCTTTAGGGGGAGCGTGCGTGTGAGGGCGCGGGTTAGTGTTAGCGTACGGGTTAGGATTAGGGGACGGGTGAGGGTCAGGCTTCGGGGAAGTGTTAGGGTTAGGGTTCGGGCTAGGGTTAGGGTTAGGGGACGGGGACGGTTTAGGGTCCAGGTGAGGGTACGGCAATGCTTTAGGGGGAGCGTGCGTGTGAGGGCGCGGGTTAGTGTTAGCGTACGGGTTAGGATTAGGGGACGGGTGAGGGTCAGGCTTCGGGGAAGGGTTAGGGTTAGGGTTCGGGCTAGGGTTAGGGTTAGGGGACGGGGACGGTTTAGGGTCCAGGTGAGGGTACGGCAACGCTTTAGGGGGAGCGTGCGTGTGAGGGCGCGGGTTCGTGTTAGCGTACGGGTTAGGATTAGGGGACGGGTGAGGGTCAGGCTTCGGGGAAGGGTGAGGGTTAGGGTTCGGGCTAGGGTTAGGGTTAGGGGACGGGGACGGTTTAAGGTCCAGGTGAGGGTACGGCAACGCTTTAGGGGGAGCGTGCGTGTGAGGGCGCAGGTTAGTGTTAGCGTACGGGTTAGGATTAGGGGACGGGTGAGGGTCAGGCTTCGGGGAAGGGTTAGGGTTAGGGTTCGGGCTATGGTTAGGGTTAGGGGACGGGGACGGTTTAGGGTCCAGGTGAGGGGACGGCAACGCTTTAGGGGGAGCGTGCGTGTGAGGGCGCGGGTTAGTGTTAGCGTACGGGTTAGGATTAGGGGACGGGTGAGGGTCAGGCTTCGGGGAAGGGTTAGGGTTAGGGTTCGGGCTAGGGTTCGGGTTAGGGGACGGGGACGGTTTAGGGTCCAGTTGAGGGTACGGCAAAGCTTTAGGGGGAGCGTGCGTGTGAGGGCGCGGGTTAGTGTTAGCGTACGGGTTAGGATTAGGGGACGGGTGAGGGTCAGGCTTCGTGGAAGATTTAGGGTTAGGGTTCGGGCTAGGGTTAGGGTTAGGGGACGGGGACGGTTTACGTTCCAGGTGAGGGTACGGCAAAGCTTTAGGGGGAGCGTGCGTGTGAGGGTGCGGGTTAGTGTTAGCGTACGGGTTAGGATTAGGGGACGGGTGAGGGTCAGGCTTCGGGGAAGGGTTAGGGTTAGGGTTCGGGCTAGGGTTAGGGTTAGGGGACGGGGACGGTTTAGGGTCCAGGTGAGGGTACGGCAACGCTTTAGGGGGAGTGTGCGTGTGAGGGCGCGGGTTAGTGTTAGCGTACGGGTTAGGATTAGGGGACGGGTGAGGGTCAGGCTTCGGGGAAGGGTTAGGGTTAGGGTTCGGGCTAGGGTTAGAGGACGGGGACGGGGACGGTTTAGGGTCCAGGTGAGGGTACGGCAACGCTTTAGGGGGAGCGTGCGTGTGAGGGCGCGGGTTAGTGTTAGCGTACGGGTTAGGATTAGGGGACGGGTGAGGGTCAGGCTTCGGGGAAGGGTTAGGGTTAGGGTCGGGCTAGGGTTAGGGTTAGGTGATGGGGACGGTTTCGGGTCCAGGTGAGGGTACGGCAACGCTTTAGGGGGAGCGTGCGTGTGAAGGCACGGGTTAGTGTTAACGTACGGGTTAGGATTATGGGACGGGTGAGGGTCAGGCTTCGGGGAAGGGTTAGGGTTAGGGTTCGGGATAGGGTTAGGGTTAGGGGACGGGGACGATTCAGGGTCCAGGTGAGGGTACGGCAACGCTTTAGGGGGAGCGTGTGTGTGAGGGCGGGGGTTAGTGTTAGCGTACGGGTTAGGATTAGGGGACGGGTGAGGGTCAGGCTTCGGGGAAGGGTTAGTGTTAGGGTTCGGACTAGGGTTAGGGTTAGGGGACGGGGTCGGTTTAGGGTCCAGGTGAGGGTAAGGCAACGCTTTAGGGGGAGCGTGCGTGTGAGGGCGCGGTGTAGTGTTAGCGTACGGGTTAGGATTATGGGACGGGTGAGGGTCAGGCTTCGGGGAAGGGTTAGGGTTAGGGTTCGGGCTAGGGTTAGGGTTAGGGGATGGGGACGGTTTAGGGTCCAGGTGAGGGTACGGCAACGCTTTAGGGGTTGCGTGCGTGTGAGGGCGCGGGTTAGTGTTAGCGTACGGGTTAGGATTAGGGGACGGGTGAGGGTCAGGCTTCTGGGAAGTGTTAGGGTTAGGGTTCGGGCTAGGGTTAGGGTTAGGGGACGGGGACGGTTTAGGGTCCAGGTGAGGGTACGGCAACGCTTTAGGGGGAGCGTGCGTGTGAGGGCGCGGGTTAGTGTTAGCGTACGGGTTAGGATTAGGGGACGGGTGAGGGTCAGGCTTCGGGGAAGGGTTAGGGTTAGGGTTCGGGCTAGGGTTAGGGTTAGGGGACGGGGACGGTTTAGGATCCAGGTGAGGGGACGGCAACGCTTTAGGGGGAGCGTGCGTGTGAGGGCGCGGGTTAGTGTTAGCGTACGGGTTAGGATTAGGGGACGGGTGAGGGTCAGGCTTCGGGGAAGGGTTAGGGTTAGGGTTCGGGCTAGGGTTAGGGTTAGGGGATGGGGACGGTTTAGGGTCCAGGTGAGGGTACGGCAACGCTTTAGGGGGAGCGTGCGTGTGAGGGCGCGGGTTAGTGTTAGCGTACGGGTTAGGATTATGGGACGGGTGAGGGTCAGGCTTCGGGGAAGGGTTAGGGTTAGGGTTCGGGCTAGGGTTAGGGTTAGGACCGGGGACGGTTTAGGGTCCAGGTGAGGGTACGGCAACGCTTTAGGGGGAGCGTGCGTGTGAGGGCGCGCGTTAGTGTTAGCGTACGGCTTAGGATTAGGGGACGGGTGGGGGGTCAGGCTTCGGGGAAGTGTTAGGGTAAGGGTTCGGGCTAGGGTTAGGGTTAGGGGACGGGGACGGTTTAGGGTCCAGGTGAGGGTACGGCAACGCTTTAGGGTGAGCGTGCGTGTGAGGGCGCGGGTTAGTGTTAGCGTACGGGTTAGGATTAGGGGACGGGTGAGGGTCAGGCTTCGGGGAAGGGTTCGGGTTAGGGTTCGGGCTAGGGTTAGGGTTAGGGGACGGGGACGGTTTAGGGTCCAGGTGAGGGTACGGCAACGCTTTAGGGGGAGCGTGCGTGTGAGCGCGCGGGTTAGTGTTAGCGTACGGGTTAGGATTAGGGGACGGGTGAGGGTCAGGCTTCGGGGAAGGGTTAGGGTTAGGGTTCGGGCTAGGGTTAGGGTTAGGGGACGGGGACGGTTTAGGGTTCAGGTGAGGGTACGGCAACGCTTTAGGGGGAGCGTGCGTGTGAGGGCGCGGGTTAGTGTTAGCGTACGGGTCAGGATTAGGGGACGGGTGAGGGTCAGGCTTCGGGGAAGGGTTAGGGTTAGGGTTCGGGCTAGGGTTAGGGTTAGGGGACGGGGACGGTTTAGGGTCCAGGTGAGGGTACGGCAACGCTTTAGGGGGAGCGTGCATGTGAGGGCGCGCGTTAGTGTTAGCGTACGGCTTAGGATTAGGGGACGGGTGAGGGTCAGGCTTCGGGGAAGGGTTAGGGTAAGGGTTCGGGCTAGGGTTAGGGTTAGGGGACGGGGACGGTTTAGGGTCCAGGTGAGGGTTCGGCAACGCTTTAGGGGGAGGGTGCGTGTGAGGGCGCGGGTTAGTGTTAGCGCACGGGTTAGGATGAGGGGACGGCGAGGGTCAGGCTTCGGGGAAGTGTTAGGGTTAGGGTTCGGGCTAGGGGTAGGGTTAGGGGACGGGGACGGTTTAGGGTCCAGGTGAGGATATGGCAACGCTTTAGGGGGAGCGTGCGTGTGAGGGCGCGGGTTAGTGTTAGCGTACGGGTTAGGATTAGGGGACGGGTGAGGGTCAGGCTTCGGGGAAGGTTTAGGGGTAGGGGTCGGGCTAGGGTTAGGGTTACGGGACAGGGACGGTTTAGAGTCCAGGTGAGGGTACGGCAAAGCTTTAGGGGGAGCGTGTGTGTGAGGGCGTGGGTTAGTGTTAGCGTACGGGTTAGGAGTCGGGGACGGTTGAGGGTCAGGCTTCGGGGAAGGGTTAGTGTTAGGGTTCGGGCTAGGGTTAGGGTTAGGGGACGGGGACGGTTTAGGGTTCAGGTGAGGGTACGGCAACGCTTTAGGGGGAGCGTGCGTGTGAGGGTGAGGGTTAGTGTTAGCGTACGGGTTACGATTAGGGGACGGGTGAGTGTCAGGCTTCGGGGAAGGGTAAGGGTTAGGGTTCGGGCTAGGGTTAGGGTTAGGGGATGGGGACGGTTTAGGGTCCAGGTGAGGGTACGGCAACGCTTTAGGGGGAGCGTGCGTGTGAGGGCGCGGGTTAGTGTTAGCGTACGGGTTAGGATTAGGGGACGGGTGAGGGTCCGGCTTCGGGGAAGGGTTAGGGTTAGGGTTCGGGCTAGGGTTAGGGTTAGGGGACGGGGACGGTTTAGGGTCCAGGTGAGGGTACGGCAACGCTTTAGGGGGAGCGTGCGTGTGAGGGCACGGGTTAGTGTTAGCGTACGGGTTAGGATTAGGGGACGGGTGAGGGTCAGGCTTCGGGGAAGGGTTAGGGTTAGTGTTCGGGCTAGGGTTAGGGTTAGGGGACGGGGACGGTTTAGGGTCCAGGTGAGGGTACGGCAACGCTTTAGGGGGAGCGTGCGTGTGAGGCCACGGGTTAGTGTTAGCGTACGGGTTAGGATTAGGGGACGGGTGAGGGTCCGGCTTCGGGGAAGGGTTAGGGTTAGGGTTCGGGCTAGGGTTAGGGTTAGGGGATGGGGACGGTTTAGGGTCCAGGTGAGGGTACGGCAACACTTTAGGGGGAGCGTGCGTGTGAGGGCGTGGGTTAGTGTTAGCGTACGCGTTAGGATCAGGGGACGGGTGAGAGTCTGGCTTCGGGGAAGGGTTATGGTTAGGGTTCGGGCTAGGGTTAGGGTTAGGGGACGGGGACGGTTTAGGGTCCAGGTGAGGGTACGGCAACGCTTTAGGGGGAGCGTGTGTGTGAGGGCGCGGGTTAGTGTTAGCGTACGGGTTAGGATTAGGGGACGGGTGAGGGTCAGGCTTCGGGGAAGGGTTAGGGTTAGGGTTCGGGCTAGGGTTAGGGTTAGGACCGGGGACGGTTTACGGTCCAGGTGAGGGTACGGCAACGCTTTAGGGGGAGCGTGTGTGTGAGGGCGCGGGTTAGTGTTAGCGTACGGATTAGTATCAGGGGACGGGTGAGGGTCAGGCTTCGGGGAAGGGTTAGGGTTAGGGTTTGGGGTAGGGTTAGGGTTAGGGGACAGGGACGGTTTAGGGTCCAGGTGAGGGTACAGCAACGCTTTAGGGGGAGGATGCGTGTGAGGGCGCGGGTTAGTGTTAGCGTACGGGTTAGGATTAGGGGACGGGTGAGGGTCAGGTTTCGGGGAAGGGTTAGGGTTAGGGTTCGGGCTATGTTAAGGGTTCGGGGACGGGGACGGTTTAGGGTCCAGGTGAGGGTACGGCAACGCTTTAGGGGGAGCGTGCGTGTGAGGGCGCGGGTTAGTGTTAGCGTACGGGTTAGGATTAAGGGACGGGTGAGGGTCAGGCTTCGGGGAAGGGTTAGGGTTAGGGTTCGGGCTAGGGTTAGGGTTAGGGGACGGGGACGGTTTCGGGTCCAGGTGAGGGTACGGAAACGCTTTAGGGGGAGCGTGCGTGTGAAGGCACGGGTTAGTGTTAGCGTACGGGTTAGGATTAGGGGACGGGTGAGGGTCAGGCTTCGGGGAAGGGTTAGGGTTAGGGTTCGGGCTAGGGTTAGGGTTAGGGGACGGGGACGGTTTAGGGTCCAGGTGAGTGTACGGCAACGCTTTAGGGGGAGCGTGCGTGTGAGGGCGCGGGTTAGTGTTAGCGTACGGGTTAGGATTAGGGGACGGGTGAGGGTCAGGCTTCGGGGAAGGGTTAGGGTTAGGGTTCGGGCTAGGGTTAGGGTTAGGGGACGGGGACGGTTTAGGGTCCAGGTGAGGGTACGGCAACGCTTTAGGGGGAGCGTGTGTGTGAGGGCGCGGGTTAGTGTTAGCGTACGGGTTAGGATTAGGGGACGGGTGAGGATCAGGCTTCGCGGAAGGGTTAGGGTTAGGGTTCGGGCTAGGGTTAGGGTTAGGACCGGGGACGGTTTAGGGTCCAGGTGAGGGTACGGCAACGCTTTAGGGGGAGCGTGCGTGTGACGGCGCGGGTTAGTGTTAGTGTACGGGTTAGGATTAGGGGACGGGTGAGGGTCAGGCTTCGGGGAAGGGTTAGGGTTAGGGTTCGGGCTAGGGTTAGGGTTAGGGGACGGGGACGGTTTAGGGTCCAGGTGAGGGTAAGGCAACGCTTTAGGGGGAGCTTGCGTGTGAGGGCGCGGGGTAGTGTTAGCGTACGGGTTAGGATTATGGGACGGGTGAGGGTCAGGCTTCGGGGAAGGGTTAGGGTTAGGGTTCGGCCTAGGGTTAGGGTTAGAGGACGGAGACGGTTTAGGGTCCAGGTGAGGGTACGGCAACGCTTTAGGGGGAGCGTGCGTGTGAGAGCGCGGGTTAGTGTTAGCGTACGGGTTAGGATTAGGGGACGGGTGAGGGTCAGGCTTCGGGGAAGGGTTAGGGTTAGGGTTCGGGCTAGGGTTAGGGTTAGGGGATGGGGACGATTTAGGGTCCAGGTGAGGGTACGGCAACGCTTTAGGGGGAGCGTGCGTGTGAGGGCGCGGGCTAGTGTTAGCGTACGGGTTAGGATTAGGGGACGGGTGAGGGTCAGGCTTCGGGGAAGTGTTAGGGTTAGGGTTCGGGCTAGGGTTAGGGTTAGGGGACGGCGACGGTTTAGGGTCCAGGTGAGGGTACGGCAACGCTTTAGGGGGAGCGTGCGTGTGAGAGCGCGGGTTAGTGTTAGCGTACGGGTTAGGAGTAGGGGACGGTTGAGGGTCAGGCTTCGGGGAAGGGTTAGTTTTAGGGTTCGGGCTAGGGTTAGGGTTAGGGGACGGGGACGGTTGAGGGTCCAGGTGAGGGTACGGCAACGCTTTAGGGGGAGAGTGCGTGTGAGGGCGCAGGTTAGTGTTAGCGTACGGGTTAGGATTAGGGGACGGGTGAGGGTCAGGCTTCGGGGAAGGGTAAGGGTTAGGGTTCGGGCTAGGTTTAGGGTTAGGGGATGGGGACGGTTTAGGGTCCAGGTGAAGGTACGGCAACGCTTTAGGGGGAGCGTGCGTGTGAGGGCGCGGGTTAGTGTTAGTGTACGGGTTAGGATTAGGGGACCGGTGAGGGTCCGGCTTCGGGGAAGGGTTAGGGTTAGGGTTCGGGCTAGGGTTAGGGTTAGGGGACGGGGACGGTTTAGGGTCCAGGTGAGGGTACAGCAACGCTTTAGGGGGAGCGTGCGTGTGAGGGCACGGGTTAGTGTTAGCGTACGGGTTAGGATTAGGGGACGGGTGAGGGTCAGGCTTCGGGGAAGGGTTAGGGTTAGGGTTCGGGCTACGGTTAGGGTTAGGGGACGGGGACGGTTTAGGGTCCAGGTGAGGGTACGGCAACGCTTTAGGGGGAGCGAGCGTGTGAGGGCATTGGTTAGTGTTAGCGTACGGGTTAGGATTAGGGGACGGGTGAGGGTCAGGCTTCGGGGAAGGGTTAGGGTTAGGTTTCGGGCTAGGGTTAGGGTTCGGGGACGGGGACGGTTTAGGGTCCAGGTGAGGGTACAGCAACGCTTTAGGGGGAGCGTGCGTGTGAGGGCGCGGGTTAGTGTTAGCGTACGTGTTAGGATTAGGGGACGGGTGAGAGTCTGGCTTCGGGGAAGGGTTAGGGTTAGGGTTCGGGCTAGGGCTAGGGTTAGGGGACGGGGACGGTTTAGGGTCCAGGTGAGGGTACGGCAACGCTTTAGGGGGAGCGTGTGTGTGAGGGCGCGGGTTAGTGTTAGCGTACGGGTTAGGATTAGGGGACGGGTGAGGGTCAGGCTTCGGGGAAGGGTTAGGGTTAGGGTACGGGCTAGGGTTAGGGTTAGGACCGGGGACGGTTTACGGTCCAGGTGAGGGTACGGCAACGCTTTAGGGGGAGCGTGCGTGTGAGGGCGCGGGTTAGTGTTAGCGTACGGGTTAGGATTAGGGGACGGGTGAGGGTCAGGCTTCGGGGAAGGGTTAGGGTTAGGGTTCGGGCTAGCGTTAGGGTTATGGGACGGGGACGGTTTAGGGTCCAGGTGAGGGTATGGCAACCCTTTAGGGGGAGCGTGCATGTGAGGGCGCGGGTTAGTGTTAGCGTACGGGTTAGGATTAGGGGACGGGTGAGGGTCAGGCTTCGGGGAAGGGTTAGGGTTATGGTTCGGGCTAGGGTTAGGGTTAGGGGACGGGGACGGTTTAGGGTCCAGGTGAGGGTATGGCAACGCTTTAGCGGGAGCGTGCGTGTGAGGGCACGGGTTAGTGTTAGCGTACGGGTTAGGATTAGGGGACGGGTGAGGGTCAGGCTTCGGGGAAGTGTTAGGGTTAGGGTTCGGGCTAGGGTTAGGGTTAGGGGACGGGGACGGTTTAGGGTCCAGGTGAGGGTACGACAACGCTTTAGGTGGAGCGTGCATGTGAGGGAGCAGGTTAGTGTTAGCGTACGGGTTAGGATTAGGGGACGGGTGAGGGTCAGGCTTCGGGGAAGGGTTAGGGTTAGGGTTCAGGCTAGGGTTAGGGTTAGGGGACGGGGACGGTTTAGGGTCCAGGTGAGTGTACGGCAACGCTTTAGGGGGAGCGTGCGTGTGAGGGCGCGGGTTAGTGTTAGCGTACGGGTTAGGATTAGGGGACGGGTGAGGGTCAGGCTTCGGGGAAGGGTTAGGGTTAGGGTTCGGGCTAGGGTTAGGGGACGGGAACGGGGACGGTTTAGGGTCCAGGTGAGGGTACGGCAACGCTTTACGGGGAGCGTGCATGTCAGGGCGCGGGTTAGTGTTAGCGTACGGGTTAGGCTTAGGGGACGGGTGAGGGTCAGGCTTCGGGGAAGGGTTAGGGTTAGGGTTCGGGCTAGGGTTAGGGTTAGGGGATGGGGACGGTTTCGGGTCCAGGTGAGGGTACGGCAACGCTTTAGGGGGAGCGTGCGTGTGAGGGCGCGGGTTAGTGTTAGCGTACGGGTTAGGATTAGGGGACGGGTGAGGGTCAGGCTTCGGGGAAGGGTTAGGGTTAGGGTTCGGGCTAGGGTTAGGGTTAGGGGACGGGGACGGTTTAGGGACCAGGTGAGGGTACGGCAACGCTTTAGGGGGAGCGTGCGTGTGAGGGCGCGGGTTAGTGTTAGCGTACGGGTTAGGATTAGGGGACGGGTGAGGGTCAGGCTTCGGGGAATTGTTAGGGTTAGGGTTCGGGCTAGGGTTAGGGTTAGGGGACGGGGACGGTTTAGGGTCCAGGTGAGGGTACGGCAACACTTTAGGGGGAGCGTGCGTGTGAGGGCGCGGGTTAGTGTTAGCGTACGGGTTAGGATTAGGGGACGGGTGAGGGTCAGGCTTCGGGGAAGGGTTAGGGTTAGGGGTCGGGCTAGGGTTAGGGTTCGGGGACGGGGACGGTTTAGGGTTCAGGTGAGGGTACGGCAACGCTTTAGGGGGAGAGTGCGTGTGAGGGCGCGGGTTAGTGTTACTTACGGCTTAGGATTAGGGGACGGGTGCGGGTCAGGCTTCGGGGAAGGGTTAGGGTTAGGGTTCGGGCTAGGGTTAGGGTTAGGGCACGGGGACGGTTTAGTGTCCAGCTGAGGGTACGGCAACGCTTTAGGGGGAGCGTGCGTGTGAGGGCGTGGGTTAGTGTTAGCGTACGGGTTAGGATTAAGGGACGGGTGAGGGTCAGGCTTCGGGGAAGGGTTAGGGTTAGGGTTCGGGCTAGGGTTAGGGTTAGGGGACGGGGACGGTTTAGGGTCCAGGTGAGGGTACGGCAACGCTTTAGGGGGAGCGTGCGTGTGATGGCGCGGGTTAGTGTTAGCGTACGGGTTAGGATTAGGGGACGGGTGAGGGTCAGGGTTCGGGGAAGGGTTAGGGTTAGGGGTCGGGCTAGGGTTAGGGTTACGGGACAGGGACGGTTTAGAGCCCAGGTGAGGGTACGGCAAAGCTTTAGGGGGAGCGTGCGTGTGAGGGCGTGGGTTAGTGTTAGCGTACGGGTTAGGAGTAGGGGACGGTTGAAGGTCAGGCTTCGGGGAAGGGTTAGTGTTAGGGTTCGGGCTAGGGTTAGGGTTAGGGGACGGGGACGGTTTAGGGTCCACGTGAGGGTACGGCAACGCTTTAGGGGGAGCGTGCGTGTGAGGGCGAGGGTTAGTGTTAGCGTACGGGTTAGGATTAGGGGACGGGTGAGGGTCAGGCTTCGGGGAAGGGTAAGGGTTAGGGTTCGGGCTAGGGTTAGGGTTAGGGGACGGGGACGGTTTAGGGTCCAGGTGATGGTACGGCAACGCTTTAGGGGGAGCGTGCGTGTGAGGGCGTGGGTTAGTGTTAGTGTAAGGGTTAGGATTAGGGGACGGGTGAGGGTCAGGCTTCGGGGAAGGGTTAGGGTTAGGGTTCGGGCTAGGGTTAGGGTTAGGACCAGGGACGGTTTAGGGTCCAGGTGAGGGTACGGCAACGCTTTAGGGGGAGCGTGCGTGTGAGGGCGCGGGTTAGTGTTAGCGTACGGGTTAGGATTAGGGGACGCGTGAGGGTCAGGCTTCGGGGAAGGGTTAGGGTTAGGGTTCGGGCTAGGGTTAGGGTTAGGGGACGGGGACGGTTTAGGGTCCAGGTGAGGGTACGGCAACGCTTTAGGGGCAGCGTGCGTGTGAGGGCGCGGGTTAGTGTTAGCGTACGGGTGAGGATTAGGGGACGTGTGAGGGTCAGGCTTCGGGGAAGGGTTAGGGTTAGGGTTCGGGCTAGGGTTAGGGTTAGGGGACCGGGACGGTTTAGGGTCCAGGTGAGGGTACGGCAAAGCTTTAGGGGGAGCGTGCGTGTGAGGGCGCGGGTTAGTGTTAGCGTACGGGTTAGGATTAGGGGACGGGGGAGGGTCAGGTTTCGGGGAAGGGTTAGGGTTAGGGTTCGGGCTAGGGTTAGGGTTAGGGGACGGGGACGGTTTAGGGTCCAGGTGAGGGTACGGCAACGCTTTAGGGGCAGCGTGCGTGTGAGGGCGCGGGTTAGTGTTAGCGTACGGGTTAGGATTAGGGGACGTGTGAGGGTCAGGCTTCGGGGAAGTGTTAGGGTTAGGGTTCGGGCTAGGGTTAGGGTTAGGACCGGGGACGGTTTAGGGTCCAGGTGAGGGTACGGCAACGCTTTAGGGGGAGCGTGCGTGTGAGGGCGCGGGTTAGTGTTAGCGTATGGGTTAGGATTTGGGGACGGGTGAGGGTCAGGCTTCGGGGAAGGGTTAGGGTTAGGGTTCGGGCTAGGGTTAGGGTTAGGGGACCGGGACGGTTTAGGGTCCAGGTGAGGGTACGGCAAAGCTTTAGGGGGAGCGTGCGTGTGAGGGCGCGGGTTAGTGTTAGCGTACGGGTTAGGATTAGGGGACGGGGGAGGGTCAGGTTTCGGGGAAGGGTTAGGGTTAGGGTTCGGGCTAGGGTTAGGGTTAGGGGACGGGGACGGTTTAGGGTCCAGGTGAGGGTACGGCAACGCTTTAGGGGCAGCGTGCGTGTGAGGGCGCGGGTTAGTGTTAGCGTACGGGTTAGGATTAGGGGACGTGTGAGGGTCAGGCTTCGGGGAAGTGTTAGGGTTAGGGTTCGGGCTAGGGTTAGGGTTAGGACCGGGGACGGTTTAGGGTCCAGGTGAGGGTACGGCAACGCTTTAGGGGGAGCGTGCGTGTGAGGGCGCGGGTTAGTGTTAGCGTATGGGTTAGGATTTGGGGACGGGTGAGGGTCAGGCTTCGGGGAAGGGTTAGGGTTAGGGTTCGGGCTAGGGTTAGGGTTAGGACCGGGGACGGTTTAGGGTCCAGGTGAGGGTACGGCAACGCTTTAGGGGGAGCGTGCGTGTGAGGGCGCGGGTTAGTGTTAGCGTACGGGTTAGGATTAGGGGACGGGTGAGGGTCAGGCTTCGGGGAAGGGTTAGGGTTAGGGTTCGGGCTAGGTTTAGGGTTAGGGGACGGGGACGGTTTAGGGTCCAGGTGAGGGTACGGCAACGCTTTAGGGGGAGCGTTCGTGTGAGGGCGCGGGTTAGTGTTAGCGTACGGGTTAGGATTAGGGGACGGGTGAGGGTCAGGCTTCGGGGAAGGGTTAGGGTTAGGGTTCGGGCTAGGGTTAGGGTTAGGGGACGGGGACGGTTTAGGGTCCAGGTGAGGGTACGGCAACGCTTTAGGGGGTGCGTGCGTGTGAGGGCGCGCGTTAGTGTTAGCGTACGGCTTAGGATTAGGGGACGGGTGCGGGTCAGGTTTCGGGGAAGGGTTAGGGTAAGGGTTCAGGCTAGGGTTAGGGTTAGGGGACGGGGACGGTTTAGGGTCCAGGTGAGGGTACGGCAACGCTTTATGGTGAGCGTGCATGTAAGGGCGCGGGATAGTGTTAGCGTACGGGTTAGGATTAGGGGACGGGTGAGGGTCAGGCTTCGGAGAAGGGTTCGGGTTAGGGTTCGGGCTAGGGTTAGGGTTAGGGGACGGGGACGGTTTAGGGTCCAGGTGAGGGTATGGCAACGCTTTAGGGGGAGCGTGCGTGTGAGGGCGCGGGTTAGTGTTAGCGTACGGGTTAGGATTAGGGGACGGGTGAGGGTCAGGCTTCGGGGAAGGGTTAGGGTTAGGGTCGGGCTAGGGTTAGGGTTAGGTGATGGGGACGGTTTCGGGTCCAGGTGAGGGTACGGCAACGCTTTAGGGGGAGCGTGTGTGTGAGGGCGCGGGTTAGTGTTAGCGTACGGGTTAGGATTAGGGGACGGGTGAGGGTCAGGCTTCGGGGAAGGGTTAGGGTTAGGGTTCGGGCTAGGGTTAGGGTTAGGACCGGGGACGGTTTAGTGTCCAGGTGAGGGTACGGCAACGCTTTAGGGGGAGCGTGCGTGTGAGGGCGCGGGTTAGTGTTAGCGTACGGGTTAGGATTAGGGGACGGGTGAGGGTCAGGCTTCGGGGAAGGGTTAGGGTTAGGGTTCGGGCTAGGGTTAGGGTTAGGGGACGGGGACGGTTTAGGGTTCAGGTGAGGGTACGGCAACGCTTTAGGGGGAGCGTGCGTGTGAGGGCGCGCGTTAGTGTTAGCGTACGGCTTAGGATTAGGGGACGGGTGAGGGTCAGGCTTCGGGGAAGGGTTAGGGTTAGGGTTCGGGCTAGGGTTAGGGTTAGGGGATGGGGACGGTTTAGGGTCCAGGTGAGGGTACGGCAACGCTTTAGGGGGACCGTGCGTGTGAGGGCGCGGGTTAGTGTTAGCGTACGGGTTAGGATTAGGGGACGGGGGAGGGTCAGGCTTCGGGGAAGGGTTAGGGTTAGGGTTCGGCCTAGGGTTAGGGTTAGGGGACGGAGACGGTTTAGGGTCCAGGTGAGGGTACGGCAACGCTTTAGGGGGAGCGAGCGTGTGAGGGCGCGGGTTAGTGTTAGCGTACGGGTTAGGATTATGGGACGGGTGAGGGTCAGGCTTCGGAGAAGGGTTAGGGTTAGGGTTCGGCCTAGGGTTAGGGTTAGGGGACGGAGACGGTTTAGGGTCCAGGTGAGGGTACGGCAACGCTTTAGGGGGAGCGTGCGTGTGAGAGCGCGGGTTAGTGTTAGCGTACGGGTTAGGATTAGGGGACGGGTGAGGGTCAGGCTTCGGGGAAGGGTTAGGGTTAGGGTTCGGGCTAGGGTTAGGGTTAGGGGATGGGGACGATTTAGGGTCCAGGTGAGGGTACGGCAACGCTTTAGGGGGAGCGTGCGTGTGAGGGCGCGGGCTAGTGTTAGCGTACGGGTTAGGATTAGGGGACGGGTGAGGGTCAGGCTTCGGGGAAGTGTTAGGGTTAGGGTTCGGGCTAGGGTTAGTGTTAGGGGACGGCGACGGTTTAGGGTCCAGGTGAGGGTACGGCAACGCTTTAGGGGGAGCGAGCGTGTGAGAGCGCGGGTTAGTGTTAGCGTACGGGTTAGGAGTAGGGGACGGTTGAGGGTCAGGCTTCGGGGAAGGGTTAGTTTTAGGGTTCGGGCTAGGGTTAGGGTTAGGGGACGGGGACGGTTGAGGGTCCAGGTGAGGGTACGGCAACGCTTTAGGGGGAGAGTGCGTGTGAGGGCGAGGGTTAGTGTTAGCGTACGGGTTAGGATTAGGGGACGGGTGAGGGTCAGGCTTCGGGGAAGGGTAAGGGTTAGGGTTCGGGCTAGGGTTAGGGTTAGGGGATGGGGACGGTTTAGGGTCCAGGTGAGGGTACGGCAACGCTTTAGGGGGAGCGTGCGTGTGAGGGCGCGGGTTAGTGTTAGCGTATGGGTTAGGATTAGGGGACCGGTGAGGGTCCGGCTTCGGGGAAGGGTTAGGGTTAGGGTTCGGGCTAGGGTTAGGGTTAGGGGACGGGGACGGTTTAGGGTCCAGGTGAGGGTACAGCAACGCTTTAGGGGGAGCGTGCGTGTGAGGGCACGGGTTAGTGTTAGCGTACGGGTTAGGATTAGGGGACGGGTGAGGGTCAGGCTTCGGGGAAGGGTTAGGGTTAGGCTTCGGGCTAGGGTTAGGGTTAGGGGACGGGGACGGTTTAGGGTCCAGGTGAGGGTACGGCAACGCTTTAGGGGGAGCGAGCGTGTGAGGGCATTGGTTAGTGTTAGCGTACGGGTTAGGATTAGGGGACGGGTGAGGGTCAGGCTTCGGGGAAGGGTTAGGGTTAGGTTTCGGGCTAGGGTTAGGGTTAGGGGACGGGGACGGTTTAGGGTCCAGGTGAGGGTACAGCAACGCTTTAGGGGGAGCGTGCGTGTGAGGGCGCGGGTTAGTGTTAGCGTACGGGTTAGGATTAGGGGACGGGTGAGAGTCTGGCTTCGGGGAAGGGTTAGGGTTAGGGTTCGGGCTAGGGTTAGGGTTAGGGGACGGGGACGGTTTAGGGTCCAGGTGAGGGTACGGCAACGCTTTAGGGGGAGCGTGTGTGTGAGGGCGCGGGTTAGTGTTAGCGTACGGGTTAGGATTAGGGGACGGGTGAGGGTCAGGCTTCGGGGAAGGGTTAGGGTTAGGGTACGGGCTAGGGTTAGGGTTAGGACCGGGGACGGTTTACGGTCCAGGTGAGGGTACGGCAACGCTTTAGGGGGAGCGTGCGTGTGAGGGCGCGGGTTAGTGTTAGCGTACGGGTTAGGATTAGGGGACGGGTGAGGGTCAGGCTTCGGGGAAGGGTTAGGGTTAGGGTTCGGGCTAGCGTTAGGGTTATGGGACGGGGACGGTTTAGGGTACAGGTGAGGGTACGGCAACCCTTTAGGGGGAGCGTGCATGTGAGGGCGCGGGTTAGTGTTAGCGTACGGGTTAGGATTAGGGGACGGGTGAGGGTCAGGCTTCGGGGAAGGGTTAGGGTTATGGTTCGGGCTAGGGTTAGGGTTAGGGGACGGGGACGGTTTAGGGTCCAGGTGAGTGTACGGCAACGCTTTAGGGGGAGCGTGCGTGTGAGGGCGCGGGTTAGTGTTAGCGTACGGGTTAGGATTAGGGGACGGGTGAGGGTCAGGCTTCGGGGAAGGGTTAGGGTTAGGGTTCGGGCTAGGGTTAGGGGACGGGAACGGGGACGGTTTCGGGTCCAGGTGAGGGTACGGCAACGCTTTACGGGGAGCGTGCATGTCAGGGCGCGGGTTAGTGTTAGCGTACGGGTTAGGCTTAGGGGACGGGTGAGGGTCAGGCTTCGGGGAAGGATTAGGGTTAGGGTTCGGGCTAGGGTTAGGGTTAGGGGATGGGGACGGTTTCGGGTCCAGGTGAGGGTACGGCAACGCTTTAGGGGGAGCGTGCGTGTGAGGGCGCGGGTTAGTGTTAGCGTACGGGTTAGGATTAGGGGACGGGTGAGGGTCAGGCTTCGGGGAAGGGTTAGGGTTAGGGTTCGGGCTAGGGTTAGGGTTAGGGGACGGGGACGGTTTAGGGACCAGGTGAGGGTACGGCAACGCTTTAGGGGGAGCGTGCGTGTGAGGGCGCGGGTTAGTGTTAGCGTACGGCTTAGGATTAGGGGACGGGTGAGGGTCAGGCTTCGGGGAAGGGTTAGGGTTAGGGTTCGGGCTAGGGTTAGGGTTAGGGGACGGGGACGGTTTAGGGTCCAGGTGAGGGTACGGCAACACTTTAGGGGGAGCGTGCGTGTGAGGGCGCGGGTTAGAGTTAGCGTACGGGTTAGGATTAGGGGACGGGTGAGGGTCAGGCTTCGGGGAAGGGTTAGGGTTAGGGGTCGGGCTAGGGTTAGGGTTCGGGGACGGGGACGGTTTAGGGTTCAGGTGAGGGTACAGCAACGCTTTAGGGGGAGAGTGTTGTGAGGGCGCGGGTTAGTGTTACTTACGGGTTAGGATTAGGGGACGGGTGCGGGTCAGGCTTCGGGGAAGGGTTAGGGTTAGAGTTCGGGCTAGGGTTAGGGTTAGGGGACGGGGACGGTTTAGTGTCCAGCTGAGGGTACGGCAACGCTTTAGGGGGAGCGTGCGTGTGAGGGCGTGGGTTAGTGTTAGCGTACGGGTTAGGATTAAGGGACGGGTGAGGGTCAGGCTTCGGGGAAGGGTTAGGGTTAGGGTTCGGGCTAGGGTTAGGGTTAGGGGACGGGGACGGTTTAGGGTCCAGGTGAGGGTACGGCAACGCTTTAGGGGGAGCGTGCGTGTGATGGCGCGGGTTAGTGTTAGCGTACGGGTTAGGATTAGGGGACGGGTGAGGGTCAGGTTTCGGGGAAGGGTTAGGGTTAGGGGTCGGGCTAGGGTTAGGGTTACGGGACAGGGACGGTTTAGAGCCCAGGTGAGGGTACGGCAAAGCTTTAGGGGGAGGGTGTGTGTGAGGGCGTGGGTTAGTGTTAGCGTACGGGTTAGGAGTAGGGGACGGTTGAGGTTCAGCCTTCGGGGAAGGGTTAGGGTTAGGGGTCGGGCTAGGGTTAGGGTTCGGGGACGGGGACGGTTTAGGGTTCAGGTGAGGGTACGGCAACGCTTTAGGGGGAGAGTGCGTGTGAGGGCGCGGGTTAGTGTTACTTACGGCTTAGGATTAGGGGACGGGTGCGGGTCAGGCTTCGGGGAAGGGTTAGGGTTAGGGTTCGGGCTAGGGTTAGGGTTAGGGGACGGGGACGGTTTAGTGTCCAGCTGAGGGTACGGCAACGCTTTAGGGGGAGCGTGCGTGTGAGGGCGTGGGTTAGTGTTAGCGTACGGGTTAGGATTAAGGGACGGGTGAGGGTCAGGCTTCGGGGAAGGGTTAGGGTTAGGGTTCGGGCTAGGGTTAGGGTTAGGGGACGGGGACGGTTTAGGGTCCACGTGAGGGTACGGCAACGCTTTAGGGGGAGCGTGCGTGTGAGGGCGAGGGTTAGTGTTAGCGTACGGGTTAGGATTAGGGGACGGGTGAGGGTCAGGCTTCGGGGAAGGGTAAGGGTTAGGGTTCGGGCTAGGGTTAGGGTTAGGGGACGGGGACGGTTTAGGGTCCAGGTGATGGTACGGCAACGCTTTAGGGGGAGCGTGCGTGTGAGGGCGTGGGTTAGTGTTAGTGTAAGGGTTAGGATTAGGGGACGGGTGAGGGTCAGGCTTCGGGGAAGGGTTAGGGTTAGGGTTCGGGCTAGGGTTAGGGTTAGGACCAGGGACGGTTTAGGGTCCAGGTGAGGGTACGGCAACGCTTTAGGGGGAGCGTGCGTGTGAGGGCGCGGGTTAGTGTTAGCGTACGGGTTAGGATTAGGGGACGCGTGAGGGTCAGGCTTCGGGGAAGGGTTAGGGTTAGGGTTCGGGCTAGGGTTAGGGTTAGGGGACGGGGACGGTTTAGGGTCCAGGTGAGGGTACGGCAACGCTTTAGGGGCAGCGTGCGTGTGAGGGCGCGGGTTAGTGTTAGCGTACGGGTGAGGATTAGGGGACGTGTGAGGGTCAGGCTTCGGGGAAGGGTTAGGGTTAGGGTTCGGGCTAGGGTTAGGGTTAGGGGACCGGGACGGTTTAGGGTCCAGGTGAGGGTACGGCAAAGCTTTAGGGGGAGCGTGCGTGTGAGGGCGCGGGTTAGTGTTAGCGTACGGGTTAGGATTAGGGGACGGGGGAGGGTCAGGTTTCGGGGAAGGGTTAGGGTTAGGGTTCGGGCTAGGGTTAGGGTTAGGGGACGGGGACGGTTTAGGGTCCAGGTGAGGGTACGGCAACGCTTTAGGGGCAGCGTGCGTGTGAGGGCGCGGGTTAGTGTTAGCGTACGGGTTAGGATTAGGGGACGTGTGAGGGTCAGGCTTCGGGGAAGTGTTAGGGTTAGGGTTCGGGCTAGGGTTAGGGTTAGGACCGGGGACGGTTTAGGGTCCAGGTGAGGGTACGGCAACGCTTTAGGGGGAGCGTGCGTGTGAGGGCGCGGGTTAGTGTTAGCGTATGGGTTAGGATTTGGGGACGGGTGAGGGTCAGGCTTCGGGGAAGGGTTAGGGTTAGGGTTCGGGCTAGGGTTAGGGTTAGGGGACCGGGACGGTTTAGGGTCCAGGTGAGGGTACGGCAAAGCTTTAGGGGGAGCGTGCGTGTGAGGGCGCGGGTTAGTGTTAGCGTACGGGTTAGGATTAGGGGACGGGGGAGGGTCAGGTTTCGGGGAAGGGTTAGGGTTAGGGTTCGGGCTAGGGTTAGGGTTAGGGGACGGGGACGGTTTAGGGTCCAGGTGAGGGTACGGCAACGCTTTAGGGGCAGCGTGCGTGTGAGGGCGCGGGTTAGTGTTAGCGTACGGGTTAGGATTAGGGGACGTGTGAGGGTCAGGCTTCGGGGAAGTGTTAGGGTTAGGGTTCGGGCTAGGGTTAGGGTTAGGACCGGGGACGGTTTAGGGTCCAGGTGAGGGTACGGCAACGCTTTAGGGGGAGCGTGCGTGTGAGGGCGCGGGTTAGTGTTAGCGTATGGGTTAGGATTTGGGGACGGGTGAGGGTCAGGCTTCGGGGAAGGGTTAGGGTTAGGGTTCGGGCTAGGGTTAGGGTTAGGACCGGGGACGGTTTAGGGTCCAGGTGAGGGTACGGCAACGCTTTAGGGGGAGCGTGCGTGTGAGGGCGCGGGTTAGTGTTAGCGTACGGGTTAGGATTAGGGGACGGGTGAGGGTCAGGCTTCGGGGAAGGGTTAGGGTTAGGGTTCGGGCTAGGTTTAGGGTTAGGGGACGGGGACGGTTTAGGGTCCAGGTGAGGGTACGGCAACGCTTTAGGGGGAGCGTGCGTGTGAGGGCGCGGGTTAGTGTTAGCGTACGGGTTAGGATTAGGGGACGGGTGAGGGTCAGGCTTCGGGGAATTGTTAGGGTTAGGGTTCGGGCTAGGGTTAGGGTTAGGGGACGGGGACGGTTTAGGGTCCAGGTGAGGGTACGGCAACGCTTTAGGGGGTGCGTGCGTGTGAGGGCGCGCGTTAGTGTTAGCGTACGGCTTAGGATTAGGGGACGGGTGCGGGTCAGGTTTCGGGGAAGGGTTAGGGTAAGGGTTCAGGCTAGGGTAAGGGTTAGGGGACGGGGACGGTTTAGGGTCCAGGTGAGGGTACGGCAACGCTTTAGGGTGAGCGTGCGTGTAAGGGCGCGGGATAGTGTTAGCGTACGGGTTAGGATTAGGGGACGGGTGAGGGTCAGGCTTCGGAGAAGGGTTCGGGTTAGGGTTCGGGCTAGGGTTAGGGTTAGGGGACGGGGACGGTTTAGGGTCCAGGTGAGGGTATGGCAACGCTTTAGGGGGAGCGTGCGTGTGAGGGCGCGGGTTAGTGTTAGCGTACGGGTTAGGATTAGGGGACGGGTGAGGGTCAGGCTTCGGGGAAGGGTTAGGGTTAGGGTTCGGGCTAGGGTTAGGGTTAGGGGATGGGGACGGTTTAGGGTCCAGGTGAGGGTACGGCAACGCTTTAGGGGGAGCGTGTGTGTGAGGGTGCGGGTTAGTGTTAGCGTACGGATTAGGATCAGGGGACGGATGAGGGTCAGGCTTCTGGGAAGGGTTAGGGTTAGGGTTTGGGCTAGGGTTAGGGTTAGGGGACGGGGACGGTTTAGGGTCCAGGTGAGGGTACGGCAACGCTTTAGGGGGAGCGTGCGTGTGAGGGCGCGGGTTAGTGTTAGCGTACGGGTTAGGATTAGGGGACGGGTGAGGGTCAGGTTTCGGGGAAGGGTTAGGGTTAGGGTTCGGGCTAGGGTTAGGGTTCGGGGACGGGGACGGTTTAGGGTCCAGGTGAGGGTACGGCAACGCTTTAGGGGGAGCGTGCGTGTGAGGGCGCGGGTTAGTGTTAGCGTACGGGTTAGGATTAAGGGACGGGTGAGGGTCAGGCTTCGGGGAAGGGTTAGGGTTAGGGTCGGGCTAGGGTTAGGGTTAGGTGATGGGGACGGTTTCGGGTCCAGGTGAGGGTACGGCAACGCTTTAGGGGGAGCGTGCGTGTGAAGGCACGGGATAGTGTTAGCGTACGGGTTAGGATTAGGGGACGGGTGAGGGTCAGGCTTCGGGGAAGGGTTAGGGTTAGGGTTCGGGCTAGGGTTAGAGTTAGGGGACGGGGACGGTTTAGGGTCCAGGTGAGGGTACGGCAACGCTTTAGGGGGAGCGTGCGTGTGAGGGCGCGGGTTAGTGTTAGCGTACGGGTTAGGATTAGGGGACGGGTGAGGGTCAGGCTTCGGGGAAGGGTTAGGGTTAGGGTTCGGGCTAGGGTTAGGGTTAGGGGACGGGGACGGTTTAGGGTCCAGGTGAGGGTACGGCAACGCTTTAGGGGGAGCGTGTGTGTGAGGGCGCGGGTTAGTGTTAGCGTACGGGTTAGGATTAGGGGACGGGTGAGGGTCAGGCTTCGGGGAAGGGTTAGGGTTAGGGTTCGGGCTAGGGTTAGGGTTAGGACCGGGGACGGTTTAGTGTCCAGGTGAGGGTACGGCAACGCTTTAGGGGGAGCGTGCGTGTGAGGGCGCGGGTTAGTGTTAGCGTACGGGTTAGGATTAGGGGACGGGTGAGGGTCAGGCTTCGGGGAAGGGTTAGGGTTAGGGTTCGGGCTAGGGTTAGGGTTAGGGGACGGGGACGGTTTAGGGTTCAGGTGAGGGTACGGCAACGCTTTAGGGGGAGCGTGCGTGTGAGGGCGCGCGTTAGTGTTAGCGTACGGCTTAGGATTAGGGGACGGGTGAGGGTCAGGCTTCGGGGAAGTGTTAGGGTAAGGGTTCGGGCTAGGGTTAGGGTTAGGGGATGGGGACGGTTTAGGGTCCAGGTGAGGGTACGGCAACGCTTTAGGGGGACCGTGCGTGTGAGGGCGCGGGTTAGTGTTAGCGTACGGGTTAGGATTAGGGGACGGGGGAGGGTCAGGCTTCGGGGAAGGGTTAGGGTTAGGGTTCGGCCTAGGGTTAGGGTTAGGGGACGGAGACGGTTTAGGGTCCAGGTGAGGGTACGGCAACGCTTTAGGGGGAGCGAGCGTGTGAGGGCGCGGGTTAGTGTTAGCGTACGGGTTAGGATTATGGGACGGGTGAGGGTCAGGCTTCGGAGAAGGGTTAGGGTTAGGGTTCGGCCTAGGGTTAGGGTTAGGGGACGGAGACGGTTTAGGGTCCAGGTGAGGGTACGGCAACGCTTTAGGGGGAGCGTGCGTGTGAGAGCGCGGGTTAGTGTTAGCGTACGGGTTAGGATTAGGGGACGGGTGAGGGTCAGGCTTCGGGGAAGGGTTAGGGTTAGGGTTCGGGCTAGGGTTAGGGTTAGGGGATGGGGACGATTTAGGGTCCAGGTGAGGGTACGGCAACGCTTTAGGGGGAGCGTGCGTGTGAGGGCGCGGGCTAGTGTTAGCGTACGGGTTAGGATTAGGGGACGGGTGAGGGTCAGGCTTCGGGGAAGTGTTAGGGTTAGGGTTCGGGCTAGGGTTAGTGTTAGGGGACGGCGACGGTTTAGGGTCCAGGTGAGGGTATGGCAACGCTTTAGGGGGAGCGAGCGTGTGAGAGCGCGGGTTAGTGTTAGCGTACGGGTTAGGAGTAGGGGACGGTTGAGGGTCAGGCTTCGGGGAAGGGTTAGTTTTAGGGTTCGGGCTAGGGTTAGGGTTAGGGGACGGGGACGGTTGAGGGTCCAGGTGAGGGTACGGCAACGCTTTAGGGGGAGAGTGCGTGTGAGGGCGAGGGTTAGTGTTAGCGTACGGGTTAGGATTAGGGGACGGGTGAGGGTCAGGCTTCGGGGAAGGGTAAGGGTTAGGGTTCGGGCTAGGGTTAGGGTTAGGGGATGGGGACGGTTTAGGGTCCAGGTGAGGGTACGGCAACGCTTTAGGGGGAGCGTGCGTGTGAGGGCGCGGGTTAGTGTTAGCGTATGGGTTAGGATTAGGGGACCGGTGAGGGTCCGGCTTCGGGGAAGGGTTAGGGTTAGGGTTCGGGCTAGGGTTAGGGTTAGGGGACGGGGACGGTTTAGGGTCCAGGTGAGGGTACAGCAACGCTTTAGGGGGAGCGTGCGTGTGAGGGCACGGGTTAGTGTTAGCGTACGGGTTAGGATTAGGGGACGGGTGAGGGTCAGGCTTCGGGGAAGGGTTAGGGTTAGGGTTCGGGCTAGGGTTAGGGTTAGGGGACGGGGACGGTTTAGGGTCCAGGTGAGGGTACGGCAACGCTTTAGGGGGAGCGAGCGTGTGAGGGCATTGGTTAGTGTTAGCGTACGGGTTAGGATTAGGGGACGGGTGAGGGTCAGGCTTCGGGGAAGGGTTAGGGTTAGGTTTCGGGCTAGGGTTAGGGTTAGGGGACGGGGACGGTTTAGGGTCCAGGTGAGGGTACAGCAACGCTTTAGGGGGAGCGTGCGTGTGAGGGCGCGGGTTAGTGTTAGCGTACGGGTTAGGATTAGGGGACGGGTGAGAGTCTGGCTTCGGGGAAGGGTTAGGGTTAGGGTTCGGGCTAGGGTTAGGGTTAGGGGACGGGGACGGTTTAGGGTCCAGGTGAGGGTACGGCAACGCTTTAGGGGGAGCGTGTGTGTGAGGGCGCGGGTTAGTGTTAGCGTACGGGTTAGGATTAGGGGACGGGTGAGGGTCAGGCTTCGGGGAAGGGTTAGGGTTAGGGTACGGGCTAGGGTTAGGGTTAGGACCGGGGACGGTTTACGGTCCAGGTGAGGGTACGGCAACGCTTTAGGAGGAGCGTGCGTGTGAGGGCGCAGGTTAGTGTTAGCGTACGGGTTAGGATTAGGGGACGGGTGAGGGTCAGGCTTCGGGGAAGGGTTAGGGTTAGGGTTCGGGCTAGCGTTAGGGTTATGGGACGGGGACGGTTTAGGGTACAGGTGAGGGTACGGCAACCCTTTAGGGGGAGCGTGCATGTGAGGGCGCGGGTTAGTGTTAGCGTACGGGTTAGGATTAGGGGACGGGTGAGGGTCAGGCTTCGGGGAAGGGTTAGGGTTATGGTTCAGGCTAGGGTTAGGGTTAGGGGACGGGGACGGTTTAGGGTCCAGGTGAGGGTATGGCAACGCTTTAGCGGGAGCGTGCGTGTGAGGGCACGGGTTAGTGTTAGCGTACGGGTTAGTATTAGGGGACGGGTGAGGGTCAGGCTTCGGGGAAGTGTTAGGGTTAGGGTTCGGGCTAGGGTTAGGGTTAGGGGACGGGGACGGTTTAATGTCCAGGTGAGTGTACGGCAACGCTTTAGGGGGAGCGTGCGTGTGAGGGCGCGGGTTAGTGTTAGCGTACGGGTTAGGATTAGGGGACGGGTGAGGGTCAGGCTTCGGGGAAGGGTTAGGGTTAGGGTTCGGGCTAGGGTTAGGGGACGGGAACGGGGACGGTTTCGGGTCCAGGTGAGGGTACGGCAACGCTTTACGGGGAGCGTGCATGTCAGGGCGCGGGTTAGTGTTAGCGTACGGGTTAGGCTTAGGGGACGGGTGAGGGTCAGGCTTCGGGGAAGGATTAGGGTTAGGGTTCGGGCTAGGGTTAGGGTTAGGGGATGGGGACGGTTTCGGGTCCAGGTGAGGGTACGGCAACGCTTTAGGGGGAGCGTGCGTGTGAGGGCGCGGGTTAGTGTTAGCGTACGGGTTAGGATTAGGGGACGGGTGAGGGTCAGGCTTCGGGGAAGGGTTAGGGTTAGGGTTCGGGCTAGGGTTAGGGTTAGGGGACGGGGACGGTTTAGGGACCAGGTGAGGGTACGGCAACGCTTTAGGGGGAGCGTGCGTGTGAGGGCGCGGGTTAGTGTTAGCGTACGGGTTAGGATTAGGGGACGGGTGAGGGTCAGGCTTCGGGGAAGGGTTAGGGTTAGGGTTCGGGCTAGGGTTAGGGTTAGGGGACGGGGACGGTTTAGGGTCCAGGTGAGGGTACGGCAACACTTTAGGGGGAGCGTGCGTGTGAGGGCGCGGGTTAGTGTTAGCGTACGGGTTAGGATTAGGGGACGGGTGAGGGTCAGGCTTCGGGGAAGGGTTAGGGTTAGGGGTCGGGCTAGGGTTAGGGTTCGGGGACGGGGACGGTTTAGGGTTCAGGTGAGGGTACAGCAACGCTTTAGGGGGAGAGTGTTGTGAGGGCGCGGGTTAGTGTTACTTACGGGTTAGGATTAGGGGACGGGTGCGGGTCAGCCTTCGGGGAAGGGTTAGGGTTAGAGTTCGGGCTAGGGTTAGGGTTAGGGGACGGGGACGGTTTAGTGTCCAGCTGAGGGTACGGCAACGCTTTAGGGGGAGCGTGCGTGTGAGGGCGTGGGTTAGTGTTAGCGTACGGGTTAGGATTAAGGGACGGGTGAGGGTCAGGCTTCGGGGAAGGGTTAGGGTTAGGGTTCGGGCTAGGGTTAGGGTTAGGGGACGGGGACGGTTTAGGGTCCAGGTGAGGGTATGGCAACGCTTTAGGGGGAGCGTGCGTGTGATGGCGCGGGTTAGTGTTAGCGTACGGGTTAGGATTAGGGGACGGGTGAGGGTCAGGTTTCGGGGAAGGGTTAGGGTTAGGGGTCGGGCTAGGGTTAGGGTTACGGGACAGGGACGGTTTAGAGCCCAGGTGAGGGTACGGCAAAGCTTTAGGGGGAGTGTGCGTGTGAGGGCGTGGGTTAGTGTTAGCGTACGGGTTAGGAGTAGGGGATGGTTGAGGGTCAGGCTTCGGGGAAGGGTTAGTGTTAGGGTTCGGGCTAGGGTTAGGGTTAGGGGACGGGGACGGTTTAGGGTCCACGTGAGGGTACGGCAACGCTTTAGGGGGAGCGTGCGTGTGAGGGCGAGGGTTAGTGTTAGCGTACGGGTTAGGATTAGGGGACGGGTGAGGGTCAGGCTTCGGGGAAGGGTAAGGGTTAGGGTTCGGGCTAGGGTTAGGGTTAGGGGACGGGGACGGTTTAGGGTCCAGGTGAGGGTACGGCAACGCTTTAGGGGGAGCGTGCATGTGAGGGCGTGGGTTAGTGTTAGCGTAAGGGTTAGGATTAGGGGACGGGTGAGGATCAGGCTTCGGGGAAGGGTTAGGGTTAGGGTTCGGGCTAGGGTTAGGGTTAGGACCAGGGACGGTTTAGGGTCCAGGTGAGGGTACGGCAACGCTTTAGGGGGAGCGTGCGTGTGAGGGCGCGGGTTAGTGTTAGCGTACGGGTTAGGATTAGGGGACGCGTGAGGGTCAGGCTTCGGGGAAGGGTTAGGGTTAGGGTTCGGGCTAGGGTTAGGGTTAGGGGACGGGGACGGTTTAGGGTCCAGGTGAGGGTACGGCAACGCTTTAGGGGCAGCGTTCGTGTGAGGGCGCGGGTTAGTGTTAGCGTACGGGTGAGGATTAGGGGACGTGTGAGGGTTAGGCTTCGGGGAAGGGTTAGGGTTAGGGTTCGGGCTAGGGTTAGGGTTAGGGGACCGGGACGGTTTAGGGTCCAGGTGAGGGTACGGCAAAGCTTTAGGGGGAGCGTGCGTGTGAGGGCGCGGGTTAGTGTTAGCGTACGGGTTAGGATTAGGGGACGGGGGAGGGTCAGGTTTCGGGGAAGGGTTAGGGTTAGGGTTCGGGCTAGGGTTAGGGTTAGGGGACGGGGACAGTTTAGGGTCCAGGTGAGGGTACGGCAACGCTTTAGGGGCAGCGTGCGTGTGAGGGCGCGGGTTAGTGTTAGCGTACGGGTTAGGATTAGGGGACGTGTGAGGGTCAGGCTTCGGGGAAGTGTTAGGGTTAGGGTTCGGGCTAGGGTTAGGGTTAGGACCGGGGACGGTTTAGGGTCCAGGTGAGGGTACGGCAACGCTTTAGGGGGAGCGTGCGGGTGAGGGCGCGGGTTAGTGTTAGCGTATGGGTTAGGATTTGGGGACGGGTGAGGGTCAGGCTTCGGGGAAGGGTTAGGGTTAGGGTTCGGGCTAGGGTTAGGGTTAGGACCGGGGACGGTTTAGGGTCCTGTTGAGGGTACGGCAACGCTTTAGGGGGAGCGTGCGTGTGAGGGCGCGGGTTAGTGTTAGCGTACGGGTTAGGATTAGGGGACGGGTGAGGGTCAGGCTTCGGGGAAGGGTTAGGGTTAGGGTTCGGGCTAGGTTTAGGGTTAGGGGACGGGGACGGTTTAGGGTCCAGGTGAGGGTACGGCAACGCTTTAGGGGGAGCGTGCGTGTGAGGGCACGGGTTAGTGTTAGCGTACGGGTTAGGATTAGGGGACGGGTGAGGGTCAGGCTTCGGGGAAGGGTTAGGGTTAGGGTTCGGGCTAGGGTTAGGGTTAGGGGACGGGGACGGTTTAGGGTCCAGGTGAGGGTACGGCAACGCTTTAGGGGGTGCGTGCGTGTGAGGGCGCGCGTTAGTGTTAGCGTACGGCTTAGGATTAAGGGACGGGTGCGGGTCAGGTTTCGGGGAAGGGTTAGGGTAAGGGTTCAGGCTAGGGTTAGTGTTAGGGGACGGGGACGGTTTAGGGTCCAGGTGAGGGTACGGCAACGCTTTAGGGTGAGCGTGCGTGTAAGGGCGCGGGATAGTGTTAGCGTACGGGTTAGGATTAGGGGACGGGTGAGGGTCAGGCTTCAGAGAAGGGTTCGGGTTAGGGTTCGGGCTAGGGTTAGGGTTAGGGGACGGGGACGGTTTAGGGTCCAGGTGAGGGTATGGCAACGCTTTAGGGGGAGCGTGCGTGTGAGGGCGCGTGTTAGTGTTAGCGTACGGGTTAGGATTAGGGGACGGGTGAGGGTCAGGCTTCGGGGAAGGGTTAGGGTTAGGGTTCGGGCTAGGGTTAGGGTTAGGGGATGGGGACGGCTTAGGGTCCAGGTGAGGGTACGGCAACGCTTTAGGGGGAGCGTGTGTGTGAGGGTGCGGGTTAGTGTTAGCGTACGGATTAGGATCAGGGGACGGGTGAGGGTCAGGCTTCGGGGAAGGGTTAGGTTTAGGGTTTGGGCTAGGGTTAGGGTTAGGGGACGGGGACGGTTTAGGGTCCAGGTGAGGGTACGGCAACGCTTTAGGGGGAGCGTGCGTGTGAGGGCGCGGGTTAGTGTTAGTGTACGGGTTAGGATTAGGGGACGGGTGAGGGTCAGGTTTCGGGGAAGGGTTAGGGTTAGGGTTCGGGCTAGGGTTAGGGTTCGGGGACGGGGACGGTTTAGGGTCCAGGTGAGGGTACGGCAACGCTTTAGGGGGAGCGTGCGTGTGAGGGCGCGGGTTAGTGTTAGCGTACGGGTTAGGATTAAGGGACGGGTGAGTGTCAGGCTTCGGGGAAGGGTTAGGGTTAGGGTCGGGCTAGGGTTAGGGTTAGGTGATGGGGACGGTTTCGGGTCCAGGTGAGGGTACGGCAACGCTTTAGGGGGAGCGTGCGTGTGAAGGCACGGGTTAGTGTTAGCGTACGGGTTAGGATTAGGGGACGGGTGAGGGTCAGGCTTCGGGGAAGGGTTAGGGTTAGGGTTCGGGCTAGGGTTAGGGTTAGGGGACGGGGACGGTTTAGGGTCCAGGTGAGGGTACGGCAACGCTTTAGGGGGAGCGTGCGTGTGAGGGCGCGGGTTAGTGTTAGCGTACGGGTTAGGATTAGGGGACGGGTGAGGGTCAGGCTTCGGGGAAGGGTTAGGGTTAGGGTTCGGGCTAGGGTTAGGGTTAGGGGACGGGGACGGTTTAGGGTCCAGGTGAGGGTATGGCAACGCTTTAGGGGGAGCGTGTGTGTGAGGGCGCGGGTTAGTGTTAGCGTACGGGTTAGGATTAGGGGACGGGTGAGGGTCAGGCTTCGGGGAAGGGTTAGGGTTAGGGTTCGGGCTAGGGTTAGGGTTAGGACCGGGGACGGTTTAGTGTCCAGGTGAGGGTACGGCAACGCTTTAGGGGGAGCGTGCGTGTGAGGGCGCTGGTTAGTGTTAGCGTACGGTTTAGGATTAGGGGACGGGTGAGGGTCAGGCTTCGGGGAAGGGTTAGGGTTAGGGTTCGGGCTAGGGTTAGGGTTAGGGGACGGGGACGGTTTAGGGTTCAGGTGAGGGTACGGCAACGCTTTAGGGGGAGCGTGCGTGTGAGGGCGCGGGTTAGTGTTAGCGTACGGGTTAGGATTAGGGGACGGGTGAGGGTCAGGCTTCGGGGAAGTGTTAGGGTAAGGGTTCGGGCTAGGGTTAGGGTTAGGGGACGGGGACGGTTTAGGGTCCAGGTGAGGGTACGGCAACGCTTTAGGGGGACCGTGCGTGTGAGGGCGCGGGTTAGTGTTAGCGTACGGGTTAGGATTAGGGGACGGGGGAGGGTCAGGCTTCGGGGAAGGGTTAGGGTTAGGGTTCGGGCTAGGGTTAGGGTTAGGGGACGGGGACGGTTTAGGGTCCAGGTGAGGGTACGGCAACGCTTTAGCGGGAACGTGCGTGTGAGGGCACGGGTTAGTGTTAGCGTACGGGTTAGCATCAGGGGACGGGTGAGGGTCAGGTTTCGGGGAAGGGTTAGGGTTAGGGTTCGGGCTAGGGTTAGGGTTAGGGGACGGGGACGGTTTAGGGTCCAGGTGAGGGTACGGCAACGCTTTAGGGGGAGCGTGCGTGTGAGGGCGCGGGTTAGTGTTAGCGTACGGCTTAGGATTAGGGGACGGGTGAGGGTCAGGCTTCGGGGAAGTGTTAGGGTAAGGGTTCGGGCTAGGGTTAGGGTTAGGGGACGGGGACGGTTTAGGGTCCAGGTGAGGGTACGGCAACGCTTTAGGGGGAGCGTGCGTGTGAGGGCGCGGGTTAGTGTTAGCGTACGGGTTAGGATTAGGGGACGGGTGAGGGTCAGGCTTCGGGGAAGTGTTAGGGTTAGGGTTCGGGTTAGGGTTAGGGTTAGGGGACGGGGACGGTTTAGGGTCCAGGTGAGGGTACGGCAACGCTTTAGCGGGAACGTGCGTGTGAGGGCACGGGTTAGTGTTAGCGTACGGGTTAGCATCAGGGGACGGGTGAGGGTCAGGTTTCGGGGAAGGGTTAGGGTTAGGGTTCGGGCTAGGGTTAGGGTTAGGGGACGGGGACGGTTTAGGGTCCAGGTGATGGTACGGCAACGCTTTAGGGGGAGCGTGTGTGTGAGGGCGCGGGCTAGTGTTAGCGTACGGGTTAGGATTAGGGGACGGGTGAGGGTCAGGCTTCGGGGAAGTGTTAGGGTTAGGTTTCGGGCTAGGGTTAGGGATAGGGGACGGGGACGGTTTAGGGTCCAGGTGAGGGTACGGCAACGCTTTAGGGGGAGCGTGCGTGTGAGGGCGCGGGTTAGTGTTAGCGTACGGGTTAGGATTAGGGGACGGGTGAGGGTCAGGCTTCGGGGAAGGGTTAGGGTTAGGGTTCGGGCTAGGGTTACGGTTAGGGGATGGGGACAGTTTAGGGTCCAGGTGAGGGTACGGCAACGCTTTAGGGGGAGCGTTCGTGTGAGGACGCGGGTTAGTGTAAGCGTACGGGTTAGGATTAGGGGACGGGTGAGGGTCAGGCTTCGGGGAAGGGGTAGGGTTAGGGTTCGGGCTAGGGTTAGGGTTAGGGGACGGGGACGGTTTAGGGTCCAGGTGAGGGTACGGCAACGCTTTAGGGGGAGCTTGTGTGTGAGGGCGCGGGTTAGTGTTAGCGTACGGGTTAGGATTAGGGGACGGGTGAGGGTCAGGCTTCGCGGAAGGGTTAGGGTTAGGGTTCGGGCTAGGGTTAGGGTTAGGGGACGGGGACGGTTTAGGGTCCAGGTGAGGGTACGGCAACGCTTTAGGGGGAGCGTGCATGTGAGGGCGCGCGTTAGTGTTAGCGTACGGCTTAGGATTAGGGGACGGGTGAGGGTCAGGCTTCGGGGAAGGGTTAGGGTAAGGGTTTGGGCTAGGGTTAGGGTTAGGGGACGGGGACGGTTTAGGGTCCAGGTGAGGGTACGGCAATGCTTTAGGGGGAGCGTGCGTGTGAGGGCGCGCGTTAGTGTTAGCGTACGGCTTAGGATTAGGGGACGGGTGAGGGTCAGGCTTCGGGGAAGGGTTAGGGTAAGGGTTCGGGCTAGGGTTAGGGTTAGGGGACGGGGACGGTTTAGGGTCCAGGTGAGGGTACGGCAATGCTTTAGGGGGAGCGTGCGTGTGAGGGCGCGCGTTAGTGTTAGCGTACGGCTTAGGATTAGGGGACGGGTGAGGGTCAGGCTTCGGGGAAGGGTTAGGGTAAGGGTTCGGGCTAGGGTTAGGGTTAGGGGACGGGGACGGTTTAGGGTTCAGGTGAGGGTACGGCAACGCTTTAGGGTGAGAGTGCGTGTGAGGGCGCGGGTTAGTGTTAGCGTACGGGTTAGGATTAGGGGACGGGTGAGGGTCAGGCTTCGGGGAAGGGTTCGGGTTAGGGTTCGGGCTAGGGTTAGGGTTAGGGGACGGGGACGGTTTAGGGTCCAGGTGAGGGTATGGCAACGCTTTAGGGGGAGCGTGCGTGTGAGGGCGCGGGTTAGTGTTAGCGTACGGGTTAGGATTAGGGGACGGGTGAGGGTCAGGCTTCGGGGAAGGGTTAGGGTTAGGGTTCGGGCTAGGGTTAGGGTTAGGGGACGGGGACGGTTTAGGGTCCAGGTGAGGGTACGGCAACGCTTTAGCGGAAGCGTGCGTGTGAGGGCGCGGGTTAGTGTTAGCGTACGGGTTAGGATTAGGGGACGGGTTAGGGTCAGGCTTCGGGGAAGGGTTAGGGTTAGGGTTCGGGCTAGGGTTAGGGATAGGGGACGGGGACGGTTTAGGGTCCAGGTGATGGTACGGCAACGCTTTAGGGGGAGCGTGCGTGTGAGGGCGCGGGCTAGTGTTAGCCTACGGGTTAGGATTAGGGGACGGGTGAGGGTCAGGCTTCGGGGAAGGGTTAGGGTTAGGGTTCGGGCTAGGGTTAGGTTTAGGGGACGGGGACGGTTTCGGGTCCAGGTGAGGGTACGGCAACGCTTTAGGGGGAGGGTGTGTGTGAGGGCGCGGGTTAGTGTTAGCGTACGGGTTAGGATTAGGGGACGGGTGAGGGTCAGGCTTCGGGGAAGGGTTAGGGTTAGGGTTCGGGCTAGGGTTAGGGTTAGGGGACGGGGACGGTTTCGGGTCCAGGTGAGGGTACGGCAACGCTTTAGGGGGAGCGAGCGTGTGAGGGCTCGGGTTAGTGTTAGCGTACGGGTTAGGATTAGGGGACGGGTGAGGGTCAGGCTTCGGGGAAGGGTTAGGGTTAGGGTTCGGGCTAGGGTTAGGGTTAGGGGACGGGGACGGTTTAGGGTCCAGGTGAGGGTACGGCAACGCTTTAGGGGGAGCGTGCGTGTGAGGGCGCGGGTTAGTGTTAGTATACGGGTTAGGATTAGGGGACGGGTGAGGGTCAGGCTTCGGGGAAGGGTTAGGGTTAGGGTTCGGGCTAGGGTTAGGGTTAGGGGACAGGGACGGTTTAGGGTCCAGGTGAGGGTAAGGCAACGCTTTAGGGGGAGCGTGCGTGTGAGGGCGCGGGGTAGTGTTAGCGTACGGGTTAGGATTATGGGACGGGTGAGGGTCAGGCTTCGGGGACGGGTTAGGGTTAGGGTTTGGGCTAGGGTTAGGGTTAGGGGACGGGGACGGTTTAGGGTCCAGGTGAGTGTACGGCAACGCTTTAGGGGGAGCGTGCGTGTGAGAGCGCGGGTTAGTGTTAGCGTACGGGTGAGGATTAGGGGACGGGTGAGGGTCAGGCTTCGGGGAAGGGTTAGGGTTAGGGTTCGGGCTAGGGTTAGGGTTAGGGGATGGGGACGGTTTAGGGTCCAGGTGAGGGTACGGCAACGCTTTAGGGGGAGCGTGCGTGTGAGGGCGCGGGTTAATGTTAGCGTACGGGTTAGGATTAGGGGACGGGTGAGGGTCAGGCTTCGGGGAAGGGTTAGGGTTAGGGTTCGCGCTAGGGTTAGGGTTAGGGGACGGGGACGGTTTAGGGTCCAGGTGAGGGTACGGCAACGCTTTAGGGGGAGCGTGCGTTTGAGGGCGCGGGTTAGTGTTAACGTACGGGTTAGGATCAGGGGACGGGTGAGGGTCAGGCTTCGGGGAAGGGTTCGGGTTAGGGTTCGGGCTAGGGTTAGGGTTAGGGGACGGGGACGGTTTAGGGTCCAGGTGAGGGTATGGCAACGCTTTAGGGGGAGCGTGCGTGTGCGGGTTAGTGTTAGCGTACGGGTTAGGATTAGGGGACGGGTGAGGGTCAGGCTTCGGGGAAGGGTTAGGGTTAGGGTTCGGGCTAGGGTTAGGGGACGGGGACGGTTTAGGGTCCAGGTGAGGGTACGGCAACGCTTTAGGGGGAGCGTTCGTGTGAGGGCGCGGGTTAGTGTTAGCGTACGGGTTAGGATTAAGGGACGGGTGAGGGTCAGGCTTCGGGGAAGGGTTAGGGTTAGGGTTCGGGCTAGGGTTAGGGTTAGGGCACGGGGACGGTTTCGGGTCCAGGTGAGGGTACGGCAACGCTTTAGGGGGAGCGTGCGTGTGAAGGCACGGGTTAGTGTTAGCGTACGGGTTAGGATTAGGGGACGGGTGAGGGTCAGGCTTCGGGGAAGGGTTAGGGTTAGGGTTCGGGCTAGGGTTAGGGTTAGGGGACGGGGACGGTTTAGGGTCCAGGTGAGGGTTCGGCAACACTTTAGGGGGAGCGTGCGTGTGAGGGCGCGGGTTAGTGTTAGCGTACGGGTTAGGATTAGGGGACGGGTGAGGGTCAGGCTTCGGGGAAGGGTTAGGGTTAGGGTTCGGGCTAGGGTTAGGGTTAGGGGACGGGGACGGTTTAGGGTCCAGGTGAGGGTATGGCAACGCTTTAGGGGGAGCGTGCGTGTGAGGGCGCGGGTTAGTGTTAGCGTACGGGTTAGGATTAGGGGACGGGTGAGGGTCAGGCTTCGGGGAAGGGTTAGGGTTAGGGTTCGGGCTAGGGTTAGGGTTAGGACCGGGGACGGTTTAGGGTCCAGGTGAGGGTACGGCAACGCTTTAGGGGGAGCGTGCGTGTGAGGGCGCGGGTTAGTGTTAGTGTACGGGTTAGGATTAGGGGATGGGTGAGGGTCAGGCTTCGGGGAAGTGTTAGGGTTAGGGTTCGGGCTAGGGTTAGGGTTAGGGGACGGGGACGGTTTAGGGTCCAGGTGAGGGTACGGCAACGCTTTAGGGGGAGCGTGCGTGTGAGGGCGCGCGTTAGTGTTAGCGTACGGCTTAGGATTAGGGGACGGGTGAGGGTCAGGCTTCGGGGAAGGGTTAGGGTAAGGGTTCGGGCTAGGGTTAGGGTTAGGGGACGGGGACGGTTTAGGGTCCAGGTGAGGGTACGGCAATGCTTTAGGGGGAGCGTGCGTGTGAGGGCGCGCGTTAGTGTTAGCGTACGGCTTAGGATTAGGGGACGGGTGAGGGTCAGGCTTCGGGGAAGGGTTAGGGTAAGGGTTCGGGCTAGGGTTAGGGTTAGGGGACGGGGACGGTTTAGGGTTCAGGTGAGGGTACGGCAACGCTTTAGGGTGAGAGTGCGTGTGAGGGCGCGGGTTAGTGTTAGCGTACGGGTTAGGATTAGGGGACGGGTGAGGGTCAGGCTTCGGGGAAGGGTTCGGGTTAGGGTTCGGGCTAGGGTTAGGGTTAGGGGACGGGGACGGTTTAGGGTCCAGGTGAGGGTATGGCAACGCTTTAGGGGGAGCGTGCGTGTGAGGGCGCGGGTTAGTGTTAGCGTACGGGTTAGGATTAGGGGACGGGTGAGGGTCAGGCTTCGGGGAAGGGTTAGGGTTAGGGTTCGGGCTAGGGTTAGGGTTAGGGGACGGGGACGGTTTAGGGTCCAGGTGAGGGTACGGCAACGCTTTAGCGGAAGCGTGCGTGTGAGGGCGCGGGTTAGTGTTAGCGTACGGGTTAGGATTAGGGGACGGGTTAGGGTCAGGCTTCGGGGAAGGGTTAGGGTTAGGGTTCGGGCTAGGGTTAGGGATAGGGGACGGGGACGGTTTAGGGTCCAGGTGATGGTACGGCAACGCTTTAGGGGGAGCGTGCGTGTGAGGGCGCGGGCTAGTGTTAGCCTACGGGTTAGGATTAGGGGACGGGTGAGGGTCAGGCTTCGGGGAAGGGTTAGGGTTAGGGTTCGGGCTAGGGTTAGGTTTAGGGGACGGGGACGGTTTCGGGTCCAGGTGAGGGTACGGCAACGCTTTAGGGGGAGGGTGTGTGTGAGGGCGCGGGTTAGTGTTAGCGTACGGGTTAGGATTAGGGGACGGGTGAGGGTCAGGCTTCGGGGAAGGGTTAGGGTTAGGGTTCGGGCTAGGGTTAGGGTTAGGGGACGGGGACGGTTTCGGGTCCAGGTGAGGGTACGGCAACGCTTTAGGGGGAGCGAGCGTGTGAGGGCTCGGGTTAGTGTTAGCGTACGGGTTAGGATTAGGGGACGGGTGAGGGTCAGGCTTCGGGGAAGGGTTAGGGTTAGGGTTCGGGCTAGGGTTAGGGTTAGGGGACGGGGACGGTTTAGGGTCCAGGTGAGGGTACGGCAACGCTTTAGGGGGAGCGTGCGTGTGAGGGCGCGGGTTAGTGTTAGTATACGGGTTAGGATTAGGGGACGGGTGAGGGTCAGGCTTCGGGGAAGGGTTAGGGTTAGGGTTCGGGCTAGGGTTAGGGTTAGGGGACAGGGACGGTTTAGGGTCCAGGTGAGGGTAAGGCAACGCTTTAGGGGGAGCGTGCGTGTGAGGGCGCGGGGTAGTGTTAGCGTACGGGTTAGGATTATGGGACGGGTGAGGGTCAGGCTTCGGGGACGGGTTAGGGTTAGGGTTTGGGCTAGGGTTAGGGTTAGGGGACGGGGACGGTTTAGGGTCCAGGTGAGTGTACGGCAACGCTTTAGGGGGAGCGTGCGTGTGAGAGCGCGGGTTAGTGTTAGCGTACGGGTGAGGATTAGGGGACGGGTGAGGGTCAGGCTTCGGGGAAGGGTTAGGGTTAGGGTTCGGGCTAGGGTTAGGGTTAGGGGATGGGGACGGTTTAGGGTCCAGGTGAGGGTACGGCAACGCTTTAGGGGGAGCGTGCGTGTGAGGGCGCGGGTTAATGTTAGCGTACGGGTTAGGATTAGGGGACGGGTGAGGGTCAGGCTTCGGGGAAGGGTTAGGGTTAGGGTTCGCGCTAGGGTTAGGGTTAGGGGACGGGGACGGTTTAGGGTCCAGGTGAGGGTACGGCAACGCTTTAGGGGGAGCGTGCGTTTGAGGGCGCGGGTTAGTGTTAACGTACGGGTTAGGATCAGGGGACGGGTGAGGGTCAGGCTTCGGGGAAGGGTTCGGGTTAGGGTTCGGGCTAGGGTTAGGGTTAGGGGACGGGGACGGTTTAGGGTCCAGGTGAGGGTATGGCAACGCTTTAGGGGGAGCGTGCGTGTGCGGGTTAGTGTTAGCGTACGGGTTAGGATTAGGGGACGGGTGAGGGTCAGGCTTCGGGGAAGGGTTAGGGTTAGGGTTCGGGCTAGGGTTAGGGGACGGGGACGGTTTAGGGTCCAGGTGAGGGTACGGCAACGCTTTAGGGGGAGCGTTCGTGTGAGGGCGCGGGTTAGTGTTAGCGTACGGGTTAGGATTAAGGGACGGGTGAGGGTCAGGCTTCGGGGAAGGGTTAGGGTTAGGGTTCGGGCTAGGGTTAGGGTTAGGGCACGGGGACGGTTTCGGGTCCAGGTGAGGGTACGGCAACGCTTTAGGGGGAGCGTGCGTGTGAAGGCACGGGTTAGTGTTAGCGTACGGGTTAGGATTAGGGGACGGGTGAGGGTCAGGCTTCGGGGAAGGGTTAGGGTTAGGGTTCGGGCTAGGGTTAGGGTTAGGGGACGGGGACGGTTTAGGGTCCAGGTGAGGGTTCGGCAACACTTTAGGGGGAGCGTGCGTGTGAGGGCGCGGGTTAGTGTTAGCGTACGGGTTAGGATTAGGGGACGGGTGAGGGTCAGGCTTCGGGGAAGGGTTAGGGTTAGGGTTCGGGCTAGGGTTAGGGTTAGGGGACGGGGACGGTTTAGGGTCCAGGTGAGGGTATGGCAACGCTTTAGGGGGAGCGTGCGTGTGAGGGCGCGGGTTAGTGTTAGCGTACGGGTTAGGATTAGGGGACGGGTGAGGGTCAGGCTTCGGGGAAGGGTTAGGGTTAGGGTTCGGGCTAGGGTTAGGGTTAGGACCGGGGACGGTTTAGGGTCCAGGTGAGGGTACGGCAACGCTTTAGGGGGAGCGTGCGTGTGAGGGCGCGGGTTAGTGTTAGTGTACGGGTTAGGATTAGGGGATGGGTGAGGGTCAGGCTTCGGGGAAGTGTTAGGGTTAGGGTTCGGGCTAGGGTTAGGGTTAGGGGATGGGGACGGTTTAGGGTCCAGGTGAGGGTACGGCAACACTTTAGGGGGAGCGTGTGTGTGAGGGCGCGGGTTACTGTTAGCGTACGGATTAGGATCAGGGGACGGTTGAGGGTCAGGCTTCGGGGAAGGGTTAGGGTTAGGGTTCGGGCTAGGGTTAGGGTTAGGGGACGGGGACGGTTTAGGGTCCAGGTGAGGGTACGGCAACGCTTTAGGGGGAGGGTGCGTGTGAGGGCGCGGGTTAGTGTTAGCGTACGGGTTAGGATTAGGGGACGGGTGAGGGTCAGGTTTCGGGGAAGGGTTAGGGTTAGGGTTCGGGCTAGGGTTAGGGTTCGGGGATGGGGACGGTTTAGGGTCCAGGTGAGGGTACGGCAACGCTTTAGGGGGAGCGTTCGTGTGAGGGCGCGGGTTAGTGTTAGCGTACGGGTTAGGATTAAGGGACGGGTGAGGGTCAGGCTTCGGGGAAGGGTTAGGGTTAGGGTTCGGGCTAGGGTTAGGGTTAGGGGACGGGGACGGTTTCGGGTCCAGGTGAGGGTACGGCAACGCTTTAGGGGGAGCGTGCGTGTGAAGGCACGGGTTAGTGTTAGCGTACGGGTTAGGATTATGGGACGGGTGAGGGTCAGGCTTCGGGGAAGGGTTAGGGTTAGGGTTCGGGCTAGGGTTAGGGTTAGGGGACGGGGACGGTTTAGGGTCCAGGTGAGGGTACGGCAACATTTTAGGGGGACCGTGCGTGTGAGGGCGCGGGTTAGTGTTAGCGTACGGGTTAGGATTAGGGGACGGGTGAGGGTCAGGCTTCGGGGAAGGGTTAGGGTTAGGGTTCGGGCTAGGGTTAGGGTTAGGGGACGGGGACGGTTTAGGGTCCAGGTGAGTGTACGGCAACGCTTTAGGGGGAGCGTGCGTGTGAGGGCGCGGGTTAGTGTTAGCGTACGGGTTAGGATTAGGGGACGGGTGAGGGTCAGGCTTCGGGGAAGGGTTAGGGTTAGGGTTCGGGCTAGGGTTAGGGTTAGGACCGGGGACGGTTTAGGGTCCAGGTGAGGGTACGGCAATGCTTTAGGGGGAGCGTGCGTGTGAGGGCGCGGGTTAGTGTTAGTGTACGGGTTAGGATTAGGGGACGGGTGAGGGTCAGGCTTCGGGGAAGGGTTAGGTTTAGGGTTCGGGCTAGGGTTAGGGTTAGGGGACAGGGACGGTTTAGGGTCCGGTGAGGGTAAGGCAACGCTTTAAGGGGAGCGTGCGTGGGAGGGCGCGGGGTAGTGTTAGCGTACGGGTTAGGATTATGGGACGGGTGAGGGTCAGGCTTCGGGGAAGGGTTAGGGTTAGGGTTTGGGCTAGGGTTAGGGTTAGGGGACGGGGACGGTTTAGGGTCCAGGTGAGGGTACGGCAACGCTTTAGGGGGAGCGTGCGTGTGAGAGCGCGGGTTAGTGTTAGCGTACGGGTGAGGATTAGGGGACGGGTGAGGGTCAGGCTTCGGGGAAGGATTAGGGTTAGGGTTCGGGCTAGGGTTAGGGTTAGGGGATGGGGACGGTTTAGGGTCCAGGTGAGGGTACGGCAACGCTTTAGGGGGAGCGTGCGTGTGAGGGCGCGGGTTAGTGTTAGCGTACGGCTTAGGATTAGGGGACGGGTGAGGGTCAGGCTTCGGGGAAGGGTTAGGGTAAGGGTTCGGGCTAGGGTTAGGGTTAGGGGACGGGGACGGTTTAGGGTCCAGGTGAGGGTACGGCAACGCTTTAGGGGGAGGGTGCGTGTGAGGGCGCGCGTTAGTGTTAGCGTACGGCTTAGGATTAGGGGACGGGGGAGGGTCAGGCTTCGGGGAAGGGTTAGGGTTAGGGTTCGGGCTAGGGTTAGGGTTAGGGGACGGGGACGGTTTAGGGTCCAGGTGAGGGTACGGCAACGCTTTAGCGGGAACGTGCGTGTGAGGGCACGGGTTAGTGTTAGCGTACGGGTTAGCATCAGGGGACGGGTGAGGGTCAGGTTTCGGGGAAGGGTTAGGGTTAGGGTTCGGGCTAGGGTTAGGGTTAGGGGACGGGGACGGTTTAGGGTCCAGGTGAGGGTACGGCAACGCTTTAGGGGGAGCGTGCGTGTGAGGGCGCGGGTTAGTGTTAGCGTACGGCTTAGGATTAGGGGACGGGTGAGGGTCAGGCTTCGGGGAAGTGTTAGGGTAAGGGTTCGGGCTAGGGTTAGGGTTAGGGGACGGGGACGGTTTAGGGTCCAGGTGAGGGTACGGCAACGCTTTAGGGGGAGCGTGCGTGTGAGGGCGCGGGTTAGTGTTAGCGTACGGGTTAGGATTAGGGGACGGGTGAGGGTCAGGCTTCGGGGAAGTGTTAGGGTTAGGGTTCGGGTTAGGGTTAGGGTTAGGGGACGGGGACGGTTTAGGGTCCAGGTGAGGGTACGGCAACGCTTTAGCGGGAACGTGCGTGTGAGGGCACGGGTTAGTGTTAGCGTACGGGTTAGCATCAGGGGACGGGTGAGGGTCAGGTTTCGGGGAAGGGTTAGGGTTAGGGTTCGGGCTAGGGTTAGGGTTAGGGGACGGGGACGGTTTAGGGTCCAGGTGATGGTACGGCAACGCTTTAGGGGGAGCGTGTGTGTGAGGGCGCGGGCTAGTGTTAGCGTACGGGTTAGGATTAGGGGACGGGTGAGGGTCAGGCTTCGGGGAAGTGTTAGGGTTAGGTTTCGGGCTAGGGTTAGGGATAGGGGACGGGGACGGTTTAGGGTCCAGGTGAGGGTACGGCAACGCTTTAGGGGGAGCGTGCGTGTGAGGGCGCGGGTTAGTGTTAGCGTACGGGTTAGGATTAGGGGACGGGTGAGGGTCAGGCTTCGGGGAAGGGTTAGGGTTAGGGTTCGGGCTAGGGTTACGGTTAGGGGATGGGGACAGTTTAGGGTCCAGGTGAGGGTACGGCAACGCTTTAGGGGGAGCGTTCGTGTGAGGACGCGGGTTAGTGTAAGCGTACGGGTTAGGATTAGGGGACGGGTGAGGGTCAGGCTTCGGGGAAGGGGTAGGGTTAGGGTTCGGGCTAGGGTTAGGGTTAGGGGACGGGGACGGTTTAGGGTCCAGGTGAGGGTACGGCAACGCTTTAGGGGGAGCGTGTGTGTGAGGGCGCGGGTTAGTGTTAGCGTACGGGTTAGGATTAGGGGACGGGTGAGGGTCAGGCTTCGCGGAAGGGTTAGGGTTAGGGTTCGGGCTAGGGTTAGGGTTAGGGGACGGGGACGGTTTAGGGTCCAGGTGAGGGTACGGCAACGCTTTAGGGGGAGCGTGCATGTGAGGGCGCGCGTTAGTGTTAGCGTACGGCTTAGGATTAGGGGACGGGTGAGGGTCAGGCTTCGGGGAAGGGTTAGGGTAAGGGTTTGGGCTAGGGTTAGGGTTAGGGGACGGGGACGGTTTAGGGTCCAGGTGAGGGTACGGCAATGCTTTAGGGGGAGCGTGCGTGTGAGGGCGCGCGTTAGTGTTAGCGTACGGCTTAGGATTAGGGGACGGGTGAGGGTCAGGCTTCGGGGAAGGGTTAGGGTAAGGGTTCGGGCTAGGGTTAGGGTTAGGGGACGGGGACGGTTTAGGGTCCAGGTGAGGGTACGGCAATGCTTTAGGGGGAGCGTGCGTGTGAGGGCGCGCGTTAGTGTTAGCGTACGGCTTAGGATTAGGGGACGGGTGAGGGTCAGGCTTCGGGGAAGGGTTAGGGTAAGGGTTCGGGCTAGGGTTAGGGTTAGGGGACGGGGACGGTTTAGGGTTCAGGTGAGGGTACGGCAACGCTTTAGGGTGAGAGTGCGTGTGAGGGCGCGGGTTAGTGTTAGCGTACGGGTTAGGATTAGGGGACGGGTGAGGGTCAGGCTTCGGGGAAGGGTTCGGGTTAGGGTTCGGGCTAGGGTTAGGGTTAGGGGACGGGGACGGTTTAGGGTCCAGGTGAGGGTATGGCAACGCTTTAGGGGGAGCGTGCGTGTGAGGGCGCGGGTTAGTGTTAGCGTACGGGTTAGGATTAGGGGACGGGTGAGGGTCAGGCTTCGGGGAAGGGTTAGGGTTAGGGTTCGGGCTAGGGTTAGGGTTAGGGGACGGGGACGGTTTAGGGTCCAGGTGAGGGTACGGCAACGCTTTAGCGGAAGCGTGCGTGTGAGGGCGCGGGTTAGTGTTAGCGTACGGGTTAGGATTAGGGGACGGGTTAGGGTCAGGCTTCGGGGAAGGGTTAGGGTTAGGGTTCGGGCTAGGGTTAGGGATAGGGGACGGGGACGGTTTAGGGTCCAGGTGATGGTACGGCAACGCTTTAGGGGGAGCGTGCGTGTGAGGGCGCGGGCTAGTGTTAGCCTACGGGTTAGGATTAGGGGACGGGTGAGGGTCAGGCTTCGGGGAAGGGTTAGGGTTAGGGTTCGGGCTAGGGTTAGGTTTAGGGGACGGGGACGGTTTCGGGTCCAGGTGAGGGTACGGCAACGCTTTAGGGGGAGGGTGTGTGTGAGGGCGCGGGTTAGTGTTAGCGTACGGGTTAGGATTAGGGGACGGGTGAGGGTCAGGCTTCGGGGAAGGGTTAGGGTTAGGGTTCGGGCTAGGGTTAGGGTTAGGGGACGGGGACGGTTTCGGGTCCAGGTGAGGGTACGGCAACGCTTTAGGGGGAGCGAGCGTGTGAGGGCTCGGGTTAGTGTTAGCGTACGGGTTAGGATTAGGGGACGGGTGAGGGTCAGGCTTCGGGGAAGGGTTAGGGTTAGGGTTCGGGCTAGGGTTAGGGTTAGGGGACGGGGACGGTTTAGGGTCCAGGTGAGGGTACGGCAACGCTTTAGGGGGAGCGTGCGTGTGAGGGCGCGGGTTAGTGTTAGTATACGGGTTAGGATTAGGGGACGGGTGAGGGTCAGGCTTCGGGGAAGGGTTAGGGTTAGGGTTCGGGCTAGGGTTAGGGTTAGGGGACAGGGACGGTTTAGGGTCCAGGTGAGGGTAAGGCAACGCTTTAGGGGGAGCGTGCGTGTGAGGGCGCGGGGTAGTGTTAGCGTACGGGTTAGGATTATGGGACGGGTGAGGGTCAGGCTTCGGGGACGGGTTAGGGTTAGGGTTTGGGCTAGGGTTAGGGTTAGGGGACGGGGACGGTTTAGGGTCCAGGTGAGTGTACGGCAACGCTTTAGGGGGAGCGTGCGTGTGAGAGCGCGGGTTAGTGTTAGCGTACGGGTGAGGATTAGGGGACGGGTGAGGGTCAGGCTTCGGGGAAGGGTTAGGGTTAGGGTTCGGGCTAGGGTTAGGGTTAGGGGATGGGGACGGTTTAGGGTCCAGGTGAGGGTACGGCAACGCTTTAGGGGGAGCGTGCGTGTGAGGGCGCGGGTTAATGTTAGCGTACGGGTTAGGATTAGGGGACGGGTGAGGGTCAGGCTTCGGGGAAGGGTTAGGGTTAGGGTTCGCGCTAGGGTTAGGGTTAGGGGACGGGGACGGTTTAGGGTCCAGGTGAGGGTACGGCAACGCTTTAGGGGGAGCGTGCGTTTGAGGGCGCGGGTTAGTGTTAACGTACGGGTTAGGATCAGGGGACGGGTGAGGGTCAGGCTTCGGGGAAGGGTTCGGGTTAGGGTTCGGGCTAGGGTTAGGGTTAGGGGACGGGGACGGTTTAGGGTCCAGGTGAGGGTATGGCAACGCTTTAGGGGGAGCGTGCGTGTGCGGGTTAGTGTTAGCGTACGGGTTAGGATTAGGGGACGGGTGAGGGTCAGGCTTCGGGGAAGGGTTAGGGTTAGGGTTCGGGCTAGGGTTAGGGGACGGGGACGGTTTAGGGTCCAGGTGAGGGTACGGCAACGCTTTAGGGGGAGCGTTCGTGTGAGGGCGCGGGTTAGTGTTAGCGTACGGGTTAGGATTAAGGGACGGGTGAGGGTCAGGCTTCGGGGAAGGGTTAGGGTTAGGGTTCGGGCTAGGGTTAGGGTTAGGGCACGGGGACGGTTTCGGGTCCAGGTGAGGGTACGGCAACGCTTTAGGGGGAGCGTGCGTGTGAAGGCACGGGTTAGTGTTAGCGTACGGGTTAGGATTAGGGGACGGGTGAGGGTCAGGCTTCGGGGAAGGGTTAGGGTTAGGGTTCGGGCTAGGGTTAGGGTTAGGGGACGGGGACGGTTTAGGGTCCAGGTGAGGGTTCGGCAACACTTTAGGGGGAGCGTGCGTGTGAGGGCGCGGGTTAGTGTTAGCGTACGGGTTAGGATTAGGGGACGGGTGAGGGTCAGGCTTCGGGGAAGGGTTAGGGTTAGGGTTCGGGCTAGGGTTAGGGTTAGGGGACGGGGACGGTTTAGGGTCCAGGTGAGGGTATGGCAACGCTTTAGGGGGAGCGTGCGTGTGAGGGCGCGGGTTAGTGTTAGCGTACGGGTTAGGATTAGGGGACGGGTGAGGGTCAGGCTTCGGGGAAGGGTTAGGGTTAGGGTTCGGGCTAGGGTTAGGGTTAGGACCGGGGACGGTTTAGGGTCCAGGTGAGGGTACGGCAACGCTTTAGGGGGAGCGTGCGTGTGAGGGCGCGGGTTAGTGTTAGTGTACGGGTTAGGATTAGGGGATGGGTGAGGGTCAGGCTTCGGGGAAGTGTTAGGGTTAGGGTTCGGGCTAGGGTTAGGGTTAGGGGACGGGGACGGTTTAGGGTCCAGGTGAGGGTACGGCAACGCTTTAGGGGGAGCGTGCGTGTGAGGGCGCGCGTTAGTGTTAGCGTACGGCTTAGGATTAGGGGACGGGTGAGGGTCAGGCTTCGGGGAAGGGTTAGGGTAAGGGTTCGGGCTAGGGTTAGGGTTAGGGGACGGGGACGGTTTAGGGTCCAGGTGAGGGTACGGCAATGCTTTAGGGGGAGCGTGCGTGTGAGGGCGCGCGTTAGTGTTAGCGTACGGCTTAGGATTAGGGGACGGGTGAGGGTCAGGCTTCGGGGAAGGGTTAGGGTAAGGGTTCGGGCTAGGGTTAGGGTTAGGGGACGGGGACGGTTTAGGGTTCAGGTGAGGGTACGGCAACGCTTTAGGGTGAGAGTGCGTGTGAGGGCGCGGGTTAGTGTTAGCGTACGGGTTAGGATTAGGGGACGGGTGAGGGTCAGGCTTCGGGGAAGGGTTCGGGTTAGGGTTCGGGCTAGGGTTAGGGTTAGGGGACGGGGACGGTTTAGGGTCCAGGTGAGGGTATGGCAACGCTTTAGGGGGAGCGTGCGTGTGAGGGCGCGGGTTAGTGTTAGCGTACGGGTTAGGATTAGGGGACGGGTGAGGGTCAGGCTTCGGGGAAGGGTTAGGGTTAGGGTTCGGGCTAGGGTTAGGGTTAGGGGACGGGGACGGTTTAGGGTCCAGGTGAGGGTACGGCAACGCTTTAGCGGAAGCGTGCGTGTGAGGGCGCGGGTTAGTGTTAGCGTACGGGTTAGGATTAGGGGACGGGTTAGGGTCAGGCTTCGGGGAAGGGTTAGGGTTAGGGTTCGGGCTAGGGTTAGGGATAGGGGACGGGGACGGTTTAGGGTCCAGGTGATGGTACGGCAACGCTTTAGGGGGAGCGTGCGTGTGAGGGCGCGGGCTAGTGTTAGCCTACGGGTTAGGATTAGGGGACGGGTGAGGGTCAGGCTTCGGGGAAGGGTTAGGGTTAGGGTTCGGGCTAGGGTTAGGTTTAGGGGACGGGGACGGTTTCGGGTCCAGGTGAGGGTACGGCAACGCTTTAGGGGGAGGGTGTGTGTGAGGGCGCGGGTTAGTGTTAGCGTACGGGTTAGGATTAGGGGACGGGTGAGGGTCAGGCTTCGGGGAAGGGTTAGGGTTAGGGTTCGGGCTAGGGTTAGGGTTAGGGGACGGGGACGGTTTCGGGTCCAGGTGAGGGTACGGCAACGCTTTAGGGGGAGCGAGCGTGTGAGGGCTCGGGTTAGTGTTAGCGTACGGGTTAGGATTAGGGGACGGGTGAGGGTCAGGCTTCGGGGAAGGGTTAGGGTTAGGGTTCGGGCTAGGGTTAGGGTTAGGGGACGGGGACGGTTTAGGGTCCAGGTGAGGGTACGGCAACGCTTTAGGGGGAGCGTGCGTGTGAGGGCGCGGGTTAGTGTTAGTATACGGGTTAGGATTAGGGGACGGGTGAGGGTCAGGCTTCGGGGAAGGGTTAGGGTTAGGGTTCGGGCTAGGGTTAGGGTTAGGGGACAGGGACGGTTTAGGGTCCAGGTGAGGGTAAGGCAACGCTTTAGGGGGAGCGTGCGTGTGAGGGCGCGGGGTAGTGTTAGCGTACGGGTTAGGATTATGGGACGGGTGAGGGTCAGGCTTCGGGGACGGGTTAGGGTTAGGGTTTGGGCTAGGGTTAGGGTTAGGGGACGGGGACGGTTTAGGGTCCAGGTGAGTGTACGGCAACGCTTTAGGGGGAGCGTGCGTGTGAGAGCGCGGGTTAGTGTTAGCGTACGGGTGAGGATTAGGGGACGGGTGAGGGTCAGGCTTCGGGGAAGGGTTAGGGTTAGGGTTCGGGCTAGGGTTAGGGTTAGGGGATGGGGACGGTTTAGGGTCCAGGTGAGGGTACGGCAACGCTTTAGGGGGAGCGTGCGTGTGAGGGCGCGGGTTAATGTTAGCGTACGGGTTAGGATTAGGGGACGGGTGAGGGTCAGGCTTCGGGGAAGGGTTAGGGTTAGGGTTCGCGCTAGGGTTAGGGTTAGGGGACGGGGACGGTTTAGGGTCCAGGTGAGGGTACGGCAACGCTTTAGGGGGAGCGTGCGTTTGAGGGCGCGGGTTAGTGTTAACGTACGGGTTAGGATCAGGGGACGGGTGAGGGTCAGGCTTCGGGGAAGGGTTCGGGTTAGGGTTCGGGCTAGGGTTAGGGTTAGGGGACGGGGACGGTTTAGGGTCCAGGTGAGGGTATGGCAACGCTTTAGGGGGAGCGTGCGTGTGCGGGTTAGTGTTAGCGTACGGGTTAGGATTAGGGGACGGGTGAGGGTCAGGCTTCGGGGAAGGGTTAGGGTTAGGGTTCGGGCTAGGGTTAGGGGACGGGGACGGTTTAGGGTCCAGGTGAGGGTACGGCAACGCTTTAGGGGGAGCGTTCGTGTGAGGGCGCGGGTTAGTGTTAGCGTACGGGTTAGGATTAAGGGACGGGTGAGGGTCAGGCTTCGGGGAAGGGTTAGGGTTAGGGTTCGGGCTAGGGTTAGGGTTAGGGCACGGGGACGGTTTCGGGTCCAGGTGAGGGTACGGCAACGCTTTAGGGGGAGCGTGCGTGTGAAGGCACGGGTTAGTGTTAGCGTACGGGTTAGGATTAGGGGACGGGTGAGGGTCAGGCTTCGGGGAAGGGTTAGGGTTAGGGTTCGGGCTAGGGTTAGGGTTAGGGGACGGGGACGGTTTAGGGTCCAGGTGAGGGTTCGGCAACACTTTAGGGGGAGCGTGCGTGTGAGGGCGCGGGTTAGTGTTAGCGTACGGGTTAGGATTAGGGGACGGGTGAGGGTCAGGCTTCGGGGAAGGGTTAGGGTTAGGGTTCGGGCTAGGGTTAGGGTTAGGGGACGGGGACGGTTTAGGGTCCAGGTGAGGGTATGGCAACGCTTTAGGGGGAGCGTGCGTGTGAGGGCGCGGGTTAGTGTTAGCGTACGGGTTAGGATTAGGGGACGGGTGAGGGTCAGGCTTCGGGGAAGGGTTAGGGTTAGGGTTCGGGCTAGGGTTAGGGTTAGGACCGGGGACGGTTTAGGGTCCAGGTGAGGGTACGGCAACGCTTTAGGGGGAGCGTGCGTGTGAGGGCGCGGGTTAGTGTTAGTGTACGGGTTAGGATTAGGGGATGGGTGAGGGTCAGGCTTCGGGGAAGTGTTAGGGTTAGGGTTCGGGCTAGGGTTAGGGTTAGGGGATGGGGACGGTTTAGGGTCCAGGTGAGGGTACGGCAACACTTTAGGGGGAGCGTGTGTGTGAGGGCGCGGGTTACTGTTAGCGTACGGATTAGGATCAGGGGACGGTTGAGGGTCAGGCTTCGGGGAAGGGTTAGGGTTAGGGTTCGGGCTAGGGTTAGGGTTAGGGGACGGGGACGGTTTAGGGTCCAGGTGAGGGTACGGCAACGCTTTAGGGGGAGGGTGCGTGTGAGGGCGCGGGTTAGTGTTAGCGTACGGGTTAGGATTAGGGGACGGGTGAGGGTCAGGTTTCGGGGAAGGGTTAGGGTTAGGGTTCGGGCTAGGGTTAGGGTTCGGGGATGGGGACGGTTTAGGGTCCAGGTGAGGGTACGGCAACGCTTTAGGGGGAGCGTTCGTGTGAGGGCGCGGGTTAGTGTTAGCGTACGGGTTAGGATTAAGGGACGGGTGAGGGTCAGGCTTCGGGGAAGGGTTAGGGTTAGGGTTCGGGCTAGGGTTAGGGTTAGGGGACGGGGACGGTTTCGGGTCCAGGTGAGGGTACGGCAACGCTTTAGGGGGAGCGTGCGTGTGAAGGCACGGGTTAGTGTTAGCGTACGGGTTAGGATTATGGGACGGGTGAGGGTCAGGCTTCGGGGAAGGGTTAGGGTTAGGGTTCGGGCTAGGGTTAGGGTTAGGGGACGGGGACGGTTTAGGGTCCAGGTGAGGGTACGGCAACATTTTAGGGGGACCGTGCGTGTGAGGGCGCGGGTTAGTGTTAGCGTACGGGTTAGGATTAGGGGACGGGTGAGGGTCAGGCTTCGGGGAAGGGTTAGGGTTAGGGTTCGGGCTAGGGTTAGGGTTAGGGGACGGGGACGGTTTAGGGTCCAGGTGAGTGTACGGCAACGCTTTAGGGGGAGCGTGCGTGTGAGGGCGCGGGTTAGTGTTAGCGTACGGGTTAGGATTAGGGGACGGGTGAGGGTCAGGCTTCGGGGAAGGGTTAGGGTTAGGGTTCGGGCTAGGGTTAGGGTTAGGACCGGGGACGGTTTAGGGTCCAGGTGAGGGTACGGCAATGCTTTAGGGGGAGCGTGCGTGTGAGGGCGCGGGTTAGTGTTAGTGTACGGGTTAGGATTAGGGGACGGGTGAGGGTCAGGCTTCGGGGAAGGGTTAGGTTTAGGGTTCGGGCTAGGGTTAGGGTTAGGGGACAGGGACGGTTTAGGGTCCGGTGAGGGTAAGGCAACGCTTTAAGGGGAGCGTGCGTGGGAGGGCGCGGGGTAGTGTTAGCGTACGGGTTAGGATTATGGGACGGGTGAGGGTCAGGCTTCGGGGAAGGGTTAGGGTTAGGGTTTGGGCTAGGGTTAGGGTTAGGGGACGGGGACGGTTTAGGGTCCAGGTGAGGGTACGGCAACGCTTTAGGGGGAGCGTGCGTGTGAGAGCGCGGGTTAGTGTTAGCGTACGGGTGAGGATTAGGGGACGGGTGAGGGTCAGGCTTCGGGGAAGGATTAGGGTTAGGGTTCGGGCTAGGGTTAGGGTTAGGGGATGGGGACGGTTTAGGGTCCAGGTGAGGGTACGGCAACGCTTTAGGGGGAGCGTGCGTGTGAGGGCGCGGGTTAGTGTTAGCGTACGGCTTAGGATTAGGGGACGGGTGAGGGTCAGGCTTCGGGGAAGGGTTAGGGTAAGGGTTCGGGCTAGGGTTAGGGTTAGGGGACGGGGACGGTTTAGGGTCCAGGTGAGGGTACGGCAACGCTTTAGGGGGAGGGTGCGTGTGAGGGCGCGCGTTAGTGTTAGCGTACGGCTTAGGATTAGGGGACGGGTGAGGGTCAGGCTTCGGGGAAGGGTTAGGGTAAGGGTTCGGGCTAGGGTTAGGGTTAGGGGACGGGGACGGTTTAGGGTCCAGGTGAGGGTACGGCAACGCTTTAGGGTGAGCGTGCGTGTGAGGGCGCGGGTTACTGTTAGCGTACGGGTTAGGATTAGGGGATGGGTGAGGGTCAGGCTTCGGGGAAGTTTTAGGGTTAGGGTTCGGGCTAGGGTTAGGGTTAGGGGACGGGGACGGTTTAGGGTCCAGGTGAGGGTACGGCAACGCTTTAGGGTGAGCGTGCGTGTGAGGGCGCGGGTTAGTGTTAGCGTACGGGTTAGGATTAGGGGACGGGTGATGGTCAGGCTTCGGGGAAGGGTTAGGGTTAGGGTTCGGGCTAGGGTTAGGGTTAGGGGATGGGGACGGTTTAGGGTCCAGGTGAGGGTACGGCAACACTTTAGGGGGAGCGTGTGTGTGAGGGCGCGGGTTAGTGTTAGCGTACGGATTAGGATCAGGGGACGGTTGAGGGTCAGGCTTCGGGGAAGGGTTAGGGTTAGGGTTCGGGCTAGGGTTAGGGTTAGGGGACGGGGACGGTTTAGGGTCCAGGTGAGGGTACGGCAACGCTTTAGGGGGAGGGTGTGTGTGAGGGCGCGGGTTAGTGTTAGCGTACGGGTTAGGATTAGGGGACGGGTGAGGGTCAGGTTTCGGGGAAGGGTTAGGGTTAGGGTTCGGGCTAGGGTTAGGGTTCGGGGATGGGGACGGTTTAGGGTCCAGGTGAGGGTACGGCAACGCTTTAGGGGGAGCGTTCGTGTGAGGGCGCGGGTTAGTGTTAGCGTACGGGTTAGGATTAAGGGACGGGTGAGGGTCAGGCTTCGGGGAAGGGTTAGGGTTAGGGTTCGGGCTAGGGTTAGGGTTAGGGGACGGGGACGGTTTCGGGTCCAGGTGAGGGTACGGCAACGCTTTAGGGGGAGCGTGCGTGTGAAGGCACGGGTTAGTGTTAGCGTACGGGTTAGGATTATGGGACGGGTGAGGGTCAGGCTTCGGGGAAGGGTTAGGGTTAGGGTTCGGGCTAGGGTTAGGGTTAGGGGACGGGGACGGTTTAGGGTCCAGGTGAGGGTACGGTAACATTTTAGGGGGAGCGTGCGTGTGAGGGCGCGGGTTAGTGTTAGCGTACGGGTTAGGATTAGGGGACGGGTGAGGGTCAGGCTTCGGGGAAGGGTTAGGGTTAGGGTTCGGGCTAGGGTTAGGGTTAGGGGACGGGGACGGTTTAGGGTCCAGGTGAGTGTACGGCAACGCTTTAGGGGGAGCGTGCGTGTGAGGGCGCGGGTTAGTGTTAGCGTACGGGTTAGGATTAGGGGACGGGTGAGGGTCAGGCTTCGGGGAAGGGTTAGGGTTAGGGTTCGGGCTAGGGTTAGGGTTAGGGGACGGGGACGGTTTAGGGTCCAGGTGAGGGTACGGCAATGCTTTAGGGGGAGCGTGCGTGTGAGGGCGCGCGTTAGTGTTAGCGTACGGCTTAGGATTAGGGGACGGGTGAGGGTCAGGCTTCGAGGAAGTGTTAGGGTAAGGGTTCGGGATAGGGTTAGGGTTAGGGGACGGGGACGGTTTAGGGTCCAGGTGAGGGTACGGCAACGCTTTAGGGTGAGCATGCGTGTGAGGGCGCGGGTTAGTGTTAGCGTACGGGTTAGGATTAGGGGACGGGTGAGGGTCAGGCTTCGGGGAAGGGTTCGGTTTAGGGTTCGGGCTAGGGTTAGGGTTAGGGGACGGGGACGGTTTAGGGTCCAGGTGAGGGTATGGCAACGCTTTAGGGTGAGCGTGCGTGTGAGGGCGCGGGTTAGTGTTAGCGTACGGGTTAGGATTAGGGGACCGGTGAGGGTCAGGCTTCGTGGAAGTGTTAGGGTTAGGGTTCGGGCTAGGGTTAGGGTTAGGGGACGGGGACGGTTTAGGGTCCAGGTGAGGGTACGGCAACGCTTTAGGGGGATCGTGCGTGTGAGGGCGCGGGTTAGTGTTAGCGTACGGGTTAGGATTAGGGGACGGTTGAGGGTCAGGCTTCGGGGAAGGGTTAGGGTTAGGGTTCGGGCTAGGGTTAGGGTTAGGGGACGGGGATGGTTTAGGGTCCAGGTGAGGGTACGGCAACGCTTTAGGGGGAGCGTGCGTGTGAGGGCGCGGGTTAGTGTTAGCGTACGGGTTAGGATTAGGGGACGGGTGAGGGTCAGGCTTCGGGGAAGGGTTAGGGTTAGGGTTCGGACTAGGGTTAGGGTTAGGGGACGGGGACGGTTTCGGGTCCAGGTGAGGGTACGGCAACGCTTTAGGGGGAGCGTGCGTGTGAGGGCGCGGGTTAGTGTTAGCGTACGGGTTAGGATTAGGGGACGGGTGAGGGTCAGGCTTCGGGGAAGGGTTAGGGTTAGGGTTCGGGCTAGGGTTAGGGTTAGGGGACGGGGACGGTTTCGGGTCCAGGTGAGGGTACGGCAATGCTTTAGGGGGAGCGAGCGTGTGAGGGCTCGGGTTAGTGTTAGCGTACGGGTTAGGATTAGGGGACGGGTGAGGGTCAGGCTTCGGGGAAGGGTTAGGGTTAGGGTTTGGGCTAGGGTTAGGGTTAGGGGACGGGGACGGTTTAGGGTCCAGGTGAGGGTACGGCAACGCTTTAGGGGGAGCGTGTGTGTGAGGGCGCGGGTTAGTGTTAGCGTACGGATTAGGATCAGGGGACGGGTGAGGGTCAGGCTTCGGGGAAGGGTTAGGGTTAGGGTTCGGGCTGGGGTTAGGGTTAGGGGACGGGGACGGTTTAGGGTCCAGGTGAGGGTACGGCAACGCTTTAGGGGGAGCGTGCGTGTGAGGGCGCGGGTTAGTGTTAGCGTACGGGTTAGGATTAGGGGACGGGTGAGGGTCAGGTTCCGGGGAAGGGTTAGGGTTAGGGTTCGGGCTAGGGTTAGGGTTCGGGGACGGGGACGGTTTACGGTCCAGGTGAGGGTACGGCAACGCTTTAGGGGGAGCGTGCGTGTGAGGGCGCGGGTTAGTGTTAGCGTACGGGTTAGGATTAGGGGACGGGTGAGGGTCAGGCTTCGGAGAAGGGTTAGGGTTAGGGTTCGGGCTAGGGTTAGAGTTAGGGGACGGGGACGGTTTAGGGTCCAGTTGAGGGTACGGCAAAGCTTTAGGGGCAGCGTGCGTGTGAGGGCGCGGGTTAGTGTTAGCGTACGGGTTAGGATTAGGGGACGGTTGAGGGTCAGGCTTCGGGGAAGATTTAGGGTTAGGGTTCGGGCTAGGGTTAGGGTTAGGGGACGGGGACGGTTTAGGGTCCAGGTGAGGGTACGGCAAAGCTTTAGGGGGAGCGTGCGTGTGAGGGCGCGGGTTAGTGTTAGCGTACGGGTTAGGATTAGGGGACGGGTGAGGGTCAGGCTTCGGGGAAGTGTTAGGGTTAGGGTTCGGGCTAGGGTTAGGGTTAGGGGACGGGGACGGTTTAGGGTCCAGGTGAGGGTACGGCAACGCTTTAGGGGGAGCGTGCGTGTGAGGGCGCGGGTTAGTGTTAGCGTACGGGTTAGGATTAGGGGACGGGTGAGGGTCAGGCTTCGCGGAAGGGTTAGGGTTAGGGTTCGGGCTAGGGTTAGGGTTAGGGGACGGGGACGGTTTAGGGTCCAGGTGAGGGTACGGCAACGCTTTAGGGGGAGCGTGCGTGTGAGGGCGCGGGTTCGTGTTAGCGTACGGGTTAGGATTAGGGGACGGGTGAGGGTCAGGCTTCGGGGAAGGGTTAGGGTTAGGGTTCGGGCTAGGGTTAGGGTTAGGGGACGGGGACGGTTTAAGGTCCAGGTGAGGGTACGGCAACGCTTTAGGGGGAGCGTGCGTGTGAGGGCGCGGGTTAGTGTTAGCGTACGGGTTAGGATTAGGGGACGGGTGAGGGTCAGGCTTCGGGGAAGGGTTAGGGTTAGGGTTCGGGCTAGGGTTAGGGTTAGGGGACGGGGACGGTTTAGGGTCCAGGTGAGGGGACGGCAACGCTTTAGGGGGAGCGTGCGTGTGAGGGCGCGGGTTAGTGTTAGCGTACGGGTTAGGATTAGGGGACGGGTGAGGGTCAGGCTTCGGGGAAGGGTTAGGGTTAGGGTTCGGGCTAGGGTTCGGGTTAGGGGACGGGGACGGTTTAGGGTCCAGTTGAGGGTACGGCAAAGCTTTAGGGGGAGCGTGCGTGTGAGGGCGCGGGTTAGTGTTAGCGTACGGGTTAGGATTAGGGGTCGGGTGAGGGTCAGGCTTCGGGGAAGATTTAGGGTTAGGGTTCGGGCTAGGGTTAGGGTTAGGGGACGGGGACGGTTTACGTTCCAGGTGAGGGTACGGCAAAGATTTAGGGGGAGCGTGCGTGTGAGGGTGCGGGTTAGTGTTAGCGTACGGGTTAGGATTAGGGGACGGGTGAGGGTCAGGCTTCGGGGAAGGGTTAGGGTTAGGGTTCGGGCTAGGGTTAGGGTTAGGGGACGGGGACGGTTTAGGGTCCAGGTGAGGGTACGGCAACGCTTTAGGGGGAGTGTGCGTGTGAGGGCGCGGGTTAGTGTTAGCGTACGGGTTAGGATTAGGGGACGGGTGAGGGTCAGGCTTCGGGGAAGTGTTAGGGTTAGGGTTCGGGCTAGGGTTAGAGGACGGGGACGGGGACGGTTTAGGGTCCAGGTGAGGGTACGGCAACGCTTTAGGGGGAGCGTGCGTGTGAGGGCGTGAGTTAGTGTTAGCGTACGGGTTAGGATTAGGGTACGGGTGAGGGTCAGGCTTCGGGGAAGGGTTAGGGTTATGGTTCGGGCTAGGGTTAGGGTTAGGGGACGGGGACGGTTTAGGGTCCAGGTGAGGGTACGGCAAAGCTTTAGGGGGAGCGTGCGTGTGAGGGCGCGGGTTAGTGTTAGCGTACGGGTTAGGATTAGGGGACGGGTGAGGGTCAGGCTTCGGGGAAGTGTTAGGGTTAGGGTTCGGGCTAGGGTTAGGGTTAGGGGACGGGGACGGTTTAGGGTCCAGGTGAGGGTACGGCAATGCTTTAGGGGGAGCGTGCGTGTGAGGGCGCGGGTTAGTGTTAGCGTACGGGTTAGGATTAGGGGACGGGTGAGGGTCAGGCTTCGGGGAAGGGTTAGGGTTAGGGTTCGGGCTAGGGTTAGGGTTAGGGGACGGGGACGGTTTAGGGTCCAGGTGAGGGTACGGCAACGCTTTAGGGGGAGCGTGCGTGTGAGGGCGCGGGTTCGTGTTAGCGTACGGGTTAGGATTAGGGGACGGGTGAGGGTCCGTCTTCGGGGAAGGGTTAGGGTTAGGGTTCGGGCTAGGGTTAGGGTTAGGGGACGGGGACGGTTTAAGGTCCAGGTGAGGGTACGGCAACGCTATAGGGGGAGCGTGCGTGTGAGGGCGCAGGTTAGTGTTAGCGTACGGGTTAGGATTAGGGGACGGGTGAGGGTCAGGCTTCGGGGAAGGGTTAGGGTTAGGGTTCGGGCTAGGGTTAGGGTTAGGGGACGGGGACGGTTTAGGGTCCAGGTGAGGGGACGGCAACGCTTTAGGGGGAGCGTGCGTGTGAGGGCGCGGGTTAGTGTTAGCGTACGGGTTAGGATTAGGGGACGGGTGAGGGTCAGGCTTCGGGGAAGGGTTAGGGTTAGGGTTCGGGCTAGGGTTCGGGTTAGGGGACGGGGACGGTTTAGGGTCCAGTTGAGGGTACGGCAAAGCTTTAGGGGGAGCGTGCGTGTGAGGGCGCGGGTTAGTGTTAGCGTACGGGTTAGGATTAGGGGACGGGTGAGGGTCAGGCTTCGGGGAAGATTTAGGGTTAGGGTTCGGGCTAGGGTTAGGGTTAGGGGACGGGGACGGTTTACGTTCCAGGTGAGGGTACGGCAAAGCTTTAGGGGGAGCGTGCGTGTGAGGGTGCGGGTTAGTGTTAGCGTACGGGTTAGGATTAGGGGACGGGTGAGGGTCAGGCTTCGGGGAAGGGTTAGGGTTAGGGCTCGGGCTAGGGTTAGGGTTAGGGGACGGGGACGGTTTAGGGTCCAGGTGAGGGTACGGCAAAGCTTTAGGGGGAGCATGCGTGTAGGGAGCGGGTTAGTGTTAGCGTACGGGTTAGGATTAGGTTACGGGTGAGGGTCAGGCTTCAGGGAAGGGTTAGGGTTACGGTTCGGGCTAGGGTTAGGGTTAGGGGACGGGGACGGTTTAGGGTCCAGGTGAGGGTACGGCAACGTTTTAGGTGGATCGTGCGTGTGAGGGCGCGGGTTAGTGTTATCGTACGGGTTAGGATTAGGGGACGGGTGAGGGTCAGGCTTCGGGGAAGAGTTAGGGTTAGGGTTCGGGCTAGGGTTAGGGTTAGGGGACGGGGACGGTTTAGGGTCCAGGTGAGGGTACGGCAACGCTTTAGGGGGAGCGTGCGTGTGAGGGCGCGGGTTAGTGTTAGCGTACGGGTTAGGATTAGGGGACGGGTGAGGGTCAGGCTTCGGGGAAGGGTTAGGGTTATGGTTCGGGCTAGGGTTAGGGTTAGGGGACGGGGACGGTTTAGGGTCCAAGTGAGGGTACGGCAACGCTTTAGGGGGAGCGTGCGTGTGAGGGCGCGGGTTAGTGTTAGCGTACGGGTTAGGATTAGGGGACGGGTGAGGGTCAGGCTTTGGGGAAGGGTTAGGGTTAGGGTTCGGGCTAGGGTTAGGGTTAGGGGACGGGGACGGTTTAGGGTCCAGGTGAGGGTACGGCAACCCTTTAGGGGGAGCGTGCGTGTGAGGGCGCGGGTTAGTGTTAGCGTACGGGTTAGGATTAGGGGACGGGTGAGGGTCAGGCTTCGGGGAAGGGTGAGGGTCAGGCTTCGGGCTAGGGTTAGGGTTAGGGGACGGGGACGGTTTAGGGTCCAGGTGATGGTACGGCAACGCTTTAGGGGGAGCGTGCGTGTGAGGGCGCGGGCTAGTGTTAGCGTACGGGTTAGGATTAGGGGACGGGTGAGGGTCAGGCTTCGGGGAAGTGTTAGGGTTAGGGTTCGGGCTAGGGTTAGGGTTAGGGGACGGGGACGGTTTAGGGTCCAGGTGAGGGTACGGCAACGCTTTAGGGGGAGCGTGCGTGTGAGGGCGCGGGTTAGTGTTAGCGTACGGCTTAGGATTAGGGGACGGGTGAGGGTCAGGCTTCGGGGAAGGGTTAGGGTTAGGGTTCGGGCTAGGGTTAGGGTTAGGGGACGGGGACGGTTTAGGGTCCAGGTGAGGGTACGGCAACGCTTTAGGGGGAGCGTGCGTGTGAGGGCGCGGGTTAGTGTTAGCGTACGGGTTAGGATTAGGGGACGGGTGAGGGTCAGGCTTCGGGGAAGGGTTAGGGTTAGGGTTCGGGCTAGGGTTAGGCTTAGGGGACGGGGACGGTTTCGGGTCCAGGTGAGGGTACGGCAACGCTTTAGGGGGAGCGTGCGTGTGAGGGCGCAGGTTAGTGTTAGCGTACGGGTTAGGATTAGGGGACGGGTGAGGGTCAGGCTTCGGGGAAGGGTTAGGGTTAGGGTTCGGGCTAGGGTTAGGGGACTGGGACGGTTTCGGATCCAGGTGAGGGTACGGCAACGCTTTAGGGGGAGCGTGCGTGTGAAGGCACGGGTTAGTGCTAGCGTACGGGTTAGGATTAGTGTACGGGTGAGGGTCAGGCTTCGGGGAAGCGTTAGGGTTAGGGGACGGGGACGGTTAAGGGTCCAGGTGATGGTACGGCAACGCTTTAGGGGGAGCGTGCGTGTGAGGGCGCGGGCTAGTGTTAGCGTACGGGTTAGGATTAGGGGACGGGTGAGGGTCAGGCTTCGGGGAAGTGTTAGGGTTAGGGTTCGGTCTAGGGTTAGGGTTAGGGGACGGGGACGGTTTAGGGTCCAGGTGAGGGTACGGCAACGCTTTAGGGGGAGCGTGCGTGTGAGGGCGCGGGTTAGTGTTAGCGTACGGTTTAGGATTAGGGGACGGGTGAGGGTCAGGCTTCGGGGAAGTGTTAGAGTTAGGGTTCGGGCTAGGGTTAGGGTTAGGGGACGGGGACGGTTTAGGGTCCAGGTGAGACTACGGCAACGCTTTAGGGGGAGCGTGCGTGTGAGGGCGCGGGTTAGTGTTAGCGTACGGGTTAGGATTAGGGGACGGGTGAGGGTCAGGCTTCGGGGAAGAGTTAGGGTTAGGGTTCGGGCTAGGGTTAGGGTTAGGGGACGGGGACGGTTTAGGGTCCAGGTGAGGGTACGGCAACACTTAAGGGGGAGTGTGTGTGTGAGGGCGCGGGTGAGTGATAGCGTACGGGTTAGGACTAGGGGACGCGTGAGGGTCAGGCTTCGGGGAAGGGTTAGGGTTAGGGTTCGGGCTAGGGTTAGGGTTAGGGGACGGGGACGGTTTAGGGTCCAGGTGAGGGTACGGCAACGCTTTAGCGGGAGCGTGCGTGTGAGGGCGCGGGTTAGTGTTAGCGTACGGGTTAGGATTAGGGGACGGGTGAGGGTCAGGCTTCGGGGAAGGGTTAGGGTTAGGGTTTGGGCTAGGGTTAGGGTTAGGGGACAGGGACGGTTTAGGGTCCAGGTGAGGGTACGGCAACGCTTTAGGGGGAGCGTGTGTGTGAGAGCGCGGGTTAGTGTTAGCGTACGGGTGAGGATTAGGGTACGGGTGAGGGTCAGGCTTCGAGGAAGGGTTAGGGTTAGGGTTCGGGCTAGGGTTAGGGTTAGGGGATGGGGACGGTTTAGGGTCCAGGTGAGGGTACGGCAACGCTTTAGGGGGAGCGTGCGTGTGAGGGCGCGGGTTAGTGTTAGCGTACGGGTTAGGATTAGGGGACGGGTGAGGGTCAGGCTTCGGGGAAGGGTGAGGGTCAGGCTTCGGGGAAGGGTTAGGGTTAGGGGACGGGGACGGTTTAGGGTCCAGGTGATGGTACGGCAACGCTTTAGGGGGAGCGTGCGTGTGAGGGCGCGGGCTAGTGTTAGCGTACGGGTTAGGATTAGGGGACGGGTGAGGGTCAGGCTTCGGGGAAGTGTTAGGGTTAGGGTTCGGGCTAGGGTTAGGGTTAGGGGACGGGGACGGTTTAGGGTCCAGGTGAGGGTACGGCAACGCTTTAGGGGGAGCGTGCGTGTGAGGGCGCGGGTTAGTGTTAGCGTACGGCTTAGGATTAGGGGACGGGTGAGGGTCAGGCTTCGGGGAAGGGTTAGGGTTAGGGTTCGGGCTAGGGTTAGGGTTAGGGGACGGGGACGGTTTAGCGTCCAGGTGAGGGTACGGCAACGCTTTAGGGGGAGCGTGCGTGTGAGGGCGCGGGTTAGTGTTAGCGTACGGGTTAGGATTAGGGGACGGGTGAGGGTCAGGCTTCGGGGAAGGGTTAGGGTTAGGGTTCGGGCTAGGGTTAGGCTTAGGGGACGGGGACGGTTTCGGGTCCAGGTGAGGGTACGGCAACGCTTTAGGGGGAGCGTGCGTGTGAGGGCGCGGTTTAGTGTTAGCGTACGGGTTAGGATTAGGGGACGGTTGAGGGTCAGGCTTCGGGGAAGGGTTAGGGTTAGGGTTCGGGCTAGGGTTAGGGGACTGGGACGGTTTCGGATCCAGGTGAGGGTACGGCAACGCTTTAGGGGGAGCGTGCGTGTGAAGGCACGGGTTAGTGTTAGCGTACGGGTTAGGATTAGGGGACGGGTGAGGGTCAGGCTTCGGGGAAGCGTTAGGGTTAGGGGACGGGGACGGTTTAGGGTCCAGGTGATGGTACGGCAACGCTATAGGGGGAGCGTGCGTGTGAGGGCGCGGGCTAGTGTTAGCGTACGGGTTAGGATTAGGGGACGGGTGAGGGTCAGGCTTCGGGGAAGTGTTAGGGTTAGGGTTCGGGCTAGGGTTAGGGTTAGGGGACGGGGACGGTTTAGGGTCCAGGTGAGGGTACGGCAACGCTTTAGGGGGAGCGTGCGTGTGAGGGCGCGGGTTAGTGTTAGCGTACGGGTTAGGATTAGGGGACGGGTGAGGGTCAGGCTTCGGGGAAGTGTTAGAGTTAGGGTTCGGGCTAGGGTTAGGGTTAGGGGACGGGGACGGTTTAGGGTCCAGGTGAGGGTACGGCAACGCTTTAGGGGGAGCGTGCGTGTGAGGGTGCGGGTTAGTGTTAGCGTACGGGTTAGGATTAGGGGACGGGTGAGGGTCAGGCTTCGGGGAAGGGTTAGGGTTAGGGTTCGGGCTAGGGTTAGGGTTAGGGGATGGGGACGGTTTAGGGTCCAGGTGAGGGTACGGCAACGCTTTAGGGGGAGCGTGCGTGTGAGGGCGCGGGTTAGTGTTAGCGTACGGGTTAGGATTAGGGGACGGGTGAGGGTCAGGCTTCGGGGAAGGGTTAGGGTTAGGGTTCGGACTAGGTTTAGGGTTAGGGGACGGGGACGGTTTCGGGTCCAGGTGAGGGTACGGCAACGCTTTAGGGGGAGCGTGCGTGTGAGGGCGCGGGTTAGTGTTAGCGTACGGGTTAGGATTAGGGGACGGGTGAGGGTCAGGCTTCGGGGAAGGGTTAGGGTTAGGGTTCGGGCTAGGGTTAGGGTTAGGGGACGGGGACGGTTTCGGGTCCAGGTGAGGGTACGGCAATGCTTTAGGGGGAGCGAGCATGTGAGGGCTCGGGTTAGTGTTAGCGTACGGGTTAGGATTAGGGGACGGGTGAGGGTCAGGCTTCGGGGAAGGGTTAGGGTTAGGGTTTGGGCTAGGGTTAGGGTTAGGGGACGGGGACGGTTTAGGGTCCAGGTGAGGGTACGGCAACGCTTTAGGGGGAGCGTGTGTGTGAGGGCGCGGGTTAGTGTTAGCGTACGGATTAGGATCAGGGGACGGGTGAGGGTCAGGCTTCGGGGAAGGGTTAGGGTTAGGGTTCGGGCTGGGGTTAGGGTTAGGGGACGGGGACGGTTTAGGGTCCAGGTGAGGGTACGGCAACGCTTTAGGGGGAGCGTGCGTGTGAGGGCGCGGGTTAGTGTTAGCGTACGGGTTAGGATTAGGGGACGGGTGAGGGTCAGGCTTCGGGGAAGGGTTAGGGTTAGGGTTCGGCTAGGGTTAGGGTTAGGGTACGGGGACGGTTTAGGGTCCAGGTGAGGGGACGGCAACGCTTTAGGGGGAGCGTGCGTGTGAGAGCGCGGGTTAGTGTTAGCGTACGGGTGAGGATTAGGGGACGGGTGAGGGTCAGGCTTCGGGGAAGGGTTAGGGTTAGGGTTCGGGCTAGGGTTAGGGTTATGGGATGGGGACGGTTTAGGGTCCAGGTGAGGGTACGGCAATGCTTTATGGGGAGCGTGCGTGTGAGGGCGCGGGTTAGTGTTAGCGTACGGGTTAGGATTAGGGGACGGGTGAGGGTCAGGCTTCGGGGAAGGGTGAGGGTCAGGCTTCGGGGAAGGGTTAGGGTTAGGGGACGGGGACGGTTTAGGGTCCAGGTGATGGTACGGCAACGCTTTAGGGGGAGCGTGCGTGTGAGGGCGCGGGCTAGTGTTAGCGTACGGGTTAGGATTAGGGGACGGGTGAGGGTCAGGCTTCGGGGAAGTGTTAGGGTTAGGGTTCGGGCTAGGGTTAGGGTTAGGGGACGGGGTACGGTTTAGGGTCCAGGTGAGGGTACGGCAACGCTTTAGGGGGAGCGTGCGTGTGAGGGCGCGGGTTAGTGTTAGCGTACGGCTTAGGATTAGGGGACGGGTGAGGGTCAGGCTTCGGGGAAGGGTTAGGGTTAGGGTTCGGGCTAGGGTTAGGGTTAGGGGACGGGGACGGTTTAGGGTCCAGGTGAGGGTACGGCAACGCTTTAGGGGGAGCGTGCGTGTGAGGGCGCGGGTTAGTGTTAGCGTACGGGTTAGGATTAGGGGACGGGTGAGGGTCAGGCTTCGGGGAAGGGTTAGGGTTAGGGTTCGGGCTAGGGTTAGGCTTAGGGGACGGGGACGGTTTCGGGTCCAGGTGAGGGTACGGCAACGCTTTAGGGGGAGCGTGCGTGTGAGGGCGCAGGTTAGTGTTAGCGTACGGGTTAGGATTAGGGGACGGGTGAGGGTCAGGCTTCGGGGAAGGGTTAGGGTTAGGGTTCGGGCTAGGGTTAGGGGACTGGGACGGTTTCGGATCCAGGTGAGGGTACGGCAACGCTTTAGGGGGAGCGTGCGTGTGAAGGCACGGGTTAGTGCTAGCGTACGGGTTAGGATTAGTGTACGGGTGAGGGTCAGGCTTCGGGGAAGCGTTAGGGTTAGGGGACGGGGACGGTTAAGGGTCCAGGTGATGGTACGGCAACGCTTTAGGGGGAGCGTGCGTGTGAGGGCGCGGGCTAGTGTTAGCGTACGGGTTAGGATTAGGGGACGGGTGAGGGTCAGGCTTCGGGGAAGTGTTAGAGTTAGGGTTCGGGCTAGGGTTAGGGTTAGGGGACGGGGACGGTTTAGGGTCCAGGTGAGACTACGGCAACGCTTTAGGGGGAGCGTGCGTGTGAGGGCGCGGGTTAGTGTTAGCGTACGGGTTAGGATTAGGGGACGGGTGAGGGTCAGGCTTCGGGGAAGAGTTAGGGTTAGGGTTCGGGCTAGGGTTAGGGTTAGGGGACGGGGACGGTTTAGGGTCCAGGTGAGGGTACGGCAACACTTAAGGGGGAGTGTGTGTGTGAGGGCGCGGGTGAGTGATAGCGTACGGGTTAGGACTAGGGGACGCGTGAGGGTCAGGCTTCGGGGAAGGGTTAGGGTTAGGGTTCGGGCTAGGGTTAGGGTTAGGGGACGGGGACGGTTTAGGGTCCAGGTGAGGGTACGGCAACGCTTTAGCGGGAGCGTGCGTGTGAGGGCGCGGGTTAGTGTTAGCGTACGGGTTAGGATTAGGGGACGGGTGAGGGTCAGGCTTCGGGGAAGGGTTAGGGTTAGGGTTTGGGCTAGGGTTAGGGTTAGGGGACAGGGACGGTTTAGGGTCCAGGTGAGGGTACGGCAACGCTTTAGGGGGAGCGTGTGTGTGAGAGCGCGGGTTAGTGTTAGCGTACGGGTGAGGATTAGGGTACGGGTGAGGGTCAGGCTTCGAGGAAGGGTTAGGGTTAGGGTTCGGGCTAGGGTTAGGGTTAGGGGATGGGGACGGTTTAGGGTCCAGGTGAGGGTACGGCAACGCTTTAGGGGGAGCGTGCGTGTGAGGGCGCGGGTTAGTGTTAGCGTACGGGTTAGGATTAGGGGACGGGTGAGGGTCAGGCTTCGGGGAAGGGTGAGGGTCAGGCTTCGGGGAAGGGTTAGGGTTAGGGGACGGGGACGGTTTAGGGTCCAGGTGATGGTACGGCAACGCTTTAGGGGGAGCGTGCGTGTGAGGGCGCGGGCTAGTGTTAGCGTACGGGTTAGGATTAGGGGACGGGTGAGGGTCAGGCTTCGGGGAAGTGTTAGGGTTAGGGTTCGGGCTAGGGTTAGGGTTAGGGGACGGGGACGGTTTAGGGTCCAGGTGAGGGTACGGCAACGCTTTAGGGGGAGCGTGCGTGTGAGGGCGCGGGTTAGTGTTAGCGTACGGCTTAGGATTAGGGGACGGGTGAGGGTCAGGCTTCGGGGAAGGGTTAGGGTTAGGGTTCGGGCTAGGGTTAGGGTTAGGGGACGGGGACGGTTTAGCGTCCAGGTGAGGGTACGGCAACGCTTTAGGGGGAGCGTGCGTGTGAGGGCGCGGGTTAGTGTTAGCGTACGGGTTAGGATTAGGGGACGGGTGAGGGTCAGGCTTCGGGGAAGGGTTAGGGTTAGGGTTCGGGCTAGGGTTAGGCTTAGGGGACGGGGACGGTTTCGGGTCCAGGTGAGGGTACGGCAACGCTTTAGGGGGAGCGTGCGTGTGAGGGCGCGGTTTAGTGTTAGCGTACGGGTTAGGATTAGGGGACGGTTGAGGGTCAGGCTTCGGGGAAGGGTTAGGGTTAGGGTTCGGGCTAGGGTTAGGGGACTGGGACGGTTTCGGATCCAGGTGAGGGTACGGCAACGCTTTAGGGGGAGCGTGCGTGTGAAGGCACGGGTTAGTGTTAGCATACGGGTTAGGATTAGGGGACGGGTGAGGGTCAGGCTTCGGGGAAGCGTTAGGGTTAGGGGACGGGGACGGTTTAGGGTCCAGGTGATGGTACGGCAACGCTATAGGGGGAGCGTGCGTGTGAGGGCGCGGGCTAGTGTTAGCGTACGGGTTAGGATTAGGGGACGGGTGAGGGTCAGGCTTCGGGGAAGTGTTAGGGTTAGGGTTCGGGCTAGGGTTAGGGTTAGGGGACGGGGACGGTTTAGGGTCCAGGTGAGGGTACGGCAACGCTTTAGGGGGAGCGTGCGTGTGAGGGCGCGGGTTAGTGTTAGCGTACGGGTTAGGATTAGGGGACGGGTGAGGGTCAGGCTTCGGGGAAGTGTTAGAGTTAGGGTTCGGGCTAGGGTTAGGGTTAGGGGACGGGGACGGTTTAGGGTCCAGGTGAGGGTACGGCAACGCTTTAGGGGGAGCGTGCGTGTGAGGGTGCGGGTTAGTGTTAGCGTACGGGTTAGGATTAGGGGACGGGTGAGGGTCAGGCTTCGGGGAAGGGTTAGGGTTAGGGTTCGGGCTAGGGTTAGGGTTAGGGGATGGGGACGGTTTAGGGTCCAGGTGAGGGTACGGCAACGCTTTAGGGGGAGCGTGCGTGTGAGGGCGCGGGTTAGTGTTAGCGTACGGGTTAGGATTAGGGGACGGGTGAGGGTCAGGCTTCGGGGAAGGGTTAGGGTTAGGGTTCGGACTAGGTTTAGGGTTAGGGGACGGGGACGGTTTCGGGTCCAGGTGAGGGTACGGCAACGCTTTAGGGGGAGCGTGCGTGTGAGGGCGCGGGTTAGTGTTAGCGTACGGGTTAGGATTAGGGGACGGGTGAGGGTCAGGCTTCGGGGAAGGGTTAGGGTTCGGGTTCGGGCTAGGGTTAGGGTTAGGGGACGGGGACGGTTTCGGGTCCAGGTGAGGGTACGGCAATGCTTTAGGGGGAGCGAGCATGTGAGGGCTCGGGTTAGTGTTAGCGTACGGGTTAGGATTAGGGGACGGGTGAGGGTCAGGCTTCGGGGAAGGGTTAGGGTTAGGGTTTGGGCTAGGGTTAGGGTTAGGGGACGGGGACGGTTTAGGGTCCAGGTGAGGGTACGGCAACGCTTTAGGGGGAGCGTGTGTGTGAGGGCGCGGGTTAGTGTTAGCGTACGGATTAGGATCAGGGGACGGGTGAGGGTCAGGCTTCGGGGAAGGGTTAGGGTTAGGGTTCGGGCTGGGGTTAGGGTTAGGGGACGGGGACGGTTTAGGGTCCAGGTGAGGGTACGGCAACGCTTTAGGGGGAGCGTGCGTGTGAGGGCGCGGGTTAGTGTTAGCGTACGGGTTAGGATTAGGGGACGGGTGAGGGTCAGGTTTCGGGGAAGGGTTAGGGTTAGGGTTCGGGCTAGGGTTAGGGTTCGGGGACGGGGACGGTTTACGGTCCAGGTGAGGGTACGGCAACGCTTTAGGGGGAGCGTGCGTGTGAGGGCGCGGGTTAGTGTTAGCGTACGGGTTAGGATTAGGGGACGGGTGAGGGTCAGGCTTCGGGGAAGTGTTAGGGTTAGGGTTCGGGCTAGGGTTAGGGTTAGGGGACGGGGACGGTTTAGGGTCCAGGTGAGGGGACGGCAACGCTTTAGGGGGAGCATGCATGTGAGGGCGCGGGTTAGTGTTAGCGTACGGGTTAGGATTAGGGGACGGGTGAGGGTCAGGCTTCGGGGAAGGGTTAGGGTTAGGGTTCGGGCTAGGGTTAGAGTTAGGGGACGGGGACGGTTTAGGGTCCAGTTGAGGGTACGGCAAAGCTTTAGGGGGAGCGTGCGTGTGAGGGCGCGGGTTAGTGTTAGCGTACGGGTTAGGATTAGGGGACGGGTGAGGGTCAGGCTTCGGGGAAGATTTAGGGTTAGGGTTCGGGCTAGGGTTAGGGTTAGGGGACGGGGACGGTTTAGGGTCCAGGTGAGGGTACGGCAAAGCTTTAGGGGGAGCGTGCGTGTGAGGGCGCGGGTTAGTGTTAGCGTACGGGTTAGGATTAGGGGACGGGTGAGGGTCAGGCTTCGGGGAAGGGTTAGGGTTAGGGTTCGGGCTAGGGTTAGGGTTAGGGGACGGGGACGGTTTAGGGTCCAGGTGAGGGTACGGCAACGCTTTAGGGGGAGCGTGCGTGTGAGGGCGTGGGTTCGTGTTAGCGTACGGGTTAGGATTAGGGGACGGGTGAGGGTCAGGCTTCGGGGAAGGGTTAGGGTTAGGGTTCGGGCTAGGGTTAGGGTTAGGGGACGGGGACGGTTTAAGGTCCAGGTGAGGGTACGGCAACGCTTTAGGGGGAGCGTGCGTGTGAGGGCGCGGGTTAGTGTTAGCGTACGGGTTAGGATTAGGGGACGGGTGAGGGTCAGGCTTCGGGGAAGGGTTAGGGTTAGGGTTCGGGCTAGGGTTAGGGTTAGGGGACGGGGACGGTTTAGGGTCCAGGTGAGGGGACGGCAACGCTTTAGGGGGAGCGTGCATGTGAGGGCGCGGGTTAGTGTTAGCGTACGGGTTAGGATTAGGGGACGGGTGAGGGTCAGGCTTCGGGGAAGGGTTAGGGTTAGGGTTCGGGCTAGGGTTCGGGTTAGGGGACGGGGACGGTTTAGGGTCCAGTTGAGGGTACGGCAAAGCTTTAGGGGGAGCGTGCGTGTGAGGGCGCGGGTTAGTGTTAGCGTACGGGTTAGGATTAGGGGACGGGTGAGGGTCAGGCTTCGGGGAAGATTTAGGGTTAGGGTTCGGGCTAGGGTTAGGGTTAGGGGACGGGGACGGTTTACGTTCCAGGTGAGGGTACGGCAAAGCTTTAGGGGGAGCGTGCGTGTGAGGGTGCGGGTTAGTGTTAGCGTACGGGTTAGGATTAGGGGATGGGTGAGGGTCAGGCTTCGGGGAAGTGTTAGGGTTAGGGTTCGGGCTAGGGTTAGGGTTAGGGGACGGGGACGGTTTAGGGTCCAGGTGAGGGTACGGCAACGCTTTAGGGGGAGTGTGCGTGTGAGGGCGCGGGTTAGTGTTAGCGTACGGGTTAGGATTAGGGGACGGGTGAGGGTCAGGCTTCGGGGAAGGGTTAGGGTTAGGGTTCGGGCTAGGGTTAGAGGACGGGGACGGGGACGGTTTAGGGTCCAGGTGAGGGTACGGCAACGCTTTAGGGGGAGCGTGCGTGTGAGGGCGCGAGTTAGTGTTAGCGTACGGGTTAGGATTAGGGTACGGGTGAGGGTCAGGCTTCGGGGAAGGGTTAGGGTTAGGGTTCGGGCTAGGGTTAGGGTTAGGGGACGGGGACGGTTTAGGGTCCAGGTGAGGGTACGGCAAAGCTTTAGGGGGAGCGTGCGTGTGAGGGCGCGGGTTAGTGTTAGCGTACGGGTTAGGATTAGGGGACGGGTGAGGGTCAGGCTTCGGGGAAGTGTTAGGGTTAGGGTTCGGGCTAGGGTTAGGGTTAGGGGACGGGGACGGTTTAGGGTCCAGGTGAGGGTACGGCAATGCTTTAGGGGGAGCGTGCGTGTGAGGGCGCGGGTTAGTGTTAGCGTACGGGTTAGGATTAGGGGACGGGTGAGGGTCAGGCTTCGGGGAAGGGTTAGGGTTAGGGTTCGGGCTAGGGTTAGGGTTAGGGGACGGGGACGGTTTAGGGTCCAGGTGAGGGTACGGCAACGCTTTAGGGGGAGCGTGCGTGTGAGGGCGCGGGTTCGTGTTAGCGTACGGGTTAGGATTAGGGGACGGGTGAGGGTCAGGCTTCGGGGAAGGGTTAGGGTTAGGGTTCGGGCTAGGGTTAGGGTTAGGGGACGGGGACGGTTTAAGGTCCAGGTGAGGGTACGGCAACGCTTTAGGGGGAGCGTGCGTGTGAGGGCGCAGGTTAGTGTTAGCGTACGGGTTAGGATTAGGGGACAGGTGAGGGTCAGGCTTCGGGGAAGGGTTAGGGTTAGGGTTCGGGCTAGGGTTAGGGTTAGGGGACGGGGACGGTTTAGGGTCCAGGTGAGGGGACGGCAACGCTTTAGGGGGAGCGTGCGTGTGAGGGCGCGGGTTAGTGTTAGCGTACGGGTTAGGATTAGGGGACGGGTGAGGGTCAGGCTTCGGGGAAGGGTTAGGGTTAGGGTTCGGGCTAGGGTTCGGGTTAGGGGACGGGGACGGTTTAGGGTCCAGTTGAGGGTACGGCAAAGCTTTAGGGGGAGCGTGCGTGTGAGGGCGCGGGTTAGTGTTAGCGTACGGGTTAGGATTAGGGTACGGGTGAGGGTCAGGCTTCGGGGAAGGGTTAGGGTTAGGGCTCGGGCTAGGGTTAGGGTTAGGGGACGGGGACGGTTTAGGGTCCAGGTGAGGGTACGGCAAAGCTTTAGGGGGAGCGTGCGTGTAGGGAGCGGGTTAGTGTTAGCGTACGGGTTAGGATTAGGTTACGGGTGAGGGTCAGGCTTCAGGGAAGGGTTAGGGTTACGGTTCGGGCTAGGGTTAGGGTTAGGGGACGGGGACGGTTTAGGGTCCAAGTGAGGGTACGGCAACGTTTTAGGGGGATCGTGTGTGTGAGGGCGCGGGTTAGTGTTAGCGTACGGGTTAGGATTAGGGGACGGGTGAGGGTCAGGCTTCGGGGAAGGGTTAGGGTTAGGGTTCGGGCTAGGGTTAGGGTTAGGGGACGGGGACGGTTTAGGGTCCAGGTGAGGGTACGGCAACGCTTTAGGGGGAGCGTGCGTGTGAGGGCGCGGGTTACTGTTAGCGTACGGGTTAGGATTAGGGGACGGGTGAGGGTCAGGCTTCGGGGAAGGGTTAGGGTTATGGTTCGGGCTAGGGTTAGGGTTAGGGGACGGGGACGGTTTAGGGTCCAAGTGAGGGTACGGCAACGCTTTAGGGGGAGCGTGCGTGTGAGGGCGCGGGTTAGTGTTAGCGTACGGGTTAGGATTAGGGGACGGGTGAGGGTCAGGCTTCAGGGAAGGGTTGGGGTTACGGTTCGGGCTAGGGTTAGGGTTAGGGGACGGGGACGGTTTAGGGTCCAGGTGAGGGGACGGCAACGATTTAGGTGGGGCGTGCGTGTGAGGGCGCAGGTTAGTGTTAGCGTACGGGTTAGGATTAGGGGACGGGTGAGGGTCAGGCTTCGGGGAAGGGTTAGGGTTAGGGTTCGGCTAGGGTTAGGGTTAGGGGACGGGGACGGTTTAGGGTCCAGGTGAGGGGACGGCAACGCTTTAGGGGGAGCGTGCGTGTGAGAGCGCGGGTTAGTGTTAGCGTACGGGTGAGGATTAGGGGACGGGTGAGGGTCAGGCTTCGGGGAAGGGTTAGGGTTAGGGTTCGGGCTAGGGTTAGGGTTATGGGATGGGGACGGTTTAGGGTCCAGGTGAGGGTACGGCAACGCTTTAGGGGGAGCGTGCGTGTGAGGGCGCGGGTTAGTGTTAGCGTACGGGTTAGGATTAGGGGACGGGTGAGGGTCAGGCTTCGGGGAAGTGTGAGGGTCAGGCTTCGGGGAAGGGTTAGGGTTAGGGGACGGGGACGGTTTAGGGTCCAGGTGATGGTACGGCAACGCTTTAGGGGGAGCGTGCGTGTGAGGGCGCGGGCTAGTGTTAGCGTACGGGTTAGGATTAGGGGACGGGTGAGGGTCAGGCTTCGGGGAAGTGTTAGGGTTAGGGTTCGGGCTAGGGTTAGGGTTAGGGGACGGGGACGGATTAGGGTCCAGGTGAGGGTACGGAAACGCTTTAGGGGGAGCGTGCGTGTGAGGGCGCGGGTTAGTGTTAGCGTACGGCTTAGGATTAGGGGACGGGTGAGGGTCAGGCTTCGGGGAAGGGTTAGGGTTAGGGTTCGGGCTAGGGTTAGGGTTAGGGGACGGGGACGGTTTAGGGTCCAGGTGAGGGTACGGCAACGCTTTAGGGGGAACGTGCGTGTGAGGGCGCAGGTTAGTGTTAGCGTACGGGTTAGGATTAGGGGACGGGTGAGGGTCAGGCTTCGGGGAAGGGTTAGGGTTAGGGTTCGGGCTAGGGTTAGGGGACTGGGACGGTTTCGGATCCAGGTGAGGGTACGGCAACGCTTTAGGGGGAGCGTGCGTGTGAAGGCACGGGTTAGTGTTAGCGTACGGGTTAGGATTAGTGTACGGGTGAGGGTCAGGCTTCGGGGAAGCGTTAGGGTTAGGGGACGGGGACGGTTAAGGGTCCAGGTGATGGTACGGCAACGCTTTAGGGGGAGCGTGCGTGTGAGGGCGCGGGCTAGTGTTAGCGTACGGGTTAGGATTAGGGGACGGGTGAGGGTCAGGCTTCGGGGAAGTGTTAGGGTTAGGTTTCGGTCTAGGGTTAGGGTTAGGGGACGGGGACGGTTTAGGGTCCAGGTGAGGGTACGGCAACGCTTTAGGGGGAGCGTGCGTGTGAGGGCGCGGGTTAGTGTTAGCGTACGGTTTAGGATTAGGGGACGGGTGAGGGTCAGGCTTCGGGGAAGTGTTAGAGTTAGGGTTCAGGCTAGGGTTAGGGTTAGGGGACGGGGACGGTTTAGGGTCCAGGTGAGACTACGGCAACGCTTTAGGGGGAGCGTGCGTGTGAGGGCGTGGGTTAGTGTTAGCGTACGGGTTAGGATTAGGGGACGGGTGAGGGTCAGGCTTCGGGGAAGAGTTAGGGTTAGGGTTCGGGCTAGGGTTAGGGTTAGGGGACGGGGACGGTTTAGGGTCCAGGTGAGGGTACGGCAACACTTAAGGGGGAGTGTGTGTGTGAGGGCGCGGGTGAGTGATAGCGTACGGGTTAGGATTAGGGGACGGGTGAGGGTCAGGCTTCGGGGAAGGGTGAGGGTCAGGCTTCGGGGAAGGGTTAGGGTTAGGGGACGGGGACGGTTTAGGGTCCAGGTGATGGTACGGCAACGCTTTAGGGGGAGCGTGCGTGTGAGGGCGCGGGCTAGTGTTAGCGTACGGGTTAGGATTAGGGGACGGGTGAGGGTCAGGCTTCGGGGAAGTGTTAGGGTTAGGGTTCGGGCTAGGGTTAGGGTTAGGGGACGGGGACGGTTTAGGGTCCAGGTGAGGGTACGGCAACGCTTTAGGGGGAGCGTGCGTGTGAGGGCGCGGGTTAGTGTTAGCGTACGGCTTAGGATTAGGGGACGGTTGAGGGTCAGGCTTCGGGGAAGGGTTAGGGTTAGGGTTCGGGCTAGGGTTAGGGGACTGGGACGGTTTCGGATCCAGGTGAGGGTACGGCAACGCTTTAGGGGGAGCGTGCGTGTGAAGGCACGGGTTAGTGTTAGCGTACGGGTTAGGATTAGGGGACGGGTGAGGGTCAGGCTTCTGGGAAGCGTTAGGGTTAGGGGACGGGGACGGTTTAGGGTCCAGGTGATGGTACGGCAACGCTATAGGGGGAGCGTGCGTGTGAGGGCGCGGGCTAGTGTTAGCGTACGGGTTAGGATTAGGGGACGGGTGAGGGTCAGGCTTCGGGGAAGTGTTAGGGTTAGGGTTCGGGCTAGGGTTAGGGTTAGGGGACGGGGACGGTTTACGGTCCAGGTGAGGGTACGGCAACGCTTTAGGGGGAGCGTGCGTGTGAGGGCGCGGGTTAGTGTTAGCGTACGGGTTAGGATTAGGGGACGGGTGAGGGTCAGGCTTCGGGGAAGTGTTGGAGTTAGGGTTCGGGCTAGGGTTAGGGTTAGGGGACGGGGACGGTTTAGGGTCCAGGTGAGGGTACGGCAACGCTTTAGGGGGAGCGTGCGTGTGAGGGTGCGGGTTAGTGTTAGCGTACGGGTTAGGATTAGGGGACGGGTGAGGGTCAGGCTTCGGGGAAGGGTTAGGGTTAGGGTTCGGGCTAGGGTTAGGGTTAGGGGATGGGGACGGTTTAGGGTCCAGGTGAGGGTACGGCAACCCTTTAGGGGGAGCGTGCGTGTGAGGGCGCAGGTTAGTGTTAGCGTACGGGTTAGGATTATAGGAAGGGTGAGGGTCAGGCTTCAGGGAAGGGTTAGGTTTACGGTTCGGGCTAGGGTTAGGTTTAGGGGACGGGGACGGTTTAGGGTCCAGGTGAGGGTACGGCAACGCTTTAGGGGGATCGTGCGTGTGAGGGCGCGGGTTAGTGTTAGCGTACGGGTTAGGATAAGGGGACGGGTGAGGGTCAGGCTTTGAGGAAGTGTTAGGGTTAGGGTTCGGGCTAGGGTTAGGGTTAGGGGACGGGGACAGTTTAGGGTCCAGGTGAGGGTACGACAACGCTTTAGGGGGAGCGTGCGTGTGAGGGCGCGGGTTAGTGTTAGCGTACGGGTTAGGATTAGGGGACGGGTGAGGGTCAGGCTTCGGGGAAGGGTTAGGGTTAGGGTTCGGGCTAGGGTTAGGGTTAGGGGACGGGGACGGTTTACGGTCCAGGTGAGGGTACGGCAACGCTTTAGGGGGAGCGTGCATGTGAGGGCGCGGGTTAGTGTTAGCGTACGGGTTAGGATTAGGGGACGGGTGAGGGTCAGGCTTCGGGGAAGGGTTAGGGTTAGGGTTCGGGCTAGGGTTAGGGTTAGGGGACGGGGCCGGTTTAGGGTCCAGGTGAGGGTACGGCAACGCTTTAGAGGGAGCGTGCGTGTGAGGGCGCGGGTTAGTGTTAGCGTACGTGTTAGAAATACGGGACGGGTGAGGGTCAGGCTTCGGGGAAGAGTTAGGGTTAGGGTTCGGGCTAGGGTTAGGGTTAGGGGACGGGGACGGTTTAGGGTCCAGGTGAGGGGACGGCAACACTTAAGGGGGAGTGTGTGTGTGAGGGCGCGGGTGAGTGATAGCGTACGGGTTAGGATTAGGGGACGCGTGAGGGTCAGGCTTCGGGGAAGGGTTAGGGTTAGGGTTCGGGCTAAGGTTAGGGTTAGGGGATGGGGACGGTTTAGGGTCCAGGTGAGGGTACGGCAACGCTTTAGGGGGAGCGTGCGTGTGAGGGTGCGGGTTAGTGTTAGCGTACGGGTTAGGATTAGGGGACGGGTGAGGGTCAGGCTTCGGGGAAGGGTGAGGGTCAGGCTTCGGGGAAGGGTTAGGGTTAGGGGACGGGGACGGTTTAGGGTCCAGGTGATGGTACGACAACGCTTTAGGGGGAGCGTGCGTGTGAGGGGGCGGGCTAGTGTTAGCGTACGGGTTAGGATTAAGGGACGGGTGAGGGTCAGGCTTCAGGGAAGTGTTAGGGTTAGGGTTCGGGCTAGGGTTAGGGTTAGGGGACGGGGACGGTTTAGGGTCCAGGTGAGGGTACGGAAACGCTTTAGGGGGAGCGTGCGTGTGAGGGCGCGGGTTAGTGTTAGCGTACGGCTTAGGATTAGGGGACGGGTGAGGGTCAGGCTTCGGGGAAGGGTTAGGGTTAGGGTTCGGGCTAGGGTTAGGGTTAGGGGACGGGGACGGTTTCGGGTCCAGGTGAGGGTACGGCAACGCTTTAGGGGGAGCGTGCGTGTGAGGGCGCAGGTTAGTGTTAGCGTACGGGTTAGGATTAGGGGACGGGTGAGGGTCAGGCTTCGGGGAAGGGTTAGGGTTAGGGTTCGGGCTAGGGTTAGGGGACTGGGACGGTTTCGGATCCAGGTGAGGGTACGGCAACGCTTTAGGGGGAGCGTGCGTGTGAAGGCACGGGTTAGTGTTAGCGTACGGGTTAGGATTAGTGTACGGGTGAGGGTCAGGCTTCGGGGAAGCGTTAGGGTTAGGGGACGGGGACGGTTAAGGGTCCAGGTGATGGGACGGCAACGCTTTAGGGGGAGCGTGCGTGTGAGGGCGCGGGCTAGTGTTAGCGTACGGGTTAGGATTAGGGGACGGGTGAGGGTCAGGCTTCGGGGAAGTGTTAGGGTTAGGGTTCGGTCTAGGGTTAGGGTTAGGGGACGGGGACGGTTTAGGGTCCAGGTGAGGGTACGGCAACGCTTTAGGGGGAGCGTGCGTGTGAGGGCGCGGGTTAGTGTTAGCGTACGGTTTAGGATTAGGGGACGGGTGAGGGTCAGGCTTCGGGGAAGTGTTAGAGTTAGGGTTCGGGCTAGGGTTAGGGTTAGGGGACGGGGACGGTTTAGGGTCCAGGTGAGACTACGGCAACGCTTTAGGGGGAGCGTGCGTGTGAGGGCGCGGGTTAGTGTTAGCGTACGGGTTAGGATTAGGGGACGGGTGAGGGTCAGGCTTCGGGGAAGAGTTAGGGTTAGGGTTCGGGCTAGGGTTAGGGTTAGGGGACGGGGACGGTTTAGGGTCCAGGTGAGGGTACGGCAACACTTAAGGGGGAGTGTGTGTGTGAGGGCGCGGGTGAGTGATAGCGTACGGGTTAGGACTAGGGGACGCGTGAGGGTCAGGCTTCGGGGAAGGGTTAGGGTTAGGGTTCGGGCTAGGGTTAGGGTTAGGGGACGGGGACGGTTTAGGGTCCAGGTGAGGGTACGGCAACGCTTTAGCGGGAGCGTGCGTGTGAGGGCGCGGGTTGTGTTAGCGTACGGGTTAGGATTAGGGGACGGGTGAGGGTCAGGCTTCGGGGAAGGGTTAGGGTTAGGGTTTGGGCTAGGGTTAGGGTTAGGGGACAGGGACGGTTTAGGGTCCAGGTGAGGGTACGGCAACGCTTTAGGGGGAGCGTGTGTGTGAGAGCGCGGGTTAGTGTTAGCGTACGGGTGAGGATTAGGGTACGGGTGAGGGTCAGGCTTCGGGGAAGGGTTAGGGTTAGGGTTCGGGCTAGGGTTAGGGTTAGGGGATGGGGACGGTTTAGGGTCCAGGTGAGGGTACGGCAACGCTTTAGGGGGAGCGTGCGTGTGAGGGCGCGGGTTAGTGTTAGCGTACGGGTTAGGATTAGGGGACGGGTGAGGGTCAGGCTTCGGGGAAGTGTGAGGGTCAGGCTTCGGGGAAGGGTTAGGGTTAGGGGACGGGGACGGTTTAGGGTCCAGGTGATGGTACGGCAACGCTTTAGGGGGAGCGTGCGTGTGAGGGCGCGGGCTAGTGTTAGCGTACGGGTTAGGATTAGGGGACGGGTGAGGGTCAGGCTTCGGGGAAGTGTTAGGGTTAGGGTTCGGGCTAGGGTTAGGGTTAGGGGACGGGGACGGTTTAGGGTCCAGGTGAGGGTACGGCAACGCTTTAGGGGGAGCGTGCGTGTGAGGGCGCGGGTTAGTGTTAGCGTACGGCTTAGGATTAGGGGACGGGTGAGGGTCAGGCTTCGGGGAAGGGTTAGGGTTAGGGTTCGGGCTAGGGTTAGGGTTAGGGGACGGGGACGGTTTAGCGTCCAGGTGAGGGTACGGCAACGCTTTAGGGGGAGCGTGCGTGTGAGGGCGCGGGTTAGTGTTAGCGTACGGGTTAGGATTAGGGGACGGGTGAGGGTCAGGCTTCGGGGAAGGGTTAGGTTAGGGTTCGGGCTAGGGTTAGGCTTAGGGGACGGGGACGGTTTCGGGTCCAGGTGAGGGTACGGCAACGCTTTAGGGGGAGCGTGCGTGTGAGGGCGCGGGTTAGTGTTAGCGTACGGGTTAGGATTAGGGGACGGTTGAGGGTCAGGCTTCGGGGAAGGGTTAGGGTTAGGGTTCGGGCTAGGGTTAGGGGACTGGGACGGTTTCGGATCCAGGTGAGGGTACGGCAACGCTTTAGGGGGAGCGTGCGTGTGAAGGCACGGGTTAGTGTTAGCGTACGGGTTAGGATTAGGGGACGGGTGAGGGTCAGGCTTCTGGGAAGCGTTAGGGTTAGGGGACGGGGACGGTTTAGGGTCCAGGTGATGGTACGGCAACGCTATAGGGGGAGCGTGCGTGTGAGGGCGCGGGCTAGTGTTAGCGTACGGGTTAGGATTAGGGGACGGGTGAGGGTCAGGCTTCGGGGAAGTGTTAGGGTTAGGGTTCGGGCTAGGGTTAGGGTTAGGGGACGGGGACGGTTTAGGGTCCAGGTGAGGGTACGGCAACGCTTTAGGGGGAGCGTGCGTGTGAGGGCGCGGGTTAGTGTTAGCGTACGGGTTAGGATTAGGGGACGGGTGAGGGTCAGGCTTCGGGGAAGTGTTGGAGTTAGGGTTCGGGCTAGGGTTAGGGTTAGGGGACGGGGACGGTTTAGGGTCCAGGTGAGGGTACGGCAACGCTTTAGGGGGAGCGTGCGTGTGAGGGTGCGGGTTAGTGTTAGCGTACGGGTTAGGATTAGGGGACGGGTGAGGGTCAGGCTTCGGGGAAGGGTTAGGGTTAGGGTTCGGGCTAGGGTTAGGGTTAGGGGATGGGGACGGTTTAGGGTCCAGGTGAGGGTACGGCAACCCTTTAGGGGGAGCGTGCGTGTGAGGGCGCGGGTTAGTGTTAGCGTACGGGTTAGGATTAGAGGAAGGGTGAGGGTCAGGCTTCAGGGAAGGGTTAGGTTTACGGTTCGGGCTAGGGTTAGGTTTAGGGGACGGGGACGGTTTAGGGTCCAGGTGAGGGTACGGCAACGCTTTAGGGGGATCGTGCGTGTGAGGGCGCGGGTTAGTGTTAGCGTACGGGTTAGGATAAGGGGACGGGTGAGGGTCAGGCTTTGAGGAAGTGTTAGGGTTAGGGTTCGGGCTAGGGTTAGGGTTAGGGGACGGGGACAGTTTAGGGTCCAGGTGAGGGTACGACAACGCTTTAGGGGGAGCGTGCGTGTGAGGGCGCGGGTTAGTGTTAGCGTACGGGTTAGGATTAGGGGACGGGTGAGGGTCAGGCTTCGGGGAAGGGTTAGGGTTAGGGTTCGGGCTAGGGTTAGGGTTAGGGGACGGGGACGGTTTACGGTCCAGGTGAGGGTACGGCAACGCTTTAGGGGGAGCGTGCATGTGAGGGCGCGGGTTAGTGTTAGCGTACGGGTTAGGATTAGGGGACGGGTGAGGGTCAGGCTTCGGGGAAGGGTTAGGGTTAGGGTTCGGGCTAGGGTTAGGGTTAGGGGACGGGGCCGGTTTAGGGTCCAGGTGAGGGTACGGCAACGCTTTAGGGGGAGCGTGCGTGTGAGGGTGCGGGTTAGTGTTAGCGTACGGGTTAGGATTAGGGGACGGGTGATGGTCAGGCTTCGGGGAAGGGTGAGGGTCAGGCTTCGGGGAAGGGTTAGGGTTAGGGGACGGGGACGGTTTAGGGTCCAGGTGATGGTACGGCAACGCTTTAGGGGGAGCGTGCGTGTGAGGGGGCGGGCTAGTGTTAGCGTACGGGTTAGGATTAGGGGACGGGTGAGGGTCAGGCTTCGGGGAAGTGTTAGGGTTAGGGTTCGGGCTAGGGTTAGGTTTAGGGGACGGGGACGGTTTAGGGTCCAGGTGAGGGTACGGCAACGCTTTAGAGGGAGCGTGCGTGTGAGGGCGCGGGTTAGTGTTAGCGTACGGCTTAGGATTAGGGGACGGGTGAGGGTCAGGCTTCGGGGAAGGGTTAGGGTTAGGGTTCGGGCTAGGGTTAGGGGATGGGGTCGGGGACTGTTTAGGGTCCAGGTGAGGGTACGGCAACGCTTTAGGGGGAGCGTGCGTGTGAGGGCGCGGGTTAGTGTTAGCGTACGGGTTAGGATTAGGGGATGGGTGAGGGTCAGGCTTCGGGGAAGGGTTAGGGTTAGGGTTCGGGCTAGGGTTAGGCTTAGGGGACGGGGACGGTTTCGGGTCCAGGTGAGGGTACGGCAACGCTTTAGGGGGAGCGTGCGTGTGAGGGCGCGGGTTAGTGTTAGCGTACGGGTTAGGATTAGGGGACGGGTGAGGGTCAGGCTTCGGGGAAGGGTTAGGGTTAGGGTTCGGGCTTGGGTTAGGGGACTGGGACGGTTTCGGATCCAGGTGAGGGTACGGCAACGCTTTAGGGGGAGCGTGCGTGTGAAGGCACGGGTTAGTGTTAGCGTACGGGTTAGGATTAGGGAACGGGTGAGGGTCAGGCTTCGGGGAAGCGTTAGGGTTAGGGGACGGGGACGGTTTAGGGTCCAGGTGATGGTACGGCAACGCTTTAGGGGGAGCGTGCGTGTGAGGGCGCGGGCTAGTGTTAGCGTACGGGTTAGGATTAGGGGACGGGTGAGGGTCAGGCTTCGGGGAAGTGTTAGGGTTAGGGTTCGGGCTAGGGTTAGGGTTAGGGGACGGGGACGGTTTAGGGTCCAGGTGAGGGTACGGCAACGCTTTAGAGGGAGCGTGCGTGTGAGGGCGCGGGTTAGTGTTAGCGTACGGGTTAGGATTAGGGGACGGGTGAGGGTCAGGTTTCGGGGAAGGGTTAGGGTTAAGGTTCGAGCTAGGGTTAGGGTTTGGGGACGGGGACGGTTTAGGGTCCAGGTGAGTGTACGGCAACGCTTTAGGGGGAGCGTGCGTGTGAGGGCGCGGGTTAGTGTTAGCGTACGGGTTAGGATTAGGGGACGGGTGAGGGTCAGGCTTCGGAGAAGGGTTAGGGTTAGGGTTCGGGCTAGGGTTAGGGTTAGGGGACGGGGACGGTTTCGGGTCCAGGTGAGGGTACGGCAACGCTTTAGGGGGAGCGTGCGTGTGAAGGCGCGGGTTAGTGTTAGCGTACGGGTTAGGATTAGGGGACGGGTGAGGGTCAGGCTTCGGGGAAGGGTTAGGGTTAGGGTTCGGGCTAGGGTTAGGGTTAGGGGACGGGGACGGTTTAAGGTCCAGGTGAGGGTACGGCAACGCTTTAGGGGGAGCATGCGTGTGAGGGCGCGGGCTAGTGTTAGCGTACGGGTTAGGATTAGGGGACGGGTGAGGGTCAGGCTTCGGGGAAGTGTTAGGGTTAGGGTTCGGTCTAGGGTTAGGGTTAGGGGACGGGGACGGTTTAGGGTCCAGGTGAGGGTACGGCAACGCTTTAGGGGGAGCGTGCGTGTGAGGGCGCGGGTTAGTGTTAGCGTACGGTTTAGGATTAGGGGACGGGTGAGGGTCAGGCTTCGGGGAAGTGTTAGAGTTAGGGTTCGGGCTAGGGTTAGGGTTAGGGGACGGGGACGGTTTAGGGTCCAGGTGAGACTACGGCAACGCTTTAGGGGGAGCGTGCGTGTGAGGGCGCGGGTTAGTGTTAGCGTACGGGTTAGGATTAGGGGACGGGTGAGGGTCAGGCTTCGGGGAAGAGTTAGGGTTAGGGTTCGGGCTAGGGTTAGGGTTAGGGGACGGGGACGGTTTAGGGTCCAGGTGAGGGTACGGCAACACTTAAGGGGGAGTGTGTGTGTGAGGGCGCGGGTGAGTGATAGCGTACGGGTTAGGACTAGGGGACGCGTGAGGGTCAGGCTTCGGGGAAGGGTTAGGGTTAGGGTTCGGGCTAGGGTTAGGGTTAGGGGACGGGGACGGTTTAGGGTCCAGGTGAGGGTACGGCAACGCTTTAGCGGGAGCGTGCGTGTGAGGGCGCGGGTTGTGTTAGCGTACGGGTTAGGATTAGGGGACGGGTGAGGGTCAGGCTTCGGGGAAGGGTTAGGGTTAGGGTTTGGGCTAGGGTTAGGGTTAGGGGACAGGGACGGTTTAGGGTCCAGGTGAGGGTACGGCAACGCTTTAGGGGGAGCGTGTGTGTGAGAGCGCGGGTTAGTGTTAGCGTACGGGTGAGGATTAGGGTACGGGTGAGGGTCAGGCTTCGGGGAAGGGTTAGGGTTAGGGTTCGGGCTAGGGTTAGGGTTAGGGGATGGGGACGGTTTAGGGTCCAGGTGAGGGTACGGCAACGCTTTAGGGGGAGCGTGCGTGTGAGGGCGCGGGTTAGTGTTAGCGTACGGGTTAGGATTAGGGGACGGGTGAGGGTCAGGCTTCGGGGAAGTGTGAGGGTCAGGCTTCGGGGAAGGGTTAGGGTTAGGGGACGGGGACGGTTTAGGGTCCAGGTGATGGTACGGCAACGCTTTAGGGGGAGCGTGCGTGTGAGGGCGCGGGCTAGTGTTAGCGTACGGGTTAGGATTAGGGGACGGGTGAGGGTCAGGCTTCGGGGAAGTGTTAGGGTTAGGGTTCGGGCTAGGGTTAGGGTTAGGGGACGGGGACGGTTTAGGGTCCAGGTGAGGGTACGGCAACGCTTTAGGGGGAGCGTGCGTGTGAGGGCGCGGGTTAGTGTTAGCGTACGGCTTAGGATTAGGGGACGGGTGAGGGTCAGGCTTCGGGGAAGGGTTAGGGTTAGGGTTCGGGCTAGGGTTAGGGTTAGGGGACGGGGACGGTTTAGCGTCCAGGTGAGGGTACGGCAACGCTTTAGGGGGAGCGTGCGTGTGAGGGCGCGGGTTAGTGTTAGCGTACGGGTTAGGATTAGGGGACGGGTGAGGGTCAGGCTTCGGGGAAGGGTTAGGTTAGGGTTCGGGCTAGGGTTAGGCTTAGGGGACGGGGACGGTTTCGGGTCCAGGTGAGGGTACGGCAACGCTTTAGGGGGAGCGTGCGTGTGAGGGCGCGGGTTAGTGTTAGCGTACGGGTTAGGATTAGGGGACGGTTGAGGGTCAGGCTTCGGGGAAGGGTTAGGGTTAGGGTTCGGGCTAGGGTTAGGGGACTGGGACGGTTTCGGATCCAGGTGAGGGTACGGCAACGCTTTAGGGGGAGCGTGCGTGTGAAGGCACGGGTTAGTGTTAGCGTACGGGTTAGGATTAGGGGACGGGTGAGGGTCAGGCTTCTGGGAAGCGTTAGGGTTAGGGGACGGGGACGGTTTAGGGTCCAGGTGATGGTACGGCAACGCTATAGGGGGAGCGTGCGTGTGAGGGCGCGGGCTAGTGTTAGCGTACGGGTTAGGATTAGGGGACGGGTGAGGGTCAGGCTTCGGGGAAGTGTTAGGGTTAGGGTTCGGGCTAGGGTTAGGGTTAGGGGACGGGGACGGTTTAGGGTCCAGGTGAGGGTACGGCAACGCTTTAGGGGGAGCGTGCGTGTGAGGGCGCGGGTTAGTGTTAGCGTACGGGTTAGGATTAGGGGACGGGTGAGGGTCAGGCTTCGGGGAAGTGTTGGAGTTAGGGTTCGGGCTAGGGTTAGGGTTAGGGGACGGGGACGGTTTAGGGTCCAGGTGAGGGTACGGCAACGCTTTAGGGGGAGCGTGCGTGTGAGGGTGCGGGTTAGTGTTAGCGTACGGGTTAGGATTAGGGGACGGGTGAGGGTCAGGCTTCGGGGAAGGGTTAGGGTTAGGGTTCGGGCTAGGGTTAGGGTTAGGGGATGGGGACGGTTTAGGGTCCAGGTGAGGGTACGGCAACCCTTTAGGGGGAGCGTGCGTGTGAGGGCGCGGGTTAGTGTTAGCGTACGGGTTAGGATTAGAGGAAGGGTGAGGGTCAGGCTTCAGGGAAGGGTTAGGTTTACGGTTCGGGCTAGGGTTAGGTTTAGGGGACGGGGACGGTTTAGGGTCCAGGTGAGGGTACGGCAACGCTTTAGGGGGATCGTGCGTGTGAGGGCGCGGGTTAGTGTTAGCGTACGGGTTAGGATAAGGGGACGGGTGAGGGTCAGGCTTTGAGGAAGTGTTAGGGTTAGGGTTCGGGCTAGGGTTAGGGTTAGGGGACGGGGACAGTTTAGGGTCCAGGTGAGGGTACGACAACGCTTTAGGGGGAGCGTGCGTGTGAGGGCGCGGGTTAGTGTTAGCGTACGGGTTAGGATTAGGGGACGGGTGAGGGTCAGGCTTCGGGGAAGGGTTAGGGTTAGGGTTCGGGCTAGGGTTAGGGTTAGGGGACGGGGACGGTTTACGGTCCAGGTGAGGGTACGGCAACGCTTTAGGGGGAGCGTGCATGTGAGGGCGCGGGTTAGTGTTAGCGTACGGGTTAGGATTAGGGGACGGGTGAGGGTCAGGCTTCGGGGAAGGGTTAGGGTTAGGGTTCGGGCTAGGGTTAGGGTTAGGGGACGGGGCCGGTTTAGGGTCCAGGTGAGGGTACGGCAACGCTTTAGGGGGAGCGTGCGTGTGAGGGTGCGGGTTAGTGTTAGCGTACGGGTTAGGATTAGGGGACGGGTGAGGGTCAGGCTTCGGGGAAGGGTGAGGGTCAGGCTTCGGGGAAGGGTTAGGGTTAGGGGACGGGGACGGTTTAGGGTCCAGGTGATGGTACGGCAACGCTTTAGGGGGAGCGTGCGTGTGAGGGGGCGGGCTAGTGTTAGCGTACGGGTTAGGATTAGGGGACGGGTGAGGGTCAGGCTTCGGGGAAGTGTTAGGGTTAGGGTTCGGGCTAGGGTTAGGTTTAGGGGACGGGGACGGTTTAGGGTCCAGGTGAGGGTACGGCAACGCTTTAGAGGGAGCGTGCGTGTGAGGGCGCGGGTTAGTGTTAGCGTACGGCTTAGGATTAGGGGACGGGTGAGGGTCAGGCTTCGGGGAAGGGTTAGGGTTAGGGTTCGGGCTAGGGTTAGGGGATGGGGTCGGGGACGGTTTAGGGTCCAGGTGAGGGTACGGCAACGCTTTAGGGGGAGCGTGCGTGTGAGGGCGCGGGTTAGTGTTAGCGTACGGGTTAGGATTAGGGGATGGGTGAGGGTCAGGCTTCGGGGAAGGGTTAGGGTTAGGGTTCGGGCTAGGGTTAGGCTTAGGGGACGGGGACGGTTTCGGGTCCAGGTGAGGGTACGGCAACGCTTTAGGGGGAGCGTGCGTGTGAGGGCGCGGGTTAGTGTTAGCGTACGGGTTAGGATTAGGGGACGGGTGAGGGTCAGGCTTCGGGGAAGGGTTAGGGTTAGGGTTCGGGCTTGGGTTAGGGGACTGGGACGGTTTCGGATCCAGGTGAGGGTACGGCAACGCTTTAGGGGGAGCGTGCGTGTGAAGGCACGGGTTAGTGTTAGCGTACGGGTTAGGATTAGGGAACGGGTGAGGGTCAGGCTTCGGGGAAGCGTTAGGGTTAGGGGACGGGGACGGTTTAGGGTCCAGGTGATGGTACGGCAACGCTTTAGGGGGAGCGTGCGTGTGAGGGCGCGGGCTAGTGTTAGCGTACGGGTTAGGATTAGGGGACGGGTGAGGGTCAGGCTTCGGGGAAGTGTTAGGGTTAGGGTTCGGGCTAGGGTTAGGGTTAGGGGACGGGGACGGTTTAGGGTCCAGGTGAGGGTACGGCAACGCTTTAGAGGGAGCGTGCGTGTGAGGGCGCGGGTTAGTGTTAGCGTACGGGTTAGGATTAGGGGACGGGTGAGGGTCAGGTTTCGGGGAAGGGTTAGGGTTAAGGTTCGAGCTAGGGTTAGGGTTTGGGGACGGGGACGGTTTAGGGTCCAGGTGAGTGTACGGCAACGCTTTAGGGGGAGCGTGCGTGTGAGGGCGCGGGTTAGTGTTAGCGTACGGGTTAGGATTAGGGGACGGGTGAGGGTCAGGCTTCGGAGAAGGGTTAGGGTTAGGGTTCGGGCTAGGGTTAGGGTTAGGGGACGGGGACGGTTTCGGGTCCAGGTGAGGGTACGGCAACGCTTTAGGGGGAGCGTGCGTGTGAAGGCGCGGGTTAGTGTTAGCGTACGGGTTAGGATTAGGGGACGGGTGAGGGTCAGGCTTCGGGGAAGGGTTAGGGTTAGGGTTCGGGCTAGGGTTAGGGTTAGGGGACGGGGACGGTTTAGGGTCCAGGTGAGGGTACGGCAACGCTTTAGGGGGAGTGTGCGTGTGAGGGCGCGGGTTCGTGTTAGCGTACGGGTTAGTATTAGGGGACGGGTGAGGGTCAGGCTTCGGGGAAGTGTTAGGGTTAGGGTTCGGGCTAGGGTTAGGGTTAGGGGACGGGGACGGTTTAAGGTCCAGGTGAGGGTACGGCAACGCTTTAGGGGGAGCATGCGTGTGAGGGTGCGGGTTAGTGTTAGCGTACGGGTTAGGATTAGGGGACTGGTGAGGGTCAGGCTTCGGGGAAGGGTTAGGGTTAGGGTTCGGGCTAGGGTTAGGGTTAGGGGACGGGGACGGTTTAGGGTCCAGGTGAGGGTACGGCAATGCTTTAGGGGGAGCGTGCTTTTGAGGGCGCGGGTTAGTGTTAGCGTACGGGTTAGGATTAGGGGACGGGTGAGGGTCAGGCTTCGGGGAAGGGTTAGGGTTAGGGTTCGGGCTAGGTTTAGAGGACGGGGACGGGGACGGTTTAGGGTCCAGGTGAGGGTACGGCAACGCTTTAGGGGGAGCGTGCGTGTGAGGGCGCGGGTTAGTGTTAGCGTACGGGTTAGGATTAAGGGACGGGTGAGGGTCAGGCTTCGGGGAAGGGTTAGGGTTAGGGTTCGGGCTAGGGTTAGGGTTAGGGGACGGGGACGGTTTAGGGTCCAGGTTTGGGTACGGCAACGCTTTAGGGAGAGCGTGCGTGTGAGGGCGTGAGTTAGTGTTAGCGTACGGGTTAGGATTAGGGTACGGGTGAGGGTCAGGCTTCGGGGAAGGGTTACGGTTAGGGTTCGGGCTAGGGTTAGGGTTAGGGGACGGGGACGGTTTAGGGTCCAGGTGAGGGTACGTCAACGCTTTAGGGGGAGCGTGCGTGTGAGGGCACGGGTTATTGTTAGCGTACGGGTTAGGATTACGGGACGGGTGAGGGTCAGGCTTCGGGGAAGGGTTAGGGTTAGGGTTCGGGCTAGGGTTAGGGTTAGGGGACGGGGACGGTTTCGGGTCCAGGTGAGGGTACGGCAACGCTTTAGGGGGAGCGTGCGTGTGAGGGCGCGTGTTAGTGTTAGCGTACGTGTTAGGATTAGGGGACGGGTGAGGGTCAGGCTTCGGGGAAGGGTTAGGGTTAGGGTTCGGCTAGGGTTAGGGTTAGGGGACGGGGACGGTTTAGGGTCCAGGTGAGGGGACGGCAATGCTTTAGGGGGAGCGTGCGTGTGAGGGCACGGGTTAGTGTTAGCGTACGGGTTAGGATTAGGGGACGGGTGAGGGTCAGGCTTCGGGGAAGGGTTAGGGTTAGGGTTCGGGCTAGGGTTAGGGTTAGGGGATGGGGACGGTTTAGGGTCCAGGTGAGGGTACGGCAACGCTTTAGGGGGAGCGTGCGTGTGAGGGCGCGGGTTAGTGTTAGCGTACGGGTTAGGATTAGGGGACGGGTGAGGGTCAGGCTTCGGGGAAGGGTTAGGGTTAGGGTTCGGGCTAGGGTTAGGGTTAGGGGACGGGGACGGTTTCGGGTCCAGGTGAGGGTACGGCAACGCTTTAGGGAGAGCGTGCGTGTGAGGGCGCAAGTTAGTGTTAGCGTACGGGTTAGGATTAGGGGACGGGTGAGGGTCAGGCTTCGGGGAAGGGTTAGGGTTAGGGTTCGGGCTAGGGTTAGGGTTAGGGGACGGGGACGGTTTAGGGTCCAGGTGAGGGTACGGCAACGCTTTAGGTGGAGCGTGCGTGTGAGGGCACGGGTTAGTGTTAGCGTACGGGTTAGGATTAGGGGACGGGTGAGGGTCAGGCTTCGTGGAAAGGTTAGGGTTAGGGTTCGGGCTAGGGTTAGTGTTAGGGGACGGGGACGGTTTAGGGTCCAGGTGAGGGTACGGCAACGCTTTAGGGGGAGCGTGCGTGTGAGGGCGCAGGTTAGTGTTAGCGTACGGGTTAGGATTAGGGGACGTGTGAGGGTCAGGCTTCGGGGAAGGGTTAGGGTTAGGGTACGGCTAGGGTTAGGGTTAGGGGACGGGGACGGTTTAGGGTCCAGGTGAGGGGACGGCTACGCTTTAGGGGGAGCGTGCGTGTGAGGGCGCGGGTTAGTGTTAGCGTACGGGTTAGGATTAGGGGACGGGTGAGGGTCAGGCTTCGGGGAAGGGTTAGGGTTAGGGTTCGGGCTAGGGTTAGGGTTAGGGGATGGGGACGGTTTAGGGTCCAGGTGAGGGTACGGCAACGCTTTAGGGGGAGCGTGCGTGTGATGGCGCGGGTTAGTGTTAGCGTACGTGTTAGGATTAGGGGACGGGTGAGGGTCAGGCTTCGGGGAAGGGTTAGGGTTATGGTTCGGGCTAGGGTTAGGGTTAGGGGACGGGGACGGTTTAGGGTCCAGGTGAGGGTACGGCAACGCTTTAGGGGGAGCGTGCGTGTGAGGGCGCGGGTTAGTGTTAGCGTACGTGTTAGGATTAGGGGACGGGTGAGGGTCAGGCTTTGGGGAAGGGTTAGGGTTAGGGTTCGGGCTAGGGTTAGGGGACGGGGACGGGGACGGTTTAGGGTCCAGGTGAGGGTTCGGCAAAGCTTTAGGGGGAGCGTGCGTGTAGGGCGCGGGTTAGTGTTAGCGTACGGGTTAGGATTAGGGGACGGCTGAGGGTCAGGCTTCGGGGAAGTGTTAGAGTTAGGGTTCGGGCTAGGGTTAGGGTTAGGGGACGGGGACGGTTTAGGGTCCAGGTGAGGGTACGGCAACCCTTTAGGGGGAGCGTGCGTGTGAGGGCACGGGTTAGTGTTAGCGTACGGGTTAGGATTAGGGGTCGGGTGAGGGTGAGGCTTCAGGGAAGGGTTAGGGTTACGGTTCGGGCTAGGGTTAGGGTTAGGGGACGGGGACGGCTTAGGTTCCAGGTGAGTGTACGGCAACGCTTTAGGGGGAGCGTGCGTGTGAGGGCGCGGGTTAGTGTTAGCGTACGGGTTAGGATTAGGGGACGGGTGAGGGTCAGGCTTCGGGGTAGGGTTAGGGTTAGGGTTCGGGCTAGGGTTAGGGTTAGGGGACGGGACCGGTTTAGGGTCCAGGTGAGGGTACGGCAACGCTTTAGAGGGAGTGTGCGTGTGGGGGCGCGTGTTAGTGTTAGCGTACGTGTTAGGATTACGGGACGGGTGAGGGTCAGGCTTCGGGGAAGAGTTAGGGTTAGGGTTCGGGCTAGGGTTAGGGTTAGGGGACGGGGACGGTTTAGGGTCCAGGTGAGGGTACGGCAACACATAAGGGGGAGTGTGTGTCTGAGGGCGCGGGTGAGTGATAGCGTACGGGTTAGGATTAGGGGACGGGTGAGGGTCAGGCTTCGGGGAAGGGTTAGGGTTAGGGTTCGGGCTAGGGTTAGTGTTAGGACACGGGGACGGTTTAGGGTCCAGGTGAGGGTACGGCAACGCTTTAGGGGGAGCGTGCGTGTGAGGGCGCGGGTTAGTGTTAGCGTACGGGTTAGGATTAGGGGACGGGTGAGGGTCAGGCTTCGGGGAAGGGTTAGGGTTAGGGTTCTGGCTAGGGTTAGGGTTAGGGGACGGGGATGGTTTAGGGTCCAGGTGAGGGTACGGCAACGCTTTAGGGGGAGCGTGCGTGTGAGGGCGCTGGTTAGTGTTAGCGTACGGGTTAGGATTAGGGGACGGGTGAGGGTCAGGCTTCGGGGAAGGTTTAGGGTTAGGGTTCGGGCTAGGGTTAGGGTTAGGACACGGGGACGGTTTAGGGTCCAGGTGAGGGTACGGCAACGCTTTAGGGGGAGCGTGTGTGGGAGGGCGCGGGTTAGTGTTAGCGTACGGGTTAGGATTAGGGGACGGGTGAGGGTCAGGCTTCGGGGAAGGGTTAGGGTTAGGGTTCGGGCTAGGGTTAGGGCACGGGGACGGGGACGGTTTAGGGTCCAGGTGAGGGTACGGCAACGCTTTAGGGTGAGCGTGCGTGTCAGCGCGCGGGTTAGTGTTAGCGTACGGGTTAGGATTAGGGGACGGGTGAGGGTCAGGCTTTGAGGAAGTGTTAGGGTTAGGGTTCGGGCTAGGGTTAGGGTTAGGGGACGGGGACAGTTTAGGGTCCAGGTGAGGGTACGACAACGCTTTAGGGGGAGCGTGCGTGTGAGGGCGCGGGTTAGTGTTAGCGTACGGGTTAGGATTAGGGGACGGGTGAGGGTCAGGCTTCGGGGAAGGGTTAGGGTTAGGGTTCGGGCTAGGGTTAGGGTTAGGGGACGGGGACGGTTTACGGTCCAGGTGAGGGTACGGCAACGCTTTAGGGGGAGCGTGCATGTGAGGGCGCGGGTTAGTGTTAGCGTACGGGTTAGGATTAGGGGACGGGTGAGGGTCAGGCTTCGGGGAAGGGTTAGGGTTAGGGTTCGGGCTAGGGTTAGGGTTAGGGGACGGGGCCGGTTTAGGGTCCAGGTGAGGGTACGGCAACGCTTTAGAGGGAGCGTGCGTGTGAGGGCGTGGGTTAGTGTTAGCGTACGTGTTAGAAATACGGGACGGGTGAGGGTCAGGCTTCGGGGAAGAGTTAGGGTTAGGGTTCGGGCTAGGGTTAGGGTTAGGGGACGGGGACGGTTTAGGGTCCAGGTGAGGGGACGGCAACACTTAAGGGGGAGTGTGTGTGTGAGGGCGCGGGTGAGTGATAGCGTACGGGTTAGGATTAGGGGACGCGTGAGGGTCAGGCTTCGGGAAGGGTTAGGGTTAGGGTTCGGGCTAAGGTTAGGGTTAGGGGATGGGGACGGTTTAGGGTCCAGGTGAGGGTACGGCAACGCTTTAGGGGGAGCGTGCGTGTGAGGGTGCGGGTTAGTGTTAGCGTACGGGTTAGGATTAGGGGACGGGTGAGGGTCAGGCTTCGGGGAAGGGTGAGGGTCAGGCTTCGGGGAAGGGTTAGGGTTAGGGGACGGGGACGGTTTAGGGTCCAGGTGATGGTACGACAACGCTTTAGGGGGAGCGTGCGTGTGAGGGGGCGGGCTAGTGTTAGCGTACGGGTTAGGATTAAGGGACGGGTGAGGGTCAGGCTTCAGGGAAGTGTTAGGGTTAGGGTTCGGGCTAGGGTTAGGGTTAGGGGACGGGGACGGTTTAGGGTCCAGGTGAGGGTACGACAACGCTTTAGGGGGAGCGTGCGTGTGAGGGCGCGGGTTAGTGTTAGCGTACGGGTTAGGATTAGGGGACGGGTGAGGGTCAGGCTTCGGGGAAGGGTTAGGGTTAGGGTTCGGGCTAGGGTTAGGGTTAGGGGACGGGGACGGTTTACGGTCCAGGTGAGGGTACGGCAACGCTTTAGGGGGAGCGTGCATGTGAGGGCGCGGGTTAGTGTTAGCGTACGGGTTAGGATTAGGGGACGGGTGAGGGTCAGGCTTCGGGGAAGGGTTAGGGTTAGGGTTCGGGCTAGGGTTAGGGTTAGGGGACGGGGCCGGTTTAGGGTCCAGGTGAGGGTACGGCAACGCTTTAGAGGGAGCGTGCGTGTGAGGGCGCGGGTTAGTGTTAGCGTACGTGTTAGAAATACGGGACGGGTGAGGGTCAGGCTTCGGGGAAGAGTTAGGGTTAGGGTTCGGGCTAGGGTTAGGGTTAGGGGACGGGGACGGTTTAGGGTCCAGGTGAGGGGACGGCAACACTTAAGGGGGAGTGTGTGTGTGAGGGCGCGGGTGAGTGATAGCGTACGGGTTAGGATTAGGGGACGCGTGAGGGTCAGGCTTCGGGGAAGGGTTAGGGTTAGGGTTCGGGCTAAGGTTAGGGTTAGGGGATGGGGACGGTTTAGGGTCCAGGTGAGGGTACGGCAACGCTTTAGGGGGAGCGTGCGTGTGAGGGTGCGGGTTAGTGTTAGCGTACGGGTTAGGATTAGGGGACGGGTGAGGGTCAGGCTTCGGGGAAGGGTGAGGGTCAGGCTTCGGGGAAGGGTTAGGGTTAGGGGACGGGGACGGTTTAGGGTCCAGGTGATGGTACGACAACGCTTTAGGGGGAGCGTGCGTGTGAGGGGGCGGGCTAGTGTTAGCGTACGGGTTAGGATTAAGGGACGGGTGAGGGTCAGGCTTCAGGGAAGTGTTAGGGTTAGGGTTCGGGCTAGGGTTAGGGTTAGGGGACGGGGACGGTTTAGGGTCCAGGTGAGGGTACGGAAACGCTTTAGGGGGAGCGTGCGTGTGAGGGCGCGGGTTAGTGTTAGCGTACGGCTTAGGATTAGGGGACGGGTGAGGGTCAGGCTTCGGGGAAGGGTTAGGGTTAGGGTTCGGGCTAGGGTTAGGGTTAGGGGACGGGGACGGTTTCGGGTCCAGGTGAGGGTACGGCAACGCTTTAGGGGGAGCGTGCGTGTGAGGGCGCAGGTTAGTGTTAGCGTACGGGTTAGGATTAGGGGACGGGTGAGGGTCAGGCTTCGGGGAAGGGTTAGGGTTAGGGTTCGGGCTAGGGTTAGGGGACTGGGACGGTTTCGGATCCAGCTGAGGGTACGGCAACGCTTTAGGGGGAGCGTGCGTGTGAAGGCACGGGTTAGTGTTAGCGTACGGGTTAGGATTAGTGTACGGGTGAGGGTCAGGCTTCGGGGAAGCGTTAGGGTTAGGGGACGGGGACGGTTAAGGGTCCAGGTGATGGGACGGCAACGCTTTAGGGGGAGCGTGCGTGTGAGGGCGCGGGCTAGTGTTAGCGTACGGGTTAGGATTAGGGGACGGGTGAGGGTCAGGCTTCGGGGAAGTGTTAGGGTTAGGGTTCGGTCTAGGGTTAGGGTTAGGGGACGGGGACGGTTTAGGGTCCAGGTGAGGGTACGGCAACGCTTTAGGGGGAGCGTGCGTGTGAGGGCGCGGGTTAGTGTTAGCGTACGGTTTAGGATTAGGGGACGGGTGAGGGTCAGGCTTCGGGGAAGTGTTAGAGTTAGGGTTCGGGCTAGGGTTAGGGTTAGGGGACGGGGACGGTTTAGGGTCCAGGTGAGACTACGGCAACGCTTTAGGGGGAGCGTGCGTGTGAGGGCGCGGGTTAGTGTTAGCGTACGGGTTAGGATTAGGGGACGGGTGAGGGTCAGGCTTCGGGGAAGAGTTAGGGTTAGGGTTCGGGCTAGGGTTAGGGTTAGGGGACGGGGACGGTTTAGGGTCCAGGTGAGGGTACGGCAACACTTAAGGGGGAGTGTGTGTGTGAGGGCGCGGGTGAGTGATAGCGTACGGGTTAGGACTAGGGGACGCGTGAGGGTCAGGCTTCGGGGAAGGGTTAGGGTTAGGGTTCGGGCTAGGGTTAGGGTTAGGGGACGGGGACGGTTTAGGGTCCAGGTGAGGGTACGGCAACGCTTTAGCGGGAGCGTGCGTGTGAGGGCGCGGGTTGTGTTAGCGTACGGGTTAGGATTAGGGGACGGGTGAGGGTCAGGCTTCGGGGAAGGGTTAGGGTTAGGGTTTGGGCTAGGGTTAGGGTTAGGGGACAGGGACGGTTTAGGGTCCAGGTGAGGGTACGGCAACGCTTTAGGGGGAGCGTGTGTGTGAGAGCGCGGGTTAGTGTTAGCGTACGGGTGAGGATTAGGGTACGGGTGAGGGTCAGGCTTCGGGGAAGGGTTAGGGTTAGGGTTCGGGCTAGGGTTAGGGTTAGGGGATGGGGACGGTTTAGGGTCCAGGTGAGGGTACGGCAACGCTTTAGGGGGAGCGTGCGTGTGAGGGCGCGGGTTAGTGTTAGCGTACGGGTTAGGATTAGGGGACGGGTGAGGGTCAGGCTTCGGGGAAGTGTGAGGGTCAGGCTTCGGGGAAGGGTTAGGGTTAGGGGACGGGGACGGTTTAGGGTCCAGGTGATGGTACGGCAACGCTTTAGGGGGAGCGTGCGTGTGAGGGCGCGGGCTAGTGTTAGCGTACGGGTTAGGATTAGGGGACGGGTGAGGGTCAGGCTTCGGGGAAGTGTTAGGGTTAGGGTTCGGGCTAGGGTTAGGGTTAGGGGACGGGGACGGTTTAGGGTCCAGGTGAGGGTACGGCAACGCTTTAGGGGGAGCGTGCGTGTGAGGGCGCGGGTTAGTGTTAGCGTACGGCTTAGGATTAGGGGACGGGTGAGGGTCAGGCTTCGGGGAAGGGTTAGGGTTAGGGTTCGGGCTAGGGTTAGGGTTAGGGGACGGGGACGGTTTAGCGTCCAGGTGAGGGTACGGCAACGCTTTAGGGGGAGCGTGCGTGTGAGGGCGCGGGTTAGTGTTAGCGTACGGGTTAGGATTAGGGGACGGGTGAGGGTCAGGCTTCGGGGAAGGGTTAGGTTAGGGTTCGGGCTAGGGTTAGGCTTAGGGGACGGGGACGGTTTCGGGTCCAGGTGAGGGTACGGCAACGCTTTAGGGGGAGCGTGCGTGTGAGGGCGCGGGTTAGTGTTAGCGTACGGGTTAGGATTAGGGGACGGTTGAGGGTCAGGCTTCGGGGAAGGGTTAGGGTTAGGGTTCGGGCTAGGGTTAGGGGACTGGGACGGTTTCGGATCCAGGTGAGGGTACGGCAACGCTTTAGGGGGAGCGTGCGTGTGAAGGCACGGGTTAGTGTTAGCGTACGGGTTAGGATTAGGGGACGGGTGAGGGTCAGGCTTCTGGGAAGCGTTAGGGTTAGGGGACGGGGACGGTTTAGGGTCCAGGTGATGGTACGGCAACGCTATAGGGGGAGCGTGCGTGTGAGGGCGCGGGCTAGTGTTAGCGTACGGGTTAGGATTAGGGGACGGGTGAGGGTCAGGCTTCGGGGAAGTGTTAGGGTTAGGGTTCGGTCTAGGGTTAGGGTTAGGGGACGGGGACGGTTTAGGGTCCAGGTGAGGGTACGGCAACGCTTTAGGGGGAGCGTGCGTGTGAGGGCGCGGGTTAGTGTTAGCGTACGGGTTAGGATTAGGGGACGGGTGAGGGTCAGGCTTCGGGGAAGTGTTGGAGTTAGGGTTCGGGCTAGGGTTAGGGTTAGGGGACGGGGACGGTTTAGGGTCCAGGTGAGGGTACGGCAACGCTTTAGGGGGAGCGTGCGTGTGAGGGTGCGGGTTAGTGTTAGCGTACGGGTTAGGATTAGGGGACGGGTGAGGGTCAGGCTTCGGGGAAGGGTTAGGGTTAGGGTTCGGGCTAGGGTTAGGGTTAGGGGATGGGGACGGTTTAGGGTCCAGGTGAGGGTACGGCAACCCTTTAGGGGGAGCGTGCGTGTGAGGGCGCGGGTTAGTGTTAGCGTACGGGTTAGGATTAGAGGAAGGGTGAGGGTCAGGCTTCAGGGAAGGGTTAGGTTTACGGTTCGGGCTAGGGTTAGGTTTAGGGGACGGGGACGGTTTAGGGTCCAGGTGAGGGTACGGCAACGCTTTAGGGGGATCGTGCGTGTGAGGGCGCGGGTTAGTGTTAGCGTACGGGTTAGGATAAGGGGACGGGTGAGGGTCAGGCTTTGAGGAAGTGTTAGGGTTAGGGTTCGGGCTAGGGTTAGGGTTAGGGGACGGGGACAGTTTAGGGTCCAGGTGAGGGTACGACAACGCTTTAGGGGGAGCGTGCGTGTGAGGGCGCGGGTTAGTGTTAGCGTACGGGTTAGGATTAGGGGACGGGTGAGGGTCAGGCTTCGGGGAAGGGTTAGGGTTAGGGTTCGGGCTAGGGTTAGGGTTAGGGGACGGGGACGGTTTACGGTCCAGGTGAGGGTACGGCAACGCTTTAGGGGGAGCGTGCATGTGAGGGCGCGGGTTAGTGTTAGCGTACGGGTTAGGATTAGGGGACGGGTGAGGGTCAGGCTTCGGGGAAGGGTTAGGGTTAGGGTTCGGGCTAGGGTTAGGGTTAGGGGACGGGGCCGGTTTAGGGTCCAGGTGAGGGTACGGCAACGCTTTAGGGGGAGCGTGCGTGTGAGGGTGCGGGTTAGTGTTAGCGTACGGGTTAGGATTAGGGGACGGGTGATGGTCAGGCTTCGGGGAAGGGTGAGGGTCAGGCTTCGGGGAAGGGTTAGGGTTAGGGGACGGGGACGGTTTAGGGTCCAGGTGATGGTACGGCAACGCTTTAGGGGGAGCGTGCGTGTGAGGGGGCGGGCTAGTGTTAGCGTACGGGTTAGGATTAGGGGACGGGTGAGGGTCAGGCTTCGGGGAAGTGTTAGGGTTAGGGTTCGGGCTAGGGTTAGGTTTAGGGGACGGGGACGGTTTAGGGTCCAGGTGAGGGTACGGCAACGCTTTAGAGGGAGCGTGCGTGTGAGGGCGCGGGTTAGTGTTAGCGTACGGCTTAGGATTAGGGGACGGGTGAGGGTCAGGCTTCGGGGAAGGGTTAGGGTTAGGGTTCGGGCTAGGGTTAGGGGATGGGGTCGGGGACTGTTTAGGGTCCAGGTGAGGGTACGGCAACGCTTTAGGGGGAGCGTGCGTGTGAGGGCGCGGGTTAGTGTTAGCGTACGGGTTAGGATTAGGGGATGGGTGAGGGTCAGGCTTCGGGGAAGGGTTAGGGTTAGGGTTCGGGCTAGGGTTAGGCTTAGGGGACGGGGACGGTTTCGGGTCCAGGTGAGGGTACGGCAACGCTTTAGGGGGAGCGTGCGTGTGAGGGCGCGGGTTAGTGTTAGCGTACGGGTTAGGATTAGGGGACGGGTGAGGGTCAGGCTTCGGGGAAGGGTTAGGGTTAGGGTTCGGGCTTGGGTTAGGGGACTGGGACGGTTTCGGATCCAGGTGAGGGTACGGCAACGCTTTAGGGGGAGCGTGCGTGTGAAGGCACGGGTTAGTGTTAGCGTACGGGTTAGGATTAGGGAACGGGTGAGGGTCAGGCTTCGGGGAAGCGTTAGGGTTAGGGGACGGGGACGGTTTAGGGTCCAGGTGATGGTACGGCAACGCTTTAGGGGGAGCGTGCGTGTGAGGGCGCGGGCTAGTGTTAGCGTACGGGTTAGGATTAGGGGACGGGTGAGGGTCAGGCTTCGGGGAAGTGTTAGGGTTAGGGTTCGGGCTAGGGTTAGGGTTAGGGGACGGGGACGGTTTAGGGTCCAGGTGAGGGTACGGCAACGCTTTAGAGGGAGCGTGCGTGTGAGGGCGCGGGTTAGTGTTAGCGTACGGGTTAGGATTAGGGGACGGGTGAGGGTCAGGTTTCGGGGAAGGGTTAGGGTTAAGGTTCGAGCTAGGGTTAGGGTTTGGGGACGGGGACGGTTTAGGGTCCAGGTGAGTGTACGGCAACGCTTTAGGGGGAGCGTGCGTGTGAGGGCGCGGGTTAGTGTTAGCGTACGGGTTAGGATTAGGGGACGGGTGAGGGTCAGGCTTCGGAGAAGGGTTAGGGTTAGGGTTCGGGCTAGGGTTAGGGTTAGGGGACGGGGACGGTTTCGGGTCCAGGTGAGGGTACGGCAACGCTTTAGGGGGAGCGTGCGTGTGAAGGCGCGGGTTAGTGTTAGCGTACGGGTTAGGATTAGGGGACGGGTGAGGGTCAGGCTTCGGGGAAGGGTTAGGGTTAGGGTTCGGGCTAGGGTTAGGGTTAGGGGACGGGGACGGTTTAAGGTCCAGGTGAGGGTACGGCAACGCTTTAGGGGGAGCATGCGTGTGAGGGCGCGGGCTAGTGTTAGCGTACGGGTTAGGATTAGGGGACGGGTGAGGGTCAGGCTTCGGGGAAGTGTTAGGGTTAGGGTTCGGTCTAGGGTTAGGGTTAGGGGACGGGGACGGTTTAGGGTCCAGGTGAGGGTACGGCAACGCTTTAGGGGGAGCGTGCGTGTGAGGGCGCGGTTTAGTGTTAGCGTACGGTTTAGGATTAGGGGACGGGTGAGGGTCAGGCTTCGGGGAAGTGTTAGAGTTAGGGTTCGGGCTAGGGTTAGGGTTAGGGGACGGGGACGGTTTAGGGTCCAGGTGAGACTACGGCAACGCTTTAGGGGGAGCGTGCGTGTGAGGGCGCGGGTTAGTGTTAGCGTACGGGTTAGGATTAGGGGACGGGTGAGGGTCAGGCTTCGGGGAAGAGTTAGGGTTAGGGTTCGGGCTAGGGTTAGGGTTAGGGGACGGGGACGGTTTAGGGTCCAGGTGAGGGTACGGCAACACTTAAGGGGGAGTGTGTGTGTGAGGGCGCGGGTGAGTGATAGCGTACGGGTTAGGACTAGGGGACGCGTGAGGGTCAGGCTTCGGGGAAGGGTTAGGGTTAGGGTTCGGGCTAGGGTTAGGGTTAGGGGACGGGGACGGTTTAGGGTCCAGGTGAGGGTACGGCAACGCTTTAGCGGGAGCGTGCGTGTGAGGGCGCGGGTTGTGTTAGCGTACGGGTTAGGATTAGGGGACGGGTGAGGGTCAGGCTTCGGGGAAGGGTTAGGGTTAGGGTTTGGGCTAGGGTTAGGGTTAGGGGACAGGGACGGTTTAGGGTCCAGGTGAGGGTACGGCAACGCTTTAGGGGGAGCGTGTGTGTGAGAGCGCGGGTTAGTGTTAGCGTACGGGTGAGGATTAGGGTACGGGTGAGGGTCAGGCTTCGGGGAAGGGTTAGGGTTAGGGTTCGGGCTAGGGTTAGGGTTAGGGGATGGGGACGGTTTAGGGTCCAGGTGAGGGTACGGCAACGCTTTAGGGGGAGCGTGCGTGTGAGGGCGCGGGTTAGTGTTAGCGTACGGGTTAGGATTAGGGGACGGGTGAGGGTCAGGCTTCGGGGAAGTGTGAGGGTCAGGCTTCGGGGAAGGGTTAGGGTTAGGGGACGGGGACGGTTTAGGGTCCAGGTGATGGTACGGCAACGCTTTAGGGGGAGCGTGCGTGTGAGGGCGCGGGCTAGTGTTAGCGTACGGGTTAGGATTAGGGGACGGGTGAGGGTCAGGCTTCGGGGAAGTGTTAGGGTTAGGGTTCGGGCTAGGGTTAGGGTTAGGGGACGGGGACGGTTTAGGGTCCAGGTGAGGGTACGGCAACGCTTTAGGGGGAGCGTGCGTGTGAGGGCGCGGGTTAGTGTTAGCGTACGGCTTAGGATTAGGGGACGGGTGAGGGTCAGGCTTCGGGGAAGGGTTAGGGTTAGGGTTCGGGCTAGGGTTAGGGTTAGGGGACGGGGACGGTTTAGCGTCCAGGTGAGGGTACGGCAACGCTTTAGGGGGAGCGTGCGTGTGAGGGCGCGGGTTAGTGTTAGCGTACGGGTTAGGATTAGGGGACGGGTGAGGGTCAGGCTTCGGGGAAGGGTTAGGTTAGGGTTCGGGCTAGGGTTAGGCTTAGGGGACGGGGACGGTTTCGGGTCCAGGTGAGGGTACGGCAACGCTTTAGGGGGAGCGTGCGTGTGAGGGCGCGGGTTAGTGTTAGCGTACGGGTTAGGATTAGGGGACGGTTGAGGGTCAGGCTTCGGGGAAGGGTTAGGGTTAGGGTTCGGGCTAGGGTTAGGGGACTGGGACGGTTTCGGATCCAGGTGAGGGTACGGCAACGCTTTAGGGGGAGCGTGCGTGTGAAGGCACGGGTTAGTGTTAGCGTACGGGTTAGGATTAGGGGACGGGTGAGGGTCAGGCTTCTGGGAAGCGTTAGGGTTAGGGGACGGGGACGGTTTAGGGTCCAGGTGATGGTACGGCAACGCTATAGGGGGAGCGTGCGTGTGAGGGCGCGGGCTAGTGTTAGCGTACGGGTTAGGATTAGGGGACGGGTGAGGGTCAGGCTTCGGGGAAGTGTTAGGGTTAGGGTTCGGGCTAGGGTTAGGGTTAGGGGACGGGGACGGTTTAGGGTCCAGGTGAGGGTACGGCAACGCTTTAGGGGGAGCGTGCGTGTGAGGGCGCGGGTTAGTGTTAGCGTACGGGTTAGGATTAGGGGACGGGTGAGGGTCAGGCTTCGGGGAAGTGTTGGAGTTAGGGTTCGGGCTAGGGTTAGGGTTAGGGGACGGGGACGGTTTAGGGTCCAGGTGAGGGTACGGCAACGCTTTAGGGGGAGCGTGCGTGTGAGGGTGCGGGTTAGTGTTAGCGTACGGGTTAGGATTAGGGGACGGGTGAGGGTCAGGCTTCGGGGAAGGGTTAGGGTTAGGGTTCGGGCTAGGGTTAGGGTTAGGGGATGGGGACGGTTTAGGGTCCAGGTGAGGGTACGGCAACCCTTTAGGGGGAGCGTGCGTGTGAGGGCGCGGGTTAGTGTTAGCGTACGGGTTAGGATTAGAGGAAGGGTGAGGGTCAGGCTTCAGGGAAGGGTTAGGTTTACGGTTCGGGCTAGGGTTAGGTTTAGGGGACGGGGACGGTTTAGGGTCCAGGTGAGGGTACGGCAACGCTTTAGGGGGATCGTGCGTGTGAGGGCGCGGGTTAGTGTTAGCGTACGGGTTAGGATAAGGGGACGGGTGAGGGTCAGGCTTTGAGGAAGTGTTAGGGTTAGGGTTCGGGCTAGGGTTAGGGTTAGGGGACGGGGACAGTTTAGGGTCCAGGTGAGGGTACGACAACGCTTTAGGGGGAGCGTGCGTGTGAGGGCGCGGGTTAGTGTTAGCGTACGGGTTAGGATTAGGGGACGGGTGAGGGTCAGGCTTCGGGGAAGGGTTAGGGTTAGGGTTCGGGCTAGGGTTAGGGTTAGGGGACGGGGACGGTTTACGGTCCAGGTGAGGGTACGGCAACGCTTTAGGGGGAGCGTGCATGTGAGGGCGCGGGTTAGTGTTAGCGTACGGGTTAGGATTAGGGGACGGGTGAGGGTCAGGCTTCGGGGAAGGGTTAGGGTTAGGGTTCGGGCTAGGGTTAGGGTTAGGGGACGGGGCCGGTTTAGGGTCCAGGTGAGGGTACGGCAACGCTTTAGGGGGAGCGTGCGTGTGAGGGTGCGGGTTAGTGTTAGCGTACGGGTTAGGATTAGGGGACGGGTGAGGGTCAGGCTTCGGGGAAGGGTGAGGGTCAGGCTTCGGGGAAGGGTTAGGGTTAGGGGACGGGGACGGTTTAGGGTCCAGGTGATGGTACGGCAACGCTTTAGGGGGAGCGTGCGTGTGAGGGGGCGGGCTAGTGTTAGCGTACGGGTTAGGATTAGGGGACGGGTGAGGGTCAGGCTTCGGGGAAGTGTTAGGGTTAGGGTTCGGGCTAGGGTTAGGTTTAGGGGACGGGGACGGTTTAGGGTCCAGGTGAGGGTACGGCAACGCTTTAGAGGGAGCGTGCGTGTGAGGGCGCGGGTTAGTGTTAGCGTACGGCTTAGGATTAGGGGACGGGTGAGGGTCAGGCTTCGGGGAAGGGTTAGGGTTAGGGTTCGGGCTAGGGTTAGGGGATGGGGTCGGGGACGGTTTAGGGTCCAGGTGAGGGTACGGCAACGCTTTAGGGGGAGCGTGCGTGTGAGGGCGCGGGTTAGTGTTAGCGTACGGGTTAGGATTAGGGGATGGGTGAGGGTCAGGCTTCGGGGAAGGGTTAGGGTTAGGGTTCGGGCTAGGGTTAGGCTTAGGGGACGGGGACGGTTTCGGGTCCAGGTGAGGGTACGGCAACGCTTTAGGGGGAGCGTGCGTGTGAGGGCGCGGGTTAGTGTTAGCGTACGGGTTAGGATTAGGGGACGGGTGAGGGTCAGGCTTCGGGGAAGGGTTAGGGTTAGGGTTCGGGCTTGGGTTAGGGGACTGGGACGGTTTCGGATCCAGGTGAGGGTACGGCAACGCTTTAGGGGGAGCGTGCGTGTGAAGGCACGGGTTAGTGTTAGCGTACGGGTTAGGATTAGGGAACGGGTGAGGGTCAGGCTTCGGGGAAGCGTTAGGGTTAGGGGACGGGGACGGTTTAGGGTCCAGGTGATGGTACGGCAACGCTTTAGGGGGAGCGTGCGTGTGAGGGCGCGGGCTAGTGTTAGCGTACGGGTTAGGATTAGGGGACGGGTGAGGGTCAGGCTTCGGGGAAGTGTTAGGGTTAGGGTTCGGGCTAGGGTTAGGGTTAGGGGACGGGGACGGTTTAGGGTCCAGGTGAGGGTACGGCAACGCTTTAGAGGGAGCGTGCGTGTGAGGGCGCGGGTTAGTGTTAGCGTACGGGTTAGGATTAGGGGACGGGTGAGGGTCAGGTTTCGGGGAAGGGTTAGGGTTAAGGTTCGAGCTAGGGTTAGGGTTTGGGGACGGGGACGGTTTAGGGTCCAGGTGAGTGTACGGCAACGCTTTAGGGGGAGCGTGCGTGTGAGGGCGCGGGTTAGTGTTAGCGTACGGGTTAGGATTAGGGGACGGGTGAGGGTCAGGCTTCGGAGAAGGGTTAGGGTTAGGGTTCGGGCTAGGGTTAGGGTTAGGGGACGGGGACGGTTTCGGGTCCAGGTGAGGGTACGGCAACGCTTTAGGGGGAGCGTGCGTGTGAAGGCGCGGGTTAGTGTTAGCGTACGGGTTAGGATTAGGGGACGGGTGAGGGTCAGGCTTCGGGGAAGGGTTAGGGTTAGGGTTCGGGCTAGGGTTAGGGTTAGGGGACGGGGACGGTTTAGGGTCCAGGTGAGGGTACGGCAACGCTTTAGGGGGAGTGTGCGTGTGAGGGCGCGGGTTCGTGTTAGCGTACGGGTTAGTATTAGGGGACGGGTGAGGGTCAGGCTTCGGGGAAGTGTTAGGGTTAGGGTTCGGGCTAGGGTTAGGGTTAGGGGACGGGGACGGTTTAAGGTCCAGGTGAGGGTACGGCAACGCTTTAGGGGGAGCATGCGTGTGAGGGTGCGGGTTAGTGTTAGCGTACGGGTTAGGATTAGGGGACTGGTGAGGGTCAGGCTTCGGGGAAGGGTTAGGGTTAGGGTTCGGGCTAGGGTTAGGGTTAGGGGACGGGGACGGTTTAGGGTCCAGGTGAGGGTACGGCAATGCTTTAGGGGGAGCGTGCTTTTGAGGGCGCGGGTTAGTGTTAGCGTACGGGTTAGGATTAGGGGACGGGTGAGGGTCAGGCTTCGGGGAAGGGTTAGGGTTAGGGTTCGGGCTAGGTTTAGAGGACGGGGACGGGGACGGTTTAGGGTCCAGGTGAGGGTACGGCAACGCTTTAGGGGGAGCGTGCGTGTGAGGGCGCGGGTTAGTGTTAGCGTACGGGTTAGGATTAAGGGACGGGTGAGGGTCAGGCTTCGGGGAAGGGTTAGGGTTAGGGTTCGGGCTAGGGTTAGGGTTAGGGGACGGGGACGGTTTAGGGTCCAGGTTTGGGTACGGCAACGCTTTAGGGAGAGCGTGCGTGTGAGGGCGTGAGTTAGTGTTAGCGTACGGGTTAGGATTAGGGTACGGGTGAGGGTCAGGCTTCGGGGAAGGGTTACGGTTAGGGTTCGGGCTAGGGTTAGGGTTAGGGGACGGGGACGGTTTAGGGTCCAGGTGAGGGTACGTCAACGCTTTAGGGGGAGCGTGCGTGTGAGGGCACGGGTTATTGTTAGCGTACGGGTTAGGATTACGGGACGGGTGAGGGTCAGGCTTCGGGGAAGGGTTAGGGTTAGGGTTCGGGCTAGGGTTAGGGTTAGGGGACGGGGACGGTTTCGGGTCCAGGTGAGGGTACGGCAACGCTTTAGGGGGAGCGTGCGTGTGAGGGCGCGTGTTAGTGTTAGCGTACGTGTTAGGATTAGGGGACGGGTGAGGGTCAGGCTTCGGGGAAGGGTTAGGGTTAGGGTTCGGCTAGGGTTAGGGTTAGGGGACGGGGACGGTTTAGGGTCCAGGTGAGGGGACGGCAATGCTTTAGGGGGAGCGTGCGTGTGAGGGCACGGGTTAGTGTTAGCGTACGGGTTAGGATTAGGGGACGGGTGAGGGTCAGGCTTCGGGGAAGGGTTAGGGTTAGGGTTCGGGCTAGGGTTAGGGTTAGGGGATGGGGACGGTTTAGGGTCCAGGTGAGGGTACGGCAACGCTTTAGGGGGAGCGTGCGTGTGAGGGCGCGGGTTAGTGTTAGCGTACGGGTTAGGATTAGGGGACGGGTGAGGGTCAGGCTTCGGGGAAGGGTTAGGGTTAGGGTTCGGGCTAGGGTTAGGGTTAGGGGACGGGGACGGTTTCGGGTCCAGGTGAGGGTACGGCAACGCTTTAGGGAGAGCGTGCGTGTGAGGGCGCAAGTTAGTGTTAGCGTACGGGTTAGGATTAGGGGACGGGTGAGGGTCAGGCTTCGGGGAAGGGTTAGGGTTAGGGTTCGGGCTAGGGTTAGGGTTAGGGGACGGGGACGGTTTAGGGTCCAGGTGAGGGTACGGCAACGCTTTAGGTGGAGCGTGCGTGTGAGGGCACGGGTTAGTGTTAGCGTACGGGTTAGGATTAGGGGACGGGTGAGGGTCAGGCTTCGTGGAAAGGTTAGGGTTAGGGTTCGGGCTAGGGTTAGTGTTAGGGGACGGGGACGGTTTAGGGTCCAGGTGAGGGTACGGCAACGCTTTAGGGGGAGCGTGCGTGTGAGGGCGCAGGTTAGTGTTAGCGTACGGGTTAGGATTAGGGGACGTGTGAGGGTCAGGCTTCGGGGAAGGGTTAGGGTTAGGGTACGGCTAGGGTTAGGGTTAGGGGACGGGGACGGTTTAGGGTCCAGGTGAGGGGACGGCTACGCTTTAGGGGGAGCGTGCGTGTGAGGGCGCGGGTTAGTGTTAGCGTACGGGTTAGGATTAGGGGACGGGTGAGGGTCAGGCTTCGGGGAAGGGTTAGGGTTAGGGTTCGGGCTAGGGTTAGGGTTAGGGGATGGGGACGGTTTAGGGTCCAGGTGAGGGTACGGCAACGCTTTAGGGGGAGCGTGCGTGTGATGGCGCGGGTTAGTGTTAGCGTACGTGTTAGGATTAGGGGACGGGTGAGGGTCAGGCTTCGGGGAAGGGTTAGGGTTATGGTTCGGGCTAGGGTTAGGGTTAGGGGACGGGGACGGTTTAGGGTCCAGGTGAGGGTACGGCAACGCTTTAGGGGGAGCGTGCGTGTGAGGGCGCGGGTTAGTGTTAGCGTACGTGTTAGGATTAGGGGACGGGTGAGGGTCAGGCTTTGGGGAAGGGTTAGGGTTAGGGTTCGGGCTAGGGTTAGGGGACGGGGACGGGGACGGTTTAGGGTCCAGGTGAGGGTTCGGCAAAGCTTTAGGGGGAGCGTGCGTGTAGGGCGCGGGTTAGTGTTAGCGTACGGGTTAGGATTAGGGGACGGCTGAGGGTCAGGCTTCGGGGAAGTGTTAGAGTTAGGGTTCGGGCTAGGGTTAGGGTTAGGGGACGGGGACGGTTTAGGGTCCAGGTGAGGGTACGGCAACCCTTTAGGGGGAGCGTGCGTGTGAGGGCACGGGTTAGTGTTAGCGTACGGGTTAGGATTAGGGGTCGGGTGAGGGTGAGGCTTCAGGGAAGGGTTAGGGTTACGGTTCGGGCTAGGGTTAGGGTTAGGGGACGGGGACGGCTTAGGTTCCAGGTGAGTGTACGGCAACGCTTTAGGGGGAGCGTGCGTGTGAGGGCGCGGGTTAGTGTTAGCGTACGGGTTAGGATTAGGGGACGGGTGAGGGTCAGGCTTCGGGGTAGGGTTAGGGTTAGGGTTCGGGCTAGGGTTAGGGTTAGGGGACGGGACCGGTTTAGGGTCCAGGTGAGGGTACGGCAACGCTTTAGAGGGAGTGTGCGTGTGGGGGCGCGTGTTAGTGTTAGCGTACGTGTTAGGATTACGGGACGGGTGAGGGTCAGGCTTCGGGGAAGAGTTAGGGTTAGGGTTCGGGCTAGGGTTAGGGTTAGGGGACGGGGACGGTTTAGGGTCCAGGTGAGGGTACGGCAACACATAAGGGGGAGTGTGTGTCTGAGGGCGCGGGTGAGTGATAGCGTACGGGTTAGGATTAGGGGACGGGTGAGGGTCAGGCTTCGGGGAAGGGTTAGGGTTAGGGTTCGGGCTAGGGTTAGTGTTAGGACACGGGGACGGTTTAGGGTCCAGGTGAGGGTACGGCAACGCTTTAGGGGGAGCGTGCGTGTGAGGGCGCGGGTTAGTGTTAGCGTACGGGTTAGGATTAGGGGACGGGTGAGGGTCAGGCTTCGGGGAAGGGTTAGGGTTAGGGTTCTGGCTAGGGTTAGGGTTAGGGGACGGGGATGGTTTAGGGTCCAGGTGAGGGTACGGCAACGCTTTAGGGGGAGCGTGCGTGTGAGGGCGCTGGTTAGTGTTAGCGTACGGGTTAGGATTAGGGGACGGGTGAGGGTCAGGCTTCGGGGAAGGTTTAGGGTTAGGGTTCGGGCTAGGGTTAGGGTTAGGACACGGGGACGGTTTAGGGTCCAGGTGAGGGTACGGCAACGCTTTAGGGGGAGCGTGTGTGGGAGGGCGCGGGTTAGTGTTAGCGTACGGGTTAGGATTAGGGGACGGGTGAGGGTCAGGCTTCGGGGAAGGGTTAGGGTTAGGGTTCGGGCTAGGGTTAGGGCACGGGGACGGGGACGGTTTAGGGTCCAGGTGAGGGTACGGCAACGCTTTAGGGTGAGCGTGCGTGTCAGCGCGCGGGTTAGTGTTAGCGTACGGGTTAGGATTAGGGGACGGGTGAGGGTCAGGCTTTGGGGAAGGGTTAGGGTTAGGGTTCGGGCTAGGGTTAGGGGACGGGGACGGGGACGGTTTAGGGTCCAGGTGAGGGTTCGGCAAAGCTTTAGGGGGAGCGTGCGTGTAGGGCGCGGGTTAGTGTTAGCGTACGGGTTAGGATTAGGGGACGGCTGAGGGTCAGGCTTCGGGGAAGTGTTAGAGTTAGGGTTCGGGCTAGGGTTAGGGTTAGGGGACGGGGACGGTTTAGGGTCCAGGTGAGGGTACGGCAACGCTTTAGGGGGAGCATGCGTGTGAGGGAGCAGGTTAGTGTTAGCGTACGGGTTAGGATTAGGGGACGGGTGAGGGTCAGGCTTCGGGGAAGGGTTAGGGTTAGGGTTCGGGCTAGGGTTAGGGTTAGGGGACGGGGACGGTTTAGGGTCCAGGTGAGGGTACGGCAACCCTTTAGGGGGAGCGTGCGTGTGAGGGCACGGGTTAGTGTTAGCGTACGGTTTAGGATTAGGGGACGGGTGAGGGTCAGGCTTCAGGGAAGGGTTAGGGTTACGGTTCGGGCTAGGGTTAGGGTTAGGGGACGGGGACGGTTTAGGTTCCAGGTGAGGGTACGGCAACGCTTTAGGGGGAGCGTGCGTGTGAGGGCGCGGGTTAGTGTTAGCGTACGGGTTAGGATTAGGGGACGGGTGAGGGTCAGGCTTTGGGGAAGTGTTAGGGTTAGGGTTCGGGCTAGGGTTAGGGTTAGGGGACGGGGAAAGTTTAGGGTCCAGGTGAGGGTACGACAACGCTTTAGGGGGAGCGTGCGTGTGAGGGCGCGGGTTAGTGTTAGCGTACGGGTTAGGATTAGGGGACGGGTGAGGGTCAGGCTTCGGGGAAGGGTTAGGATTAGGGTTCGGGCTAGGGTTAGGGTTAGGGGACGGGGACGGTTTACGGTCCAGGTGAGGGTACGGCAACGCTTTAGGGGGAGCATGCATGTGAGGGCGCGGGTTAGTGTTAGCGTACGGGTTAGGATTAGGGGACGGGTGAGGGTCAGGCTTCGGGGTAGGGTTAGGGTTAGGGTTCGGGCTAGGGTTAGGGTTAGGGGACGGGACCGGTTTAGGGTCCAGGTGAGGGTACGGCAACGCTTTAGAGGGAGCGTGCGTGTGAGGGCGCGTGTTAGTGTTAGCGTACGTGTTAGGATTACGGGACGGGTGAGGGTCAGGCTTCGGGGAAGAGTTAGGGTTAGGGTTCGGGCTAGGGTTAGGGTTAGGGGACGGGGACGGTTTAGGGTCCAGGTGAGGGTACGGCAACACATAAGGGGGAGTGTGTGTCTGAGGGCGCGGGTGAGTGATAGCGTACGGGTTAGGATTAGGGGACGGGTGAGGGTCAGGCTTCGGGGAAGGGTTAGGGTTAGGGTTCGGGCTAGGGTTAGGGTTAGGACACGGGGACGGTTTAGGGTCCAGGTGAGGGTACGGCAACGCTTTAGGGGGAGCGTGCGTGTGAGGGCGCGGGTTAGTGTTAGCGTACGGGTTAGGATTAGGGGACGGGTGAGGGTCAGGCTTCGGGGAAGGGTTAGGGTTAGGGTTCGGGCTAGGGTTAGGGTTAGGGGACGGGGACGGTTTAGGGTCCAGGTGAGGGTACGGCAACGCTTTAGGGGGAGCGTGCGTGTGAGGGCGCTGGTTAGTGTTAGCGTACGGGTTAGGATTAGGGGACGGGTGAGGGTCAGGCTTCGGGGAAGATTTAGGGTTAGGGTTCGGGCTAGGGTTAGGGTTAGGACACGGGGACGGTTGAGGGTCCAGGTGAGGGTACGGCAACGCTTTAGGGGGAGCGTGCGTGGGAGGGCGCGGGTTACTGTTAGCGTACGGGTTAGGATTAGGGGACGGGTGAGGGTCAGGCTTCGGGGAAGGGTTAGGGTTAGGGTTCGGGCTAGCGTTAGGGTTACGGGACGGGGACGGTTTAGGGTCCAGGTTAGGGTACGGCAACCCTTTAGGGGGAGCGTGCATGTGAGGGCGCGGGTTAGTGTTAGCGTACGGGTTAGGATTAGGGGACGGGTGAGGGTCAGGCTTCGGGGAAGGGTTAGGGTTATGGTTCGGGCTAGGGTTAGAGTTAGGGGACGGGGACGGTTTAGGGTCCAGGTGAGGGTACGGCAACGCTTTAGGGGCAGCGTGCGTGTGAGGGCGCAGGTTAGTGTTAGCGTACGGGTTAGGATTAGGGGACGGGTGAGGGTCAGGCTTCGGGGAAGGGTTAGGGTTAGGGTTCGGGCTAGGGTTAGGGTTAGGGGACGGGGACGGTTTAGGGTCCAGGTGAGGGTACGGCAACGCTTTAGGGGGAGCGTGCGTGTGAGGGCGCGGGTTAGTGTTAGCGTACGGGTTAGGATTAGGGGACGGGTGAGGGTCAGGCTTCGGGGAAGGGTTAGGGTTATGGTTCGGGCTAGGGTTAGGGTTAGGGTACGGGGAGGGTTTAGGGTCCAGGTGAGGGTACGGCAACGCTTTAGGGGGAGCGTGCGTGTGAGGGCGCGGTTTAGTGTTAGCGTACGGGTTAGGATTAGGGGACGGGTGAGGGTCAGGCTTCGGGGAAGGGTTAGGTTTAGGGTTCGGGCTAGGGTTAGGGTTAGGGGACGGGGACGGTTCAGGGACCAGGTGAGGGTACGGCAACGCTTTAGGGGGAGCGTGCGTGTGAGGGCGCGGGTTAGTGTTAGCGTACGGGTTAGGATTAGGAGACGGGTGAGGGTCAGGCTTCAGGGAAGGGTTAGGGTTAGGGTTCGGGCTAGGGTTAGGGTTAGTGGACGGGGACGGTTTAGGGTCCAGGTGAGGGTACGGCAACGCTTTATCGGGAGCGTGCGTGTGAGGGCACGGGTTAGTGTTAGCGTACGGGTTAGGAGTAGGGGACGGGTGAGGGTCAGGCTTCGGGGAAGTGTTAGGGTTAGGGTTCGGGCTAGGGTTAGGGTTAGGGGACGGGGACGGTTTAGGGTCTAGGTGAGGGTACGGCAACGCTTTAGGGGGAGCGTGCGTGTGAGGGAGCAGGTTAGTGTTAGCGTACGGGTTAGGATTAGGGGACGGGTGAGGGTCAGGCTTCGGGAAAGGGTTAGGGTTAGGGTTCGGGCTAGCGTTAGGGTTACGGGACGGGGACGGTTTAGGGTCCAGGTGAGGGTACGGCAACCCTTTAGGGGGAGCGTGCGTGTCAGGGCGCGGGTTAGTGTTAGCGTACGGGTTAGGATTAGGGGACGGGTGAGGGTCACGCTTCGGGGAAGTGTTAGGGTTAGGGTTCGGTCTAGGGTTAGGGTTAGGGGACGGGGACGGTTTCGGGTCCAGGTGAGGGTACGGCAACGCTTTAGGGGGAGCGTGCGTGTGAGGGCGCGGGTTAGTGTTAGCGTACGGGTTAGGATTAGGGGACGGGTGAGGGTCAGGCTTCGGGGAAGGGTTAGGGTTAGGGTTCGGCTAGGGTTAGGGTTAGGGGACGGGGACGGTTTAGGGTCCAGGTAAGGGTACGGCAACGCTTTAGGGGGAGCGTGCGTGTGAGGGCGCGGGTTAGTGTTGGCGTACGGGTTAAGATTAGGGGACGGGTTAGGGTCAGGCTTCGGGGAAGGGTTAGGGTTAGGGTTCGGGCTAGGGTTAGGGTTAGGGGACGGGGACGGTTTAGGGTCCAGGTGAGGGTACGGCAACGCTTTACGGGGAGCGTGCATGTCAGGCCCGGGTTAGTGTTAGCGTACGGGTTAGGATTAGGGGACGGGTGAGGGTCAGGCTTCGGGGAAGTGTTAGGGTTAGGGTTCGGGCTAGGGTTAGGGTTAGGGGACGGGGACGGTTTAGGGTCCAGGTGAGGGTACGGCAACGCTTTAGGGGGAGCGTGGGTGTGAGGGCGTGGGTTAGTGTTAGGGTATGGGTTAGGATTAGGGGACGGGTGAGGGTCAGGCTTCGGGGAAGGGTTAGGGTTAGGGTTCGGGCTAGGGTTAGGGTTAGGGGACGGGGACGGTTTAGGGTCCAGGTGAGGGTACGGCAACGCTTTAGGGGGAGCGTGCGTGTGAGGGCGCGGGTTAGTGTTAGCGTACGGGTTAGGATTAGGGGACGGGTGAGGGTCAGGCTTCGGGGAAGGGTTAGGGTTAGGGTTCGGGCTAGGGTTAGGGTTAGGGGATGGGGACGGTTTAGGGTCCAGGTGAGGGTACGGTAAAGCTTTAGGGGGAGCGTGCGTGTGAGGGCGCGGGTTAGTGTTAGCGTACGGGTTAGGATTAGGGGACGGGTGAGGGTCAGGCTTCGGGGAAGGGTTAGGGTTAGGGTTCGGGGTAGGGTTAGGGGACGGGTACGGGGACGGTTTAGGGTCCATGTGAGGGTACGGCAACGCTTTACGGGGAGCGTGCGTGTGACGGCGCGGGTTAGTGTTAGCGTACGGGTTAGGATTAGGGTACGGGTGAGGGTCAGGCTTCGGGGAAGGGTTAGGGTTAGGGTTCGGGCTAGGGTTAGGGTTAGGGGACGGGGACGGTTTAGGGTCCAGGTGAGGGTACGGTAAAGCTTTATGGGGAGCGTGCGTGTGAGGGCGCGGGTTAGTGTTAGCGTACGGGATAGGAATAGGGGACGGGTGAGGGTCAGGCTTCGGGGAAGGGTTAGGGTTAGGGTTCGGGGTAGGGTTAGGGGACGGGGACGGGGACGGTTTAGGGTCCAGGTGAGGGTACGGCAACGCTTTACGGGGAGCGTGCGTGTGACGGCGCGGGTTAGTGTTAGCGTACGGGTTAGGATTAGGGGAAGGGTGAGGGTCAGGCTTCGCGGAAGGGTTAGGGTTAGGGTTCAGGCTAGGGTTAGGGTTAGGGGACGGGGACGGTTTAGGGTCCAGGTGGGGGTACGGCAACTCTTTAGGGGGAGCGTGCGTGTGAGGGTGCGGGTTAGTGTTAGCGTACGGGTTAGGATTAGGGGACGGGTGAGGGTCAGGCTTCGGGGAAGGGTTAGGGTTAGGGTTCGGGCTAGGGTTAGGGTTAGGGGACAGGGACGGTTTAGGGTCCAGGTGAGGGTACGGCAAAGCTTTAGGGGGAGCGTGCGTGTGAGGGCGCGGGTTAGTGTTAGCGTACGGGTTAGAATTAGGGGACGGGTGAGGGTCAGGCTTTGGGGAAGGGTTAGGGTTAGGGTTCGGTCTAGGGTTAGGGGACGGGGACGGGGACGGTTTAGGGTCCAGGTGAGGGTACGGCAACGCTTTAGGGGGAGCGTGCGTGGGAGGGCGCGGGTTAGTGTTAGCGTACGTGTTAGGATTAGGGGACGGGTGAGGGTCAGGCTTCGGGGAAGGGTTAGGGTTAGGGTTCGGGCTAGGGTTAGGTTTAGGGGAAGGGGACGGTTTAGGGTCCAGGTGAGGGTACAGCAACGCTTTAGGGGGAGCGTGCGTGTGAGGGCGCGGGTTAGTGTTAGCGTACGGGTTAGGATTAGGGGACGGGTGAGGGTCAGGCTTCGGGGAAGGGTTAGGGTTAGGGTTCGGGCTAGGGTTAGGGTTAGGGGACGGGGACGGTTTAGGGTCCAGGTGAGGGTACGGCAACCCTTTAGGGGGAGCGTGCGTGTGAGGGCGTGGGGTAGTGTTAGCATAAGGGTTAGGATTAGGGGACGGGTGAGGGTCAGGCTTCGGGGAAGCGTTAGGGTTAGGGTTTGGGCTAGGGTTAGGGTTAGGGGATGGGGACGGTTTAGGGTCCAGGTGAGGGTACGGCAACGCTTTAGGGGGAGCGTGCGTGTGAGGGCGTGGGTTAGTGTTAGCGTACGGGTTAGGATTAGGGGACGTGTGAGGGTTAGGCTTCGGGGAAGGGTTAGGGTTAGGGTTCGGGCTAGGGTTAGGGTTAGAGGACGGGGACGGTTTAGGGTCCAGGTGAGGGTACGGCAAAGCTTTAGGGGGAGCGTGCGTGTGAGGGCGCGGGTTAGTGTTAGCGTACGGGTTAGGATTAGGGGACGGGTGAGGGTCAGCCTTCGGGGAAGGGTTAGGTTTAGGGTTCGGGCTAGGGTTAGGGGATGGGGACGGGGAGGGTTTAGGGTCCAGTTGAGGGTACGGCAACGCTTTAGGGGGAGCGTGCGTGTCAGGGCACGGGTTAGTGTTAGCGTACGGGTAAGGATTAGGGGACGGGTGAGGGTCAGGCTTCGGGGAAGGGTTAGGGTTAGGGTTCGGGCTAGGGTTAGGGTTAGGGGACGGGGACGGTTTAGCGTCCAGGTGAGGGTACGGCAACGCTTTAGGGGGAGCGTGCGTGTGAGGGCGCGGGTTAGTGTTAGCGTACGGGTTAGGATTAGGGGACGGGTGAGGGTCAGGCTTCGGGGAAGGGTTAGGGTTAGGGTTCGGGCTAGGGTTAGGCTTAGGGGACGGGGACGGTTTCGGGTCCAGGTGAGGGTACGGCAACGCTTTAGGGGGAGCGTGCGTGTGAGGGCGCGGGTTAGTGTTAGCGTACGGGTTAGGATTAGGGGACGGTTGAGGGTCAGGCTTCGGGGAAGGGTTAGGGTTAGGGTTCGGGCTAGGGTTAGGGGACTGGGACGGTTTCGGATCCAGGTGAGGGTACGGCAACGCTTTAGGGGGAGCGTGCGTGTGAAGGCACGGGTTAGTGTTAGCGTACGGGTTAGGATTAGGGGACGGGTGAGGGTCAGGCTTCGGGGAAGCGTTAGGGTTAGGGGACGGGGACGGTTTAGGGTCCAGGTGATGGTACGGCAACGCTATAGGGGGAGCGTGCGTGTGAGGGCGCGGGCTAGTGTTAGCGTACGGGTTAGGATTAGGGGACGGGTGAGGGTCAGGCTTCGGGGAAGTGTTAGGGTTAGGGTTCGGGCTAGGGTTAGGGTTAGGGGACGGGGACGGTTTAGGGTCCAGGTGAGGGTACGGCAACGCTTTAGGGGGAGCGTGCGTGTGAGGGCGCGGGTTTGTGTTAGCGTACGGGTTAGGATTAGGGGACGGGTGAGGGTCAGGCTTCGGGGAAGTGTTAGAGTTAGGGTTCGGGCTAGGGTTAGGGTTAGGGGACGGGGACGGTTTAGGGTCCAGGTGAGGGTACGGCAACGCTTTAGGGGGAGCGTGCGTGTGAGGGTGCGGGTTAGTGTTAGCGTACGGGTTAGGATTAGGGGACGGGTGAGGGTCAGGCTTCGGGGAAGGGTTAGGGTTAGGGTTCGGGCTAGGGTTAGGGTTAGGGGATGGGGACGGTTTAGGGTCCAGGTGAGGGTACGGCAACGCTTTAGGGGGAGCGTGCGTGTGAGGGCGCGGGTTAGTGTTAGCGTACGGGTTAGGATTAGGGGTCGGGTGAGGGTCAGGCTTCGGGGAAGGGTTAGGGTTAGGGTTCGGACTAGGGTTAGGGTTAGGGGACGGGGACGGTTTCGGGTCCAGGTGAGGGTACGGCAACGCTTTAGGGGGAGCGTGCGTGTGAGGGCGCGGGTTAGTGTTAGCGTACGGGTTAGGATTAGGGGACGGGTGAGGGTCAGGCTTCGGGGAAGGGTTAGGGTTAGGGTTCGGGCTAGGGTTAGGGTTAGGGGACGGGGACGGTTTAGGGTCCAGGTGAGGGTACGGCAACGCTTTAGGGGGAGCGTGTGTGTGAGGGCGCGGGTTAGTGTTAGCGTACGGATTAGGATCAGGGGACGGGTGAGGGTCAGGCTTCGGGGAAGGGTTAGGGTTAGGGTTCGGGCTGGGGTTAGGGTTAGGGGACGGGGACGGTTTAGGGTCCAGGTGAGGGTACGGCAACGCTTTAGGGGGAGCGTGCGTGTGAGGGCGCGGGTTAGTGTTAGCGTACGGGTTAGGATTAGGGGACGGGTGAGGGTCAGGTTTCGGGGAAGGGTTAGGGTTAGGGTTCGGGCTAGGGTTAGGGTTCGGGGACGGGGACGGTTTACGGTCCAGGTGAGGGTACGGCAACGCTTTAGGGGGAGCGTGCGTGTGAGGGCGCGGGTTAGTGTTAGCGTACGGGTTAGGATTAGGGGACGGGTGAGGGTCAGGCTTCGGGGAAGTGTTAGGGTTAGGGTTCGGGCTAGGGTTAGGGTTAGGGGACGGGGACGGTTTAGGGTCCAGGTGAGGGGACGGCAATGCTTTAGGGGGAGCGTGCATGTGAGGGCGCGGGTTAGTGTTAGCGTACGGGTTAGGATTAGGGGACGGGTGAGGGTCAGGCTTCGGGGAAGGGTTAGGGTTAGGGTTCGGGCTAGGGTTAGAGTTAGGGGACGGGGACGGTTTAGGGTCCAGTTGAGGGTACGGCAAAGCTTTAGGGGGAGCGTGCGTGTGAGGGCGCGGGTTAGTGTTAGCGTACGGGTTAGGATTAGGGGACGGGTGAGGGTCAGGCTTCGGGGAAGATTTAGGGTTAGGGTTCGGGCTAGGGTTAGGGTTAGGGGACGGGGACGGTTTAGGGTCCAGGTGAGGGTACGGCAAAGCTTTAGGGGGAGCGTGCGTGTGAGGGTGCGGGTTAGTGTTAGCGTACGCGTTAGGATTAGGGGATGGGTGAGGGTCAGGCTTCGGGGAAGTGTTAGGGTTAGGGTTCGGGCTAGGGTTAGGGTTAGGGGACGGGGACGGTTTAGGGTCCAGGTGAGGGTACGGCAACGCTTTAGGGGGAGTGTGCGTGTGAGGGCGCGGGTTAGTGTTAGCGTACGGGTTAGGATTAGGGGACGGGTGAGGGTCAGGCTTCGGGGAAGGGTTAGGGTTAGGGTTCGGGCTAGGGTTAGAGGACGGGGACGGGGACGGTTTAGGGTCCAGGTGAGGGTACGGCAACGCTTTAGGGGGAGCGTGCGTGTGAGGGCACGAGTTAGTGTTAGCGTACGGGTTAGGATTAGGGTACGGGTGAGGGTCAGGCTTCGGGGAAGGGTTAGGGTTAGGGTTCGGGCTAGGGTTAGGGTTAGGGGACGGGGACGGTTTAGGGTCCAGGTGAGGGTACGGCAACGCTTTAGGCGGAGCGTGCGTGTGAGGGCGCGGGCTAGTGTTAGCGTACGGGTTAGGATTAGGGGACGGGTGAGGGTCAGGCTTCGGGGAAGTGTTAAGGTTAGGGTTCGGGCTAGGGTTAGGGTTAGGGGACGGGGACGGTTTAGGGTCCAGGTGAGGGTACGGAAACGCTTTAGGGGGAGCGTGCGTGTGAGGGCGCGGGTTAGTGTTAGCGTACGGCTTAGGATTAGGGGACGGGTGAGGGTCAGGCTTCGGGGAAGGGTTAGGGTTAGGGTTCGGGCTAGGGTTAGGGTTAGGGGACGGGGACGGTTTAGGGTCCAGGTGAGGGTACGGCAACGCTTTAGGGGGAGCGTGCGTGTGAGGGCGCAGGTTAGTGTTAGCGTACGGGTTAGGATTAGGGGACGGGTGAGGGTCAGGCTTCGGGGAAGGGTTAGGGTTAGGGTTCGGGCTAGGGTTAGGGGACTGGGACGGTTTCGGATCCAGGTGAGGGTACGGCAACGCTTTAGGGGGAGCGTGCGTGTGAAGGCACGGGTTAGTGTTAGCGTACGGGTTAGGATTAGTGTACGGGTGAGGGTCAGGCTTCGGGGAAGCGTTAGGGTTAGGGGACGGGGACGGTTAAGGGTCCAGGTGATGGTACGGCAACGCTTTAGGGGGAGCGTGCGTGTGAGGGCGCGGGCTAGTGTTAGCGTACGGGTTAGGATTAGGGGACGGGTGAGGGTCAGGCTTCGGGGAAGTGTTAGGGTTAGGGTTCGGTCTAGGGTTAGGGTTAGGGGACGGGGACGGTTTAGGGTCCAGGTGAGGGTACGGCAACGCTTTAGGGGGAGCGTGCGTGTGAGGGCGCGGGTTAGTGTTAGCGTACGGTTTAGGATTAGGGGACGGGTGAGGGTCAGGCTTCGGGGAAGTGTTAGAGTTAGGGTTCGGGCTAGGGTTAGGGTTAGGGGACGGGGACGGTTTAGGGTCCAGGTGAGACTACGGCAACGCTTTAGGGGGAGCGTGCGTGTGAGGGCGCGGGTTAGTGTTAGCGTACGGGTTAGGATTAGGGGACGGGTGAGGGTCAGGCTTCGGGGAAGAGTTAGGGTTAGGGTTCGGGCTAGGGTTATGGTTAGGGGACGGGGAAGGTTTAGGGTCCAGGTGAGGGTACGGCAACACTTAAGGGGGAGTGTGTGTGTGAGGGCGCGGGTGAGTGATAGCGTACGGGTTAGGACTAGGGGACGCGTGAGGGTCAGGCTTCGGGGAAGGGTTAGGGTTAGGGTTCGGGCTAGGGTTAGGGTTAGGGGACGGGGACGGTTTAGGGTCCAGGTGAGGGTACGGCAACGCTTTAGCGGGAGCGTGCGTGTGAGGGCGCGGGTTGTGTTAGCGTACGGGTTAGGATTAGGGGACGGGTGAGGGTCAGGCTTCGGGGAAGGGTTAGGGTTAGGGTTTCGGCTAGGGTTAGGGTTAGGGGACAGGGACGGTTTAGGGTCCAGGTGAGGGTACGGCAACGCTTTAGGTGGAGCGTGTGTGTGAGAGCGCGGGTTAGTGTTAGCGTACGGGTGAGGATTAGGGTACGGGTGAGGGTCAGGCTTCGGGGAAGGGTTAGGGTTAGGGTTCGGGCTAGGGTTAGGGTTAGGGGATGGGGACGGTTTAGGGTCCAGGTGAGGGTACGGCAACGCTTTAGGGGGAGCGTGCGTGTGAGGGCGCGGGTTAGTGTTAGCGTACGGGTTAGGATTAGGGGACGGGTGAGGGTCAGGCTTCGGGGAAGGGTGAGGGTCAGGCTTCGGGCTAGGGTTAGGGTTAGGGGACGGGGACGGTTTCGGGTCCAGGTGATGGTACGGCAACGCTTTAGGGGGAGCGTGCGTGTGAGGGCGCGGGCTAGTGTTAGCGTACGGGTTAGGATTAGGGGACGGGTGAGGGTCAGGCTTCGGGGAAGTGTTAGGGTTAGGGTTCGGGCTAGGGTTAGGGTTAGGGGACGGGGACGGTTTAGGGTCCAGGTGAGGGTACGGCAACGCTTTAGGGGGAGCGTGCGTGTGAGGGCGCGGGTTAGTGTTAGCGTACGGGTTAGGATTAGGGGACGGGTGAGGGTCAGGCTTCGGGGAAGGGTTAGGGTTAGGGTTCGGGCTAGGGTTAGGCTTAGGGGTCGGGGATGGTTTCGGGTACAGGTGAGGGTACGGCAACGCTTTAGGGGGAGCGTGCGTGTGAGGGCGCGGGTTAGTGTTAGCGTACGGGTTAGGATTAGGGGACGGTTGAGGGTCAGGCTTCGGGGAAGGGTTAGGGTTAGGGTTCGGGCTAGGGTTAGGGGACTGGGACGGTTTCGGATCCAGGTGAGGGTACGGCAACACTTTAGGGGGAGCGTGCGTGTGAAGGCACGGGTTAGTGTTAGCGTACGGGTTAGGATTAGGGGACGGGTGAGGGTCAGGCTTCGGGGAAGCGTTAGGGTTAGGGGACGGGGACGGTTTAGGGTCCAGGTGATGGTACGGCAACGCTATAGGGGGAGCGTGCGTGTGAGGGCGCGGGCTAGTGTTAGCGTACGGGTTAGGATTAGGGGACGGGTGAGGGTCAGGCTTCGGGGAAGTGTTAGGGTTAGGGTTCGGGCTAGGGTTAGGGTTAGGGGACGGGGACGGTTTAGGATCCAGGTGAGGGTACGGCAACGCTTTAGGGGGAGCGTGCGTGTGAGGGCGCGGGTTAGTGTTAGCGTACGGGTTAGGATTAGGGGACGGGTGAGGGTCAGGCTTCGGGGAAGTGTTGGAGTTAGGGTTCGGGCTAGGGTTAGGGTTAGGGGACGGGGACGGTTTAGGGTCCAGGTGAGGGTACGGCAACGCTTTAGGGGGAGCGTGCGTGTGAGGGTGCGGGTTAGTGTTAGCGTACGGGTTAGGATTAGGGGACGGGTGAGGGTCAGGCTTCGGGGAAGGGTTAGGGTTAGGGTTCGGGCTAGGGTTAGTGTTAGGGGATGGGGACGGTTTAGGGTCCAGGTGAGGGTACGGCAACCCTTTAGGGGGAGCGTGCGTGTGAGGGCGCGGGTTAGTGTTAGCGTACGGGTTAGGATTAGAGGAAGGGTGAGGGTCAGGCTTCAGGGAAGGGTTAGGGTTACGGTTCGGGCTAGGGTTAGGTTTAGGGGACGGGGACGGTTTAGGGTCCAGGTGAGGGTACGGCAACGCTTTAGGGGGATCGTGCGTGTGAGGGCGCGGGTTAGTGTTAGCGTACGGGTTAGGATAAGGGGACGGGTGAGGGTCAGGCTTTGGGGAAGTGTTAGGGTTAGGGTTCGGGCTAGGGTTAGGGTTAGGGGACGGGGACAGTTTAGGGTCCAGGTGAGTGTACGACAACGCTTTAGGGGGAGCGTGCGTGTGAGGGCGCGGGTTAGTGTTAGCGTACGGGTTAGGATTAGGGGACGGGTGAGGGTCAGGCTTCGGGGAAGGGTTAGGGTTAGGGTTCGGGCTAGGGTTAGGGTTAGGGGACGGGGACGGTTTACGGTCCAGGTGAGGGTACGGCAACGCTTTAGGGGGAGCGTGCATGTGAGGGCGCGGGTTAGTGTTAGCGTACGGGTTAGGATTAGGGGACGGGTGAGGGTCAGGCTTCGGGGAAGGGTTAGGGTTAGGGTTCGGGCTAGGGTTAGGGTTAGGGGACGGGGCCGGTTTAGGGTCCAGGTGAGGGTACGGCAACGCTTTAGAGGGAGCGTGCGTGTGAGGGCGCGGGTTAGTGTTAGCGTACGTGTTAGGATTACGGGACGGGTGAGGGTCAGGCTTCGGGGAAGAGTTAGGGTTAGGGTTCGGGCTAGGGTTAGGGTTAGGGGACGGGGACGGTTTAGGGTCCAGGTGAGGGGACGGCAACACTTAAGGGGGAGTGTGTGTGTGAGGGCGCGGGTGAGTGATAGCGTACGGGTTAGGATTAGGGGACGCGTGAGGGTCAGGCTTCGGGGAAGGGTTCGGGTTAGGGTTCGGGCTAAGGTTAGGGTTAGGGGATGGGGACGGTTTAGGGTCCAGGTGAGGGTACGGCAACGCTTTAGGGGGAGCGTGCGTGTGAGGGTGCGGGTTAGTGTTAGCGTACGGGTTAGGATTAGGGGACGGGTGAGGGTCAGGCTTCGGGGAAGGGTGAGGGTCAGGCTTCGGGGAAGGGTTAGGGTTAGGGGACGGGGACGGTTTAGGGTCCAGGTGATGGTACGGCAACGCTTTAGGGGGAGCGTGCGTGTGAGGGGGCGGGCTAGTGTTAGCGTACGGGTTAGGATTAGGGGACGGGTGAGGGTCAGGCTTCGGGGAAGTGTTAGGGTTAGGGTTCGGGCTAGGGTTAGGTTTAGGGGACGGGGACGGTTTAGGGTCCAGGTGAGGGTACGGCAACGCTTTAGAGGGAGCGTGCGTGTGAGGGCGCGGGTTAGTGTTAGCGTACGGCTTAGGATTAGGGGACGGGTGAGGGTCAGGCTTCGGGGAAGGGTTAGGGTTAGGGTTCGGGCTAGGGTTAGGGGATGGGGTCGGGGACGGTTTACGGTCCAGGTGAGGGTACGGCAACGCTTTAGGGGGAGCGTGCGTGTGAGGGCGCGGGTTAGTGTTAGCGTACGGGTTAGGATTAGGGGACGGGTGAGGGTCAGGCTTCGGGGAAGGGTTAGGGTTAGGGTTCGGGCTAGGGTTAGGCTTAGGGGACGGGGACGGTTTCGGGTCCAGGTGAGGGTACGGCAACGCTTTAGGGGGAGCGTGCGTGTGAGGGCGCGGGTTAGTGTTAGCGTACGGGTTAGGATTAGGGGACGGGTGAGGGTCAGGCTTCGGGGAAGGGTTAGGGTTAGGGTTCGGGCTTGGGTTAGGGGACTGGGACGGTTTCGGATCCAGGTGAGGGTACGGCAACGCTTTAGGGGGAGCGTGCGTGTGAAGGCACGGGTTAGTGTTAGCGTACGGGTTAGGATTAGGGAACGGGTGAGGGTCAGGCTTCGGGGAAGCATTAGGGTTAGGGGACGGGGACGGTTTAGGGTCCAGGTGATGGTACGGCAACGCTTTAGGGGGAGCGTGCGTGTGAGGGCGCGGGCTAGTGTTAGCGTACGGGTTAGGATTAGGGGACGGGTGAGGGTCAGGCTTCGGGGAAGTGTTAGGGTTAGGGTTCGGGCTAGGGTTAGGGTTAGGGGACGGGGACGGTTTAGGGTCCAGGTGAGGGTACGGCAACGCTTTAGAGGGAGCGTGCGTGTGAGGGCGCGGGTTAGTGTTAGCGTACGGGTTAGGATTAGGGGACGGGTGAGGGTCAGGTTTCGGGGAAGGGTTAGGGTTAAGGTTCGAGCTAGGGTTAGGGTTTGGGGACGGGGACGGTTTAGGGTCCAGGTGAGGGTACGGCAACGCTTTAGGGGGAGCGTGCGTGTGAGGGCGCGGGTTAGTGTTAGCGTACGGGTTAGGATTAGGGGACGGGTGAGGGTCAGGCTTCGGAGAAGGGTTAGGGTTAGGGTTCGGGCTAGGGTTAGGGTTAGGGGACGGGGACGGTTTCGGGTCCAGGTGAGGGTACGGCAACGCTTTAGGGGGAGCGTGCGTGTGAAGGCGCGGGTTAGTGTTAGCGTACGGGTTAGGATTAGGGGACGGGTGAGGGTCAGGCTTCGGGGAAGTGTTAGGGTTAGGGTTCGGGCTAGGGTTAGGGTTAGGGGACGGGGACGGTTTAGGGTCCAGGTGAGGGTACGGCAACGCTTTAGGGGGAGCGTGCGTGTGAGGGCGCGGGTTCGTGTTAGCGTACGGGTTAGGATTAGGGGACGGGTGAGGGTCAGGCTTCGGGGAAGTGTTAGGGTTAGGGTTCGGGCTAGGGTTAGGGTTAGGGGACGGGGACGGTTTAAGGTCCAGGTGAGGGTACGGCAACGCTTTAGGGGGAGCATGCGTGTGAGGGTGCGGGTTAGTGTTAGCGTACGGGTTAGGATTAGGGGACTGGTGAGGGTCAGGCTTCGGGGAAGGGTTAGGGTTAGGGTTCGGGCTAGGGTTAGGGTTAGGGGACGGGGACGGTTTAGGGTCCAGGTGAGGGTACGGCAATGCTTTAGGGGGAGCGTGCTTTTGAGGGCGCGGGTTAGTGTTAGCGTACGGGTTAGGATTAGGGGACGGGTGAGGGTCAGGCTTCGGGGAAGGGTTAGGGTTAGGGTTCGGGCTAGGTTTAGAGGACGGGGACGGGGACGGTTTAGGGTCCAGGTGAGGGTACGGCAACGCTTTAGGGGGAGCGTGCGTGTGAGGGCGCGGGTTAGTGTTAGCGTACGGGTTAGGATTAGGGGACGGGTGTGGGTCAGGCTTCGGGGAAGGGTTAGGGTTAGGGTTCTGGCTAGGGTTAGGGTTAGCGGACGGGGACGGTTTAGGGTCCAGGTTTGGGTACGGCAACGCTTTAGGGAGAGCGTGCGTGTGAGGGCGTGAGTTAGTGTTAGCGTACGGGTTAGGATTAGGGTACGGGTGAGGGTCAGGCTTCGGGGAAGGGTTACGGTTAGGGTTCGGGCTAGGGTTAGGGTTAGGGGACGGGGACGGTTTAGGGTCCAGGTGAGGGTACGGCAACGCTTTAGGGGGAGCGTGCGTGTGAGGGCACGGGTTATTGTTAGCGTACGGGTTAGGATTACGGGACGGGTGAGGGTCAGGCTTCGGGGAAGGGTTAGGGTTAGGGTTCGGGCTAGGGTTAGGGTTAGGGGACGGGGACGGTTTCGGGTCCAGGTGAGGGTACGGCAACGCTTTAGGGGGAGCGTGCGTGTGAGGGCGCGTGTTAGTGTTAGCGTACGTGTTAGGATTAGGGGACGGGTGAGGGTCAGGCTTCAGGGAAGGGTTAGGGTTAGGGTTCGGCTAGGGTTAGGGTTAGGGGACGGGGACGGTTTAGGGTCCAGGTGAGGGGACGGCAATGCTTTAGGGGGAGCGTGCGTGTGAGGGCACGGGTTAGTGTTAGCGTACGGGTTAGGATTAGGGGACGGGTGAGGGTCAGGCTTCGAGGAAGGGTTAGGGTTAGGGTTCGGGCTAGGGTTAGGGTTAGGGGATGGGGACGGTTTAGGGTCCAGGTGAGGGTACGGCAACGCTTTAGGGGGAGCGTGCGTGTGAGGGCGCAAGTTAGTGTTAGCGTACGGGTTAGGATTAGGGGACGGGTGAGGGTCAGGCTTCGGGGAAGGGTTAGGGTTAGGGTTCGGGCTAGGGTTAGGGTTAGGGGACGGGGACGGTTTAGGGTCCAGGTGAGGGTACGGCAACGCTTTAGGTGGAGCGTGCGTGTGAGGGCACGGGTTATTGTTAGCGTACGGGTTAGGATTAGGGGACGGGTGAGGGTCAGGCTTCGGGGAAAGGTTAGGGTTAGGGTTCGGGCTAGGGTTAGTGTTAGGGGACGGGGACGGTTTAGGGTCCAGGTGAGGGTACGGCAACGCTTTAGGGGGAGCGTGCGTGTGAGGGCGCAGGTTAGTGTTAGCGTACGGGTTAGGATTAGGGGACGTGTGAGGGTCAGGCTTCGGGGAAGGGTTAGGGTTAGGGTACGGCTAGGGTTAGCGTTAGGGGACGGGGACGGTTTAGGGTCCAGGTGAGGGGACGGCTACGCTTTAGGGGGAGCGTGCGTGTGAGGGCGCGGGTTAGTGTTAGCGTACGTGTTAGGATTAGGGGACGGGTGAGGGTCAGGCTTCGGGAAAGGGTTAGGGTTATGGTTCGGGCTAGGGTTAGGGTTAGGGGACGGGGACGGTTTAGGGTCCAGGTGAGGGTACGGCAACGCTTTAGGGGGAGCGTGCGTGTGAGGGCGCGGGTTAGTGTTAGCGTACGGGTTAGGATTAGGGGACGGGTGAGGGTCAGGCTTTGGGGAAGGGTTAGGGTTAGGGTTCGGGCTAGGGTTAGGGGACGGGGACGGGACGGTTTAGGGTCCAGGTGAGGGTTCGGCAAAGCTTTAGGGGGAGCGTGCGTGTAGGGCGCGGGTTAGTTTTAGCGTACGGGTTAGGATTAGGGGACGGCTGAGGGTCAGGCTTCGGGGAAGTGTTAGAGTTAGGGTTCGGGCTAGGGTTAGGGTTAGGGGACGGGGACGGTTTAGGGTCCAGGTGAGGGTACGGCAACCCTTTAGGGGGAGCGTGCGTGTGAGGGCACGGGTTAGTGTTAGCGTACGGGTTAGGATTAGGGGACGGGTGAGGGTGAGGCTTCAGGGAAGGGTTAGGGTTACGGTTCGGGCTAGGGTTAGGGTTAGGGGACGGGGACGGCTTAGGTTCCAGGTGAGGGTACGGCAACGCTTTAGGGGGAGCGTGCGTGTGAGGGCGCGGGTTAGTGTTAGCGTACGGGTTAGGATTAGGGGACGGGTGAGGGTCAGGCTTCGGGGAAGGGTGAGGGTCAGGCTTCGGGCTAGGGTTAGGGTTAGGGGACGGGGACGGTTTCGGGTCCAGGTGATGGTACGGCAACGCTTTAGGGGGAGCGTGCGTGTGAGGGCGCGGGCTAGTGTTAGCGTACGGGTTAGGATTAGGGGACGGGTGAGGGTCAGGCTTCGGGGAAGTGTTAGGGTTAGGGTTCGGGCTAGGGTTAGGGTTAGGGGACGGGGACGGTTTAGGGTCCAGGTGAGGGTACGGCAACGCTTTAGGGGGAGCGTGCGTGTGAGGGCGCGGGTTAGTGTTAGCGTACGGGTTAGGATTAGGGGACGGGTGAGGGTCAGGCTTCGGGGAAGGGTTAGGGTTAGGGTTCGGGCTAGGGTTAGGCTTAGGGGACGGGGATGGTTTCGGGTCCAGGTGAGGGTACGGCAACGCTTTAGGGGGAGCGTGCGTGTGAGGGCGCGGGTTAGTGTTAGCGTACGGGTTAGGATTAGGGGACGGTTGAGGGTCAGGCTTCGGGGAAGGGTTAGGGTTAGGGTTCGGGCTAGGGTTAGGGGACTGGGACGGTTTCGGATCCAGGTGAGGGTACGGCAACACTTTAGGGGGAGCGTGCGTGTGAAGGCACGGGTTAGTGTTAGCGTACGGGTTAGGATTAGGGGACGGGTGAGGGTCAGGCTTCGGGGAAGCGTTAGGGTTAGGGGACGGGGACGGTTTAGGGTCCAGGTGATGGTACGGCAACGCTATAGGGGGAGCGTGCGTGTGAGGGCGCGGGCTAGTGTTAGCGTACGGGTTAGGATTAGGGGACGGGTGAGGGTCAGGCTTCGGGGAAGTGTTAGGGTTAGGGTTCGGGCTAGGGTTAGGGTTAGGGGACGGGGACGGTTTAGGATCCAGGTGAGGGTACGGCAACGCTTTAGGGGGAGCGTGCGTGTGAGGGCGCGGGTTAGTGTTAGCGTACGGGTTAGGATTAGGGGACGGGTGAGGGTCAGGCTTCGGGGAAGTGTTGGAGTTAGGGTTCGGGCTAGGGTTAGGGTTAGGGGACGGGGACGGTTTAGGGTCCAGGTGAGGGTACGGCAACGCTTTAGGGGGAGCGTGCGTGTGAGGGTGCGGGTTAGTGTTAGCGTACGGGTTAGGATTAGGGGACGGGTGAGGGTCAGGCTTCGGGGAAGGGTTAGGGTTAGGGTTCGGGCTAGGGTTAGGGTTAGGGGATGGGGACGGTTTAGGGTCCAGGTGAGGGTACGGCAACCCTTTAGGGGGAGCGTGCGTGTGAGGGCGCGGGTTAGTGTTAGCGTACGGGTTAGGATTAGAGGAAGGGTGAGGGTCAGGCTTCAGGGAAGGGTTAGGGTTACGGTTCGGGCTAGGGTTAGGTTTAGGGGACGGGGACGGTTTAGGGTCCAGGTGAGGGTACGGCAACGCTTTAGGGGGATCGTGCGTGTGAGGGCGCGGGTTAGTGTTAGCGTACGGGTTAGGATAAGGGGACGGGTGAGGGTCAGGCTTTGGGGAAGTGTTAGGGTTAGGGTTCGGGCTAGGGTTAGGGTTAGGGGACGGGGACAGTTTAGGGTCCAGGTGAGTGTACGACAACGCTTTAGGGGGAGCGTGCGTGTGAGGGCGCGGGTTAGTGTTAGCGTACGGGTTAGGATTAGGGGACGGGTGAGGGTCAGGCTTCGGGGAAGGGTTAGGGTTAGGGTTCGGGCTAGGGTTAGGGTTAGGGGACGGGGACGGTTTACGGTCCAGGTGAGGGTACGGCAACGCTTTAGGGGGAGCGTGCATGTGAGGGCGCGGGTTAGTGTTAGCGTACGGGTTAGGATTAGGGGACGGGTGAGGGTCAGGCTTCGGGGAAGGGTTAGGGTTAGGGTTCGGGCTAGGGTTAGGGTTAGGGGACGGGGCCGGTTTAGGGTCCAGGTGAGGGTACGGCAACGCTTTAGAGGGAGCGTGCGTGTGAGGGCGCGGGTTAGTGTTAGCGTACGTGTTAGGATTACGGGACGGGTGAGGGTCAGGCTTCGGGGAAGAGTTAGGGTTAGGGTTCGGGCTAAGGTTAGGGTTAGGGGACGGGGACGGTTTAGGGTCCAGGTGAGGGGACGGCAACACTTAAGGGGGAGTGTGTGTGTGAGGGCGCGGGTGAGTGATAGCGTACGGGTTAGGATTAGGGGACGCGTGAGGGTCAGGCTTCGGGGAAGGGTTCGGGTTAGGGTTCGGGCTAAGGTTAGGGTTAGGGGATGGGGACGGTTTAGGGTCCAGGTGAGGGTACGGCAACGCTTTAGGGGGAGCGTGCGTGTGAGGGTGCGGGTTAGTGTTAGCGTACGGGTTAGGATTAGGGGACGGGTGAGGGTCAGGCTTCGGGGAAGGGTGAGGGTCAGGCTTCGGGGAAGGGTTAGGGTTAGGGGACGGGGACGGTTTAGGGTCCAGGTGATGGTACGGCAACGCTTTAGGGGGAGCGTGCGTGTGAGGGGGCGGGCTAGTGTTAGCGTACGGGTTAGGATTAGGGGACGGGTGAGGGTCAGGCTTCGGGGAAGTGTTAGGGTTAGGGTTCGGGCTAGGGTTAGGTTTAGGGGACGGGGACGGTTTAGGGTCCAGGTGAGGGTACGGCAACGCTTTAGAGGGAGCGTGCGTGTGAGGGCGCGGGTTAGTGTTAGCGTACGGCTTAGGATTAGGGGACGGGTGAGGGTCAGGCTTCGGGGAAGGGTTAGGGTTAGGGTTCGGGCTAGGGTTAGGGGATGGGGTCGGGGACGGTTTACGGTCCAGGTGAGGGTACGGCAACGCTTTAGGGGGAGCGTGCGTGTGAGGGCGCGGGTTAGTGTTAGCGTACGGGTTAGGATTAGGGGACGGGTGAGGGTCAGGCTTCGGGGAAGGGTTAGGGTTAGGGTTCGGGCTAGGGTTAGGCTTAGGGGACGGGGACGGTTTCGGGTCCAGGTGAGGGTACGGCAACGCTTTAGGGGGAGCGTGCGTGTGAGGGCGCGGGTTAGTGTTAGCGTACGGGTTAGGATTAGGGGACGGGTGAGGGTCAGGCTTCGGGGAAGGGTTAGGGTTAGGGTTCGGGCTTGGGTTAGGGGACTGGGACGGTTTCGGATCCAGGTGAGGGTACGGCAACGCTTTAGGGGGAGCGTGCGTGTGAAGGCACGGGTTAGTGTTAGCGTACGGGTTAGGATTAGGGAACGGGTGAGGGTCAGGCTTCGGGGAAGCATTAGGGTTAGGGGACGGGGACGGTTTAGGGTCCAGGTGATGGTACGGCAACGCTTTAGGGGGAGCGTGCGTGTGAGGGCGCGGGCTAGTGTTAGCGTACGGGTTAGGATTAGGGGACGGGTGAGGGTCAGGCTTCGGGGAAGTGTTAGGGTTAGGGTTCGGGCTAGGGTTAGGGTTAGGGGACGGGGACGGTTTAGGGTCCAGGTGAGGGTACGGCAACGCTTTAGAGGGAGCGTGCGTGTGAGGGCGCGGGTTAGTGTTAGCGTACGGGTTAGGATTAGGGGACGGGTGAGGGTCAGGTTTCGGGGAAGGGTTAGGGTTAAGGTTCGAGCTAGGGTTAGGGTTTGGGGACGGGGACGGTTTAGGGTCCAGGTGAGGGTACGGCAACGCTTTAGGGGGAGCGTGCGTGTGAGGGCGCGGGTTAGTGTTAGCGTACGGGTTAGGTTAGGGGACGGGTGAGGGTCAGGCTTCGGAGAAGGGTTAGGGTTAGGGTTCGGGCTAGGGTTAGGGTTAGGGGACGGGGACGGTTTCGGGTCCAGGTGAGGGTACGGCAACGCTTTAGGGGGAGCGTGCGTGTGAAGGCGCGGGTTAGTGTTAGCGTACGGGTTAGGATTAGGGGACGGGTGAGGGTCAGGCTTCGGGGAAGGGTTAGGGTTAGGGTTCGGGCTAGGGTTAGGGTTAGGGGACGGGGACGGTTTAGGGTCCAGGTGAGGGTACGGCAACGCTTTAGGGGGAGCGTGCGTGTGAGGGCGCAGGTTCGTGTTAGCGTACGGGTTAGGATTAGGGGACGGGTGAGGGTCAGGCTTCGGGGAAGTGTTAGGGTTAGGGTTCGGGCTAGGGTTAGGGTTAGGGGACGGGGACGGTTTAAGGTCCAGGTGAGGGTACGGCAACGCTTTAGGGGGAGCATGCGTGTGAGGGTGCGGGTTAGTGTTAGCGTACGGGTTAGGATTAGGGGACTGGTGAGGGTCAGGCTTCGGGGAAGGGTTAGGGTTAGGGTTCGGGCTAGGGTTAGGTTAGGGGACGGGGACGGTTTAGGGTCCAGGTGAGGGTACGGCAATGCTTTAGGGGGAGCGTGCTTTTGAGGGCGCGGGTTAGTGTTAGCGTACGGGTTAGGATTAGGGGACGGGTGAGGGTCAGGCTTCGGGGAAGGGTTAGGGTTAGGGTTCGGGCTAGGTTTAGAGGACGGGGACGGGGACGGTTTAGGGTCCAGGTGAGGGTACGGCAACGCTTTAGGGGGAGCGTGCGTGTGAGGGCGCGGGTTAGTGTTAGCGTACGGGTTAGGATTAGGGGACGGGTGTGGGTCAGGCTTCGGGGAAGGGTTAGGGTTAGGGTTCGGGCTAGGGTTAGGGTTAGGGGACGGGGACGGTTTAGGGTCCAGGTTTGGGTACGGCAACGCTTTAGGGAGAGCGTGCGTGTGAGGGCGTGAGTTAGTGTTAGCGTACGGGTTAGGATTAGGGTACGGGTGAGGGTCAGGCTTCGGGGAAGGGTTACGGTTAGGGTTCGGGCTAGGGTTAGGGTTAGGGGACGGGGACGGTTTAGGGTCCAGGTGAGGGTACGGCAACGCTTTAGGGGGAGCGTGCGTGTGAGGGCACGGGTTATTGTTAGCGTACGGGTTAGGATTACGGGACGGGTGAGGGTCAGGCTTCGGGGAAGGGTTAGGGTTAGGGTTCGGGCTAGGGTTAGGGTTAGGGGACGGGGACGGTTTCGGGTCCAGGTGAGGTTACGGCAACGCTTTAGGGGGAGCGTGCGTGTGAGGGCGCGTGTTAGTGTTAGCGTACGTGTTAGGATTAGGGGACGGGTGAGGGTCAGGCTTCAGGGAAGGGTTAGGGTTAGGGTTCGGCTAGGGTTAGGGTTAGGGGACGGGGACGGTTTAGGGTCCAGGTGAGGGGACGGCAATGCTTTAGGGGGAGCGTGCGTGTGAGGGCACGGGTTAGTGTTAGCGTACGGGTTAGGATTAGGGGACGGGTGAGGGTCAGGCTTCGAGGAAGGGTTAGGGTTAGGGTTCGGGCTAGGGTTAGGGTTAGGGGATGGGGACGGTTTAGGGTCCAGGTGAGGGTACGGCAACGCTTTAGGGGGAGCGTGCGTGTGAGGGCGCGGGTTAGTGTTAGCGTACGGGTTAGGATTAGGGGACGGGTGAGGGTCAGGCTTCGGGGAAGGGTTAGGGTTAGGGTTCGGGCTAGGGTTAGGGTTAGGGGACGGGGACGGTTTCGGGTCCAGGTGAGGGTACGGCAACGCTTTAGGGAGAGCGTGCGTGTGAGGGCGCAAGTTAGTGTTAGCGTACGGGTTAGGATTAGGGGACGGGTGAGGGTCAGGCTTCGGGGAAGGGTTAGGGTTAGGGTTCGGGCTAGGGTTAGGGTTAGGGGACGGGGACGGTTTAGGGTCCAGGTGAGGGTACGGCAACGCTTTAGGTGGAGCGTGCGTGTGAGGGCACGGGTTAGTGTTAGCGTACGGGTTAGGATTAGGGGACGGGTGAGGGTCAGGCTTCGGGGAAAGGTTAGGGTTAGGGTTCGGGCTAGGGTTAGTGTTAGGGGACGGGGACGGTTTAGGGTCCAGGTGAGGGTACGGCAACGCTTTAGGGGGAGCGTGCGTGTGAGGGCGCAGGTTAGTGTTAGCGTACGGGTTAGGATTAGGGGACGTGTGAGGGTCAGGCTTCGGGGAAGGGTTAGGGTTAGGGTACGGCTAGGGTTAGCGTTAGGGGACGGGGACGGTTTAGGGTCCAGGTGAGGGGACGGCTACGCTTTAGGGGGAGCGTGCGTGTGAGGGCGCGGGTTAGTGTTAGCGTACGTGTTAGGATTAGGGGACGGGTGAGGGTCAGGCTTCGGGAAAGGGTTAGGGTTATGGTTCGGGCTAGGGTTAGGGTTAGGGGACGGGGACGGTTTAGGGTCCAGGTGAGGGTACGGCAACGCTTTAGGGGGAGCGTGCGTGTGAGGGCGCGGGTTAGTGTTAGCGTACGGGTTAGGATTAGGGGACGGGTGAGGGTCAGGCTTTGGGGAAGGGTTAGGGTTAGGGTTCGGGCTAGGGTTAGGGGACGGGGACGGGGACGGTTTAGGGTCCAGGTGAGGGTTCGGCAAAGCTTTAGGGGGAGCGTGCGTGTAGGGCGCGGGTTAGTGTTAGCGTACGGGTTAGGATTAGGGGACGGCTGAGGGTCAGGCTTCGGGGAAGTGTTAGAGTTAGGGTTCGGGCTAGGGTTAGGGTTAGGGGACGGGGACGGTTTAGGGTCCAGGTGAGGGTACGGCAACCCTTTAGGGGGAGCGTGCGTGTGAGGGCACGGGTTAGTGTTAGCGTACGGGTTAGGATTAGGGGACGGGTGAGGGTGAGGCTTCAGGGAAGGGTTAGGGTTACGGTTCGGGCTAGGGTTAGGGTTAGGGGACGGGGACGGCTTAGGTTCCAGGTGAGGGTACGGCAACGCTTTAGGGGGAGCGTGCGTGTGAGGGCGCGGGTTAGTGTTAGCGTACGGGTTAGGATAAGGGGACGGGTGAGGGTCAGGCTTTGGGGAAGTGTTAGGGTTAGGGTTCGGGCTAGGGTTAGGGTTAGGGGACGGGGAAAGTTTAGGGTCCAGGTGAGGGTACGACAAGGCTTTAGGGGGAGCGTGGGTGTGAGGGCGCGGGTTAGTGTTAGCGTACGGGTTAGGATTAGGGGACGGGTGAGGGTCAGGCTTCGGGGAAGGGTTAGGATTAGGGTTCGGGCTAGGGTTAGGGTTAGGGGACGGGGACGGTTTACGGTCCAGGTGAGGGTACGGCAACGCTTTAGGGGGAGCATGCATGTGAGGACGCGGGTTAGTGTTAGCGTACGGGTTAGGATTAGGGGACGGGTGAGCGTCAGGCTTCGGGGTAGGGTTAGGGTTAGGGTTCGGGCTAGGGTTAGGGTTAGGGGACGGGACCGGTTTAGGGTCCAGGTGAGGGTACGGCAACGCTTTAGAGGGAGTGTGCGTGTGGGGGCGCGTGTTAGTGTTAGCGTACGTGTTAGGATTACCAGACGGGTGAGGGTCAGGCTTCGGGGAAGAGTTAGGGTTAGGGTTCGGGCTAGGGTTAGGGTTAGGGGACGGGGACGGTTTAGGGTCCAGGTGAGGGTACGGCAACACATAAGGGGGAGTGTGTGTCTGAGGGCGCGGGTGAGTGATAGCGTACGGGTTAGGATTAGGGGACGGGTGAGGGTCAGGCTTCGGGGAAGGGTTAGGGTTAGGGTTCGGGCTAGGGTTAGGGTTAGGACACGGGGACGGTTTAGGGTCCAGGTGAGGGTACGGCAACGCTTTAGGGGGAGCGTGCGTGTGAGGGCGCGGGTTAGTGTTAGCGAACGGGTTAGGATTAGGGGACGGGTGAGGGTCAGGCTTCGGGGAAGGGTTACGGTTAGGGTTCAGGCTAGGGTTAGGGTTAGGGGACGGGGATGGTTTAGGGTCCAGGTGAGGGTACGGCAACGCTTTAGGGGGAGCGTGCGTGTGAGGGCGCTGGTTAGTGTTAGTGTACGGGTTAGGATTAGGGGACGGCTGAGGGTCAGGCTTCGGGGAAGTGTTAGAGTTAGGGTTCGGGCTAGGGTTAGGGTTAGGGGACGGGGACGGTTTAGGGTCCAGGTGAGGGTACGGCAACGCTTTAGGGGGAGCGTGCGTGTGAGGGAGCAGGTTAGTGTTAGCGTACGGGTTAGGATTAGGGGACGGGTGAGGGTCAGGCTTCGGGGAAGGGTTAGGGTTAGGGTTCGGGCTAGGGTTAGGGTTAGGGGACGGGGACGGTTTAGGGTCCAGGTGAGGGTACGGCAACCCTTTAGGGGGAGCGTGCGTGTGAGGGCACGGGTTAGTGTTAGCGTACGGTTTAGGATTAGGGGACGGGTGAGGGTCAGGCTTCAGGGAAGGTTTAGGGTTACGGTTCGGGCTAGGGTTAGGGTTAGGGGACGGGGACGGTTTAGGTTCCAGGTGAGGGTACGGCAACGCTTTAGGGGGAGCGTGCGTGTGAGGGCGCGGGTTAGTGTTAGCGTACGGGTTAGGATTAGGGGACGGGTGAGGGTCAGGCTTTGGGGAAGTGTTAGGGTTAGGGTTCGGGCTAGGGTTAGGGTTAGGGGACGGGGAAAGTTTAGGGTCCAAGTGAGGGTACGACAACGCTTTAGGGGGAGCGTGCGTGTGAGGGCGCGGGTTAGTGTTAGCGTACGGGTTAGGATTAGGGGACGGGTGAGGGTCAGGCTTCGGGGAAGGGTTAGGATTAGGGTTCGGGCTAGGGTTAGGGTTAGGGGACGGGGACGGTTTACGGTCCAGGTGAGGGTACGGCAACGCTTTAGGGGGAGCATGCATGTGAGGGCGCGGGTTAGTGTTAGCGTACGGGTTAGGATTAGGGGACGGGTGAGGGTCAGGCTTCGGGGTAGGGTTAGGGTTAGGGTTCGGGCTAGGGTTAGGGTTAGGGGACGGGACCGGTTTAGGGTCCAGGTGAGGGTACGGCAACGCTTTAGAGGGAGCGTGCGTGTGAGGGCGCGTGTTAGTGTTAGCGTACGTGTTAGGATTACGGGACGGGTGAGGGTCAGGCTTCTGGGAAGAGTTAGGGTTAGGGTTCGGGCTAGGGTTAGGGTTAGGGGACGGGGACGGTTTAGGGTCCAGGTGAGGGTACGGCAACACATAAGGGGGAGTGTGTGTCTGAGGGCGCGGGTGAGTGATAGCGTACGGGTTAGGATTAGGGGACGGGTGAGGGTCAGGCTTCGGGGAAGGGTTAGGGTTAGGGTTCGGGCTAGGGTTAGGGTTAGGACACGGGGACGGTTTAGGGTCCAGGTGAGGGTACGGCAACGCTTTAGGGGGAGCGTGCGTGTGAGGGCGCGGGTTAGTGTTAGCGTACGAGTTAGGATTGGGGACGGGTGAGGGTCAGGCTTCGGGGAAGGGTTAGGGTTAGGGTTCTGGCTAGGGTTAGGGTTAGGGGACGGGGATGGTTTAGGGTCCAGGTGAGGGTACGGCAACGCTTTAGGGGGAGCGTGCGTGTGAGGGCGCTGGTTAGTGTTAGCGTACGGGTTAGGATTAGGGGACGGGTGAGGGTCAGGCTTCGGGGAAGGTTTAGGGTTAGGGTTCGGGCTAGGGTTAGGGTTAGGACACGGGGACGGTTGAGGGTCCAGGTGAGGGTACGGCAACGCTTTAGGGGGAGCGTGCGTGGGAGGGCGCGGGTTAGTGTTAGCGTACGGGTTAGAATTAGGGGACGGGTGAGGGTCAGGCTTCGGGGAAGGGTTAGGGTTAGGGTTCGGGCTAGCATTAGGGTTACGGGACGGGGACGGTTTAGGGTCCAGGTTAGGGTACGGCAACCCTTTAGGGGGAGCGTGCATGTGAGGGCGCGGGTTAGTGTTAGCGTACGGGTTAGGATTAGGGGACGGGTGAGGGTCAGGCTTCGGGGAAGGGTTAGGGTTATGGTTCGGGCTAGGGTTAGAGTTAGGGGACGGGGACGGTTTAGGGTCCAGGTGAGGGTACGGCAACGCTTTAGGGGCAGCGTGCGTGTGAGGGAGCAGGTTAGTGTTAGCGTACGGGTTAGGATTAGGGGACGGGTGAGGGTCAGGCTTCGGGGAAGGGTTAGGGTTAGGGTTCGGGCTAGGGTTAGGGTTAGGGGACGGGGACGGTTTAGGGTCCAGGTGAGGGTACGGCAACGCTTTAGGGGGAGCGTGCGTGTGAGGGCGCGGGTTAGTGTTAGCGTACGGGTTAGGATTAGGGGACGGGTGAGGGTCAGGCTTCGGGGAAGGGTTAGGGTTATGGTTCGGGCTAGGGTTAGGGTTAGGGTACGGGGACGGTTTAGGGTCCAGGTGAGGGTACGGCAACGCTTCAGGGGGAGCGTGCGTTTGAGGGCGCGGGTTAGTGTTAGCGTACGGGTTAGGATTAGGGGACGGGTGAGGGTCAGGCTTCAGGGAAGGGTTAGGGTTAGGGTTCGGGCTAGGGTTAGGGTTAGTGGACGGGGACGGTTTAGGGTCCAGGTGAGGGTACGGCAACGCTTTATCAGGAGCGTGCGTGTGAGGGCACGGGTTAGTGTTAGCGTACGGGTTAGGATTAGGGGACGGGTGAGGGTCAGGCTTCGGGGAAGTGTTAGGGTTAGGGTTCGGGCTAGGGTTAGGGTTAGGGGAAGGGGACGGTTTAGGGTCTAGGTGAGGGTACGGCAACGCTTTAGGGGGAGCGTGCATGTGAGGGAGCAGGTTAGTGTTAGCGTACGGGTTAGGATTAGGGGACGGGTGAGGGTCAGGCTTCGGGAAAGGGTTAGGGTTAGGGTTCGGGCTAGCGTTAGGGTTACGGGACGGGGACGGTTTAGGGTCCAGGTGAGGGTACGGCAACCCTTTAGGGGGAGCGTGCGTGTCAGGGCGCGGGTTAGTGTTAGCGTACGGGTTAGGATTAGGGGACGGGTGAGGGTCACGCTTCGGGGAAGTGTTAGGGTTAGGGTTCGGGCTAGGGTTAGGGTTAGGGGACGGGGACGGTTTCGGGTCCAGGTGAGGGTACGGCAACGCTTTAGGGGGAGCGTGCGTGTGAGGGCGCGTGTTAGTGTTAGCGTACGGGTTAGGATTAGGGGACGGGTGAGGGTCAGGCTTCGGGGAAGGGTTAGGGTTAGGGTTCGGGCTAGGGTTAGGGTTAGGGGACGGGGACGGTTGAGGGTCCAGGTGAGGGTACGGCAACGCTTTAGGGGGAGCGTGCGTGTGAGGGCGCGGGTTAGTGTTAGCGTACGGGTTAGGATTAGGGGACGGGTGAGGGTCAGGCTTCGGGGAAGGGTTAGGGTTAGGGTTCGGCTAGGGTTAGGGTTAGGGGACGGGGACGGTTTAGGGTCCAGGTAAGGGTACGGCAACGCTTTAGGGGGAGTGTGCGTGTGAGGGCGCGGGTTAGTGTTGGCGTACGGGTTAAGATTAGGGGACGGGTGAGGGTCAGGCTTCGGGGAAGGGTTAGGGTTAGGGTTCGGGCTAGGGTTAGGGTTAGGGGACGGGGACGGTTTAGGGTCCAGGTGAGGGTACGGCAACGCTTTACGGGGAGCGTGCATGTCAGGCCCGGGTTAGTGTTAGCGTACGGGTTAGGATTAGGGGACGGGTGAGGGTCAGGCTTCGGGGAAGTGTTAGGGTTAGGGTTCGGGCTAGGGTTAGGGTTAGGGGACGGGGACGGTTTAGGGTCCAGGTGAGGGTACGGCAACGCTTTAGGGGGAGCGTGGGTGTGAGGGCGTGGGTTAGTGTTAGCGTATGGGTTAGGATTAGGGGACGGGTGAGGGTCAGGCTTCGGGGAAGGGTTAGGGTTAGGGTTCGGGCTAGGGTTAGGGTTAGGGGACGGGGACGGTTTAGGGTCCAGGTGAGGGTACGGCAACGCTTTAGGGGGAGCGTGCGTGTGAGGGCGCGGGTTAGTGTTAGCGTACGGTTTAGGATTAGGTGACGGGTGAGGGTCAGGCTTCGGGGAAGGGTTAGGGTTAGGGTTCGGGCTAGGGTTAGGGTTAGGGGACGGGGACGGTTTAGGGACCAGGTGAGGGTACGGCAACGCTTTACGGGGAGCGTGCGTGTGAGGGCGCGGGTTAGTGTTAGCGTACGGGTTAGGATTAGGGGACGGGTGAGGGTCAGGCTTCGGGGAAGGGTTAGGGTTAGGGTTCGGGCTAGGGTTAGGGTTAGGGGACGGGGACGGTTTAGGGTCCAGGTGAGGGTACGGTAAAGCTTTAGGGGGAGGGTGCGTGTGAGGGCGCGGGTTAGTGTTAGCGTACGGGTTAGGATTAGGGGACGGGTGAGGGTCAGGCTTCGGGGAAGGGTTAGGGTTAGGGTTCGGGGTAGGGTTAGGGGACGGGGACGGGGACGGTTTAGGGTCCATGTGAGGGTACGGCAACGCTTTACGGGGAGCGTGCGTGTGACGGCGCGGGTTAGTGTTAGCGTACGGGTTAGGATTAGGGGACGGGTGAGGGTCAGCCTTCGGGGAAGTTTTAGGGTTAGGGTTCGGGCTAGGGTTAGGGTTAGGGGATGGGGACGGTTTAGGGTCCAGGTGAGGGTACGGCAATGCTTTAGGGGGAGCGTGCGTGTGAGGGCGCGGGTTAGTGTTAGCGTACGGGTTAGGATTAAGGGACGGGTGAGGGTCAGGCTTCGCGGAAGGGTTAGGGTTAGGGTTCGGGCTAGGGTTAGGGTTAGGGGACGGGGACGGTTTAGGGTCCAGGTGAGGGTACGGCAACGCTTTAGGGGGAGCGTGCATGTGAGGGCGCGGGTTAGTGTTAGCGTATGGGTTAGGATTAGGGGACGGGTGAGGGTAAGGCTTCGGGGAAGGGTTAGGGTTAGGGTTCGGGCTAGGGTTAGGGTGAGGGGACGGGGACGATTTAGGGTCCAGGTGAGGGTACGGAAACCCTTTAGGGGGAGCGTGCGTGTGAGGGCGCGGGTTAGTGTTAGCGTACAGGTTAGGATTAGGGGACGGGTGAGGGTCAGGCTTCGGGGAATGGTTAGGGTTAGGGTTCGGGCTAGGGTAAGGGTTAGGGGACGGGGACGGTTTAGGGTCCAGGTGAGGGTACGGCAACGCTTTAGGGGGAGAGTGCGTGTTAGGGTGCGGGTTAGTGTTAGCGTACGGGTTAGGATTAGGGGACGGGTGAGGGTCAGGCTTCGGGGAAGGGTTAGGGTTAGGGTTCAGGCTAGGGTTAGGGTTAGGGGACGGGGACGGTTTAGGGTCCAGGTGGGGGTACGGCAACTCTTTAGGGGGAGCGTGCGTGTGAGGGTGCGGGTTAGTGTTAGCGTACGGGTTAGGATTAGGGGACGGGTGAGGGTCAGGCTTCGGGGAAGGGTTAGGGTTAGGGTTCGGGCTAGGGTTAGGGTTAGGGGACGGGGACGGTTTAGGGTCCAGGTGAGGGTACGGCAAAGCTTTAGGGGGAGCGTGCGTGTGAGGGCGCGGGTTAGTGTTAGCGTACGGGTTAGGATTAGGGGACGGGTGAGGGTCAGGCTTCGGGGAAGGGTTAGGGTTAGGGTTCGGCTAGGGTTAGGGTTAGGGGACGGGGACGGTTTAGGGTCCAGGTGAGGGTACGGCAACGCTTTAGGGGGAGCGTGCGTGTGAGGGCGCAGGTTAGTGTTGGCGTACGGGTTAAGATTAGGGGACGGGTGAGGGTCAGGCTTCGGGGAAGGGTTAGGGTTAGGGTTCGGGCTAGGATTAGGGTTAGGGGACGGGGACGGTTTAGGGTCCAGGTGAGGGTACCGCAACGCTTTACGGGGAGCGTGCGTGTCAGGCCCGGGTTAGTGTTAGCGTACGGGTTAGGATTAGGGGACGGGTGAGGGTCAGGCTTCGGGGAAGGGTTAGGGTTAGGGTTCGGGCTAGGGTTAGGGTTAGGGGACGGGGACGGTTTAGGGTCCAGGTGAGGGTACGGCAACGCTTTAGGGGGAGCGTGCGTGTGAGGGCGCGGGTTAGTGTTGGTGTACGGGTCAGGATTAGGGGACGGGTGAGGGTCAGGCTTCGGGGAAGGGTTAGGGTTAGGGTTCGGGCTAGGGTTAGGGGACGGGGACGGGGACGGTTTAGGGTCCAGGTGAGGGTACGGCAACGCTTTAGGGGGAGCGTGTGTGTGAGGGCGCGGGTTAGTGTTAGCGTACGGATGAGGATTAGGGGACGGGTGAGGGTCAGGCTTCGGGGAAGGGTTAGGGTTAGGGTTCGGGCTAGGGTTAGGGTTAGGGAACGGGGACGGTTTCAAGTCCAGGTGAGGGTACGGCAACGCTTTAGGGGGAGCGTGTGTGTGAGGGCGCGGGTTAGTGTTAGCGTACGGGTTAGGATTAGGGGACGGGTGAGGGTCAGGCTTCGGGGAAGAGTTAGGGTTAGGGTTCGGGCTAGGGTTAGGGTTAGGGGACGGGGACGGTTTAGGGTCCAGGTGAGGGTACGGCAACGCTTTAGGGGGAGCGTGCGTGTGAGGGCGCGGGTTAGTGTTAGCGTACGGGTTAGGATTAGGGGACGGGTGAGGGTCAGGCTTCGGGGAAGGGTTAGGGTTAGGGTTCGGGCTAGGGTTAGGGTTAGGGGACGGGGACGGTTTAGGGTCCAGGTAAGGGTACGGCAACGCTTTAGGGGGAGCGTGCGTGTGAGGGCGCGGGTTAGTGTTAGCGTACGGGTTAGGATTAGGGGACGGGTGAGGGTCAGGCTTCGGGGAAGGGTTAGGGTTAGGGTTCGGGCTAGGGTTAGGGTTAGGGGACGGGGACGGTTTAGGGTCCAGGTCAGGGTACGGCAAAGCTTTAGGGGGAGCGTGCGTGTGAGGGCGCGGGTTAGTGTTAGCGTACGGGTTAGGATTAGGGGACGGGTGAGGGTCAGGCTTCGGGGAAGGGTTAGGGTTAGGGTTCGGCTAGGGTTAGGGGACGGGGACGGGGACGGTTTAGGGTCCAGGTGAGGGTACGGCAACGCTTTAGGGGGAGCGTGCGTGTGAGGGCGCGGGTTAGTGTTAGCGTAAGGTTTAGGATTATGGGACGGGTGAGGGTCAGGCTTCGGGGAAGGGTTAGGGTTAGGGTTCGGGCTAGGGTTAGGGTTAGGGGATGGGGACGGTTTAGGGTCCAGTTGAGGGTACGGCAACGCTTTAGGGGTAGCGTGCGTGTGAGGGCGCGGGTTAGTGTTAGCGTACGGGTTAGGATTAGGGGACGGGTGAGGGTCAGGCTTCGGGGAAGGGTTAGGGTTAGGGTTCGGGCTAGGGTTAGGGTTAGGGGACGGGGACGGTTTAGGGTCCAGGTAAGGGTACGGCAACGCTTTAGGGGGACCGTGCATGTGAGGGCACGGGTTAGTGTTAGCGTACGGGTTAGGATTAGGGGACGGGTGAGGGTCAGGCTTCGGGGAAGGGTTAGGGTTAGGGTTCGGTCTAGGGTTAGGGTTAGGGGACGGGGACGGTTTAGGGTCCAGGTGAGGGTACGGCAACGCTTTAGGGGGAGCGTGCGTGTGAGGGCGCGGGCTAGTGTTAGCGTACGGGTTAGGATTAGGAGACGGGTGAGGGTCAGGCTTCGGGGAAGGGTTAGGGTTAGGGTTCGGGCTAGGGTTAGGGTTAGGGGAAGGGGACGGTTTAGGGTCCAGGTGAGGGTACGGCAACGCTTTAGGGGGAGCGTGCGTGTGAGGGCGCGGGTTAGTGTTAGCGTACGGGTTAGGATTAGGGGACGGGTGAGGGTCAGGCTTCGGGGAAGTGTTAGGGTTAGGGTTCGGCTAGGGTTAGGGTTAGGGGACGGGGACGGTTTAGGGTCCAGGTGAGGGTACGGCAACGCTTTAGGGGGAGCGTGCGTGTGAGGGCGCGGGTTAGTGTTGGTGTACGGGTCAGGATTAGGGTACGGGTGAGGGTCAGGCTTCGGGGAAGGGTTAGGGTTAGGGTTCGGGCTAGGGTTAAGGGACGGGGACGGGGACGGTTTAGGGTCCAGGTGAGGGTACGGCAACGCTTTAGGGGGAGCGTGCGTGTGAGGGCGTGGGTTAGTGTTAGCGTACGGGTTAGGATTAGGGGACGGGTGAGGGTCAGGCTTCGGGGAAGTGTTAGGGTTAGGGTTCGGCTAGGGTTAGGGTTAGGGGACGGGGACGGTTTAGGGTCCAGGTGAGGGTACGGCAACGCTTTAGGGGGAGCGTGCGTGTGAGGGCGCGGGTTAGTGTTGGTGTACGGGTCAGGATTAGGGGACGGGTGAGGGTCAGGCTTCGGGGAAGGGTTAGGGTTAGGGTTCGGGCTAGGGTTAGGGGACGGGGACGGGGACGGTTTAGGGTCCAGGTGAGGGTACGGCAACGCTTTAGGGGGAGCGTGCGTGTGAGGGCGCGGGTTAGTGTTAGCGTACGGGTTAGGATTAGGGGACGTGTGAGGGTCAGGCTTCGGGGAAGGGTTAGGGTTAGGGTTCGGGCTAGGGTTAGGGTTAGGGGACGGGGACGGTTTAGGGTCCAGGTGAGGGTACGGCAAAGCTTTAGGGGGAGCGTGCGTGTGAGGGCGCGGGTTAGTGTTAGCGTACGGGTTAGGATTAGGGGACGGGTGAGGGTCACGCTTCGGGGAAGGGTTGGGTTTAGGGTTCGGGCTAGGGTTAGGGTTAGGGGATGGGGACGGTTTAGGGTCCAGGTGAGGGTACGGCAACGCTTTAGGGGGATCGTGCGTGTGAGGGCGCGGGTTAGTGTTAGCGTACGGGTTAGGATTAGGGGACGGGTGAGGGTCAGGCTTCGCTGAAGGGTTAGGGTTAGGGTTCGGGCTAGGGTTAGGGTTAGGGGACGGGGACGGTTTAGGGTCCAGGTGAGGGTACGGCAACGCTTTATCGGGAGCGTGCGTGTGAGGGCACGGGTTAGTGTTAGCGTACGGGTTAGGATTAGGGGACGGGTGAGGGTCATGCTTCGGGGAAGGGTTAGGGTTAGGGTTCGGGCTAGGGTTAGGGTTCGGGGACGGGGACGGTTTAGGGTCCAGGTGAGGGTACGGCAACGCTTTAGGGGGAGCGTGCGTGTGAGGGCGCGGGTTAGTGTTAGCGTACGGGTTAGGATTAGGGGACGGGTGAGGGTCAGGCTTCGGGGAAGGGTTAGTGTTAGGGTTCGGGCTAGGGTTAGGGTTAGGGGACGGGGACGGTTTCGGGTCCAGGTGAGGGTACGGCAACGCTTTAGGGGGAGCGTGCGTGTTAGGGCGCGGGTTAGTGTTAGCGTACGGGTTAGGATTAGGGGACGGGTGAGGGTCAGGCTTCGGGGAAGGGTTAGGATTAGGGTTCGGGCTAGGGTTAGGGTTAGGGGATGGGGACGGTTTAGGGTCCAGGTGAGGGTACAGCAACGCTTTAGGGGGAGTGTGCGTGTGAGGGCGCGGGTTAGTGTTAGCGTACGGGTTAGGATTAGGGGACGGGTGAGGGTCAGGCTTCGGGGAAGGGTTAGGTTTAGGGTTCGGGCTAGGGTTATGGTTAGGGGACGGGGACGGTTTCGGGTCCAGGTGAGGGTACGGCAACGCTTTAGGGGGAGCGTGCGTGTGAGGGCTCGGGTTAGTGTTAGCGTACGGGTTAGGATTAGGGGACGGGTGAGGGTCAGGCTTCGGGGAAGGGTTAGGGTTAGGGTTCGGGCTAGGGTTAGGGTTAGGGGACGGGGACGGTTTAGGGTCCAGGTGAGGGTACGGCAACGCTTTAGGGGGATCGTGCGTGTGAGGGCGCGGGTTAGTGTTAGCGTACGGGTTACGATTAGGGGACGGGTGAGGTTCAGGCTTCGCTGAAGTGTTAGGGTTAGGGTTCGGGCTAGGGTTAGGGTTAGGGGACGGGGACGGTTTAAGGTCCAGGTGAGGGTACGGCAACGCTTTAGGGGGAGCGTGCGTGTGAGGGCGCGGGTTAGTGTTAGCGTACGGGTTAGGATTAGGGGACGGGTGAGGGTCATGCTTCGGGGAAGGATTAGGGTTAGGGTTCGGGCTAGGGTTAAGGTTCGGGGACGGCGACGGTTTCGGGTCCAGGTGAGGGTACGGCAACGCTTTAGGGGGAGCGTGCGCGTGAGGGCGCGGGTTAGTGTTAGCATACGGGTTAGGATTAGGGGACGGGTGAGGGTCAGGCTTCGGGGAAGTGTTAGGGTTAGGGTTCGGGCTAGGGTTAGGGTTAGGGGACGGGGACGGTTTAGGGTTCAGGTGAGGGTACGGCAACGCTTTAGGGGGAGCGTGCGTGTGAGGGCGCGGGTTAGTGTTAGCGTACGGGTTAAGATTAGGGGTAGGGTGAGGGTCAGGCTTCGGGGAAGTGTTAGGGTTAGGGTTCGGGCTAGGGTTAGGGTTAGGGGACGGGGACGGTTTAGGGTCCAGGTGAGGGTACGGCAACACTTTAGGGGGAGCGTGCGTGTGAGGGCGCGGGTTAGTGTTAGCGTACGGGTTAGGATTAGGGGACGGGTGAGGGTCAGGCTTCGGGGAAGGGTTAGGATTAGGGTTCGGGCTAGGGTTAGGGTTAGGGGATGGGGACGGTTTAGGGTCCAGGTGAGGGTACGGCAACGCTTTAGGGGGAGCGTGCGTGTGAGGGCGTGGGTTAGTGTTAGCGTACGGGTTAGGATTAGGGGACGGGTGAGGGTCAGGCTTCGGGGAAGGGTTAGGGTTAGGGTTCGGGCTAGGGTTAGGGTTAGGGGACGGGGACGGTTTAGGGTCCAGGTGAGGGTACGGCAATGCTTTAGAGGGAGCGTGCGTGTGAGGGCGTGGGTTAGTGTTAGCGTACGGGTTAGGATTATGGGACGGGTGAGCGTCAGGCTTCGGGGAAGGGTTAGGGTTAGGGTTCGGGCTAGGGTTAGGGTTCGGGGACGGGGACGGTTTAGGGTCCAGGTGAGGGTACGGCAACGCTTTAGGTGGAGCGTGCGCGTGAGGGCGAGGGTTAGTGTTAGCGTACGGGTTAGGATTAGGGGACGGGTGAGGGTCAGGCTTCGGGGAAGGGTTAGTGTTAGGGTTCGGGCTAGGGTTAGGGTTAGGGGACGGGGACGGTTTCGGGTCCAGGTGAGGGTACGGCAACGCTTTAGGGGGAGCGTGCGTGTGAGGGCGCGGGTTAGTGTTAGCGTACGGGTTAAGATTAGGGGACGGGTGAGGGTCAGGCTTCGGGGAAGCGTTAGGGTTAGGGTTCGGGCTAGGGTTAGGGTTAGGGGACGGGGACGGTTTAGGGTCCAGGTGAGGGTACGGCAACACTTTAGGGGGAGCGTGCGTGTGAGGGCGCGGGTTAGTGTTAGCGTACGGGTTAGGATTAGGGGACGGGTGAGGGTCAGGCTTCGGGGAAGGGTTAGGGTTAGGGTTCGGGCTAGGGTTAGGGTTAGGGGACGGGGACGGTTTAGGGTCCAGGTGAGGGTACGGCAACGCTTTAGGGGGAGCGTGCGTGTGAGGGCGCGGGTTAGTGTTAGCGTACGGGTTAAGATTAGGGGAAGGGTGAGGGTCAGGCTTCGGGGAAAGGTTAGGGTTAGGGTTCGGGCTAGGGTTAGGGTTAGGGGACGGGGACGGTTTAGGGTCCAGGTGAGGGTACGGCAACACTTTAGGGGGAGCGTGCGTGTGAGGGCGCGGGTTAGTGTTAGCGTACGGGTTAGGATTAGGGGACGGGTGAGGGTCAGGCTTCGGGGAAGGGTTAGGGTTAGGGTTCGGGCTAGGGTTAGGGTTAGGGGACGGGGACGGTTTAGGGTCCAGGTTAGGGTACGGCAATGCTTTAGAGGGAGCGTGCGTGTGAGGGCGTGGGTTAGTGTTAGCGTACAGGTTAGGATTAGGGTACGGGTGAGGGTCAGGCTTCGGGGAAGTGTTAGGGTTAGGGTTCGGGCTAGGGTTAGGGTTAGGGGACGGGGACGGTTTAAGGTCCAGGTGAGGGTACGGCAACGCTTTAGGGGGAGCGTGCGTGTGAGGGTGCGGGTTAGTGTTAGCGTACGGGTTAGGATTAGGGGACGGGTGAGGGTCAGGCTTCGGGGAAGGGTTAGGGTTAGGGTTCGGGCTAGGGTTAGGGTTAGGGGACGGGGACGGTTTAGGGTCCAGGTGAGGGTACGGCAACACTTTAGGGGGAGCGTGCGTGTGAGGGCGCGGGTTAGTGTTAGCGTACGGGTTAGGATTAGGGGACGGGTGAGGGTCAGGCTTCGGGGAAGGTTTAGGGTTAGGGTTCGGGCTAGGGTTAGGGTTCGGGGACGGGGACGGTTTAGGGTCCAGGTGAGGGTACGGCAACGCTTTAGGTGGAGCGTGCGTGTGAGGGCGCGGGTTAGTGTTAGCGTACGGGTTAGGATTAGGGGACGGGTGAGGGTCAGGCTTCGGGGAAGGGTTAGGGTTAGGGTTCGGGCTAGGGTTAGGGTTAGGGGACGGGGACGGTTTAGGGTCCAGGTGAGGGTACGGCAACGCTTTAGGGGGAGCGTGCGTGTGAGGGCGCGGGTTAGTGTTAGCGTACGGGTTAAGATTAGGGGAAGGGTGAAGGTCAGGCTTCGGGGAAGCGTTAGGGTTAGGGTTCGGGCTAGGGTTAGGGTTAGGGGACGGGGACGGTTTAGGGTCCAGGTGAGGGTACGGCAACACTTTAGGGGGAGCGTGCGTGTGAGGGCGCGGGTTAGTGTTAGCGTACGGTTTAGGATTAGGGGACGGGTGAGGGTCAGGCTTCGGGGAAGGGTTAGGATTAGGGTTCGGGCTAGGGTTAGGGTTAGGGGACGGGGACGGTTTAGGGTCCAGGTGAGGGTACGGCAACGCTTTAGGGGAAGCGTGCGTGTGAGGGCGCGGGTTAGTGTTAGCGTACGGGTTAGGATTCGGGGACGGGTGAGGGTCAGGCTTCGGGGAAGTGTTAGGGTTAGGGTTCGGGCTAGGGTTAGGGGACGGGGACGGTTTAGGGTCCAGGTGAGGGTACGGCAACCCTTTGGGGGGAGCGTGCGTGTGAGGGCGCGGATTAGTGTTAGCGTACGGGTTAGGATTAGGGGACGGGTGAGGGTCAGGCTTCGGGGAAGGGTTAGGGTTAGGGTTCGGGCTAGGGTTATGGTTAGGGGACGGGGACGGTTTAGGGTCCAGGTGAGGGTACGGCAACGCTTTAGGGGGAGCGTGCGTGTGAGGGCGCGGGTTAGTGTTAGCGTACGGGTTAGGATTAGGGGACGGGTGAGGGTCAGGCTTCGGGGAAGGGTTAGGGTTAGGGTTCGGGCTAGGGTTAGGGTTAGGGGACGGGGACGGTTTAGGGTCCAGGTGAGGGTACGGCAACGATTTAGGGGGAGCGTGCGTGTGAGGGCGCGGGTTAGTGTTAGCGTACGGGTTAGGATTAGGGGACGGGTGAGGGTCAGGCTTCGGGGAAGGGTTAGGGTTAGGGTTCGGGCTAGGGTTAGGGTTAGGGGACGGGGACGGTTTAGGGTCCAGGTGAGGGTACGGCAATGCTTTAGAGGGAGCGTGCGTGTTAGGGCGTGGGTTAGTGTTAGCGTACAGGTTAGGATTAGGGTACGGGTGAGGGTCAGGCTTCGGGGAAGGGTTAAGGTTAGGGTTCGGGCTAGGGTTAGGGTTAGGGGACGGGGACGGTTTAAGGTCCAGGTGAGGGTACGGCAACGCTTTAGGGGGAGCGTGCGTGTGAGGGCGCGGGTTAGTGTTAGCGTACGGGTTAGGATTAGGGGACGGGTGAGGGTCAGGCTTCGGGGAAGGGTTAGGGTTAGGGTTCGGGCTAGGGTTAGGGTTAGGGGACGGGGACGGTTTAGGGTCCAGGTGAGGGTACGGCAACGCTTTAGGGGGAGCGTGCGTGTGAGGGCGCGGGTTAGTGTTAGCGTACAGGTTTGGATTAGGGTACGGGTGAGGGTCAGGCTTCGGGGAAGGGTTAGGGTTAGGGTTCGGGCTAGGGTTAGGGTTAGGGGACGGGGACGGTTTAAGGTCCAGGTGAGAGTACGGCAACGCTTTAGGGGGAGCGTGCGTGTGAGGGCGCGGGTTAGTGTTAGCGTACGGGTTAGCATTAGGGTACGGGTGAGGGTCAGGCTTCGGGGAAGGGTTAGGGTTAGGGTTCGGGCTAGGGTTAGGGTTAGGGGACGGGGACGGTTTAGGGTCCAGGTGAGGGTACGGCAACGCTTTAGGGGAAGCGTGCGTGTGAGGGCGCGGGTTAGTGTTAGCGTACGGGTTAGGATTAGGGGACGGGTGAGGGTCAGGCTTCGGGGAAGTGTTAGGGTTAGGGTTCGGGCTAGGGTTAGGGGACGGGGACGGTTTAGGGTCCAGGTGCGGGTACGGCAACCCTTTGGGGGGAGCGTGCGTGTGAGGGCGCGGATTAGTGTTAGGGTACGGGTTAGGATTAGGGGACGGGTGAGGGTCAGGCTTCGGGGAAGGGTTAGGGTTATGGTTCGGGCTAGGGTTAGGGTTAGGGGACGGGGACGGTTTAAGGTCCAGGTGAGGGTACGGCAACGCTTTAGGGGGAGCGTGCGTGTGAGGGCGCGGGTTAGTGTTAGCGTACGGGTTAGGATTAGGGGACGGGTGAGGGTCAGGCTTCGGGGAAGGGTTAGGGTTAGGGTTCGGCTAGGGTTACGGTTAGGGGACGGGGAAGGTTTAGGGTCCAGATGAGGGTACGGCAACGCTTTAGGGGGAGCGTGCGTGTGAGGTCGCGGGTTAGTGTTAGCGTACGGGTTAGGATTAGGGGACGGGTGAGGGTCAGGCTTCGGGGAAGAGTTAGGGTTAGGGTTCGGGCTAGGGTTAGGGGACGGGGACGGTTTAGGGTCCAGGTGAGGGTACGGCAACCCTTTGGGGGGAGCGTGCGTGTGAGGGCGTGGATTAGTGTTAGCGTACGGGTTAGGATTAGGGGACGGGTGAGGGTCACGCTTCGGGGAAGTGTTAGGTTTAGGGTTCGGGCTAGGGTTAGGGTTAGGGGACGGGGACGGTTTAGGGTCCAGGTGAGGGTACGGCAACGCTTTAGCGGGAGCGTGCGTATGAGGGCGCGGGTTAGTGTTAGCGTACGGGTTAGGATTAGGGGACGGGTGAGGGTCAGGCTTCGGGGAAGTGTTAGGGTTAGGGTTTGGGCTAGGGTTAGGGTTAGGGGAAGGGGACGGTTTAGGGTCCAGGTGAGGGTACGGCAACGCTTTAGGGGGAGCGTGCGTTTGAGGGCGCGGGTTAGTGTTGGCGTACGGGTTAGGATTAGGGGACGGGTGAGGGTCAGGCTTCGGGGAAGGATTAGGTTTAGGGTTCGGGCTAGGGTTAGGGGACGGGGACGGGGACGGTTTAGGGTCCAGGTGAGGGTACGGCAATGCTTTAGGGGGAGCGTGCGTGTCAGGGCGCGGGTTAGTGTTAGCGTACGTGTTAGGATTAGGGGACGGGTGAGGGTCAGGCTTCGGGGAAGGATTAGGGTTAGGGTTTGGGCTAGGGTTAGGTTTAGGGGACGGGGACGGTTTCGGGTCCAGGTGAGGGTACGGCAACGCTTTAGGGGGAGCGTGCGTGTGAGGGGGCGGGTTAGTGTTAGCGTACGGGTTAGGATTAGGGGACGGGTGAGGGTCAGGCTTCGGGGAAGGGTTAGGGATAGGGTTCGGGCTAGGGTTAGGGGACGGGGATGGGGATGGTTTAGGGTCCAGGTAGGGTACGGCAACACTTTAGGGGGAGCGTGCGTGTGAGGGGGCGGGTTAGTGTTAGCGTACGGGTTAGGATTAGGGGACGGGTGAGTGTCAGGCTTCGGGGAAGTGTTAGGGTTAGGGTTCGGGCTAGCGTTAGGGTTACGGGACGGGGACGGTTTAGGGTCCAGGTGAGGGTACGGCAACGCTTTAGGGGGAGCGTGCGTGTGAGGGCGCGGGTTAGTGTTAGCGTACGTGTTAGGATTAGGGGACGGGTGAGGGTCAGGCTTCGGGGAAGTGTTAGGGTTAGGGTTCGGGCTAGGGTTAGGGTTAGGTGACGGGGACGGTTTAGGGTCCAGGTGAGGGTACGGCAACGCTTTAGGGGGAGCGTGCGTGTGAGGGCGTGGGTTAGTGTTAGCGTACGGGATAGGATTAGGGGACGGGTGAGGGTCAGGCTTCGGGGAAGGGTTAGGCTTAGGGTTCGGGCTAGGGTTAGGGGACGGGGACGGGGACGGTTTAGGGTCCAGGTGAGGGTACGGCAACGCTTTAGGGTGAGCGTGCGTGTGAGGGCGTGGGTTAGTGTTAGCGTACGGGTTAGGATTAGGGGACGGGTGAGGGTCAGGCTTCGGGGAAGTGTTAGGGTTAGGGTTCGGGCTACGGTTAGGGTTAGGGGACGGGGACGGTTTAGGGTCCAGGTGAGGGTACGGCAACGCTTTAGGGGGAGCGTGTGTTTGAGGGCGCGGGTTAGTGTTAGCGTACGGGTTAGGATTAGGGGACGGGTGAGGGTCAGGCTTCGGGGAAGGGTTAGGGTTAGGGTTCGGGCTAGGGTTAGGGTTAGGGGACGGGGACGGTTTAGGGTCCAGGTGAGGGTACGGCAACGCTTTAGGGGAAGCGTGCGTGTGAGGGCGCGGGTTAGTGTTAGCGTACGGGTTAGGATTAGGGGACGGGTGAGGGTCAGGCTTCGGGGAAGTGTTAGGGTTAGGGTTCGGGCTAGGGTTAGGGGACGGGGACGGTTTAGGGTCCAGGTGAGGGTACGGCAACCCTTTGGGGGGAGCGTGCGTGTGAGGGCGCGGATTAGTGTTAGCGTACGGGTTAGGATTAGGGGACGTGTGAGGGTCAGGCTTCGGGGAAGGGTTAGGGTTAGGGTTCGGGCTAGGGTTAGGGTTAGGGGACGGGGACGGTTTAAGGTCCAGGTGAGGGTACGGCAACGCTTTAGGGGGAGCGTGCGTGTGAGGGCGCGGGTTAGTGTTAGCGTACGGGTTAGGATTAGGGGACGGGTGAGGGTCAGGCTTCGGGGAAGGGATAGGGTTAGGGTTCGGCTAGGGTTACGGTTAGGGGACGGGGACGGTTTAGGGTCCAGATGAGGGTACGGCAACGCTTTAGGGGGAGCGTGCGTGTGAGGTCGCGGGTTAGTGTTAGCGTACGGGTTAGGATTAGGGGACGGGTGAGGGTCAGGCTTCTGGGAAGTGTTAGGGTTAGGGTTCGGGCTAGGGTTAGGGTTAGGGGACGGGGACGGTTTAGGGTCCAGGTGAGGGTACGGCAACGCTTTAGGGGGAGCGTGCGTGTGAGGGCGCGGGTTAGTGTTAGCGTACGGGTTAGCATTAGGGTACGGGTGAGGGTCAGGTTTCGGGGAAGGGTTAGGGTTAGGGTTTGGGCTAGGGTTAGGGTTAGGGGACGGGGACGGTTTAGGGTCCAGGTGAGGGTACGGCAACGCTTTAGGGGAAGCGTGCGTGTGAGGGCGCGGGTTAGTGTTAGCGTACGGGTTAGGATTAGGGGACGGGTGAGGGTCAGGCTTCGGGGAAGAGTTAGGGTTAGGGTTCGGGCTAGGGTTAGGGGACGGGGACGGTTTAGGGTCCAGGTGAGGGTACGGCAACACTTTGGGGGGAGCGTGCGTGTGAAGGCGCGGATTAGTGTTAGCGTACGGGTTAGGATTAGGGGACGGGTGAGGGTCAGGCTTCGGGGAAGTGTTAGGGTTAGGGTTCGGGCTAGGGTTAGGGTTAGGGGACGGGGACGGTTTAGGGTCCAGGTGAGGGTACGGCAACGCTTTAGCGGGAGCGTGCGTGTGAGGGCGCGGGTTAGTGTTAGCGTACGGGTTAGGATTAGGGGACGGGTGAGGGTCAGGCTTCGGGGAAGTGTTAGGGTTAGGGTTCGGGCTAGGGTTAGGGTTAGGGGACGGGGACGGTTTAGGGTCCAGGTGAGGGTACGTCAACGCTTTAGGGGGAGCGTGCGTGTGAGAGCGCGGGTTAGTGTTAGCGTACGGGTTAGGATTAGGGGACGGGTGAGGGTCAGGCTTCGGGGAAGGGTTAGGGTTAGGGTTCGGGCTAGGGTTAGGGTTAGGGGACGGGGACGGTTTAGGGTCCAGGTGAGGTTACGGCAACGCTTTAGGGGGAGCGTGCGTGTGAGGGCGCGGGTTAGTGTTAGCGTACGGGTTAGGATTATGGGACGGGTGAGGGTCAGGCTTCGGGGAAGTGTTAGGGTTAGGGTTCGGCTAGGGTTAGGGTTAGGGGACGGGGACGGTTTAGGGTCCAGGTGAGGGTACGGCAACGCTTTAGGGGGAGCGTGCGTGTGAGGGGGCGGGTTAATGTTAGCGTACGGGTTAGGATTAGGGGACGGGTGAGGGTCAGGCTTCGGGGAAGGATTAGGGTTAGGGTTCGGGCTAGGGTTAGGGGACGGGGACGGGGACGGTTTAGGGTCCAGGTGAGGGTACGGCAATGCTTTAGGGGGAGCATGCGTGTCAGGGCGCGGGTTAGTGTTAGCGTACGGGTTAGGATTAGGGGACGGTTGAGGGTCAGGCTTCGGGGAAGGATTAGGGTTAGGGTTCGGGCTAGGGTTAGGTTTAGGGGACGGGGACGGTTTCGGGTCCAGGTGAGGGTACGGCAACGCTTTAGGGGGAGCGTGCGTGTGAGGGGGCGGGTTAGTGTTAGCGTACTGGTTAGGATTAGGGGACGGGTGAGGGTCAGGCTTCGGGGAAGGGTTAGGGATAGGGTTCGGGCTAGGGTTAGGGGACGGGGATGGGGACGGTTTAGGGTCCAGGTAGGGTACGGCAACACTTTAGGGGGAGCGTGCGTGTGAGGGGGCGGGTTAGTGTTAGCGTACGGGTTAGGATTAGGGGACGGGTGAGTGTCAGGCTTCGGGGAAGTGTTAGGGTTAGGGTTCGGGCTAGCGTTAGGGTTACGGGACGGGGACGGTTTAGGGTCCAGGTGAGGGTTCGGCAACGCTTTAGGGGGAGCGTGCGTGTGAGGGCGCGGGTTAGTGTTAGCGTACGTGTTAGGATTAGGGGACGGGTGAGGGTCAGGCTTCGGGGAAGTGTTAGGGTTAGGGTTCGGGCTAGGGTTAGGGTTAGGGGACGGGGACGGTTTAGGGTCCAGGTGAGGGTACGGCAACGCTTTAGGGGGAGCGTGCGTGTGAGGGCGTGGGTTAGTGTTAGCGTACGGGTTAGGATTAGGGGACGGGTGAGGGTCAGGCTTCGGGGAAGGGTTAGGCTTAGGGTTCGGGCTAGGGTTAGGGGACGGGGACGGGGACGGTTTAGGGTCCAGGTGAGGGTACGGCAACGCTTTAGGGTGAGCGTGCGTGTGAGGGCGCGGGTTAGTGTTAGCGTACGGGTTAGGATTAGGGGACGGGTGAGGGTCAGGCTTCGGGGAAGTGTTAGGGTTAGGTTTCGGGCTACGGTTAGGGTTAGGGGACGGGGACGGTTTAGGGTCCAGGTGAGGGTACGGCAACGCTTTAGGGGGAGCGTGTGTTTGATGGCGCGGGTTAGTGTTAGCGTACGGGTTAGGATTAGGGGACGGGTGAGGGTCAGGCTTCGGGGAAGGGTTAGGGTTAGGGTTCGGGCTAGGGTTAGGGTTAGGGGACGGGGACGGTTTAGGGTCCAGGTGAGGGTACGGCAACGCTTTAGGGGGAGCGTGCGTGTGAGGGCGCGGGTTAGTGTTAGCGTACGGGTTAGGATTAGGGGACGGGGGAGGGTCAGGCTTCGGGGAAGGTTTAGGGTTAGGGTTCGGGCTAGGGTTAGGGGACGGGGACGGGGACGGTTTAGGGTCCAGGTGAGGGTACGGCAACGCTTTAGGGGGAGCGTGCGTGTGAGGGCGCGGGTTATTGTTAGCGTACGGGTTAGGATTAGGGGACGGGTGAGGGTCAGGCTTCGGGGAAGGGTTAGGGTTAGGGTTCGGGCTAGGGTTAGGGTTAGGGGACGGGGACGGTTTAGGGTCCAGGTGAGGGTACGGCAAAGCTTTAGGGGGAGCGTGCGTGTGAGGGCGCGGGTTAGTGTTAGCGTACGGGTTAGGATTAGGGGACGGGTGAGGGTCAGGGTTCGGGGAAGGTTTAGGGTTAGGGTTCGGGATAGGGTTAGGCTTAGGGGACGGGGACGGTTTAGGGTCCAGGTGAGGGTACGGCAACGCTTTAGGGGGAGCGTGCATGTGAGGGCACGGGTTAGTGTTAGCGTACGGGTTAGGATTAGGGGACGGGTGAGGGTCAGGCTTCGGGGAAGTGTTAGGGTTAGGGTTCGGGCTAGGGTTAGGGTTAGGGGACGGGGACGGTTTAGGGTCCAGGTGAGGGTACGGGAACGCTTTAGGGGGAGCGTGCGTGTGAGGGCGCGGGTTAGTGTTAGCGTACGGGTTAGGATTAGGGGACGAGTGAGGGTCAGGCTTCGGGGAAGTGTTAGGGTTAGGGTTCGGGCTAGGGTTAGGGTTAGGGGACGGGGACGGTTTAGGGTCCAGGTGAGGGTACGGCAACGCTTTAGGGGGAGCGTGCGTGTGAGGGCGCGGGTTAGTGTTAGCGTACGGGTTAGGATTAGGGGACGAGTGAGGGTCAGGCTTCGGGGAAGCTTTAGGGTTAGGGTTCGGGCTAGCGTTAGGGTTACGGGACGGGGACGGTTTATGGTCCAGGTGAGGGTACAGCAACGCTTTAGGGGGAGCGTGCGTGTGAGGGCGCGGGTTAGTGTTAGCGTACGGGTTAGGTTTAGGGGACGGGTGAGGGTCAGGCTTCGGGGAAGGGTTAGGGTTAGGGTTCGGGCTAGGGTTAGGGTTAGGGGACGGGGACGGTTTAGGGTCCAGGTGAGGGTACGGCAATGCTTTAGAGGGAGCGTGCGTGTGAGGGCGTGGGTTAGTGTTAGCGTACAGGTTAGGATTAGGGGACGGGTGAGGGTCAGGCTTCGGGGAAGGGTTAGGGTTAGGGTTCGGGCTAGGGTTAGGGTTAGGGGACGGGGACGGTTTAAGGTCCAGGTGAGGGTACGGCAACGCTTTAGGGGGAGCGTGCGTGTGAGGGCGCGGGTTAGTGTTAGCGTACGGGTTAGGATTAGGGGACGGGTGAGGGTCAGGCTTCGGGGAAGGGTTAGGGTTAGGGTTCGGGCTAGGGTTAGGGTTAGGGGACGGGGACGGTTTAGGGTCCAGGTGAGGGTACGGCAACGCTTTAGGGGGAGCGTGCGTGTGAGGGCGCGGGTTAGTGTTAGCGTACAGGTTAGGATTAGGGTACGGGTGAGGGTCAGGCTTCGGGGAAGGGTTAGGGTTAGGGTTCGGGCTAGGGTTAGGGTTAGGGGACGGGGACGGTTTAAGATCCAGGTGAGGGTACGGCAACGCTTTAGGGGGAGCGTGCGTGTGAGGGCGCGGGTTAGTGTTAGTGTACGGGTTAGGATTAGGGGACGGGTGAGGGTCAGGCTTCGGGGAAGGGTTAGGGTTAGGGTTCGGCTAGGGTTACGGTTAGGGGACGGGGACGGTTTAGGGTCCAGGTGAGGGTACGGCAACGCTTTAGGGGGAGCGTGCGTGTGAGGGCGCGGTTTAGTGTTAGCGTACGGGTTAGGATTAGGGGACGGGTGAGGGTCAGGCTTCTGGGAAGTGTTAGGGTTAGGGTTCGGGCTAGGGTTAGGGTTAGGGGACGGGGACGGTTTAGGGTCCAGGTGAGGGTACGGCAACGCTTTAGGGGGAGCGTGCGTGTGAGGGCGCGGGTTAGTGTTAGCGTACGGGTTAGCATTAGGGTACGGGTGAGGGTCAGGCTTCGGGGAAGGGTTAGGGTTAGGGTTCGGGCTAGGGTTAGGGTTAGGGGACGGGGACGTTTTAGGGTCCAGGTGAGGGTACGGCAACGCTTTAGGGGAAGCGTGCGTGTGAGGGCGCGGGTTAGTGTTAGCGTACGGGTTAGGATTAGGGGACGGGTGAGGGTCAGGCTTCGGGGAAGTGTTAGGGTTAGGGTTCGGGCTAGGGTTAGGGGACGGGGACGGTTTAGGGTCCAGGTGTGGGTACGGCAACCCTTTGGGGGGAGCGTGCGTGTGAGGGCGCGGATTAGTGTTAGCGTACGGGTTAGGATTAGGGGACGGGTGAGGGTCAGGCTTCGGGGAAGTGTTAGGGTTAGGGTTCGGGCTAGGGTTAGGGTTAGGGGACGGGGACGGTTTAGGGTCCAGGTGAGGGTACGGCAACGCTTTAGCGGGAGCGTGCGTATGAGGGCGCGGGTTAGTGTTAGCGTACGGGTTAGGATTAGGGGACGGGTGAGGGTCAGGCTTCGGGGAAGTGTTAGGGTTAGGGTTCGGGCTAGGGTTAGGGTTAGGGGACGGGGACGGTTTAGGGTCCAGGTGAGGGTACGTCAACGCTTTAGGGGGAGCGTGCGTGTGAGGGCGCGGGTTAGTGTTAGCGTACGGGTTAGGATTAGGGGATGGGTGAGGGTCAGGCTTCGGGGAAGGGTTAGGTTTAGGGTTCGGGCTAGGGTTAGGGTTAGGGGACGGGGACGGTTTAGGGTCCAGGTGAGTTTACGGCAACGCTTTAGGGGGAGCGTGCGTGTGAGGGCGTGGGTTAGTGTTAGCGTACGGGTTAGGATTAGGGGACGGGTGAGGGTCAGGCTTCGGGGAAGTGTTAGGGTTAGGGTTCGGGCTAGGGTTAGGGGACGGGGACGGTTTAGGGTCCAGGTGAGGGTACGGCAACCCTTTGGGGGGAGCGTGCGTGTGAGGGCGCGGATTAGTGTTAGCGTACGGGTTAGGATTAGGGTACGGGTGAGGGTCAGGCTTCGGGGAAGGGTTAGGGTTAGGGTTCGGGCTAGGGTTAGGGTTAGGGGACGGGGACGGTTTAAGGTCCAGGTGAGGGTACGGCAACGCTTTAGGGGGAGCGTGCGTGTGAGGGCGCGGGTTAGTGTTAGCGTACGGGTTAGGATTAGGGGACGGGTGAGGGTCAGGCTTCGGGGAAGGGTTAGGGTTAGGGTTCGGCTAGGGTTACGGTTAGCGGACGGGGACGGTTTAGGGTCCAGATGAGGGTACGGCAACGCTTTAGGGGGAGCGTGCGTGTGAGGGCGCGGGTTAGTGTTAGCGTACGGGTTAGGATTAGGGGACGGGTGAGGGTCAGGCTTCTGGGAAGTGTTAGGGTTAGGGTTCGGGCTAGGGTTAGGCTTAGGGGACAGGGACGGTTTAGGGTCCAGGTGAGGGTACGGCAACGCTTTAGGGGGAGCGTGCGTGTGAGGGCGCGGGTTAGTGTTAGCGTACGTGTTAGCATTAGGGTACGGGTGAGGGTCAGGCTTCGGGGAAGGGTTAGGGTTAGGGTTTGGGCTAGGGTTAGGGTTAGGGGACGGGGACGGTTTAGGGTCCAGGTGAGGCTACGGCAACGCTTTAGGGGAAGCGTGCGTGTGAGGGCGCGGGTTAGTGTTAGCGTACGGGTTAGGATTAGGGGACGGGTGAGGGTCAGGCTTCGGGGAAGAGTTAGGGTTAGGGTTCGGGCTAGGGTTAGGGGACGGGGACGGTTTAGGGTCCAGGTGAGGGTACGGCAACGCTTTAGTGGGAGCGTGCGTATGAGGGCGCGGGTTAGTGTTAGCGTACGGGTTAGGATTAGGGGACGGGTGAGGGTCAGGCTTCGGGGAAGTGTTAGGGTTAGGGTTCGGGGAAGTGTTAGGGTTAGGGGACGGGGACGGTTTAGGGTCCAGGTGAGGGTACGGCAACGCTTTAGGGGGAGCGTGCGTGTGAGGGCGCGGGTTAGTGTTAGCGTACGGGTTAGGATTAGGGGACGGGTGAGGGTCAGGCTTCGGGGAAGGGTTAGGGTTAGGGTTCGGGCTAGGGTTAGGGGACGGGGACGGGGACGGTTTAGGGTCCAGGTGAGGTTACGGCAACGCTTTAGGGGGAGCGTGCGTGTGAGGGCGCGGGTTAGTGTTAGCGTACGGGTTAGGATTAAGGGACGGGTGAGGGTCAGGCTTCGGGGAAGTGTTAGGGTTAGGGTTCGGCTAGGGTTAGGGTTAGGGGACGGGGACGGTTTAGGGTCCAGGTGAGGGTACGGCAACGCTTTAGGGGGAGCGTGCGTGTGAGGGCGCGGGTTAGTGTTGGCGTACGGGTTAGGATTAGGGGACGGGTGAGGGTCAGGCTTCCGGGAAGGTTTAGGGTTAGGGTTCGGGCTAGGGTTAGGGGACGGGGACGGGGACGGTTTAGGGTCCAGGTGAGGGTACGGCAATGCTTTAGGGGGAGCGTGCATGTCAGGGCGCGGGTTAGTGTTAGCGTACGGGTTAGGATTAGGGGACGGGTGAGGGTCAGGCTTCGGGGAAGGATTAGGGTTAGGGTTCGGGCTAGGGTTAGGTTTAGGGGACGGGGACGGTTTCGGGTCCAGGTGAAGGTACGGCAACGCTTTAGGGGGAGCGTGCGTGTGAGGGCGCGGGTTAGTGTTAGCGTACGGGTTAGGATTAGGGGACGGGTGAGGGTCAGGATTCGGGGAAGCGTTAGGGTTAGGGTTCGGGCTAGGGTTAGGGTTAGAGGACGGGGACGGTTTAGGGTCCAGGTGAGGGTACGGCAACGCTTTAGTGGGAGCGTGCGTGTGAGGGCGCGGGTTAGTGTTAGCGTGCGGGTTAGGATTAGGGGACGGGTGAGGGTCAGGCTTCGGGGAAGTGTTAGGGTTAGGGTTCGGGCTAGGGTTAGGGTTAGGGGACGGGGACGGTTTAGGGTCCAGGTGAGGGTACGGCAACGCTTTAGGGGGAGCGTGTGTGTGAGGGCGCGGGTTAGTGTTAGCATACGGGTTAGGATTAGGGGACGGGTGAGGGGCAGGCTTCGGGGAAGGGTTAGGGTTAGGGTTCGGGCTAGGGTTAGGGTTAGGGGACGGGGACGGTTTAGGGTCCAGGTGAGGGTACGGCAACGCTTTAGGGGGAGCGTGCGTGTGAGGGCGCGGGTTAGTGTTAGCGTACGGGTTAGGATTAGGGGACGGGTGAGGGTCAGGCTTCGGGGAAGGTTTAGGGTTAGGGTTCGGGCTAGGGTTAGGGGACGGGGACGGGGACGGTTTAGGGTCCAGGTGAGGGTACGGCAACGCTTTAGGGGGAGCGTGCGTGTGAGGGCGCGGGTTAGTGTTAGCGTACGGGTTAGGATTAGGGGACGGGTGAGGGTCAGGCTTCGGGGAATGGTTAGGGTTAGGGTTCGGGCTAGGGTTAGGGTTAGGGGACGGGGACGGTTTAGGGTCCAGGTGAGGGTACGGCAAAGCTTTAGGGGGAGCGTGCGTGTGAGGGCGCGGGTTAGTGTTAGCGTACGGGTTAGGATTAGGGGACGGGTGAGGGTCAGGCTTCGGGGAAGTGTTAGGGTTAGGGTTCGGGCTAGGGTTAGGGTTAGGGGACGGGGACGGTTTAGGGTCCAGGTGAGGGTACGGCAACGCTTTAGGGGGAGCGTGCGTGTGAGGGCGCGGGTTAGTGTTAGCGTACGGGTTAGGATTAGGGGACGGGTGAGGGTCAGGCTTCGGGGAAGCGTTAGGTTTAGGGTTCGGGCTAGCGTTAGGGTTACGGGACGGGGACGGTTTAGGGTCCAGGTGAGGGTACGGCAACACTTTAGGGGGAGCGTGCGTGTGAGGGCGTGGGTTAGTGTTAGCGTACAGGTTAGGATTAGGGGACGGGTGAGGGTCAGGCTTCGGGGAAGGGTTAGGGTTATGGTTCGGGCTAGGGTTAGGGTTAGGGGACGGGGACGGTTTACGTTCCAGGTGAGGGTACGGCAACGCTTTAGGGGGAGCGTGCGTGTGAGGGCGCGGGTTAGTGTTAGCGTACGGGTTAGTATTACGGGACGGGTGAGGGTCAGGCTTCGGGGAAGGGTTAGGGTTAGGGTTCGGGCTAGGGTTAGGGTTAGGGGACGGGGACGGTTTAGGGTCCAGGTGAGGGTACGGCAACGCTTTACGGGGAGGGTGCGTGTCAGGGAGCGGGTTAGTGTTAGTGTACGGGTTAGGATTAGGGGACGGGTGAGGGTCAGGCTTCGGGGAAGTGTTAGGGTTAGGGTTCGGGCTAGGGTTAGGGTTAGGGGACGGGGACGGTTTAGGGTCCAGATGAGGGTACGGCAACGCTTTAGGGGGAGCGTGCGTGTGAGGGCGCGGGTTAGTGTTAGCGTACGGGTTAGGATTAGGGGACGGGTGAGGGTCAGGCTTCGGGAAGGGTTAGGGTTAGGGTTCGGGCTAGGGTTAGGGGACGGGGACGGTTTAGGGTCCAGGTGAGGGTACGGCAACCCTTTGGGGGGAGCGTGCGTGTGAGGGCGCGGATTAGTGTTAGCGTACGGGTTAGGATTAGGGGACGGGTGAGGGTCAGGCTTCGGGGAAGTGTTATGGTTAGGGTTCGGCTAGGGTTAGGGTTAGGGGACGGGGACGGTTTAGGGTCCAGGTGAGGGTACGGCAACGCTTTAGGGGGAGCGTGCGTGTGAGGGCGCGGGTTAGTGTTGGCGTACGGGTTAGGATTAGGGGACGGGTGAGGGTCAGGCTTCGGGGAAGGATTAGGGTTAGGGTTCGGGCTAGGGTTAGGGGACGGGGACGGGGACGGTTTAGGGTCCAGGTGAGGGTACGGCAATGCTTTAGGGGGAGCGTGCGTGTCAGGGCGCGGGTTAGTGTTAGCGTACGGGTTAGGATTAGGGGACGGGTGAGGGTCAGGCTTCGGGGAAGGATTAGGGTTAGGGTCGGGCTAGGGTTAGGTTTAGGGGACGGGGACGGTTTCGGGTCCAGGTGAGGGTACGGCAACGCTTTAGGGGGAGCGTGCGTGTGAGGGGGCGGGTTAGTGTTAGCTTACGGGTTAGGATTAGGGGACGGGTGAGGGTCAGGCTTCGGGGAAGGGTTAGGGATAGGGTTCGGGATAGGGTTAGGGTTCGGGGACGGGGACGGTTTAGGGTCCAGGTGAGGGTACGGCAACGCTTTAGGGGGAGCGTGCGTGTGAGGGTGCGGGTTAGTGTTAGCGTACGGGTTAGGATTAGGGGACGGGTGAGGGTCAGGCTTCGGGGAAGGGTTAGGGTTAGGGTTCGGGCTAGGGTTAGGGTTAGGGGACGGGGACGGTTTCGGGTCCAGGTGAGGGTACGGCAACGCTTTAGGGGGAGCGTGCGTGTGAGGGCGCGAGTTAGTGTTAGCGTACGGGTTAGGATTAGGGGACGGGTGAGGGTCAGGCTTCGGGGAAGCGTTAGGGTTAGGGTTCGGGCTAGGGTTAGGGTTAGGGGACGGGGACGGTTTAGGGTCCAGGTGAGGGTACGGCAACGCTTTAGTGGGAGCGTGCGTGTGAGGGCGCGGGTTAGTGTTAGCGTACGGGTTAGGATTAGGGTACGGGTGAGGGTCAGGCTTCGGGGAAGGGTTAGGGTTAGGGTTCGGGCTAGGGTTAGGGTTAGGGGATGGGGACGGTTTAGGGTCCAGGTGAGGGTACGGCAAAGCTTTAGGGGGAGCGTGCGTGTGAGGGCGCGGGTTAGTGTTAGCGTACGGGTTAGGATTAGGGGACGGGTGAGGGTCAGGCTTCGGGGAAGGGTTAGGGTTAGGGTTCGGGCTAGGGTTAGGGTTAGGGGACGGGGACGGTTTAGGGTCCAGGTGAGGGTACGGCAACGCTTCAGGGGAAGCGTGCGTGTGAGGGCGCGGGTTAGTGTTAGCGTACGGGTTAGGATTAGGCGACGGGTGAGGGTCAGGCTTCGGGAAAGGGTTAGGGTTAGGGTTCGGGCTAGGGTTAGGGTTAGGGGACGGGGACATTTCAGGGTCCAGGTGAGGGTACGGCAACGCTTTAGGGGGAGCGTGCGTGTGAGGGCGCGGGTTAGTGTTAGCGTACGGGTTAGGATTAGGGGACGGGTGAGGGTCAGGCTTCGGGGAAGGGTTAGGGTTAGGGTTCGGGCTAGGGTTAGGGTTAGGGGACGGGGACGGTTTAGGGTCCAGGTGAGGGTACGGCAACGCTTTAGGGGGAGTGTGCGTGTGAGGGCGCGGGTTAGTGTTAGCGTACGGGTTAGGATTAGGGTACGGGTGAGGGTCAGGCTTCGGGGAAGGGTTAAGCTTAGGGTTCGGGCTAGGGTTAGGGTTAGGGGACGGGGACGGTTTAAGGTCCAGGTGAGGGTACGGCAACGCTTTAGGGGGAGCGTGCGTGTGAGGGCGCGGGTTAGTGTTAGCGTACGGGTTAGGATTAGGGGACGGGTGAGGGTCAGGCTTCGGGGAAGGGTTAGGGTTAGGGTTCGGCTAGGGTTAGGGGACGGGGACGGGGACGGTTTAGGGTCCAGGTGAGGGTACGGCAACGCTTTAGGGTGAGCGTGCGTGTGAGGGCGCGGGTTAGTGTTAGCGTACGGGTTAGGATTAGGGGACGGGTGAGGGTCAGGCTTCGGGGAAGTGTTAGGGTTAGGGTTCGGGCTAGGGTTAGGGTTAGGGGACGGGGACGGTTTAGGGTCCAGGTGAGGGTACGGCAACGCTTTAGGGGGAGCGTGTGTGTGAGGGCGCGGGTTAGTGTTAGCGTACGGGTTAGGATTAGGGGACGGGTGAGGGTCAGGCTTCGGGGAAGGGTTAGGGTTAGGGTTCGGGCTAGGGTTAGGGGACGGGGACGGTTTAGGGTCCAGGTGAGGGTACGGCAACGCTTTAGGGGGAGCGTGCGTGTGAGGGCGCGGGATAGTGTTAGTGTACGGGTTAGGATTAGGGGACGGGTGAGGGTCAGGCTTCGGGGAAGGTTTAGGGTTAGGGTTCGGGCTAGGGTTAGGGGACGGGGACGGGGACGGTTTAGGGTCCAGGTGAGGGTACGGCAACGCTTTAGGGGGAGTGTGCGTGTGAGGGCGCGGGTTAGTGTTAGCGTACGGGTTAGGATTAGGGGACGGGTGAGGGTCAGGCTTCGGGGAAGGGTTAGGGTTAGGGTTCGGGCTAGGGTTAGGGGACGGGGACGGGGACGGTTTAGGGTCCAGGTGAGGGTACGGCAAAGCTTTAGGGGGAGCGTGCGTGTGAGGGCGCGGGTTAGTGTTAGCGTACGGGTTAGGATTAGGGGACGGGTGAGGGTCAGGCTTCGGGGAAGGTTTAGGGTTAGGGTTCGGGCTAGGGTTAGGCTTAGGGGACGGGGACGGTTTAGGGTCCAGGTGAGGGTACGGCAACGCTTTAGGGGGAGCGTGCGTATGAGGGCACGGGTTAGTGTTAGCGTACGGGTTAGGATTAGGGGACGGGTGAGGGTCAGGTTTCGGGGAAGTGTTAGGGTTAGGGTTCGGGCTAGGGTTAGGGTTAGGGGACGGGGACGGTTTAGGGTCCAGGTGAGGGTACGGCAACGCTTTAGGGGGAGCGTGCGTGTGAGGGCGCGGGTTAGTGTTAGCGTACGGGTTAGGATTATGGGACGGGTGAGGGTCAGGCTTCGGGGAAGAGTTAGGTTTAGGGTTCGGGCTAGCGTTAGGGTTACGGGACGGGGACGGTTTAGGGTCCAGGTGAGGGTACGGCAACCCTTTAGGGGGAGCGTGCGTGTGAGGGCGTGGGTTAGTGTTAGCGTACAGGTTAGGATTAGGGGACGTGTGAGGGTCAGGCTTCGGGGAAGGGTTAGGGTTATGGTTCGGGCTAGGGTTAGGGTTAGGGGACGGGGACGGTTTAGGATCCAGGTGAGGGTACGGCAACGCTTTAGGGGGAGCGTGCGTGTGAGGGCGCGGGTTAGTGTTAGCGTACGGGTTAGGATTAGGGGACGGGTGAGGGTCAGGCTTCGGGGAAGGGTTAGGGTTAGGGTTCGGGCTAGGGTTAGGGGACGGGGACGGGGACGGTTTAGGGTCCAGGTGAGGGTACGGCAACGCTTTACGGGGAGGGTGCGTGTCAGGGCGCGGGTTAGTGTTAGTGTACGGGTTAGGATTAGGGGACGGGTGAGGGTCAGGCTTCGGGGAAGTGTTAGGGTTAGGGTTCGGGCTAGGGTTAGGGTTAGGGGACGGGGACGGTTTAGGGTCCAGATGAGGGTACGGCAACGCTTTAGGGGGAGCGTGCGTGTGAGGGCGCGGGTTAGTGTTAGCGTACGGGTTAGGATTAGGGGACGGGTGAGGGTCAGGCTTCGGGAAGGATTATGGTTAGGGTTCGGGCTAGGGTTAGGGTTAGGGGACGGGGACGGTTTAGGGTCCAGGTGAGGGTACGGCAACACTTTAGCGGGAGCGTGTGTGTGAGGGCGCGGGGTAGTGTTAGCGTACGGGTTAGGATTAGGGGACGGGTGAGTGTCAGGCTTCGGGGAATTGTTAGGGTTAGGGTTCGGGCTAGGGTTAGGGTTAGGGGACGGGGACGGTTTAGGGTCCAGGTGAGGGTACGGCAACGCTTTAGGGGGAGCGTGCGTGTGAGGGCGCGGGTTAGTGTTAGCGTACGGTTTAGGATTAGGGGACGGGTGAGGGTCAGGCTTCGGGGAAGGGTTAGGGTTAGGGTTCAGGCTAGGGTTAGGGTTAGGGGACGGGGACGGTTTAGGGTCCAGGTGGGGGTACGGCAACCCTTTAGGGGGAGCGTGCGTGTGAGGGTGCGGGTTAGTGTTATCGTACGGGTTAGGATTAGGGGACGTGTGAGGGTCAGGCTTCGGGGAAGGGTTAGGGTTAGGGTTCGGGCTAGGGTTAGGGTTAGGGGACGGGGACGGATTAGGGTCCAGGTGAGGGTACGGCAAAGCTTTAGGGGGAGCGTGCGTGTGAGGGCGCGGGTTAGTGTTAGCGTACGGGTTAGGATTAGGGGACGGGTGAGGGTCAGGCTTCGGGGAAGGGTTAGGGTTAGGGTTCGGGCTAGGGTTAGGGGACGGGGACGGGGAGGTTTAGGGTCCAGGTGAGGGTACGGCAACGCTTTAGGGGGAGCGTGCGTGGGAGGGCGCGGGTTAGTGTTAGCGTACGGGTTAGGATTAGGGGACGGGTGAGGGTCAGGCTTCGGGGAAGTGTTAGGGTTAGGGTTCGGGCTAGGGTTAGGGTTAGGGGACGGGGACGGTTTAGGGTCCAGGTGAGCGTACGGCAACGCTTTAGGGGGAGCGTGCGTGTGAGCGCGCGGGTTAGTGTTAGCGTACGGGTTAGGATTAGGGGTCGGGTGAGGGTCAGGCTTCGGGGAAGGGTTAGGGTTAGGGTTCGGGCTAGGGTTAGGGGACGGGGACGGGGACGGTTTAGGGTCCAGGTGAGGGTACGGCAACGCTTTACGGGGAGCGTGCGTGTGAGGGCGCGGGTTAGTGTTAGCGTACAGGTTAGGATTAGGGGACGGGTGAGGGTCAGGCTTCGGGAAAGTTTTAGGGTTAGGGTTCGGGCTAGGGTTAGGGGACGGGGACGGGGACGGTTTAGGGTCCAGGTGAGGGTACGGCAACGCTTTAGGGGGAGCGTGCGTGTGAGGGCGCGGGTTAGTGTTAGCGTACGGGTTAGGATTAGGGGACGGGTGAGGGTCAGGCTTCGGGGAAGGGTTAGGGTTAGGGTTCGGGCTAGGGTTAGGGTTAGGGGACGGGGACAGTTTACGGTCCAGGTGAGGGTACAGCAACCCTTTAGGGGGAGTGTGCGTGTGAGGGCGCGGGTTAGTGTTAGCGTACGGGTTAGGATTAGGGGACGGGTGAGGGTCAGGCTTCGGGGAAGGGTTAGGGTTAGGGTTCGGGCTAGTGTTAGCGTTAGGGGACGGGGACGGTTTAGGGTCCAGGTGAGGGTACGGCAACGCTTTAGGGGGAGCGTGCGTGTGAGGGCGCGGGTTAGTGTTAGCGTACGGGTTAGGATTAGGGGATGGGTGAGGGTCAGGCTTCGGGGAAGGGTTAGGGTTAGGGTTCGGGCTAGGGTTACGGTTAGGGGACGGGGACAGTTTAGGGTCCAGGTGAGGGTACGGCAACGCTTTAGGGGGAGCGTGCGTGTGAGGGCGCGGGTTAGTGTTAGCGTACAGGTTAGGATTAGGGGACGGGTGAGGGTCAGGCTTCGGGGAAGTGTTAGGGTTAGGGTTCGGGCTAGGGTTAGGGTTAGGGGACGGGGACGGTTTAGGGTCCAGGTGAGGGTACGGCAACGCTTTAGGGGGAGCGTGCGTGTGAGGGCGCGGGTTAGTGTTAGCGTACGGGTTAGGATTAGGGGACGGGTGAGGGTCAGGCTTCGGGGAAGGGTTAGGATTAGGGTTCGGGCTAGGGTTAGGGTTAGGGGACGGGGACGGTTTAGGGTCCAGGTGAGGGTACGGCAACGCTTTAGGGGGAGCGTTCGTGTGAGGGCGCGGGTTAGTGTTAGCGTACGGGTTAGGATTAGGGGACGGGTGAGGGTCAGGCTTCGGGGAAGGGTTAGGGTTAGGGTTCGGGCTAGGTTTAGGGTTAGGGTTAGGGGACGGTTTAGGGTCCAGGTGAGGGTACGGCAACGCTTTAGGGGGAGCGTGGGTGTGAGGGCGCGGGTTAGTGTTAGCGTACGGGTTAGGATTAGGGGACGGGTGAGGGTCAGGCTTCGGGGAAGGGTTAGGCTTAGGGTTCGGGCTAGGGTTAGGGTTACGGGACGGGGACAGTTTAGGGTCCAGGTGAGGGTACGGCAACGTTTTAGGGGGAGCGTGGGTGTGAGGGCGCGGGTTAGTGTTAGCGTACGGGTTAGGATTAGGGGACGGGTGAGTGGTAGGCTTCGGGGAAGGGTTAGGGTTAGGGTTCGGGCTAGGGTTAGGGTTAGGGGATGGGGACGGTTTAGGGTCCAGGTGAGGGTACGGCAACGCTTTAGGGGGAGCGTGCGTGTGAGGGCGCGGGTTAGTGTTAGCGTACGGGTTAGGATTAGGGTACGGGTGAGGGTCAGGCTTCGGGGAAGGGTTAGGTTTAGGGTTCGGGCTAGGGTTAGGGTTAGGGGACGGGAACGGTTTAAGGTCCAGGTGAGGGTACGGCAACGCTTTAGGGGGAGCGTGCGTGTGAGGGCGCGGGTTAGTGTTAGCGTACGGGTTAGGATTAGGGGACGGGTGAGGGTCAGGCTTCGGGGAAGGGTTAGGGTTAGGGTTCGGGCTAGGGTTAGGGTTAGGGGATGGGGACGGTTTGGGGTCCAGGTGAGGGTACGGCAACGCTTTAGGGGGAGCGTGCGTGTGAGGGCGCGGGTTAGTGTTAGCGTACGGTTTAGGATTAGGGGACGGGTGAGGGTCAGGCTTCGGGGAAGTGTTAGGGTTAGGGTTCAGGCTAGGGTTAGGGTTAGGGGACGGGGACGGTTTAGGGTCCAGGTGGGGGTACGGCAACTCTTTAGGGGGAGCGTGCGTGTGAGGGTGCGGGTTAGTGTTAGCGTACGGTTTAGGATTAGGGGACGGGTGAGGGTCAGGCTTCGGGGAAGGGTTAGGGTTAGGGTTCGGCCTAGGGTTAGGGTTAGGGGACGGGGACGGATTAGGGTCCAGGTGAGGGTACGGCAAAGCTTTAGGGGGAGCGTGCGTGTGAGGGCGCGGGTTAGTGTTAGCGTACGGGTTAGGATTAGGGGACGGGTGAGGGTCAGGCTTCGGGGAAGGGTTAGGGTTAGGGTTCGGGCTAGGGTTAGGGGACGGGGACGGGGAGGTTTAGGGTCCAGGTGAGGGTACGGCAACGCTTTAGGGGGAGCGTGCGTGGGAGGGCGCGGGTTAGTGTTAGCGTACGGGTTAGGATTAGGGGACGGGTGAGGGTCAGGCTTCGGGGAAGTGTTAGGGTTAGGGTTCGGGCTAGGGTTAGGGTTAGGGGACGGGAACGGTTTAAGGTCCAAGTGAGGGTACAGCAACGCTTTAGGGGGACTGTGCGTGTGAGGGTGCAGGTTAGTGTTAGCGTACGGGTTAGGATTAGGGGACGGGTGAGGGTCAGGCTTCGGGGAAGGGTTAGGGTTAGGGTTCGGGCTAGGGTTAGGGTTAGGGGACGGGGACGGTTTAGGGTCCAGGTGAGCGTACGGCAACCATTTAGGGGGAGCGTGCGTGTCAGGGCGTGGGTTAGTGTTAGCGTACGGGTTAGGATTAGGGGACGGGTGAGGGTCAGGCTTCGGGGAAGTGTTAGGGTTAGGGTTCGGGCTAGGGTTAGGGTTATTGGACGGGGACGGTTTAGGGTCCAGGTGAGGGTACGGCAACGCTTTAGGGAGAGCGTGCGTGTGAGGGCGCGGGTTAGTGTTAGCGTTCGGGTTAGGATTAGGGGACGGGTGAGGGTCAGGCTTCGGGGAAGGGTTAGGGTTAGGGTTCGGGCTAGGGTTAGGGTTAGGTGACGGGGACGGTTTAGGGTCCAGGTGAGGGTACGGCAACGCTTTAGGGGGAGCGTGCGTGTGAGGGCGCGGGTTAGTGTTAGCGTACGGGTTAGGATTAGGGGACGGGTGAGGGTCACGCTTCGGGGAAGTGTTAGGGTTAGGGTTCGGGCTAGGGTTAGGGTTAGTGGACGGGGACGGTTTAGGGACCAGGTGAGGGTACGGCAACGCTTTAGGGGGAGCGTGCGTGTGAGGGCGCGGGTTAGTGTTAGCGTACGGGTTAGGATTAGGCGACGGGTGAGGGTCAGGCTTCGGGGAAGCGTTAGGGTTAGGGTTCGGGCTAGGGTTAGGGTTAGGGGACGGGGACGGTTTAGGGTCCAGGTGAGGGTACGGCAAAGCTTTAGGGGTAGCGTGCGTGTGAGGGCGCGGGTTAGTGTTAGCGTACGGGTTAGGATTAGGGGACGGGTGAGGGTCAGGCTTCGGGGAAGGGTTAGGGTTAGGGTTCGGGCTAGGGTTAGGGTTAGGGGACGGGGACGGTTTAGGGTCCAAGTGAGGGTACGGCAACGCTTTAGCGGGAGCGTGCGTGTGAGGGCACGGGTTAGTGTTAGCGTACGGGTTAGGATTAGGGGACGAGTGAGGGTCAGGCTTCAGGGAAGGGTTAGGCTTAGGGTTCGGGCTAGCGTTAGGGTTACGGGACGGGGACGGTTTAGGGTCCAGGTGAGGGTACGGCAACGCTTTAGGGGGAGCGTGCGTGTGAGGGCGCGGGTTAGTGTGAGCGTACGGGTTAGGATTAGGGGACGGGTGAGGGTCAGGCTTCGGGGAAGGGTTAGGGTTATGGTTCGGGCTAGGGTTAGGGTTAGGGGACGGGGACGGTTTAGGGTCCAGGTGAGCGTACGGCAACGCTTTAGGGGGAGCGTGCGTGTGAGCGCGCGGGTTAGTGTTAGCGTACGGGTTAGGATTAGGGGTCGGGTGAGGGTCAGGCTTCGGGGAAGGGTTAGGGTTAGGGTTCGGGCTAGGGTTAGGGGACGGGGACGGGGACGGTTTACGGTCCAGGTGAGGGTACGGCAGCGCTTTACGGGGAGTGTGCGTGTGAGGGCGCGGGTTAGTGTTAGCGTACAGGTTAGGCTTAGGGGACGGGTGAGGGTCAGGCTTCGGGAAAGTTTTAGGGTTAGGGTTCGGGCTAGGGTTAGGGGACGGGGACGGGGACGGTTTAGGGTCCAGGTGAGGGTACGGCAACGCTTTAGGGGGAGCGTGCGTGTGAGGGCGCGGGTTAGTGTTAGCGTACGGGTTAGGATTAGGGGACGGGTGAGGGTCAGGCTTCGGGGAAGGGTTAGGGTTAGGGTTCGGGCTAGGGTTAGGGTTAGGGGACGGGGACACTTTACGGTCCAGGTGAGGGTACAGCAACTCTTTAGGGGGAGTGTGCGTGTGAGGGCGCGGGTTAGTGTTAGCGTACGGGTTAGGATTAGGGGACGGGTGAGGGTCAGGCTTCGGGGAAGGGTTAGGGTTAGGGTTCGGGCTAGGGTTAGGGTTAGGGGACGGGGACGGTTTAGGGTCCAGGTGAGGGTACGGCAACGCTTTAGGGGGAGCGTGCGTGTGAGGGCGCGGGTTAGTGTTAGTGTACGGGTTAGGATTAGGGGACGGGTGAGGGTCAGGCTTCGGGGAAGGGTTAGGGTTAGTGTTCAGGCTAGGGATAGGGTTAGGGGACGGGGACGGTTTAGGGTCCAGGTGGGGGTACGGCAACTCTTTAGGGGGAGCGTGCGTGTGAGGGTGCGGGATAGTGTTAGCGTACGGGTTAGGATTAGGGGACGGGTGAGGGTCAGGCTTCGGGGAAGGGTTAGGGTTAGGGTTCGGGCTAGGGTTAGGGTTAGGGGACGGGGACGGATTAGGGTCCAGGTGAGGGTACGGCAAAGCTTTAGGGGGAGCGTGCGTGTGAGGGCGCGGGTTAGTGTTAGCGTACGGGTTAGGATTAGGGGACGGGTGAGGGTCAGGCTTCGGGGAAGGGTTAGGGTTAGGGTTCGGGCTAGGGTTAGGGGACGGGGACGGGGAGGTTTAGGGTGCAGGTGAGGGTACGGCTACGCTTTAGGGGGAGCGTGCGTGGGAGGGCGCGGGTTAGTGTTAGCGTACGGGTTAGGATTAGGGGACGGGTGAGGGTCAGGCTTCAGGGAAGTGTTAGGGTTAGGGTTCGGGCTAGGGTTAGGGTTAGGGGAAGGGGACGGTCTAGGGTCCAAGTGAGGGTACAGCAACGCTTTAGGAGGACCGTGCGTGTGAGGGCGCAGGTTAGTGTTAGCGTACGGGTTAGGATTAGGGGACGGGTGAGGGTCAGGTTTCGGGGAAGGGTTAGGGTTAGGGTTCGGGCTAGGGTTAGTGTTACGGGACGGGGACGGTTTAGGGTCCAGGTGAGGGTACGGCAACGCTTTAGGGGGAGCGTGCGTGGGAGGGCGCGGGTTAGTGTTAGCGTACGGGTTAGGATTAGGGGACGGGTGAGGGTCAGGCTTCGGGGAAGGGTTAGGGTTAGGGTTCGGGCTAGTGTTAGGGTTAGGGGACGGGGACGGTTTAGGGTCCAGGTGAGGGTACGACAACGCTTTAGGGTGAGCGTGCGTGTGAGGGCGCAGGTTAGTGTTAGCGTTCGGGTTAGGATTAGGGGACGGGTGAGGGTCAGGCTTCGGGGAAGGGTTAGGGTTAGGGTTCGGGCTAGGGTTAGGGTTAGGGGACGGGGACGGTTTAGGGTCCAGGTGAGCGTACGGCAACGCTTTAGGGGGAGCGTGCGTGTGAGCGCGCGGGTTAGTGTTAGCGTACGGGTTAGGATTAGGGGTCGGGTGAGGGTCAGGCTTCGGGGAAGGGTTAGGGTTAGGGTTCGGGCTAGGGTTAGGGGACGGGGACGGGGACGGTTTAGGGTCCAGGTGAGGGTACGGCAACGCTTTACGGGGAGCGTGCGTGTGAGGGCGCGGGTTAGTGTTAGCGTACAGGTTAGGATTAGGGGACGGGTGAGGGTCAGGCTTCGGGAAAGTTTTAGGGTTAGGGTTCGGGCTAGGGTTAGGGGACGGGGACGGGGACGGTTTAGGGTCCAGGTGAGGGTACGGCAACGCTTTAGGGGGAGCGTGCGTGTGAGGGCGCGGGTTAGTGTTAGCGTACGGGTTAGGATTAGGGGACGGGTGAGGGTCAGGCTTCGGGGAAGGGTTAGGGTTAGGGTTCGGGCTAGGGTTAGGGTTAGGGGACGGGGACACTTTACGGTCCAGGTGAGGGTACAGCAACCCTTTAGGGGGAGTGTGCGAGTGAGGGCGCGGGTTAGTGTTAGCGTACGGGTTAGGATTAGGGGATGGGTGAGGGTCAGGCTTCGGGGAAGTGTTAGGGTTAGGGTTCGGGCTAGGGTTAGGGTTAGGGGACGGGGACGGTTTAGGGTCCAGGTGAGGGTACGGCAACGCTTTAGGGGGAGCGTGCGTGTGAGGGCGCTGGTTAGTGTTAGCGTACGGGTTAGGATTAGGGGACGGGTGAGGGTCAGGCTTCGGGGAAGGGTTAGGGTTAGGGTTCGGGCTAGGGTTAGGGTTAGGGGACGGGGACGGTTTAGGGTCCAGGTGAGGGTACGGCAACCCTTTAGGGGGAGCGTGCGTGTGAGGGCGCGGGTTAGTGTTAGCGTACGGGTTAGGATTAGGGGACGGGTGAGGGTCAGGCTTCGGGGAAGGGTTAGGGTTAGGGTTCGGGCTAGGGTTAGGGGACGGGGACGGGGACGGTTTAGGGTCCAGGTGAGGGTACGGAAACACTTTAGCGGGAGCGTGCGTGTGAGGGCGCGGGTTAGTGTTAGCGTACGGGTTAGGATTAGGGGACGGGTGAGTGTCAGGCTTCGGGGAAGTGTTAGGGTTAGGGTTCGGGCTAGGGTTAGGGTTAGGGGACGGGGACGGTTTAGGGTCCAGGTGAGGGTACGGCAACGCTTTAGGGGGAGTGTGCGTGTGAGGGCGCGGGTTAGTGTTAGCGTACGGGTTAGGATTAGGGGACGGGTGAGGGTCAGGCTTCGGGGAAGGGTTAGGGTTAGTGTTCAGGCTAGGGATAGGGTTAGGGGACGGGGACGGTTTAGGGTCCAGGTGGGGGTACGGCAACTCTTTAGGGGGAGCGTGCGTGTGAGGGTGCGGGTTAGTGTTAGCGTACGGGTTAGGATTAGGGGACGGGTGAGGGTCAGGCTTCGGGGAAGGGTTAGGGTTAGGGTTCGGGCTAGGGTTAGGGTTAGGGGACGGGGACGGATTAGGGTCCAGGTGAGGGTACGGCAAAGCTTTCGGGGGAGCGTGCGTGTGAGGGCGCAGGTTAGTGTTAGCGTACGGGTTAGGATTAGGGGACGGGTGAGGGTCAGGCTTCGGGGAAGGGTTAGGGTTAGGGTTCGGGCTAGGGTTAGGGGACGGGGACGGGGAGGTTTAGGGTCCAGGTGAGGGTACGGCAACGCTTTAGGGGGAGCGTGCGTGGGAGGGCGCGGGTTAGTGTTAGCGTACGGGTTAGGATTAGGGGACGGGTGAGGGTCAGGCTTCGGGGAAGTGTTAGGGTTAGGGTTCGGGCTAGGGTTAGGGTTAGGGGACGGGGACGGTTTAGGGTCCAAGTGAGGGTACAGCAACGCTTTAGGGGGACCGTGCGTGGGAGGGCGCGGGTTAGTGTTAGCGTACGGGTTAGGATTAGGGGACGGGTGAGGGTCAGGCTTCGGGGAAGGGTTAGGGTTAGGGTTCGGGCTAGGGTTAGTGTTACGGGACGGGGACGGTTTAGGGTCCAGGTGAGGGTACGGCAACGCTTTAGGGGGAGCGTGCGTGGGAGGGCGCGGGTTAGTGTTAGCGTACGGGTTAGGATTAGGGGACGGGTGAGGGTCAGGCTTCGGGGAAGGGTTAGGGTTAGGGTTCGGGCTAGTGTTAGGGTTAGGGGACGGGGACGGTTTAGGGTCCAGGTGAGGGTACGACAACGCTTTAGGGTGAGCGTGCGTGTGAGGGCGCAGGTTAGTGTTAGCGTTCGGGTTAGGATTAGGGGACGGGTGAGGGTCAGGCTTCGGGGAAGGGTTAGGGTTAGGGTTCGGGCTAGGGTTAGGGTTAGGGGACGGGGACGGTTTAGGGTCCAGGTGAGCGTACGGCAACGCTTTAGGGGGAGCGTGCGTGTGAGCGCGCGGGTTAGTGTTAGCGTACGGGTTAGGATTAGGGGTCGGGTGAGGGTCAGGCTTCGGGGAAGGGTTAGGGTTAGGGTTCGGGCTAGGGTTAGGGGACGGGGACGGGGACGGTTTAGGGTCCAGGTGAGGGTACGGCAACGCTTTACGGGGAGCGTGCGTGTGAGGGCGCGGGTTAGTGTTAGCGTACAGGTTAGGATTAGGGGACGGGTGAGGGTCAGGCTTCGGGAAAGTTTTAGGGTTAGGGTTCGGGCTAGGGTTAGGGGACGGGGACGGGGACGGTTTAGGGTCCAGGTGAGGGTACGGCAACGCTTTAGGGGGAGCGTGCGTGTGAGGGCGCGGGTTAGTGTTAGCGTACGGGTTAGGATTAGGGGACGGGTGAGGGTCAGGCTTCGGGGAAGGGTTAGGGTTAGGGTTCGGGCTAGGGTTAGGGTTAGGGGACGGGGACACTTTACGGTCCAGGTGAGGGTACAGCAACCCTTTAGGGGGAGTGTGCGTGTGAGGGCGCGGGTTAGTGTTAGCGTACGGGTTAGGATTAGGGGATGGGTGAGGGTCAGGCTTCGGGGAAGTGTTAGGGTTAGGGTTCGGGCTAGGGTTAGGGTTAGGGGACGGGGACGGTTTAGGGTCCAGGTGAGGGTACGGCAACGCTTTAGGGGGAGCGTGCGTGTGAGGGCGCTGGTTAGTGTTAGCGTACGGGTTAGGATTAGGGGACGGGTGAGGGTCAGGCTTCGGGGAAGGGTTAGGGTTAGGGTTCGGGCTAGGGTTAGGGTTAGGGGACGGGGACGGTTTAGGGTCCAGGTGAGGGTACGGCAACCCTTTAGGGGGAGCGTGCGTGTGAGGGCGCGGGTTAGTGTTAGCGTACGGGTTAGGATTAGGGGACGGGTGAGGGTCAGGCTTCGGGGAAGGGTTAGGGTTAGGGTTCGGGCTAGGGTTAGGGGACGGGGACGGGGACGGTTTAGGGTCCAGGTGAGGGTACGGAAACACTTTAGCGGGAGCGTGCGTGTGAGGGCGTGGGTTAGTGTTAGCGTACGGGTTAGGATTAGGGGACGGGTGAGTGTCAGGCTTCGGGGAAGTGTTAGGGTTAGGGTTCGGGCTAGGGTTAGGGTTAGGGGACGGGGACGGTTTAGGGTCCAGGTGAGGGTACGGCAACGCTTTAGGGGGAGTGTGCGTGTGAGGGCGCGGGTTAGTGTTAGCGTACGGGTTAGGATTAGGGGACGGGTGAGGGTCAGGCTTCGGGGAAGGGTTAGGGTTAGTGTTCAGGCTAGGGATAGGGTTAGGGGACGGGGACGGTTTAGGGTCCAGGTGGGGGTACGGCAACTCTTTAGGGGGAGCGTGCGTGTGAGGGTGCGGGTTAGTGTTAGCGTACGGGTTAGGATTAGGGGACGGGTGAGGGTCAGGCTTCGGGGAAGGGTTAGGGTTAGGGTTCGGGCTAGGGTTAGGGTTAGGGGACGGGGACGGATTAGGGTCCAGGTGAGGGTACGGCAAAGCTTTCGGGGGAGCGTGCGTGTGAGGGCGCAGGTTAGTGTTAGCGTACGGGTTAGGATTAGGGGACGGGTGAGGGTCAGGCTTCGGGGAAGGGTTAGGGTTAGGGTTCGGGCTAGGGTTAGGGGACGGGGACGGGGAGGTTTAGGGTCCAGGTGAGGGTACGGCAACGCTTTAGGGGGAGCGTGCGTGGGAGGGCGCGGGTTAGTGTTAGCGTACGGGTTAGGATTAGGGGACGGGTGAGGGTCAGGCTTCGGGGAAGTGTTAGGGTTAGGGTTCGGGCTAGGGTTAGGGTTAGGGGACGGGGACGGTTTAGGGTCCAAGTGAGGGTACAGCAACGCTTTAGGGGGACCGTGCGTGTGAGGGCGCAGGTTAGTGTTAGCGTACGGGTTAGGATTAGGGGATGGGTGAGGGTCAGGCTTCGGGGAAGGGTTAGGGTTAGGGTTCGGGCTAGGGTTAGGGTTAGGGGACGGGGACGGTTTAGGGTCCAGGTGAGGGTACGGCAACCCTTTAGGGGGAGCGTGCGTGTGAGGGCGTGGGTTAGTGTTAGCGTACGGGTTAGGATTAGGGGACGGGTGAGGGTCAGGCTTCGGGGAAGGGTTAGGGTTAGGGTTCGGGCTAGGGTTAGGGTTACGGGACGGGGACGGTTTAGGGTCCAGGTGAGGGTACGGCAACGCTTTAGGGGGAGCGTGCGTGTGAGGGCGCGGGTTAGTGTTAGCGTACGGGTTAGGATTAGGGGACGGGTGAGGGTCAGGCTTCGGGGAAGGGTTAGGGTTAGGGTTCGGTCTAGGGTTAGGGGACGGGGACGGGGACGGTTTAGGGTCCAGGTGAGGTTACGGCAATGCTTTAGGGGGAGCGTGCGTGTGAGGGTGTGGGTTAGTGTTAGCGTACGGGTTTGGATTAGAGGACAGGTGAGGGTCAGGCTTCGGGGAAGTGTTAGGGTTAGGGTTCGGGCTAGGGTTAGGGTTAGGGGACGGGGACGGTTTAGGGTCCAGGTGAGGGTACGACAACGCTTTAGGGTGAGCGTGCGTGTGAGGGCGCAGGTTAGTGTTAGCGTTCGGGTTAGGATTAGGGGACGGGTGAGGGTCAGGCTTCGGGGAAGGGTTAGGGTTAGGGTTCGGGCTAGGGTTAGGGTTAGGGGACGGGGACGGTTTAGGGTCCAGGTGAAGGTACGGCAACGCTTTAGGGGGAGCGTGCGTGTGAGGGCGCGGGTTAGTGTTAGCGTACGGGTTAGGATTAGGGGACGGGTGAGGGTCAGGCTTCGGGGAAGGGTTAGGGTTAGGGTTCGGGCTAGGGTTAGGGCTAGGGGACGGGGACGGTTTAGGGTCCAGGTGAGGGTACGGCAACGCTTTAGGGGGAGCGTGCGTGTGAGGGCGCGGGTTAGTGTTAGCGTACGGTTTAGGATTAGGGGACGTGTGAGGGTCAGGCTTCGGGGAAGGGTTAGGGTTAGGGTTCGGGCTAGGGTTAGGGTTAGGGGACGGGGACGGTTTAGTGTCCAGGTGAGGGTACGGCAACGCTTTAGGGCGAGCGTGCGTGTGAGGGCGCGGGTTAGTGTTAGCGTACGGGTTAGGATTAAGGGACGGGTGAGGGTCAGGCTTCGGGGAAGGGTTAGGGTTAGGGTTCGGGCTAGGGTTAGGGTTAGGGGACGGGGACGGTTTAGGGTCCAGGTGAGGGTACGGCAACGCTTTAGGGGGAGCGTGCGTGTGAGGGCATGGGTTAGTGTTAGCGTACGGGTTAGGATTAGGGGACGGGTGAGGGTCAGGCTTCGGGGAAGGGTTAGGGTTAGGGTTCGGGCTAGGGTTAGGGTTAGGGGACGGGGACGGTTTAGGGTCCAGGTGAGGGTACGGCAATGCTTTAGGGGGAGCGTGCGTGTGAGGGCGCGGGCTAGTGTTATCGTACGGGTTAGGATTAGGGGACGGGTGAGGGTCAGGCTTCGGGAAAGTGTTAGGGTTAGGGTTAGGGCTAGGGTTAGGGTTAGGGGACGGGGACGGTTTAGGGTCCAGGTGAGGGTACGGCAACGCTTTAGGGGGAGCGTGCGTGTGAGGGCGCGGGTTAGTGTTAGCGTACGGGTTAGGATTAGGGGACGGGTGAGGGTCAGGATTCGGGGAAGTGTTAGGGTTAGGGTTCGGGCTAGGGTTAGGGTTAGGGGACGGGGACGGTTTAGGGTCCAGATGAGGGTACGGCAACGCTTTAGGGGGAGCGTGCGTGTGAGGGCGCGGGTTAGTGTTAGCGTACGGGTTAGGATTTGGGGACGGGTGAGGGTCAGGCTTCGGGGAAGGGTTAGGGTTAGGGTTCGGGCTAGGGTTAGGTTTAGGGGACGGGGACGGTTTCGGGTCCAGGTGAGGGTACGGCAACGCGTTAGGGGGAGCGTGCGTGTGAGGGCGCGTGTTAGTGTTAGCGTACGGGTTAGGATTAGGGGACGGGTGAGGGTCAGGCTTCGGGGAAGGGTTAGGGTTAGGGTTCGGGCTAGGGTTAGGGTTAGGGGACGGGGACGGTTTCGGGTCCAGGTGAGGGTACGGTAAAGCTTTAGGGGGAGCGTGCGTGTGAGGGCTCGGGTTAGTGTTAGCGTACGGGTTAGGATTAGGGGACGGGTGAGGTTCAGGCTTCGGGGAAGGGTTAGGGTTAGGGTTCGGGCTAGGGTTAGGGTTAGGGGATGGGGACGGTTTAGGGTCCAGGTGAGGGTACGGCAACGCTTTAGGGGATCGTGCGTGTGAGGGCGAGGGTTAGTGTTAGCGTACGGGTTAGGATTAGGGTACGGGTGAGGGTCAGGCTTCAGGGAAGGGTTAGGGTTAGGGTTCGGGCGAGGGTTAGGGTTAGGGGACGGGGACGGTTTAGGGTCCAGGTGAGGGTACGGCAACGCTTTAGGGGGAGCGTGCGTGTGAGGGCGCGGGTTAGTGTTAGCGTACGGGTTAGGATTAGGGGACGGGTGAGGGTCAGGCTTCGGGGAAGTGTTAGGGTTAGGGTTCGGGCTAGGGTTAGGGTTAGGGGACGGGGACGGTTTAGGGTCCAGGTGAGGGTACGGCAACGCTTTAGGGGGAGCGTGCGTGTGAGGGCGCGGGTTAGTGTTAGCGTACGGGTTAGGATTAGGGGACGGGTGAGGGTCAGGCTTCGGGGAAGGGTTAGGGTTAGGGTTCGGGCTAGGGTTAGGGTTAGGGGACGGGGACGGTTTAGGGTCCAGGTGAGGGTACGGCAACGCTTTAGGGGGAGCGTTCGTGTGAGGGCGCGGGTTAGTGTTAGCGTACGCGTTAGGATTAGGGGACGGGTGAGGGTCAGGCTTCGGGGAAGTGTTAGGTTTAGGGTTAGGGCTAGGGTTAGGGTTAGGGGACCGGGACGGTTTAGGGTCCAGGTGAGGGTACGGCAACGTTTTAGGGGGAGCGTGCGTGTGAGGGCGCGGGTTAGTGTTAGCGTACGGGTTAGGATTAGGGGACGGGTGAGTGTCAGGCTTCGGGGAAGGGTTAGGGTTATGGTTCGGGCTAGGGTTAGGGTTAGGGGACGGGGACGGTTTAGGGTCCAGGTGAGGGTACGGCAACGCTTTAGGGGGAGCGTGCGTGTGAGGGCGCGGGTTAGGGTTAGCGTACGGGTTAGGATTAGGGGACGGGTGAGGGTCAGGCTTCGGGGAAGGGTTAGGGTTAGGGTTCGGGCTAGGGTTAGGGTTAGGGGACGGGGACCTTTTAGGGTCCAGATGAGGGTACGGCAACGCTTTAGGGGGAGCGTGCGTGTGAGGGCGCGGGTTAGTGTTAGCGTTCGGGTTAGGATTAGGGGACGGGTGAGTGTCAGGCTTCGGGGAAGTGTTAGGGTTAGGGTTCGGCTAGGGTTAGGGTTAGGGGACGGGGACGGTTTAGGCTCCAGGTGAGGGTACGGCAACGCTTTAGGCGGAACGTGCGTGTGAGGGTGCGGTTTAGTGTTGGCGTACGGGTTAGGATTAGGGGACTGGTGAGGGTCAGGCTTCGGGGAAGGGTTAGGGTTAGGGTTCGGGCTAGGGTTAGGGGACGGGGACGGGGACGGTTTAGGGTCCAGGTGAGGGTACGGCAAAGCTTTAGGGGGAGTGTGCGTGTCAGGGCGCGGGTTAGTGTTAGCGTACGGGTTAGGATTAGGGGACGGGTGAGGGTCAGGCTTCGGGGAAGTGTTAGGGTTAGGGTTCGGGCTAGGGTTAGGGTTACGGGACGGGGACGGTTTAGGGTCCAGGTGATGGTACGGCAACGCTTTAGGGGGAGCGTGCGTGTGAGGGCGCGGGTTAGTGTTAGCGTACGGGTTAGGATTAAGGGACGGGTGAGGGTCAGGCTTCGGGGAAGGGTTAGGGTTAGGGTTCGGGCTAGGGTTAGGGTTAGGGGACGGGGACGGTTTAGAGTCCAGGTGAGGGTATGGCAACGCTTTAGGGGGAGTGTGCGTGGGAGGGCGCGGGTTAGTGTTAGCTTACGGTTTAGAATTAGGGGAAGGGTGAGGGTCAGGCTTCGGGGAAGTGTTAGGGTTAGGGTTCGGGCTAGGGTTAGGGTTAGGGGACGGGGACGGTTTAGGGTCCAGCAACGCTATAGGGGGAGCGTGTGTGTGAGGGCGCGGGTTAGTGTTAGCGTACGGGTTAGGATTAGGGGACGGGTGAGGGTCAGGCTTCGGGGAAGGGTTAGGGTTAGGGTTCGGGCTAGGGTTAGGGTTAGGGGACGGGGACGGTTTAGGGTCCAGGTGAGGGTACGGCAACCCTTTAGGGGGAGCGTGCATGTGAGGGCGTGGGTTAGTGTTAGCGTACGGGTTAGGATTAGGGGATGGGTGAGGGTCAGGCTTCGGGGAAGGGTTAGGGTTAGGGTTCGGGCTAGGGTTAGGGTTACGGGACAGGGACGGTTTAGCGTCCAGGTGAGAGTACGGCAACCCTTTAGGGGGAGCATGCGTGTGAGGGCGCGCGATAGTGTTAGCGTACGGCTTAGGATTAGGGGATGGGTGAGGGTCAGGCTTCGGGGAAGGTTTAGGGTTATGGTTCGGGCTAGGGTTAGGGTTAGGGGACGGGGACGGTTTAGGGTCCAGGTGAGGGTACGGCAACGCTTTAGGGGGAGCGTGCGTGTGAGGGCGCGGGTTAGTGTTAGTGTACGGGTTAGGATTAGGGGACGGGTGAGGGTCAGGCTTCGGGGAAGGGTTAGGGTTAGGGTACGGACTAGGGTTAGGGGACGGGGACGGGGACGGTTTAGGGTCCAGGTGAGGGTACGGAAATGCTTTAGGGGGAGCGTGCGTGTCAGGGCGTGGGTTAGTGTTAGCGTACGGGTTAGGATTAGCTGACGGGTGAGGGTCAGGCTTCGGGGAAGTGTTAGGGTTAGGGTTCGGGCTAGGGTTAGGGTTAGGGGACGGGGATGGTTTAGGGTCCAGGTGAGGGTACGGCAACGCTTAAGGGGGAGCATGCATGTGAGGGCGCGGGTGAGTGATAGCGTACGGGTTAGGATTAGGGGACGGGTGAGAGTCAGGCTTCGGGGAAGGGTTAGGGTTAGGGTTCGGGCTAGGGTTAGGGTTAGGGGACGGGGACGGTTTATGGTCCAGGTGAGGGTACGGCAACGCTTTAGGGGGAGCGTGAGTGTGAGGGCGCGGGTTAGTGTTAGCGTACGGGTTAGGATTAGGGGACAGGTGAGGGTCAGGCTTCAGGGAAGGGTTAGGGTTAGGGTTCGGGCTAGGGTTAGGGTTAGGGGACGGGGACGGTTTAGGGTCCAGGTGAGGGTACGGCAACGGTTTAGGGGGAGCGTGCGTGTGAGGGCGCGGGATAGTGTTAGCGTACGGGTTAGGATTAGGAGACGGGTGAGGGTCAGGCTTCGGGGAAGGGTTAGGGTTAGGGTTCTGGCTAGGGTTAGGGTTAGGGGACGGGGACGCTTTAGGGTCCAGGTGAGGGTACGGCAACGCTTTAGGGGGAGCGTGCCTGTGAGGGCGCGGGTTAGTGTTAGCGTACGGGTTACGATTAGGGGACGGGTGAGGGTCAGGCTTCGGGGAAGAGTTAGGGTTAGGGTTCGGGCTAGGGTTAGGGTTAGGGGACGGGGACGGTTTAGGGTCCAGGTGAGGGTACAGCAACGCTATAGGGGGAGCGTGTGTGTGAGGGCGCGGGTTAGTGTTAGCGTACGGGTTAGGATTAGGGGACGGGTGAGGGTCAGGCTTCGGGGAAGGGTTAGGGTTAGGGTTCGGGCTAGGGTTAGGGTTAGGGGACGGGGACGGTTTAGGGTCCAGGTGAGGGTACGGCAACCCTTTAGGGGGAGCGTGCATGTGAGGGCGTGGGTTAGTGTTAGCGTACGGGTTAGGATTAGGGGATGGGTGAGGGTCAGGCTTCGGGGAAGGGTTAGGGTTAGGGTTCGGGCTAGGGTTAGGGTTACGGGACAGGGACGGTTTAGGGTCCAGGTGAGAGTACGGCAACCCTTTAGGGGGAGCATGCGTGTGAGGGCGCGCGTTAGTGTTAGCGTACGGCTTAGGATTAGGGGATGGGTGAGGGTCAGGCTTCGGGGAAGGTTTAGGGTTATGGTTCGGGCTAGGGTTAGGGTTAGGGCACGGGGACGGTTTAGCGTCCAGGTGAGGGTACGGCAACGCTTTAGGGGGAGCGTGCGTGTGAGGGCGCGGGTTAGTGTTAGTGTACGGGTTAGGATTAGGGGACGGGTGAGGGTCAGGCTTCGGGGAAGGGTTAGGGTTAGGGTACGGACTAGGGTTAGGGGACGGGGACGGGGACGGTTTAGGGTCCAGGTGAGGGTACGGCAATGCTTTAGGGGGAGCGTGCGTGTCAGGGCGTGGGTTAGTGTTAGCGTACGGGTTAGGATTAGGGGACGGGTGAGGGTCAGGCTTCGGGGAAGTGTTAGGGTTAGGGTTCGGGCTAGGGTTAGGGTTAGGGGACGGGGATGGTTTAGGGTCCAGGTGAGGGTACGGCAACGCTTAAGGGGGAGCATGCATGTGAGGGCGCGGGTGAGTGATAGCGTACGGGTTAGGATTAGGGGACGGGTGAGAGTCAGGCTTCGGGGAAGGGTTAGGGTTAGGGTTCGGGCTAGGGTTAGGGTTAGGGGACAGGGACGGTTTATGGTCCAGGTGAGGGTACGGCAACGCTTTAGGGGGAGCGTGAGTGTGAGGGCGCGGGTTAGTGTTAGCGTACGGGTTAGGATTAGGGGACAGGTGAGGGTCAGGCTTCAGGGAAGGGTTAGGGTTAGGGTTCGGGCTAGGGTTAGGGTTAGGGGACGGGGACGGTTTAGGGTCCAGGTGAGGGTACGGCAACGGTTTAGGGGGAGCGTGCGTGTGAGGGCGCGGGATAGTGTTAGCGTACGGGTTAGGATTAGGAGACGGGTGAGGGTCAGGCTTCGGGGAAGGGTTAGGGTTAGGGTTCTGGCTAGGGTTAGGGTTAGGGGACGGGGACGCTTTAGGGTCCAGGTGAGGGTACGGCAACGCTTTAGGGGGAGCGTGCCTGTGAGGGCGCGGGTTAGTGTTAGCGTACGGGTTACGATTAGGGGACGGGTGAGGGTCAGGCTTCGGGGAAGAGTTAGGGTTAGGGTTCGGGCTAGGGTTAGGGTTAGGGGACGGGGACAGTTTAGGGTCCAGGTGAGGGTACGGCAACGTTTTAGGGGGAGAGCGCGTGTGAGGGCGCGGGTTAGTGTTAGCGTACGGGTTAGGATTAGGGGACGGGTGAGGGTCAGGCTTCGGGGAAGGGTTAGGGTTAGGGTTCGGGCTAGGGTTAGGGTTAGGGGACGGGGACGGTTTAGGGTCCAGGTAAGGGTACGGCAACGCTTTAGGGGGAGCGTGCGTGTGAGGGCGCGGGTTAGTGTTAGTGTACGGGTTAGGATTAGAGGACGGGTGAGGGTCAGGCTTCGGGGAAGGGTTAGGGTTAGGGTTCGGGCTAGGCTTAGGGTTAGGGGATGGGGAAGGTTTAGGGTCGAGGTGAGGGTACGGCAACGCTTTAGGGGGAGCGTGCGTGTGAGGGCGCGGGTTAGTGTTAGCGTACGGGTTAGGATTAGGGGACGGGTGAGGGTCAGGCTTCGGGGAAGGGTTAGGGTTAGGGTTCGGGCTAGGGTTAGGGGACGGGGACGGGGACGGTTTACGGTCCAGGTGAGGGTACGGCAACGCTTTAGGGGGAGCGTGCGTGGGAGGGCGCGGGTTAGTGTTAGCGTACGGGTTAGGATTAGGGGACGGGTGAGGGTCAGGCTTCGGGGAAGTGTTAGGTTTAGGGTTCGGGCTAGGGTTAGGGTTAGGGGACGGGGACGGTTTAGGGTCCAGGTGAGGGTACGGCAACCCTTTGGGGGGAGCGTGCGTGTGCGGCGCCGGTTAGTGTTAGCGTACGGTTTAGGATTAGGGGACGGGTGAGGGTCAGGCTTCGGGGAAGGGTTAGGGTTAGGGTTCGGGCTAGGGTTAGGGTTAGGAGAAGGGGACGGTTTAGGGTCCAGGTGAGGGTACGGCAACACTTTATGGGGAGCGTGCGTGTGAGGGCGCGGGTTAGTGTTAGCGTACGGGTTAGGATTAGGGGACGGGTGAGGGTCAGGCTTCGGGGAAGGGTTAGGGTTAGGGTTCGGGCTAGGGTTAGGGTTACGGGACGAGGACGGTCTAGGGTGCAGGTGAGGGTACGGCAACCCTTTAGGGGGAGCGTGCGTGTGAGGGCGCGGGTTAGTGTTAGCGTACGGTTTAGGATTAGGGGACGGGTGAGGGTCAGGCTTCGGGGAAGTGTTAGGGTTATGGTTCGTGCTAGGGTTAGGGTTAGGGGACGGGGACGGTTTAGGGTCCAGGTGAGGGTACGGCAACGCTTTAGGGGGAGCGTGCGTGTGAGGGCGCGGGTTAGTGTTAGCGTACGGGTTAGGATTAGGGGACGGGTGAGGGTCAGGCTTCGGGGAAGGGTTAGGGTTAGGGTTCGGGCTAGGGTTAGGGGACGGGGACGGGGACGGTTTAGGGTCCAGGTGAGGGTACGGCAACGCTTTAGTGGGAGCGTGCGTGTCAGGGCGCGGGTTAGTGTTAGCGTACGGGTTAGGATTAGGGGACGGGTGAGGGTCAGGCTTCGGGGAAGGGTTAGGGTTAGGGTTCGGGCTAGGGTTAGGGTTAGGGGACGGGGACGGTTTAGGGTCAAGGTGAGGGTACGGCAACGCTTTAGGGGGAGCGTGCGTGTGAGGGCGCGGGTTAGTGTTATTGTACGGGTTAGGATTACGGGACGGGTGAGGGTCAGGCTTCGGGGAAGCGTTAGGGTTAGGTTTTGGGCTAGGGTTAGGGTTAGGGGACGGGGACGTTTACGGTCCAGGTGAGGGTTCGGCAGCCCTTTAGGGGGAGCGTGCGTGTGAGGGCGCGGGTTAGTGTTAGCGTACAGGTTAGGATTAGGGGACGGGTGAGGGTCAGGCTTCGGGGAAGGGTTAGGGTTAGGGTTCGGGCTAGGGTTAGGGTTAGGGGACGGGGACGGTTTAGGGTCCAGGTGAGGGTACGGCAACGCTTTACGGGGAGCGTGAGTGTGAGGGCGCGGGTTAGTCCTAGCGTACGGGTTAGGATTAGGGGACGGGTGAGGGTCAGGCTTCGGGGAAGGGTTAGGGTTAGGGTTCGGGCTAGGGTTAGGGTTAGGGGACGGGGACGGTTTACGGTCCATGTGAGGGTACGGCAATCCTTTAGGGGGAGCGTGCGTGTGAGGGCGCGGGTTAGTGTTAGCGTACGGGTTAGGATTAGGGGACGGGTGAGGGTCAGGCTTCGGGGAAGGGTTAGGGTTAGGGTTCGGGCTAGGGTTAGGGTTAGGGGACGGGGACGGTTTAGGGTCCAGGTGAGGGTACGGCAACGCTTTAGGGGGAGCGTTCGTGTGAGGGCGCGGGTTAGTGTTAGCGTACGGGTTAGGATTAGGGGACGGGTGAGGGTCAGGCTTCGGGGAAGGGTTAGGGTTAGGGTTCGGGCTAGGGTTAGGGTTAGGGGACGGGGACGGTTTAGGGTCCAGGTGAGGGTACGGCAACGCTTTAGGGGGAGCGTGGGTGTGAGGGCGCGGGTTAGTGTTAGCGTACGGGTTAGGATTAGGGGACGGGTGAGGGTCAGGCTTCGGGGAAGGGTTAGGGTTAGGGTTCGGGCTACGGTTAGGGTTAGGGGACGGGGACGGTTTAGGGTCCAGGTGAGGGTACGGCAACGCTTTAGGGGGAGCGTGCGTGTGAGGGCGCGGGTTAGTGTTAGCGTACGGGTTAGGATTAGGGGACGGGTGAGGGTCAGGCTTCGGGGAAGGGTCAGGGTTAGGGTTCGGGCTAGGGTTAGGGTTAGGGGATGGGGAAGGTTTAGGGTCCAGGTGAGTGTACGGCAACGCTTTAGGGGGAGCGTGCGTGTGAGGGCACGGGTTAGTGTTAGCGTACGGGTTAGGATTAGGGGACGGGTGAGGGTCAGGCTTCGGGGAAGGGTTAGGGTTAGGGTTCTGGCTAGGGTTAGTGTTAGGGGACGGGGACGGTTTAGGGTCCAGGTGAGGGTACGGCAACGCTTTAGGGGGAGCGTGCGTGTGAGGGTGCGGGTTAGTGTTAGCGTACGGGTAAGGATTAGGGGACGGGTGAGGGTCAGGCTTCGGGGAAGGGTTAGGGTTAGGGTTCGGGCTAGGGTTAGGGTTAGGGGACGGGGACGATTTAGGGTCCAGGTGAGGGTACGGCAACGCTTTAGGGGGAGCGTGCGTGGGAGGGCGCGGGTTAGTGTTAGCGTACGGGTTAGGATTAGGGGACGGGTGAGGGTCAGGCTTCGGGGAAGTGTTAGGTTTAGGGTTAGGGCTAGGGTTAGGGTTAGGGGACCGGGACGGTTTAGGGTCCAGGTGAGGGTACGGCAACGTTTTAGGGGGAGCGTGCGTGTGAGGGCGCGGGTTAGTGTTAGCGTACGGGTTAGGATTAGGGGACGGGTGAGTGTCAGGCTTCGGGGAAGGGTTAGGGTTATGGTTCGGGCTAGGGTTAGGGTTAGGGGACGGGGACGGTTTAGGGTCCAGGTGAGGGTACGGCAACGCTTTAGGGGGAGCGTGCGTGTGAGGGCGCGGGTTAGGGTTAGCGTACGGGTTAGGATTAGGGGACGGGTGAGGGTCAGGCTTCGGGGAAGGGTTAGGGTTAGGGTTCGGGCTAGGGTTAGGGTTAGGGGACGGGGACCTTTTAGGGTCCAGATGAGGGTACGGCAACGCTTTAGGGGGAGCGTGCGTGTGAGGGCGCGGGTTAGTGTTAGCGTTCGGGTTAGGATTAGGGGACGGGTGAGTGTCAGGCTTCGGGGAAGTGTTAGGGTTAGGGTTCGGCTAGGGTTAGGGTTAGGGGACGGGGACGGTTTAGGCTCCAGGTGAGGGTACGGCAACGCTTTAGGCGGAACGTGCGTGTGAGGGTGCGGTTTAGTGTTGGCGTACGGGTTAGGATTAGGGGACTGGTGAGGGTCAGGCTTCGGGGAAGGGTTAGGGTTAGGGTTCGGGCTAGGGTTAGGGGACGGGGACGGGGACGGTTTAGGGTCCAGGTGAGGGTACGGCAAAGCTTTAGGGGGAGTGTGCGTGTCAGGGCGCGGGTTAGTGTTAGCGTACGGGTTAGGATTAGGGGACGGGTGAGGGTCAGGCTTCGGGGAAGTGTTAGGGTTAGGGTTCGGGCTAGGGTTAGGGTTACGGGACGGGGACGGTTTAGGGTCCAGGTGAGGGTACGGCAACGCTTTAGGGGGAGCGTGCGTGTGAGGGCGCGGGTTAGTGTTAGCGTACGGGTTAGGATTAAGGGACGGGTGAGGGTCAGGCTTCGGGGAAGGGTTAGGGTTAGGGTTCGGGCTAGGGTTAGGGTTAGGGGACGGGGACGGTTTAGAGTCCAGGTGAGGGTATGGCAACGCTTTAGGGGGAGTGTGCGTGGGAGGGCGCGGGTTAGTGTTAGCTTACGGTTTAGAATTAGGGGAAGGGTGAGGGTCAGGCTTCGGGGAAGTTTTAGGGTTAGGGTTCGGGCTAGGGTTAGGGTTAGGGGACGGGGACGGTTTAGGGTCCAGCAACGCTATAGGGGGAGCGTGTGTGTGAGGGCGCGGGTTAGTGTTAGCGTACGGGTTAGGATTAGGGGACGGGTGAGGGTCAGGCTTCGGTGAAGGGTTAGGGTTAGGGTTCGGGCTAGGGTTAGGGTTAGGGGACGGGGACGGTTTAGGGTCCAGGTGAGGGTACGGCAACCCTTTAGGGGGAGCGTGCATGTGAGGGCGTGGGTTAGTGTTAGCGTACGGGTTAGGATTAGGGGATGGGTGAGGGTCAGGCTTCGGGGAAGGGTTAGGGTTAGGGTTCGGGCTAGGGTTAGGGTTACGGGACAGGGACGGTTTAGCGTCCAGGTGAGAGTACGGCAACCCTTTAGGGGGAGCATGCGTGTGAGGGCGCGCGTTAGTGTTAGCGTACGGCTTAGGATTAGGGGATGGGTGAGGGTCAGGCTTCGGGGAAGGTTTAGGGTTATGGTTCGGGCTAGGGTTAGGGTTAGGGGACGGGGACGGTTTAGGGTCCAGGTGAGGGTACGGCAACGCTTTAGGGGGAGCGTGCGTGTGAGGGCGCGGGTTAGTGTTAGTGTACGGGTTAGGATTAGGGGACGGGTGAGGGTCAGGCTTCGGGGAAGGGTTAGGGTTAGGGTACGGACTAGGGTTAGGGGACGGGGACGGGGACGGTTTAGGGTCCAGGTGAGGGTACGGAAATGCTTTAGGGGGAGCGTGCGTGTCAGGGCGTGGGTTAGTGTTAGCGTACGGGTTAGGATTAGGGGACGGGTGAGGGTCAGGCTTCGGGGAAGTGTTAGGGTTAGGGTTCGGGCTAGGGTTAGGGTTAGGGGACGGGGATGGTTTAGGGTCCAGGTGAGGGTACGGCAACGCTTAAGGGGGAGCATGCATGTGAGGGCGCGGGTGAGTGATAGCGTACGGGTTAGGATTAGGGGACGGGTGAGAGTCAGGCTTCGGGGAAGGGTTAGGGTTAGGGTTCGGGCTAGGGTTAGGGTTAGGGGACGGGGACGGTTTATGGTCCAGGTGAGGGTACGGCAACGCTTTAGGGGGAGCGTGAGTGTGAGGGCGCGGGTTAGTGTTAGCGTACGGGTTAGGATTAGGGGACAGGTGAGGGTCAGGCTTCAGGGAAGGGTTAGGGTTAGGGTTCGGGCTAGGGTTAGGGTTAGGGGACGGGGACGGTTTAGGGTCCAGGTGAGGGTACGGCAACGGTTTAGGGGGAGCGTGCGTGTGAGGGCGCGGGATAGTGTTAGCGTACGGGTTAGGATTAGGAGACGGGTGAGGGTCAGGCTTCGGGGAAGGGTTAGGGTTAGGGTTCTGGCTAGGGTTAGGGTTAGGGGACGGGGACGCTTTAGGGTCCAGGTGAGGGTACGGCAACGCTTTAGGGGGAGCGTGCCTGTGAGGGCGCGGGTTAGTGTTAGCGTACGGGTTACGATTAGGGGACGGGTGAGGGTCAGGCTTCGGGGAAGAGTTAGGGTTAGGGTTCGGGCTAGGGTTAGGGTTAGGGGACGGGGACGGTTTAGGGTCCAGGTGAGGGTACAGCAACGCTATAGGGGGAGCGTGTGTGTGAGGGCGCGGGTTAGTGTTAGCGTACGGGTTAGGATTAGGGGACGGGTGAGGGTCAGGCTTCGGGGAAGGGTTAGGGTTAGGGTTCGGGCTAGGGTTAGGGTTAGGGGACGGGGACGGTTTAGGGTCCAGGTGAGGGTACGGCAACCCTTTAGGGGGAGCGTGCATGTGAGGGCGTGGGTTAGTGTTAGCGTACGGGTTAGGATTAGGGGATGGGTGAGGGTCAGGCTTCGGGGAAGGGTTAGGGTTAGGGTTCGGGCTAGGGTTAGGGTTACGGGACAGGGACGGTTTAGGGTCCAGGTGAGAGTACGGCAACCCTTTAGGGGGAGCATGCGTGTGAGGGCGCGCGTTAGTGTTAGCGTACGGCTTAGGATTAGGGGATGGGTGAGGGTCAGGCTTCGGGGAAGGTTTAGGGTTATGGTTCGGGCTAGGGTTAGGGTTAGGGGACGGGGACGGTTTAGCGTCCAGGTGAGGGTACGGCAACGCTTTAGGGGGAGCGTGCGTGTGAGGGCGCGGGTTAGTGTTAGTGTACGGGTTAGGATTAGGGGACGGGTGAGGGTCAGGCTTCGGGGAAGGGTTAGGGTTAGGGTACGGACTAGGGTTAGGGGACGGGGACGGGGACGGTTTAGGGTCCAGGTGAGGGTACGGCAATGCTTTAGGGGGAGCGTGCGTGTCAGGGCGTGGGTTAGTGTTAGCGTACGGGTTAGGATTAGGGGACGGGTGAGGGTCAGGCTTCGGGGAAGTGTTAGGGTTAGGGTTCGGGCTAGGGTTAGGGTTAGGGGACGGGGATGGTTTAGGGTCCAGGTGAGGGTACGGCAACGCTTAAGGGGGAGCATGCATGTGAGGGCGCGGGTGAGTGATAGCGTACGGGTTAGGATTAGGGGACGGGTGAGAGTCAGGCTTCGGGGAAGGGTTAGGGTTAGGGTTCGGGCTAGGGTTAGGGTTAGGGGACGGGGACGGTTTATGGTCCAGGTGAGGGTACGGCAACGCTTTAGGGGGAGCGTGAGTGTGAGGGCGCGGGTTAGTGTTAGCGTACGGGTTAGGATTAGGGGACAGGTGAGGGTCAGGCTTCAGGGAATGGTTAGGGTTAGGGTTCGGGCTAGGGTTAGGGTTAGGGGACGGGGACGGTTTAGGGTCCAGGTGAGGGTACGGCAACGGTTTAGGGGGAGCGTGCGTGTGAGGGCGCGGGATAGTGTTAGCGTACGGGTTAGGATTAGGAGACGGGTGAGGGTCAGGCTTCGGGGAAGGGTTAGGGTTAGGGTTCTGGCTAGGGTTAGGGTTAGGGGACGGGGACGCTTTAGGGTCCAGGTGAGGGTACGGCAACGCTTTAGGGGGAGCGTGCCTGTGAGGGCGCGGGTTAGTGTTAGCGTACGGGTTACGATTAGGGGACGGGTGAGGGTCAGGCTTCGGGGAAGAGTTAGGGTTAGGGTTCGGGCTAGGGTTAGGGTTAGGGGACGGGGACAGTTTAGGGTCCAGGTGAGGGTACGGCAACGTTTTAGGGGGAGAGCGCGTGTGAGGGCGCGGGTTAGTGTTAGCGTACGGGTTAGGATTAGGGGACGGGTGAGGGTCAGGCTTCGGGGAAGGGTTAGGGTTAGGGTTCGGGCTAGGGTTAGGGGACGGGGACGGGGACGGTTTACGGTCCAGGTGAGGGTACGGCAACGCTTTAGGGGGAGCGTGCGTGGGAGGGCGCGGGTTAGTGTTAGCGTACGGGTTAGGATTAGGGGACGGGTGAGGGTCAGGCTTCGGGGAAGTGTTAGGTTTAGGGTTCGGGCTAGGGTTAGGGTTAGGGGACGGGGACGGTTTAGGGTCCAGGTGAGGGTACGGCAACCCTTTGGGGGGAGCGTGCGTGTGCGGCGCCGGTTAGTGTTAGCGTACGGTTTAGGATTAGGGGACGGGTGAGGGTCAGGCTTCGGGGAAGGGTTAGGGTTAGGGTTCGGGCTAGGGTTAGGGTTAGGAGAAGGGGACGGTTTAGGGTCCAGGTGAGGGTACGGCAACGCTTTAGGGGGAGCGTGCGTGTGAGGGCGCGGGTTAGTGTTAGCGTACGGGTTAGGATTAGGGGACGGGTGAGGCTCAGGCTTCGGGGAAGGGTTAGGGTTAGGGTTCGGGCTAGGGTTAGGGGACGGGGACGGGGACGGTTTAGGGTCCAGGTGAGGGTACGGCAACGCTTTAGTGGGAGCGTGCGTGTCAGGGCGCGGGTTAGTGTTAGCGTACGGGTTAGGATTAGGGGACGGGTGAGGGTCAGGCTTCGGGGAAGGGTTAGGGTTAGGGTTCGGGCTAGGGTTAGGGTTAGGGGACGGGGACGGTTTAGGGTCAAGGTGAGGGTACGGCAACGCTTTAGGGGGAGCGTGCGTGTGAGGGCGCGGGTTAGTGTTAGCGTACGGGTTAGGATTACGGGACGGGTGAGGGTCAGGCTTCGGGGAAGCGTTAGGGTTAGGTTTTGGGCTAGGGTTAGGGTTAGGGGACGGGGACGTTTACGGTCCAGGTGAGGGTTCGGCAGCCCTTTAGGGGGAGCGTGCGTGTGAGGGCGCGGGTTAGTGTTAGCGTACGGGTTAGGATTAGGGGACGGGTGAGGGTCAGGCTTCGGGGAAGGGTTAGGGTTAGGGTTCGGGCTAGGGTTAGGGTTAGGGGACGGGGACGGTTTAGGGTCCAGGTGAGGGTACGGCAACGCTTTACGGGGAGCGTGAGTGTGAGGGCGCGGGTTAGTCCTAGCGTACGGGTTAGGATTAGGGGACGGGTGAGGGTCAGGCTTCGGGGAAGGGTTAGGGTTAGGGTTCGGGCTAGGGTTAGGGTTAGGGGACGGGGACGGTTTACGGTCCATGTGAGGGTACGGCAATCCTTTAGGGGGAGCGTGCGTGTGAGGGCGCGGGTTAGTGTTAGCGTACGGGTTAGGATTAGGGGACGGGTGAGGGTCAGGCTTCGGGGAAGGGTTAGGGTTAGGGTTCGGGCTAGGGTTAGGGTTAGGGGACGGGGACGGTTTAGGGTCCAGGTGAGGGTACGGCAACGCTTTAGGGGGAGCGTGCGTGTGAGGGCGCGGGTTAGTGTTAGCGTACGGGTTAGGATTAAGGGACGGGTGAGGGTCAGGCTTCGGGGAAGGGTTAGGGTTAGGGTTCGGGCTAGGGTTAGGGTTAGGGGACGGGGACGGTTTAGAGTCCAGGTGAGGGTACGGCAACGCTTTAGGGGGAGTGTGCGTGTGAGGGCGCGGGTTAGTGTTAGCTTACGGTTTAGAATTAGGGGAAGGGTGAGGGTCAGGCTTCGGGGAAGTGTTAGGGTTAGGGTTCGGGCTAGGGTTAGGGTTAGGGGACGGGGACGGTTTAGGGTCCAGGTGAGGGTACAGCAACGCTATAGGGGGAGCGTGTGTGTGAGGGCGCGGGTTAGTGTTAGCGTACGGGTTAGGATTAGGGGACGGGTGAGGGTCAGGCTTCGGGGAAGGGTTAGGGTTAGGGTTCGGGCTAGGGTTAGGGTTAGGGGACGGGGACGGTTTAGGGTCCAGGTGAGGGTACGGCAACCCTTTAGGGGGAGCGTGCATGTGAGGGCGTGGGTTAGTGTTAGCGTACGGGTTAGGATTAGGGGATGGGTGAGGGTCAGGCTTCGGGGAAGGGTTAGGGTTAGGGTTCGGGCTAGGGTTAGGGTTACGGGACAGGGACGGTTTAGGGTCCAGGTGAGAGTACGGCAACCCTTTAGGGGGAGCATGCGTGTGAGGGCGCGCGTTAGTGTTAGCGTACGGCTTAGGATTAGGGGATGGGTGAGGGTCAGGCTTCGGGGAAGGTTTAGGGTTATGGTTCGGGCTAGGGTTAGGGTTAGGGGACGGGGACGGTTTAGGGTCCAGGTGAGGGTACGGCAACGCTTTAGGGGGAGCGTGCGTGTGAGGGCGCGGGTTAGTGTTAGTGTACGGGTTAGGATTAGGGGACGGGTGAGGGTCAGGCTTCGGGGAAGGGTTAGGGTTAGGGTACGGACTAGGGTTAGGGGACGGGGACGGGGACGGTTTAGGGTCCAGGTGAGGGTACGGCAATGCTTTAGGGGGAGCGTGCGTGTCAGGGCGTGGGTTAGTGTTAGCGTACGGGTTAGGATTAGGGGACGGGTGAGGGTCAGGCTTCGGGGAAGTGTTAGGGTTAGGGTTCGGGCTAGGGTTAGGGTTAGGGGACGGGGATGGTTTAGGGTCCAGGTGAGGGTACGGCAACGCTTAAGGGGGAGCATGCATGTGAGGGCGCGGGTGAGTGATAGCGTACGGGTTAGGATTAGGGGACGGGTGAGAGTCAGGCTTCGGGGAAGGGTTAGGGTTAGGGTTCGGGCTAGGGTTAGGGTTAGGGGACGGGGACGGTTTATGGTCCAGGTGAGGGTACGGCAACGCTTTAGGGGGAGCGTGAGTGTGAGGGCGCGGGTTAGTGTTAGCGTACGGGTTAGGATTAGGGGACAGGTGAGGGTCAGGCTTCAGGGAAGGGTTAGGGTTAGGGTTCGGGCTAGGGTTAGGGTTAGGGGACAGGGACGGTTTAGGGTCCAGGTGAGGGTACGGCAACGGTTTAGGGGGAGCGTGCGTGTGAGGGCGCAGGATAGTGTTAGCGTACGGGTTAGGATTAGGAGACGGGTGAGGGTCAGGCTTCGGGGAAGGGTTAGGGTTAGGGTTCTGGCTAGGGTTAGGGTTAGGGGACGGGGACGCTTTAGGGTCCAGGTGAGGGTACGGCAACGCTTTAGGGGGAGCGTGCCTGTGAGGGCGCGGGTTAGTGTTAGCGTACGGGTTACGATTAGGGGACGGGTGAGGGTCAGGCTTCGGGGAAGAGTTAGGGTTAGGGTTCGGGCTAGGGTTAGGGTTAGGGGACGGGGACGGTTTAGGGTCCAGGTGAGGGTACGGCAACGTTTTAGGGGGAGAGCGCGTGTGAGGGCGCGGGTTAGTGTTAGCGTACGGGTTAGGATTAGGGGACGGGTGAGGGTCAGGCTTCGGGGAAGGGTTAGGGTTAGGGTTCAGGCTAGGGTTAGGGTTAGGGGACGGGGACGGTTTAGGGTCCATGTGGGGGTACGGCAACGCTTTAGGGGGAGCGTGCGTGTAAGGGTTCGGGTTAGTGTTAGCGTACGGGTTAGGATTAGGGGACGGGTGAGGGTCAGGCTTCGGGGAAGGGTTAGGGTTAGGGTTCGGGCTAGGGTTAGGGTTAGGGGACGGGGACGGTTTAGGGTTCAGGTAAGGGTACGGCAACGCTTTAGGGGGAGCGTGCGTGTGAGGGCGCGGGTTAGTGTTAGTGTACGGGTTAGGATTAGAGGACGGGTGAGGGTCAGGCTTCGGGGAAGGGTTAGGGTTAGGGTTCGGGCTAGGCTTAGGGTTAGGGGATGGGGAAGGTTTAGGGTCGAGGTGAGGGTACGGCAACGCTTTAGGGGGAGCGTGCGTGTGAGGGCACGGGTTAGTGTTAGCGTACGGGTTAGGATTACGGGACGGGTGAGGGTCAGGCTTCGGGGAAGGGTTAGGTTTAGGGTTCTGGCTAGGGTTAGGGGACGGGGACGGGGACGGTTTACGGTCCAGGTGAGGGTACGGCAACGCTTTAGGGGGAGCGTGCGTGGGAGGGCGCGGGTTAGTGTTAGCGTACGGGTTAGGATTAGGGGACGGGTGAGGGTCAGGCTTCGGGGAAGGGTTAGGGTTAGGGTTCGGGCTAAGGTTAGGGTTAGGGGACGGGGACGGTTTAGGGTCCAGGTAAGGGTACGGCAACGCTTTAGGGGGAGCGTGCGTGTGAGGGCGCGGGTTAGTGTTAGTGTACGGGTTAGGATTAGAGGACGGGTGAGGGTCAGGCTTCGGGGAAGGGTTAGGGTTAGGGTTCGGGCTAGGCTTAGGGTTAGGGGATGGGGAAGGTTTAGGGTCGAGGTGAGGGTACGGCAACGCTTTAGGGGGAGCGTGCGTGTGAGGGCGCGGGTTAGTGTTAGCGTACGGGTTAGGATTAGGGGACGGGTGAGGGTCAGGCTTCGGGGAAGGGTTAGGGTTAGGGTTCGGGCTAGGGTTAGGGGACGGGGACGGGGACGGTTTACGGTCCAGGTGAGGGTACGGCAACGCTTTAGGGGGAGCGTGCGTGGGAGGGCGCGGGTTAGTGTTAGCGTACGGGTTAGGATTAGGGGACGGGTGAGGGTCAGGCTTCGGGGAAGTGTTAGGTTTAGGGTTCGGGCTAGGGTTAGGGTTAGGGGACGGGGACGGTTTAGGGTCCAGGTGAGGGTACGGCAACCCTTTGGGGGGAGCGTGCGTGTGAGGGCGCCGGTTAGTGTTAGCGTACGGTTTAGGATTAGGGGACGGGTGAGGGTCAGGCTTCGGGGAAGGGTTAGGGTTAGGGTTCGGGCTAGGGTTAGGGTTAGGAGAAGGGGACGGTTTAGGGTCCAGGTGAGGGTACGGCAACACTTTATGGGGAGCGTGCGTGTGAGGGCGCGGGTTAGTGTTAGCGTACGGGTTAGGATTAGGGGACGGGTGAGGGTCAGGCTTCGGGGAAGGGTTAGGGTTACGGTTCGGGCTAGGGTTAGGGTTACGGGACGAGGACGGTCTAGGGTGCAGGTGAGGGTACGGCAACCCTTTAGGGGGAGCGTGCGTGTGAGGGCGCGGGTTAGTGTTAGCGTACGGTTTAGGATTAGGGGACGGGTGAGGGTCAGGCTACGGGGAAGTGTTAGGGTTATGGTTCGTGCTAGGGTTAGGGTTAGGGGACGGGGACGGTTTAGGGTCCAGGTGAGGGTACGGCAACGCTTTAGGGGGAGCGTGCGTGTGAGGGCGCGGGTTAGTGTTAGCGTACGGGTTAGGATTAGGGGACGGGTGAGGCTCAGGCTTCGGGGAAGGGTTAGGGTTAGGGTTCGGGCTAGGGTTAGGGGACGGGGACGTGGACGGTTTAGGGTCCAGGTGAGGGTACGGCAACGCTTTAGTGGGAGCGTGCGTGTCAGGGCGCGGGTTAGTGTTAGCGTACGGGTTAGGATTAGGGGACGGGTGAGGGTCAGGCTTCGGGGAAGGGTTAGGGTTAGGGTTCGGGCTAGGGTTAGGGTTAGGGGACGGGGAAGGTTTAGGGTCAAGGTGAGGGTACGGCAACGCTTTAGGGGGAGCGTGCGTGTGAGGGCGCGGGTTAGTGTTAGCGTACGGGTTAGGATTACGGGACGGGTGAGGGTCAGGCTTCGGGGAAGCGTTAGGGTTAGGTTTTGGGCTAGGGTTAGGGTTAGGGGACGGGGACGTTTACGGTCCAGGTGAGGGTACGGCAGCCCTTTAGGGGGAGCGTGCGTGTGAGGGCGCGGGTTAGTGTTAGCGTACGGGTTAGGATTAGGGGACGGGTGAGGGTCAGGCTTCGGGGAAGGGTTAGGGTTAGGGTTCGGGCTAGGGTTAGGGTTAGGGGACGGGGACGGTTTAGGGTCCAGGTGAGGGAACGGCAACGCTTTACGGGGAGCGTGAGTGTGAGGGCGCGGGTTAGTCCTAGCGTACGGGTTAGGATTAGGGGACGGGTGAGGGTCAGGCTTCGGGGAAGGGTTAGGTTTAGGGTTCGGGCTAGGGTTAGGGTTAGGGGACGGGGACGGTTTACGGTCCATGTGAGGGTACGGCAATCCTTTAGGGGGAGCGTGCGTGTGAGGGCGCGGGTTAGTGTTAGCGTACGGGTTAGGATTAGGGGACGGGTGAGGGTCAGGCTTCGGGGAAGGGTTAGGGTTAGGGTTCGGGCTAGGGTTAGGGTTAGGGGACGGGGACAGTTTAGGGTCCAGGTGAGGGTACGGCAACGCTTTAGGGGGAGCGTGCGTGTGAGGGCGCGGGTTAGTGTTAGCGTACGGGTTAGGATTAGGGGACGGGTGAGGGTCAGGCTTCGGGGAAGAATCAGGGTTAGGGTTCGGGCTAGGGTTAGGGTTAGGGGATGGGGACGGTTTAGGGTCCAGGTGAGGGTACGGCAACGCTTTAGGGGGAGCGTGCGTGTGAGGGCGCGGGTTAGTGTTAGCGTACGGGTTAGGATTAGGGGACGGGTGAGGGTCAGGCTTCGGGGAAGGGTTAGGGTTAGGGTTCTGGCTAGGGTTAGTGTTAGGGGACGGGGACGGTTTAGGGTCCAGGTGAGGGTACGGCAACGCTTTAGGGGGAGCGTGCGTGTGAGGGCGCGGGTTAGTGTTAGCGTACGGGTTAGGATTACGGGACGGGTGAGGGTCAGGCTTCGGGGAAGGGTTAGGGTTAGTGTTCGGGCTAGGGTTAGGGTTAGGGGACGGGGACGTTTACGGTCCAGGTGAGGGTACGGCAGCCCTTTAGGGGGAGCGTGCGTGTGAGGGCGCGGGTTAGTGTTAGCGTACGGGTTAGGATTAGGGGACGGGTGAGGGTCAGGCTTCGGGGAAGGGTTAGGGTTAGGGTTCGGGCTAGGGTTAGGGTTAGGGGACGGGGACGGTTTAGGGTCCAGGTGAGGGTACGGCAACGCTTTACGGGGAGCGTGAGTGTGAGGGCGCGGGTTAGTCCTAGCGTACGGGTTAGGATTAGGGGACGGGTGAGGGTCAGGCTTCGGGGAAGGGTTAGGGTTAGGGTTCGGGCTAGGGTTAGGGTTAGGGGACGGGGACGGGGACGGTTTAGGGTCCAGGTGAGGGTACGGGAAAGCTTTAGGGGGAGTGTGCGTGTCAGGGCGCGGGTTAGTGTTAGCGTACGGGTTAGGATTAGGGGACGGGTGAGGGTCAGGCTTCGGGGAAGGGTTAGGGTTATGGTTCGGGCTAGGGTTAGGGTTAGGGGACGGGGACGGTTTAGGGTCCAGGTGAGGGTACGGCAACGCTTTAGGGGGAGCGTGCGTGTGAGAGCGCGGGTTAGGGTTAGCGTACGGGTTAGGATTAGGGGACGGGTGAGGGTCAGGCTTCGGGGAAGGGTTAGGGTTAGGGTTCGGGCTAGGGTTAGGGTTAGGGGACGGGGACCTTTTAGGGTCCAGGTGAGGGTACGGCAACGCTTTAGGGGGAGCGTGCGTGTGAGGGCGCGGGTTAGTGTTAGCGTACGGGTTAGGATTAGGGGACGGGTGAGTGTCAGGCTTCGGGGAAGTGTTAGGGTTAGGGTTCGGCTAGGGTTAGGGTTAGGGGACAGGGACGGTTTAGGGTCCAGGTGAGGGTACGGCAACGCTTTAGGCGGAGCGTGCGTGTGAGGGTGCGGTTTAGTGTTGGCGTACGGGTTAGGATTAGGGGACTGGTGAGGGTCAGGCTTCGGGGAAGGGTTAGGGTTAGGGTTCGGGCTAGGGTTAGGGGACGGGGACGGGGACGGTTTAGGGTCCAGGTGAGGGTACGGCAACGCTTTAGGGGGAGCGTGCGTGTGAGGGCGCGGGTTAGTGTTAGCGTACGGGTTAGGATTAGGGGACGGGTGAGGGTCAGGCTTCGGGGAAGGGTTAGGGTTAGGGTTCGGGCTAGGGTTAGGGTTAGGGGACGGGGACGGTTTAGAGTCCAGGTGAGGGTTCGGCAACGCTTTAGGGGGAGCGTGCGTGTGAGGGCGCGGGTTAGTGTTAGCTTACGGTTTAGAATTAGGGGACGGGTGAGGGTCAGGCTTCGGGGAAGTGTTAGGGTTAGGGTTCGGGCTAGGGTTAGGGTTAGGGGACGGGGACGGTTTAGGGTCCAGGTGAGGGTACGGCAACGCTATAGGGGGAGCGTGTGTGTGAGGGCGCGGGTTAGTGTTAGCGTACGGGTTAGGATTAGGGGACGGGTGAGGGTCAGGCTTCGGGGAAGGGTTAGGGTTAGGGTTCGGGCTAGGGTTAGGGTTAGGGGACGGGAACGGTTTAGGGTCCAGGTGAGGGTACGGCAACCCTTTAGGGGGAGCGTGCATGTGAGGGCGTGGGTTAGTGTTAGCGTACGGGTTAGGATTAGGGGACGGGTGAGGGTCAGGCTTCGGGGAAGGGTTAGGGTTAGGGTTCGGGCTAGGGTTAGGGTTACGGGACAGGGACGGTTTAGGGTCCAGGTGAGAGTACGGCAACCCTTTAGGGGGAGCATGCGTGTGAGGGCGCGCGTTAATGTTAGCGTACGGCTTAGGATTAGGGGATGGGTGAGGGTCAGGCTTCGGGGAAGGGTTAGGGTTGTGGTTCGGACTAGGGTTACGGTTAGGGGACGGGGACGGTTTAGGGTCCAGGTGAGGGTACGGCAACGCTTTAGGGGGAGCGTGCGTGTGAGGGCGCGGGTTAGTGTTAGTGTACGGGTTAGGATTAGGGGACGGGTGAGGGTCAGGTTTCGGGGAAGGGTTAGGGTTAGGGTACGGACTAGGGTTAGGGGACGGGGACGGGGACGGTTTAGGGTCCAGGTGAGGGTACGGCAATGCTTTAGGGGGAGCGTGCGTGTCAGGGCGTGGGTTAGTGTTAGCGTACGGGTTAGGATTAGGGGAAGGGTGAGGGTCAGGCTTCGGGGAAGTGTTAGGGTTAGGGTTCGGGCTAGGGTTAGGGTTAGGGGACGGGGATGGTTTAGGGTCCAGGTGAGGGTACGGCAACGCTTAAGGGGGAGCATGCATGTGAGGGCGTGGGTGAGTGATAGCGTACGGGTTAGGATTAGGGGACGGGTGAGAGTCAGGCTTCGGGGAAGGGTTAGGGTTAGGGTTCGGGCTAGGGTTAGGGTTAGGGGACGGGGACGGTTTATGGTCCAGGTGAGGGTACGGCAACGCTTTAGGGGGAGCGTGCGTGTGAGGGCGCGGGTTAGTGTTAGCGTACGGGTTAGGATTAGGGGACAGGTGAGGGTCAGGCTTCAGGGAAGGGTTAGGGTTAGGGTTCGGGCTAGGGTTAGGGTTAGGGGACGGGGACGGTTTAGGGTCCAGGTGAGGGTACGGCAACGGTTTAGGGGGAGCGTGCGTGTGAGGGCGCGGGTTAGTGTTAGCGTACGGGTTAGGATTAGGAGACGGGTGAGGGTCAGGCTTCGGGGAAGGGTTAGGGTTAGGGTTCTGGCTAGGGTTAGGGTTAGGGGACGGGGACGCTTTAGGGTCCAGGTGAGGGTACGGCAACGCTTTAGGGGGAGCGTGCGTGTGAGGGCGCGGGTTAGTGTTAGCGTACGGGTTACGATTAGGGGACGGGTGAGGGTCAGGCTTCGGGGAAGAGTTAGGGTTAGGGTTCGGGCTAGGGTTAGGGTTAGGGGACGGGGACAGTTTAGGGTCCAGGTGAGGGTACGGCAACGTTTTAGGGGGAGAGCGCGTGTGAGGGCGCGGGTTAGTGTTACCGTACGGGTTAGGATTAGGGGACGGGTGAGGGTCAGGCTTCGGGGAAGGGTTAGGGTTAGGGTTCAGGCTAGGGTTAGGGTTAGGGGACGGGGACGGTTTAGGGTCCATGTGGGGGTACGGCAACGCTTTAGGGGGAGCGTGCGTGTGAGGGTTCGGGTTAGTGTTAGCGTACGGGTTAGGATTAGGGGACGGGTGAGGGTCAGGCTTCGGGGAAGGGTTAGGGTTAGGGTTCGGGCTAGGGTTAGGGTTAGGGGACGGGGACGGTTTAGGGTCCAGGTAAGGGTGCGGCAACGCTTTAGGGGGAGCGTGCGTGTGAGGGCGCGGGTTAGTGTTAGTGTACGGGTTAGGATTAGAGGACTGGTGAGGGTCAGGCTTCGGGGAAGGGTTAGGGTTAGGGTTCGGGCTAGGCTTAGGGTTAGGGGATGGGGAAGGTTTAGGGTCGAGGTGAGGGTACGGCAACGCTTTAGGGGGAGCGTGCATGTGAGGGCGCGGGTTAGTGTTAGCGTACGGGTTAGGATTACGGGACGGGTGAGGGTCAGGCTTCGGGGAAGGGTTAGGTTTAGGGTTCTGGCTAGGGTTAGGGGACGGGGACGGGGATGGTTTACGGTCCAGGTGAGGGTACGGCAACGCTTTAGGGGGAGCGTGCGTGGGAGGGCGCGGGTTAGTGTTAGCGTACGGGTTAGGATTAGGGGACGGGTGAGGGTCAGGCTTCGGGGAAGGGTTAGGGTTAGGGTTCTGGCTAGGGTTAGGGTTAGGGGACGGGGACGCTTTAGGGTCCAGGTGAGGGTACGGCAACGCTTTAGGGGGAGCGTGCGTGTGAGGGCGCGGGTTAGTGTTAGCGTACGGGTTACGATTAGGGGACGGGTGAGGGTCAGGCTTCGGGGAAGAGTTAGGGTTAGGGTTCGGGCTAGGGTTAGGGTTAGGGGACGGGGACAGTTTAGGGTCCAGGTGAGGGTACGGCAACGTTTTAGGGGGAGAGCGCGTGTGAGGGCGCGGGTTAGTGTTACCGTACGGGTTAGGATTAGGGGACGGGTGAGGGTCAGGCTTCGGGGAAGGGTTAGGGTTAGGGTTCAGGCTAGGGTTAGGGTTAGGGGACGGGGACGGTTTAGGGTCCATGTGGGGGTACGGCAACGCTTTAGGGGGAGCGTGCGTGTGAGGGTTCGGGTTAGTGTTAGCGTACGGGTTAGGATTAGGGGACGGGTGAGGGTCAGGCTTCGGGGAAGGGTTAGGGTTAGGGTTCGGGCTAGGGTTAGGGTTAGGGGACGGGGACGGTTTAGGGTCCAGGTAAGGGTACGGCAACGCTTTAGGGGGAGCGTGCGTGTGAGGGCGCGGGTTAGTGTTAGTGTACGGGTTAGGATTAGAGGACGGGTGAGGGTCAGGCTTCGGGGAAGGGTTAGGGTTAGGGTTCGGGCTAGGCTTAGGGTTAGGGGATGGGGAAGGTTTAGGGTCGAGGTGAGGGTACGGCAACGCTTTAGGGGGAGCGTGCATGTGAGGGCGCGGGTTAGTGTTAGCGTACGGGTTAGGATTACGGGACGGGTGAGGGTCAGGCTTCGGGGAAGTGTTAGGTTTAGGGTTCTGGCTAGGGTTAGGGGACGGGGACGGGGATGGTTTACGGTCCAGGTGAGGGTACGGCAACGCTTTAGGGGGAGCGTGCGTGGGAGGGCGCGGGTTAGTGTTAGCGTACGGGTTAGGATTAGGGGACGGGTGAGGGTCAGGCTTCGGGGAAGTGTTAGGTTTAGGGTTCGGGCTAGGGTTAGGGTTAGGGGACGGGGACGGTTTAGGGTCCAGGTGAGGGTACGGCAACGTTTTAGGGAGAGCGTGCGTGTGAGGGCGCGGGTTAGTGTTAGCGTACGGGTTAGGATTAGGGGACGGGTGAGGGTCAGGCTTCGGGGAAGGGTTAGGGTTAGTGTTCGGGCTAGGGTTAGGGGACGGGGACGGTTTAGGGTCCAGGTGAGGGTACGGCAACCCTTTGGGGGGAGCGTGCGTGTGAGGGCGCCGGTTAGTGTTAGCGTACGGTTTAGGATTAGGGGACGGGTGAGGGTCAGGCTTCGGGGAAGGGTTAGGGTTAGGGTTCGGGCTAGGGTTAGGGTTAGGAGAAGGGGACGGTTTAGGGTCCAGGTGAGGGTACGGCAACACTTTATGGGGAGCGTGCGTGTGAGGGCGCGGGTTAGTGTTAGCGTACGGGTTAGGATTAGGGGACGGGTGAGGGTCAGGCTTCGGGGAAGGGTTAGGGTTAGGGTTCGGGCTAGGGTTAGGGTTACGGGACGAGGACGGTCTAGGGTGCAGGTGAGGGTACGGCAACCCTTTAGGGGGAGCGTGCGTGTGAGGGCGCGGGTTAGTGTTAGCGTACGGTTTAGGATTAGGGGACGGGTGATGGTCAGGCTTCGGGGAAGGGTTAGGGTTATGGTTCGTGCTAGGGTTAGGGTTAGGGGACGGGGACGGTTTAGGGTCCAGGTGAGGGTACGGCAACGCTTTAGGGGGAGCGTGCGTCTGAGGGCGCGGGTTAGTGTTAGCGTACGGGTTAGGATTAGGGGACGGGTGAGGCTCAGGCTTCGGGGAAGGATTAGGGTTAGGGTTCGGGCTAGGGTTAGGGTTAGGGGACGGGGACGGTTTACGGTCCAGGTGAGGGTACGGCAATCCTTTAGGGGGAGCGTGCGTGTGAGGGCGCGGGTTAGTGTTAGCGTACGGGTTACGATTAGGGGACGGGTGAGGGTCACGCTTCGGGGAAGGGTTAGGGTTAGGGTTCGGGCTAGGGTTAGGGTTAGGGGACGGGGACGGTTTAGGGTCCAGGTGAGGGTACGGCAACGCTTTAGGGGGAGCGTGCGTGTGAGGGCGCGGGTTAGTGTTAGCGTATGGGTTAGGATTAGGGGACGGGTGAGGGTCAGGCTTCGGGGAAGGGTTAGGGTTAGGGTTCGGGCTAGGGTTAGGGTTAGGGGACGGGGACGGTTTAGGGTCCAGGTGAGGGTACGGCAACGCTTTAGCGGGAGCGTGCGTGAGAGGGCACGGGTTAGTGTTAGCGTACGGGTTAGGATTAGGGGACGGGTGAGGGTCAGGCTTCGGGGAAGTGTTAGGGTTAGGGTTCGGGCTAGGGTTAGGGTTAGTGGACGGGGACGGTTTAGGGTCCAGTTGAGGGTACGGCAACGCTTTAGGGGGAGCGTGCGTGTGAGGGCACGGGTTAGTGTTAGCGTACGGGTTAGGATTAGGGGACGGGTGAGGGTCAGGCTTCGGGGAAGGGTTAGGGTTAGGGTTCAGGCTAGGGTTAGGGTTAGGGGACGGGGACGGTTTAGGGTCCATGTGGGGGTACGGCAACACTTTAGGGGGAGCGTGCGTGTGAGGGTGCGGGTTAGTGTTAGCGTACGGTTTAGAATTAGGCGACAGGTGAGGGTCAGGCTTCGGGGAAGGGTTAGGGTTAGGGTTCGGGCTAGGGTTAGGGTTAGGGGACGGGGACGGTTTAAGGTCCAGGTAAGGGTACGGCAACGCTTTAGGGGGAGCGTGCGTGTGAGGGCGCGGGTTAGTGTTAGTGTACGGGTTAGGATTAGAGGACGGGTGAGGGTCAGGCTTCGGGGAAGGGTTAGGTTTAGGGTTCGGGCTAGGCTTAGGGTTAGGGGATGGGGAAGGTTTAGGGTCGAGGTGAGGGTACGGCAACGCTTTAGGGGGAGCGTGCGTGTGAGGGCGCGGGTTAGTGTTAGCGTACGGGTTAGGATTACGGGACGGGTGAGGGTCAGGCTTCGGGGAAGGGTTAGGTTTAGGGTTCTGGCTAGGGTTAGGGGACGGGGACGGGGACGGTTTACGGTCCAGGTGAGGGTACGGCAACGCTTTAGGGGGAGCGTGCGTGGGAGGGCGCGGGTTAGTGTTAGCGTACGGGTTAGGATTAGGGGCCGGGTGAGAGTCAGGCTTCGGGGAAGTGTTAGGTTTAGTGTTCGGGCTAGGGTTAGGGATAGGGGACGGGGACGGTTTAGGGTCCAGGTGAGGGTACGGCAACGTTTTAGGGAGAGCGTGCGTGTGAGGGCGCGGGTTAGTGTTAGCGTACGGGTTAGGATTAGGGGACGGGTGAGGGTCAGGCTTCGGGGAAGGGTTAGGGTTAGGGTTCGGGCTAGGGTTAGGGGAAGGGGACGGTTTAGGGTCCAGGTGAGGGTACGGCAACTCTTTGGGGGGAGCGTGCGTGTGAGGGCGCCGGTTAGTGTTAGCGTACGGTTTAGGATTAGGGGACGGGTGAGGGTCAGGCTTCGGGGAAGGGTTAGGGTTAGGGTTCGGGCTAGGGTTAGGGTTAGGAGACGGGGACGGTTTAGGGTCCAGGTGAGGGTGCGGCAACGCTTTAGGGGGAGCGTGCGTGTGAGGGCGCGGGTTAGTGTTAGCGTACGGGTTAGGATTAGGGGACGGGTGAGGCTCAGGCTTCGGGGAAGGGTTAGGGTTAGGGTTCAGGCTAGGGTTAGGGGACGGGGACGGGGACGGTTTAGGGTCCAGGTGAGGGTACGGCAACGCTTTAGGGGGAGCGTGCGTGTCAGGGCGCGGGTTAGTGTTAGCGTACGGGTTAGGATTAGGGGACGGGTGAGGGTCAGGCTTCGGGGAAGTGTTAGGGTTAGGGTTCGGGCTAGGGTTAGGGTTAGGGGACGGGGACGGTTTAGGGTCAAGGTGAGGGTACGGCAACGCTTTAGGGGGAGCGTGCGTGTGAGGGCGCGGGTTAGTGTTAGCGTACGGGTTAGGATTACGGGACGGGTGAGGGTCAGGCTTCGGGGAAGGGTTAGGGTTAGGTTTCGGGCTAGGGTTAGGGTTAGGGTACGGGGACGTTTACGGTCCAGGTGAGGGTACGGCAGCCCTTTAGGGGGAGCGTGCGTGTGAGGGCATGGGTTAGTGTTTGCGTACGGGTTAGGATTAGGGGACGGGTGAGGGTCAGGCTTCGGGGAAGGGTTAGGGTTAGGGTTCGGGCTAGGGTTAGGGTTAGGGGACGGGGACGGTTTACGGTCCAGGTGAGGGTACGGCAATCCTTTAGGGGGAGCGTGCGTGTGAGGGCGCGGGTTAGTGTTAGCGTACGGGTTAGGATTAGGGGACGGGTGAGGGTCAGGCTTCGGGGAAGGATTAGGGTTAGGGTTCGGGCTAGGGTTAGGGTTAGGGGACGGGGACGGTTTACGGTCCAGGTGAGGGTACGGCAATCCTTTAGGGGGAGCGTGCGTGTGAGGGCGCGGGTTAGTGTTAGCGTACGGGTTAGGATTAGGGGACGGGTGAGGGTCAGGCTTCGGGGAAGGGTTAGGGTTAGGGTTCGGGCTAGGGTTAGGGTTAGGGGACGGGGACGGTTTAGGGTCCAGGTGAGGGTACGGCAACGCTTTAGCGGGAGCGTGCGTGTGAGGGCGCGGGTTAGTGTTAGCGTACGGGTTAGGATTAGGGGACGGGTGAGGGTCAGGCTTCGGGGAAGGGTTAGGGTTAGGGTTCAGGCTAGGGTTAGGGTTAGGGGATGGGGACGGTTTAGGGTCCATGTGGGGGTACGGCAACGCTTTAGGGGGAGCGTGCGTGTAAGGGTTCGGGTTAGTGTTAGCGTACGGGTTAGGATTAGGGGACGGGTGAGGGTCAGGCTTCGGGGAAGGGTTAGGGTTAGGGTTCGGGCTAGGGTTAGGGTTAGGGGACGGGGACGGTTTAGGGTTCAGGTAAGGGTACGGCAACGCTTTAGGGGGAGCGTGCGTGTGAGGGCGCGGGTTAGTGTTAGTGTACCGGTTAGGATTAGAGGACGGGTGAGGGTCAGGCTTCGGGGAAGGGTTAGGGTTAGGGTTCGGGCTAGGCTTAGGGTTAGGGGATGGGGAAGGTTTAGGGTCGAGGTGAGGGTACGGCAACGCTTTAGGGGGAGCGTGCGTGTGAGGGCGCGGGTTAGTGTTAGCGTACGGGTTAGGATTACGGGACGGGTGAGGGTCAGGCTTCGGGGAAGGGTTAGGTTTAGGGTTCTGGCTAGGGTTAGGGGACGGGGACGGGGACGGTTTACGGTCCAGGTGAGGGTACGGCAACGCTTTAGGGGGAGCGTGCGTGTGAGGGCGCGGGTTAGTGTTAGCGTACGGGTTAGGATTAGGGGACGGGTGAGGGTCAGGCTTCGGGGAAGTGTTAGGTTTAGGGTCCGGGCTAGGGTTAGGGTTAGGGGACGGGGACGGTTTAGGGTCCAGGTGAGGGTACGGCAACGTTTTAGGGAGAGCGTGCGTGTGAGGGCGCGGGTTAGTGTTAGAGTACGGGTTAGGATTAGGGGACGGGTGAGGGTCAGGCTTCGGGGAAGGGTTAGGGTTAGGGTTCGGGCTAGGGTTAGGGTTAGGGGACGGGGACGGTTTAGGGTCCAGGTAAGGGTACGGCAACGCTTTAGGGGGAGCGTGCGTGTGAGGGCGCGGGTTAGTGTTAGTGTACGGGTTAGGATTAGAGGACGGGTGAGGGTCAGGCTTCGGGGAAGGGTTAGGGTTAGGGTTCGGGCTAGGCTTAGGGTTAGGGGATGGGGAAGGTTTAGGGTCGAGGTGAGGGTACGGCAACGCTTTAGGGGGAGCGTGCGTGTGAGGGCGCGGGTTAGTGTTAGCGTACGGGTTAGGATTAGGGGACGGGTGAGGGTCAGGCTTCGGGGAAGGGTTAGGGTTAGGGTTCGGGCTAGGGTTAGGGGACGGGGACGGGGACGGTTTACGGTCCAGGTGAGGGTACGGCAACGCTTTAGGGGGAGCGTGCGTGGGAGGGCGCGGGTTAGTGTTAGCGTACGGGTTAGGATTAGGGGACGGGTGAGGGTCAGGCTTCGGGGAAGTGTTAGGTTTAGTGTTCGGGCTAGGGTTAGGGTTAGGGGACGGGGACGGTTTAGGGTCCAGGTGAGGGTACGGCAACCCTTTGGGGGGAGCGTGTGTGTGAGGGCGCCGGTTAGTGTTAGCGTACGGTTTAGGATTAGGGGACGGGTGAGGGTCAGGCTTCGGGGAAGGGTTAGGGTTAGGGTTCGGGCTAGGGTTAGGGTTAGGAGAAGGGGACGGTTTAGGGTCCAGGTGAGGGTACGGCAACACTTTATGGGGAGCGTGCGTGTGAGGGCGCGGGTTAGTGTTAGCGTACGGGTTAGGATTAGGGGACGGGTGAGGGTCAGGCTTCGGGGAAGGGTTAGGGTTAGGGTTCGGGCTAGGGTTAGGGTTACGGGACGAGGACGGTCTAGGGTGCAGGTGAGGGTACGGCAACCCTTTAGGGGGAGCGTGCGTGTGAGGGCGCGGGTTAGTGTTAGCGTACGGTTTAGGATTAGGGGACGGGTGAGGGTCAGGCTTCGGGGAAGTGTTAGGGTTATGGTTCGTGCTAGGGTTAGGGTTAGGGGACGGGGACGGTTTAGGGTCCAGGTGAGGGTACGGCAACGCTTTAGGGGGAGCGTGCGTGTGAGGGCGCGGGTTAGTGTTAGCGTACGGGTTAGGATTAGGGGACGGGTGAGGCTCAGGCTTCGGGGAAGGGTTAGGGTTAGGGTTCGGGCTAGGGTTAGGGGACGGGGACGTGGACGGTTTAGGGTCCAGGTGAGGGTACGGCAACGCTTTACTGGGAGCGTGCGTGTCAGGGCGCGGGTTAGTGTTAGCGTACGGGTTAGGATTAGGGGACGGGTGAGGGTCAGGCTTCGGGGAAGGGTTAGGGTTAGGGTTCGGGCTAGGGTTAGGGTTAGGGGACGGGGAAGGTTTAGGGTCAAGGTGAGGGTACGGCAACGCTTTAGGGGGAGCGTGCGTGTGAGGGCGCGGGTTAGTGTTAGCGTACGGGTTAGGATTACGGGACGGGTGAGGGTCAGGCTTCGGGGAAGCGTTAGGGTTAGGTTTTGGGCTAGGGTTAGGGTTAGGGGACGGGGACGTTTACGGTCCAGGTCAGGGTACGGCAGCCCTTTAGGGGGAGCGTGCGTGTGAGGGCGCGGGTTAGTGTTAGCGTACGGGTTAGGATTAGGGGACGGGTGAGGGTCAGGCTTCGGGGAAGGGTTAGGGTTAGGGTTCGGGCTAGGGTTAGGGTTAGGGGACGGGGACGGTTTAGGGTCCAGGTGAGGGTACGGCAACGCTTTACGGGGAGCGTGAGTGTGAGGGCGCGGGTTAGTCCTAGCGTACGGGTTAGGATTAGGGGACGGGTGAGGGTCAGGCTTCGGGGAAGGGTTAGGGTTAGGGTTCGGGCTAGGGTTAGGGTTAGGGGACGGGGACGGTTTACGGTCCATGTGAGGGTACGGCAATCCTTTAGGGGGAGCGTGCGTGTGAGGGCGCGGGTTAGTGTTAGCGTACGGGTTAGGATTAGGGGACGGGTGAGGGTCAGGCTTCGGGGAAGGGTTAGGGTTAGGGTTCGGGCTAGGGTTAGGGTTAGGGGACGGGGACAGTTTAGGGTCCAGGTGAGGGTACGGCAACGCTTTAGGGGGAGCGTGCGTGTGAGGGCGCGGGTTAGTGTTAGCGTACGGGTTAGGATTAGGGGACGGGTGAGGGTCAGGCTTCGGGGAAGAATCAGGGTTAGGGTTCGGGCTAGGGTTAGGGTTAGGGGATGGGGACGGTTTAGGGTCCAGGTGAGGGTACGGCAACGCTTTAGGGGGAGCGTGCGTGTGAGGGCGCGGGTTAGTGTTAGCGTACGGGTTAGGATTAGGGGACGGGTGAGGGTCAGGCTTCGGGGAAGGGTTAGGGTTAGGGTTCTGGCTAGGGTTAGTGTTAGGGGACGGGGACGGTTTAGGGTCCAGGTGAGGGTACGGCAACGCTTTAGGGGGAGCGTGCGTGTGAGGGCGCGGGTTAGTGTTAGCGTACGGGTTAGGATTACGGGACGGGTGAGGGTCAGGCTTCGGGGAAGGGTTAGGGTTAGTGTTCGGGCTAGGGTTAGCGTTAGGGGACGGGGACGGTTTACGGTCCAGGTGAGGGTACGGCAGCCCTTTAGGGGGAGCGTGCGTGTGAGGGCGCGGGTTAGTGTTAGCGTACGGGTTAGGATTAGGGGACGGGTGAGGGTCAGGCTTCGGGGAAGGGTTAGGGTTAGGGTTCGGGCTAGGGTTAGGGTTAGGGGACGGGGACGGTTTAGGGTCCAGTTGAGGGTACGGCAACGCTTTACGGGGAGCGTGAGTGTGAGGGCGCGGGTTAGTCCTAGCGTACGGGTTAGGATTAGGGGACGGGTGAGGGTCAGGCTTCGGGGAAGGGTTAGGGTTAGGGTTCGGGCTAGGGTTAGGGTTAGGGGACGGGGACGGGGACGGTTTAGGGTCCAGGTGAGGGTACGGGAAAGCTTTAGGGGGAGTGTGCGTGTCAGGGCGCGGGTTAGTGTTAGCGTACGGGTTAGGATTAGGGGACGGGTGAGGGTCAGGCTTCGGGGAAGGGTTAGGGTTATGGTTCGGGCTAGGGTTAGGGTTAGGGGACGGGGACGGTTTAGGGTCCAGGTGAGGGTACGGCAACGCTTTAGGGGGAGCGTGCGTGTGAGAGCGCGGGTTAGGGTTAGCGTACGGGTTAGGATTAGGGGACGGGTGAGGGTCAGGCTTCGGGGAAGGGTTAGGGTTAGGGTTCGGGCTAGGGTTAGGGTTAGGGGACGGGGACCTTTTAGGGTCCAGGTGAGGGTACGGCAACGCTTTAGGGGGAGCGTGCGTGTGAGGGCGCGGGTTAGTGTTAGCGTACGGGTTAGGATTAGGGGACGGGTGAGGGTCAGGCTTCGGGGAAGGGTTAGGGTTAGGGTTCTGGCTAGGGTTAGTGTTAGGGGACGGGGACGGTTTAGGGTCCAGGTGAGGGTACGGCAACGCTTTAGGGGGAACGTGCGTGTGAGGGCGCGGGTTAGTGTTAGCGTACGGGTTAGGATTACGGGACGGGTGAGGGTCAGGCTTCGGGGAAGGGTTAGGGTTAGGGTTCGGGCTAGGGTTAGGGTTAGGGGACGGGGACGTTTACGGTCCAGGTGAGGGTACGGCAGCCCTTTAGGGGGAGCGTGCGTGTGAGGGCGCGGGTTAGTGTTAGCGTACGGGTTAGGATTAGGGGACGGGTGAGGGTCAGGCTTCGGGGAAGGGTTAGGGTTAGGGTTCGGGCTAGGGTTAGGGTTAGGGGACGGGGACGGTTTAGGGTCCAGGTGAGGGTACGGCAACGCTTTACGGGGAGCGTGAGTGTGAGGGCGCGGGTTAGTCCTAGCGTACGGGTTAGGATTAGGGGACGGGTGAGGGTCAGGCTTCGGGGAAGGGTTAGGGTTAGGGTTCGGGCTAGGGTTAGGGTTAGGGGACGGGGACGGGGACGGTTTAGGGTCCAGGTGAGGGTACGGGAAAGCTTTAGGGGGAGTGTGCGTGTCAGGGCGCGGGTTAGTGTTAGCGTACGGGTTAGGATTAGGGGACGGGTGAGGGTCAGGCTTCGGGGAAGGGTTAGGGTTATGGTTCGGGCTAGGGTTAGGGTTAGGGGACGGGGACGGTTTAGGGTCCAGGTGAGGGTACGGCAACGCTTTAGGGGGAGCGTGCGTGTGAGGGCGCGGGTTAGTGTTAGCGTACGGGTTAGGATTAGGGGACGGGTGAGTGTCAGGCTTCGGGGAAGTGTTAGGGTTAGGGTTCGGCTAGGGTTAGGGTTAGGGGACGGGGACGGTTTAGGGTCCAGGTGAGGGTACGGCAACGCTTTAGGCGGAGCGTGCGTGTGAGGGTGCGGTTTAGTGTTGGCGTACGGGTTAGGATTAGGGGACTGGTGAGGGTCAGGCTTCGGGGAAGGGTTAGGGTTAGGGTTCGGGCTAGGGTTAGGGGACGGGGACGGGGACGGTTTAGGGTCCAGGTGAGGGTACGGCAACGCTTTAGGGGGAGCGTGCGTGTGAGGGCGCGGGTTAGTGTTAGCATACGGGTTAGGATTAGGGGACGGGTGAGGGTCAGGCTTCGGGGAAGGGTTAGGGTTAGGGTTCGGGCTAGGGTTAGGGTTATGGGACGGGGACGGTTTAGAGTCCAGGTGAGGGTTCGGCAACGCTTTAGGGGGAGCGTGCGTGTGAGGGCGCGGGTTAGTGTTAGCTTACGGTTTAGAATTAGGGGACGGGTGAGGGTCAGGCTTCGGGGAAGTGTTAGGGTTAGGGTTCGGGCTAGGGTTAGGGTTAGGGGACGGGGACGGTTTAGGGTCCAGGTGAGGGTACGGCAACGCTATAGGGGGAGCGTGTGTGTGAGGGCGCGGGTTAGTGTTAGCGTACGGGTTAGGATTAGGGGACGGGTGAGGGTCAGGCTTCGGGGAAGGGTTAGGGTTAGGGTTCGGGCTAGGGTTAGGGTTAGGGGACGGGAACGGTTTAGGGTCCAGGTGAGGGTACGGCAACCCTTTAGGGGGAGCGTGCATGTGAGGGCGTGGGTTAGTGTTAGCGTACGGGTTAGGATTAGGGGACGGGTGAGGGTCAGGCTTCGGGGAAGGGTTAGGGTTAGGGTTCGGGCTAGGGTTAGGGTTACGGGACAGGGACGGTTTAGGGTCCAGGTGAGAGTACGGCAACCCTTTAGGGGGAGCATGCGTGTGAGGGCGCGCGTTAGTGTTAGCGTACGGCTTAGGATTAGGGGATGGGTGAGGGTCAGGCTTCGGGGAAGGGTTAGGGTTATGGTTCGGACTAGGGTTACGGTTAGGGGACGGGGACGGTTTAGGGTCCAGGTGAGGGTACGGCAACGCTTTAGGGGGAGCGTGCGTGTGAGGGCGCGGGTTAGTGTTAGTGTACGGGTTAGGATTAGGGGACGGGTGAGGGTCAGGTTTCGGGGAAGGGTTAGGGTTAGGGTACGGACTAGGGTTAGGGGACGGGGACGGGGACGTTTTAGGGTCCAGGTGAGGGTACGGCAATGCTTTAGGGGGAGCGTGCGTGTCAGGGCGTGGGTTAGTGTTAGCGTACGGGTTAGGATTAGGGGAAGGGTGAGGGTCAGGCTTCGGGGAAGTGTTAGGGTTAGGGTTCGGGCTAGGGTTAGGGTTAGGGGACGGGGATGGTTTAGGGTCCAGGTGAGGGTACGGCAACGCTTAAGGGGGAGCATGCATGTGAGGGCGTGGGTGAGTGATAGCGTACGGATTAGGATTAGGGGACGGGTGAGAGTCAGGCTTCGGGGAAGGGTTAGGGTTAGGGTTCGGGCTAGGGTTAGGGTTAGGGGACGGGGACGGTTTATGGTCCAGGTGAGGGTACGGCAACGCTTTAGGGGGAGCGTGCGTGTGAGGGCGCGGGTTAGTGTTAGCGTACGGGTTAGGATTAGGGGACAGGTGAGGGTCAGGCTTCAGGGAAGGGTTAGGGTTAGGGTTCGGGCTAGGGTTAGGGTTAGGGGACGGGGACGGTTTAGGGTCCAGGTGAGGGTACGGCAACGGTTTAGGGGGAGCGTGCGTGTGAGGGCGCGGGTTAGTGTTAGCGTACGGGTTAGGATTAGGAGACGGGTGAGGGTCAGGCTTCGGGGAAGGGTTAGGGTTAGGGTTCTGGCTAGGGTTAGGGTTAGGGGACGGGGACGCTTTAGGGTCCAGGTGAGGGTACGGAAACGCTTTAGGGGGAGCGTGCGTGTGAGGGCGCGGGTTAGTGTTAGCGTACGGGTTACGATTAGGGGACTGGTGAGGGTCAGGCTTCGGGGAAGAGTTAGGGTTAGGGTTCGGGCTAGGGTTAGGTTTAGGGGACGGGGACAGTTTAGGGTCCAGGTGAGGGTACGGCAACGTTTTAGGGGGAGAGCGCGTGTGAGGGCGCGGGTTAGTGTTACTGTACGGGTTAGGATTAGGGGACGGGTGAGGGTCAGGCTTCGGGGAAGGGTTAGGGTTAGGGTTCAGGCTAGGGTTAGGGTTAGGGGACGGGGACGGTTTAGGGTCCATGTGGGGGTACAGCAACGCTTTAGGGGGAGCGTGCGTGTGAGGGTTCGGGTTAGTGTTAGCGTACGGGTTAGGATTAGGGGACGGGTGAGGGTCAGGCTTCGGGGAAGGGTTAGGGTTAGGGTTCGGGCTAGGGTTAGGGTTAGGGGACGGGGACGGTTTAGGGTCCAGGTAAGGGTACGGCAACGCTTTAGGGGGAGCGTGCGTGTGAGGGCGCGGGTTAGTGTTAGTGTACGGGTTAGGGTTAGAGGACGGGTGAGGGTCAGGCTTCGGGGAAGGGTTAGGGTTAGGGTTCGGGCTAGGCTTAGGGTTAGGGGATGGGGAAGGTTTAGGGTCGAGGTGAGGGTACGGCAACGCTTTAGGGGGAGCGTGCATGTGAGGGCGCGGGTTAGTGTTAGCGTACGGGTTAGGATTACGGGACGGGTGAGGGTCAGGCTTCGGGGAAGGGTTAGGTTTAGGGTTCTGGCTAGGGTTAGGGGACGGGGACGGGGATGGTTTACGGTCCAGGTGAGGGTACGGCAACGCTTTAGGGGGAGCGTGCGTGGGAGGGCGCGGGTTAGTGTTAGCGTACGGGTTAGGATTAGGGGACGGGTGAGGGTCAGGCTTCGGGGAAGTGTTAGGTTTAGGGTTCGGGCTAGGGTTAGGGTTAGGGGACGGGGACGGTTTAGGGTCCAGGTGAGGGTACGGCAACGTTTTAGGGAGAGCGTGCGTGTGAGGGCGCGGGTTAGTGTTAGCGTACGGGTTAGGATTAGGGGACGGGTGAGGGTCAGGCTTCGGGGAAGGGTTAGGGTTAGTGTTCGGGCTAGGGTTAGGGGACGGGGACGGTTTAGGGTCCAGGTGAGGGTACGGCAACCCTTTGGGGGGAGCGTGCGTGTGAGGGCGCCGGTTAGTGTTAGCGTACGGTTTAGGATTAGGGGACGGGTGAGGGTCAGGCTTCGGGGAAGGGTTAGGGTTAGGGTTCGGGCTAGGGTTAGGGTTAGGAGAAGGGGACGGTTTAGGGTCCAGGTGAGGGTATGGCAACACTTTATGGGGAGCGTGCGTGTGAGGGCGCGGGTTAGTGTTAGCGTACGGGTTAGGATTAGGGGACGGGTGAGGGTTAGGCTTCGGGGAAGGGTTAGGGTTAGGGTTCGGGCTAGGGTTAGGGTTACGGGACGAGGACGGTCTAGGGTGCAGGTGAGGGTACGGCAACCCTTTAGGGGGAGCGTGCGTGTGAGGGCGCGGGTTAGTGTTAGCGTACGGTTTAGGATTAGGGGACGGGTGAGGGTCAGGCTTCGGGGAAGGGTTAGGGTTATGGTTCGTGCTAGGGTTAGGGTTAGGGGACGGGGACGGTTTAGGGTCCAGGTGAGGGTACGGCAACGCTTTAGGGGGAGCGTGCGTGTGAGGGCGCGGGTTAGTGTTAGCGTACGGGTTAGGATTACGGGACGGGTGAGGCTCAGGCTTCGGGGAAGGGTTAGGGTTAGGGTTCGGGCTAGGGTTAGGGGATGGGGACGGGGACGGTTTAGGGTCCAGGTGAGCGTACGGCAACGCTTTAGTGGGAGCGTGCGTGTCAGGGCACGGGTTAGTGTTAGCGTACGGGTTAGGATTAGGGGACGGGTGAGGGTCAGGCTTCGGGGAAGTGTTAGGGTTAGGGTTCGGGCTAGGGTTAGGGTTAGGGGACGGGGACGGTTTAGGGTCAAGGTGAGGGTACGGCAACGCTTTAGGGGGAGCGTGCGTGTGAGGGCGCAGGTTAGTGTTAGCGTACGGGTTAGGATTACGGGATGGGTGAGGGTCAGGCTTCGGGGAAGGGTTAGGGTTAGGTTTCGGGCTAGGGTTAGGGTTAGGGGACGGGGACGTTTACGGTCCAGGTGAGGGTACGGCAGCCCTTTAGTGGGAGCGTGCGTGTCAGGGCACGGGTTAGTGTTAGCGTACGGGTTAGGATTAGGGGACGGGTGACGGTCAGGCTTCGGGGAAGGGTTAGGGTTAGGGTTCGGGCTAGGGTTAGGGTTAGGGGACGGGGACGGTTTACGGTCCAGGTGAGGGTACGGCAATCCTTTAGGGGGAGCGTGCGTGTGAGGGCGCGGGTTAGTGTTAGCGTACGGGTTACGATTAGGGGACGGGTGAGGGTCAGGCTTCGGGGAAGGGTTAGGGTTAGGGTTCGGGCTAGGGTTAGGGTTAGGGGACGGGGACGGTTTAGGGTCCAGGTGAGGGTACGGCAACGCTTTAGGGGGAGCGTGCGTGTGAGGGCGCGGGTTAGTGTTAGCGTATGGGTTAGGATTAGGGGACGGGTGAGGGTCAGGCTTCGGGGAAGGGTTAGGGTTAGGGTTCGGGCTAGGGTTAGGGTTAGGGGACGGGGACGGTTTAGGGTCCAGGTGAGGGTACGGCAACGCTTTAGCGGGAGCGTGCGTGAGAGGGCACGGGTTAGTGTTAGCGTACGGGTTAGGATTAGGGGACGGGTGAGGGTCAGGCTTCGGGGAAGTGTTAGGGTTAGGGTTCGGGCTAGGGTTAGGGTTAGTGGACGGGGACGGTTTAGGGTCCAGTTGAGGGTACGGCAACGCTTTAGGGGGAGCGTGCGTGTGAGGGCACGGGTTAGTGTTAGCGTACGGGTTAGGATTAGGGGACGGGTGAGGGTCAGGCTTCGGGGAAGGGTTAGGGTTAGGGTTCAGGCTAGGGTTAGGGTTAGGGGACGGGGACGGTTTAGGGTCCATGTGGGGGTACGGCAACACTTTAGGGGGAGCGTGCGTGTGAGGGTGCGGGTTAGTGTTAGCGTACGGTTTAGGATTAGGCGACAGGTGAGGGTCAGGCTTCGGGGAAGGGTTAGGGTTAGGGTTCGGGCTAGGGTTAGGGTTAGGGGACGGGGACGGTTTAAGGTCCAGGTAAGGGTACGGCAACGCTTTAGGGGGAGCGTGCGTGTGAGGGCGCGGGTTAGTGTTAGTGTACGGGTTAGGATTAGAGGACGGGTGAGGGTCAGGCTTCGGGGAAGGGTTAGGTTTAGGGTTCGGGCTAGGCTTAGGGTTAGGGGATGGGGAAGGTTTAGGGTCGAGGTGAGGGTACGGCAACGCTTTAGGGGGAGCGTGCGTGTGAGGGCGCGGGTTAGTGTTAGCGTACGGGTTAGGATTACGGGACGGGTGAGGGTCAGGCTTCGGGGAAGGGTTAGGTTTAGGGTTCTGGCTAGGGTTAGGGGACGGGGACGGGGACGGTTTACGGTCCAGGTGAGGGTACGGCAACGCTTTAGGGGGAGCGTGCGTGTGAGGGCGCGGGTTAGTGTTAGCGTACGGGTTAGGATTAGGGGACGGGTGAGGGTCAGGCTTCGGGGAAGGGTTAGGGTTAGGGTTCTGGCTAGGGTTAGTGTTAGGGGACGGGGACGGTTTAGGGTCCAGGTGAGGGTACGGCAACGCTTTAGGGGGAGCGTGCGTGTGAGGGCGCGGGTTAGTGTTAGCGTACGGGTTAGGATTACGGGACGGGTGAGGGTCAGGCTTCGGGGAAGGGTTAGGGTTAGTGTTCGGGCTAGGGTTAGCGTTAGGGGACGGGGACGTTTACGGTCCAGGTGAGGGTACGGCAGCCCTTTAGGGGGAGCGTGCGTGTGAGGGCGCGGGTTAGTGTTAGCGTACGGGTTAGGATTAGGGGACGGGTGAGGGTCAGGCTTCGGGGAAGGGTTAGGGTTAGGGTTCGGGCTAGGGTTAGGGTTAGGGGACGGGGACGGTTTAGGGTCCAGTTGAGGGTACGGCAACGCTTTACGGGGAGCGTGAGTGTGAGGGCGCGGGTTAGTCCTAGCGTACGGGTTAGGATTAGGGGACGGGTGAGGGTCAGGCTTCGGGGAAGGGTTAGGGTTAGGGTTCGGGCTAGGGTTAGGGTTAGGGGACGGGGACGGGGACGGTTTAGGGTCCAGGTGAGGGTACGGGAAAGCTTTAGGGGGAGTGTGCGTGTCAGGGCGCGGGTTAGTGTTAGCGTACGGGTTAGGATTAGGGGACGGGTGAGGGTCAGGCTTCGGGGAAGGGTTAGGGTTATGGTTCGGGCTAGGGTTAGGGTTAGGGGACGGGGACGGTTTAGGGTCCAGGTGAGGGTACGGCAACGCTTTAGGGGGAGCGTGCGTGTGAGAGCGCGGGTTAGGGTTAGCGTACGGGTTAGGATTAGGGGACGGGTGAGGGTCAGGCTTCGGGGAAGGGTTAGGGTTAGGGTTCGGGCTAGGGTTAGGGTTAGGGGACGGGGACCTTTTAGGGTCCAGGTGAGGGTACGGCAACGCTTTAGGGGGAGCGTGCGTGTGAGGGCGCGGGTTAGTGTTAGCGTACGGGTTAGGATTAGGGGACGGGTGAGGGTCAGGCTTCGGGGAAGGGTTAGGGTTAGGGTTCTGGCTAGGGTTAGTGTTAGGGGACGGGGACGGTTTAGGGTCCAGGTGAGGGTACGGCAACGCTTTAGGGGGAACGTGCGTGTGAGGGCGCGGGTTAGTGTTAGCGTACGGGTTAGGATTACGGGACGGGTGAGGGTCAGGCTTCGGGGAAGGGTTAGGGTTAGGGTTCGGGCTAGGGTTAGGGTTAGGGGACGGGGACGTTTACGGTCCAGGTGAGGGTACGGCAGCCCTTTAGGGGGAGCGTGCGTGTGAGGGCGCGGGTTAGTGTTAGCGTACGGGTTAGGATTAGGGGACGGGTGAGGGTCAGGCTTCGGGGAAGGGTTAGGGTTAGGGTTCGGGCTAGGGTTAGGGTTAGGGGACGGGGACGGTTTAGGGTCCAGGTGAGGGTACGGCAACGCTTTACGGGGAGCGTGAGTGTGAGGGCGCGGGTTAGTCCTAGCGTACGGGTTAGGATTAGGGGACGGGTGAGGGTCAGGCTTCGGGGAAGGGTTAGGGTTAGGGTTCGGGCTAGGGTTAGGGTTAGGGGACGGGGACGGGGACGGTTTAGGGTCCAGGTGAGGGTACGGGAAAGCTTTAGGGGGAGTGTGCGTGTCAGGGCGCGGGTTAGTGTTAGCGTACGGGTTAGGATTAGGGGACGGGTGAGGGTCAGGCTTCGGGGAAGGGTTAGGGTTATGGTTCGGGCTAGGGTTAGGGTTAGGGGACGGGGACGGTTTAGGGTCCAGGTGAGGGTACGGCAACGCTTTAGGGGGAGCGTGCGTGTGAGGGCGCGGGTTAGTGTTAGCGTACGGGTTAGGATTAGGGGACGGGTGAGTGTCAGGCTTCGGGGAAGTGTTAGGGTTAGGGTTCGGCTAGGGTTAGGGTTAGGGGACGGGGACGGTTTAGGGTCCAGGTGAGGGTACGGCAACGCTTTAGGCGGAGCGTGCGTGTGAGGGTGCGGTTTAGTGTTGGCGTACGGGTTAGGATTAGGGGACTGGTGAGGGTCAGGCTTCGGGGAAGGGTTAGGGTTAGGGTTCGGGCTAGGGTTAGGGGACGGGGACGGGGACGGTTTAGGGTCCAGGTGAGGGTACGGCAACGCTTTAGGGGGAGCGTGCGTGTGAGGGCGCGGGTTAGTGTTAGCATACGGGTTAGGATTAGGGGACGGGTGAGGGTCAGGCTTCGGGGAAGGGTTAGGGTTAGGGTTCGGGCTAGGGTTAGGGTTATGGGACGGGGACGGTTTAGAGTCCAGGTGAGGGTTCGGCAACGCTTTAGGGGGAGCGTGCGTGTGAGGGCGCGGGTTAGTGTTAGCTTACGGTTTAGAATTAGGGGACGGGTGAGGGTCAGGCTTCGGGGAAGTGTTAGGGTTAGGGTTCGGGCTAGGGTTAGGGTTAGGGGACGGGGACGGTTTAGGGTCCAGGTGAGGGTACGGCAACGCTATAGGGGGAGCGTGTGTGTGAGGGCGCGGGTTAGTGTTAGCGTACGGGTTAGGATTAGGGGACGGGTGAGGGTCAGGCTTCGGGGAAGGGTTAGGGTTAGGGTTCGGGCTAGGGTTAGGGTTAGGGGACGGGAACGGTTTAGGGTCCAGGTGAGGGTACGGCAACCCTTTAGGGGGAGCGTGCATGTGAGGGCGTGGGTTAGTGTTAGCGTACGGGTTAGGATTAGGGGACGGGTGAGGGTCAGGCTTCGGGGAAGGGTTAGGGTTAGGGTTCGGGCTAGGGTTAGGGTTACGGGACAGGGACGGTTTAGGGTCCAGGTGAGAGTACGGCAACCCTTTAGGGGGAGCATGCGTGTGAGGGCGCGCGTTAGTGTTAGCGTACGGCTTAGGATTAGGGGATGGGTGAGGGTCAGGCTTCGGGGAAGGGTTAGGGTTATGGTTCGGACTAGGGTTACGGTTAGGGGACGGGGACGGTTTAGGGTCCAGGTGAGGGTACGGCAACGCTTTAGGGGGAGCGTGCGTGTGAGGGCGCGGGTTAGTGTTAGTGTACGGGTTAGGATTAGGGGACGGGTGAGGGTCAGGTTTCGGGGAAGGGTTAGGGTTAGGGTACGGACTAGGGTTAGGGGACGGGGACGGGGACGTTTTAGGGTCCAGGTGAGGGTACGGCAATGCTTTAGGGGGAGCGTGCGTGTCAGGGCGTGGGTTAGTGTTAGCGTACGGGTTAGGATTAGGGGAAGGGTGAGGGTCAGGCTTCGGGGAAGTGTTAGGGTTAGGGTTCGGGCTAGGGTTAGGGTTAGGGGACGGGGATGGTTTAGGGTCCAGGTGAGGGTACGGCAACGCTTAAGGGGGAGCATGCATGTGAGGGCGTGGGTGAGTGATAGCGTACGGATTAGGATTAGGGGACGGGTGAGAGTCAGGCTTCGGGGAAGGGTTAGGGTTAGGGTTCGGGCTAGGGTTAGGGTTAGGGGACGGGGACGGTTTATGGTCCAGGTGAGGGTACGGCAACGCTTTAGGGGGAGCGTGCGTGTGAGGGCGCGGGTTAGTGTTAGCGTACGGGTTAGGATTAGGGGACAGGTGAGGGTCAGGCTTCAGGGAAGGGTTAGGGTTAGGGTTCGGGCTAGGGTTAGGGTTAGGGGACGGGGACGGTTTAGGGTCCAGGTGAGGGTACGGCAACGGTTTAGGGGGAGCGTGCGTGTGAGGGCGCGGGTTAGTGTTAGCGTACGGGTTAGGATTAGGAGACGGGTGAGGGTCAGGCTTCGGGGAAGGGTTAGGGTTAGGGTTCTGGCTAGGGTTAGGGTTAGGGGACGGGGACGCTTTAGGGTCCAGGTGAGGGTACGGAAACGCTTTAGGGGGAGCGTGCGTGTGAGGGCGCGGGTTAGTGTTAGCGTACGGGTTACGATTAGGGGACTGGTGAGGGTCAGGCTTCGGGGAAGAGTTAGGGTTAGGGTTCGGGCTAGGGTTAGGTTTAGGGGACGGGGACAGTTTAGGGTCCAGGTGAGGGTACGGCAACGTTTTAGGGGGAGAGCGCGTGTGAGGGCGCGGGTTAGTGTTACTGTACGGGTTAGGATTAGGGGACGGGTGAGGGTCAGGCTTCGGGGAAGGGTTAGGGTTAGGGTTCAGGCTAGGGTTAGGGTTAGGGGACGGGGACGGTTTAGGGTCCATGTGGGGGTACGGCAACGCTTTAGGGGGAGCGTGCGTGTGAGGGTTCGGGTTAGTGTTAGCGTACGGGTTAGGATTAGGGGACGGGTGAGGGTCAGGCTTCGGGGAAGGGTTAGGGTTAGGGTTCGGGCTAGGGTTAGGGTTAGGGGACGGGGACGGTTTAGGGTCCAGGTAAGGGTACGGCAACGCTTTAGGGGGAGCGTGCGTGTGAGGGCGCGGGTTAGTGTTAGTGTACGGGTTAGGGTTAGAGGACGGGTGAGGGTCAGGCTTCGGGGAAGGGTTAGTGTTAGGGTTCGGGCTAGGCTTAGGGTTAGGGGATGGGGAAGGTTTAGGGTCGAGGTGAGGGTACGGCAACGCTTTAGGGGGAGCGTGCATGTGAGGGCGCGGGTTAGTGTTAGCGTACGGGTTAGGATTACGGGACGGGTGAGGGTCAGGCTTCGGGGAAGGGTTAGGTTTAGGGTTCTGGCTAGGGTTAGGGGACGGGGACGGGGATGGTTTACGGTCCAGGTGAGGGTACGGCAACGCTTTAGGGGGAGCGTGCGTGGGAGGGCGCGGGTTAGTGTTAGCGTACGGGTTAGGATTAGGGGACGGGTGAGGGTCAGGCTTCGGGGAAGTGTTAGGTTTAGGGTTCGGGCTAGGGTTAGGGTTAGGGGACGGGGACGGTTTAGGGTCCAGGTGAGGGTACGGCAACGTTTTAGGGAGAGCGTGCGTGTGAGGGCGCGGGTTAGTGTTAGCGTACGGGTTAGGATTAGGGGACGGGTGAGGGTCAGGCTTCGGGGAAGGGTTAGGGTTAGTGTTCGGGCTAGGGTTAGGGGACGGGGACGGTTTAGGGTCCAGGTGAGGGTACGGCAACCCTTTGGGGGGAGCGTGCGTGTGAGGGCGCCGGTTAGTGTTAGCGTACGGTTTAGGATTAGGGGACGGGTGAGGGTCAGGCTTCGGGGAAGGGTTAGGGTTAGGGTTCGGGCTAGGGTTAGGGTTAGGAGAAGGGGACGGTTTAGGGTCCAGGTGAGGGTATGGCAACACTTTATGGGGAGCGTGCGTGTGAGGGCGCGGGTTAGTGTTAGCGTACGGGTTAGGATTAGGGGACGGGTGAGGGTTAGGCTTCGGGGAAGGGTTAGGGTTAGGGTTCGGGCTAGGGTTAGGGTTACGGGACGAGGACGGTCTAGGGTGCAGGTGAGGGTACGGCAACCCTTTAGGGGGAGCGTGCGTGTGAGGGCGCGGGTTAGTGTTATCGTACGGTTTAGGATTAGGGGACGGGTGAGGGTCAGGCTTCGGGGAAGGGTTAGGGTTATGGTTCGTGCTAGGGTTAGGGTTAGGGGACGGGGACGGTTTAGGGTCCAGGTGAGGGTACGGCAACGCTTTAGGGGGAGCGTGCGTGTGAGGGCGCGGGTTAGTGTTAGCGTACGGGTTAGGATTACGGGACGGGTGAGGCTCAGGCTTCGGGGAAGGGTTAGGGTTAGGGTTCGGGCTAGGGTTAGGGGATGGGGACGGGGACGGTTTAGGGTCCAGGTGAGCGTACGGCAACGCTTTAGTGGGAGCGTGCGTGTCAGGGCACGGGTTAGTGTTAGCGTACGGGTTAGGATTAGGGGACGGGTGAGGGTCAGGCTTCGGGGAAGTGTTAGGGTTAGGGTTCGGGCTAGGGTTAGGGTTAGGGGACGGGGACGGTTTAGGGTCAAGGTGAGGGTACGGCAACGCTTTAGGGGGAGCGTGCGTGTGAGGGCGCAGGTTAGTGTTAGCGTACGGGTTAGGATTACGGGATGGGTGAGGGTCAGGCTTCGGGGAAGGGTTAGGGTTAGGTTTCGGGCTAGGGTTAGGGTTAGGGGACGGGGACGTTTACGGTCCAGGTGAGGGTACGGCAGCCCTTTAGTGGGAGCGTGCGTGTCAGGGCACGGGTTAGTGTTAGCGTACGGGTTAGGATTAGGGGACGGGTGACGGTCAGGCTTCGGGGAAGGGTTAGGGTTAGGGTTCGGGCTAGGGTTAGGGTTAGGGGACGGGGACGGTTTACGGTCCAGGTGAGGGTACGGCAATCCTTTAGGGGGAGCGTGCGTGTGAGGGCGCGGGTTAGTGTTAGCGTACGGGTTACGATTAGGGGACGGGTGAGGGTCAGGCTTCGGGGAAGGGTTAGGGTTAGGGTTCGGGCTAGGGTTAGGGTTAGGGGACGGGGACGGTTTAGGGTCCAGGTGAGGGTACGGCAACGCTTTAGGGGGAGCGTGCGTGTGAGGGCGCGGGTTAGTGTTAGCGTATGGGTTAGGATTAGGGGACGGGTGAGGGTCAGGCTTCGGGGAAGGGTTAGGGTTAGGGTTCGGGCTAGGGTTAGGGTTAGGGGACGGGGACGGTTTAGGGTCCAGGTGAGGGTACGGCAACGCTTTAGCGGGAGCGTGCGTGAGAGGGCACGGGTTAGTGTTAGCGTACGGGTTAGGATTAGGGGACGGGTGAGGGTCAGGCTTCGGGGAAGTGTTAGGGTTAGGGTTCGGGCTAGGGTTAGGGTTAGTGGACGGGGACGGTTTAGGGTCCAGTTGAGGGTACGGCAACGCTTTAGGGGGAGCGTGCGTGTGAGGGCACGGGTTAGTGTTAGCGTACGGGTTAGGATTAGGGGACGGGTGAGGGTCAGGCTTCGGGGAAGGGTTAGGGTTAGGGTTCAGGCTAGGGTTAGGGTTAGGGGACGGGGACGGTTTAGGGTCCATGTGGGGGTACGGCAACACTTTAGGGGGAGCGTGCGTGTGAGGGTGCGGGTTAGTGTTAGCGTACGGTTTAGGATTAGGCGACAGGTGAGGGTCAGGCTTCGGGGAAGGGTTAGGGTTAGGGTTCGGGCTAGGGTTAGGGTTAGGGGACGGGGACGGTTTAAGGTCCAGGTAAGGGTACGGCAACGCTTTAGGGGGAGCGTGCGTGTGAGGGCGCGGGTTAGTGTTAGTGTACGGGTTAGGATTAGAGGACGGGTGAGGGTCAGGCTTCGGGGAAGGGTTAGGTTTAGGGTTCGGGCTAGGCTTAGGGTTAGGGGATGGGGAAGGTTTAGGGTCGAGGTGAGGGTACGGCAACGCTTTAGGGGGAGCGTGCGTGTGAGGGCGCGGGTTAGTGTTAGCGTACGGGTTAGGATTACGGGACGGGTGAGGGTCAGGCTTCGGGGAAGGGTTAGGTTTAGGGTTCTGGCTAGGGTTAGGGGACGGGGACGGGGACGGTTTACGGTCCAGGTGAGGGTACGGCAACGCTTTAGGGGGAGCGTGCGTGGGAGGGCGCGGGTTAGTGTTAGCGTACGGGTTAGGATTAGGGGACGGGTGAGGGTCAGGCTTCGGGGAAGTGTTAGGTTTAGGGTTCGGGCTAGGGTTAGGGATAGGGGACGGGGACGGTTTAGGGTCCAGGTGAGGGTACGGCAACGTTTTAGGGAGAGCGTGCGTGTGAGGGCGCGGGTTAGTGTTAGCGTACGGGTTAGGATTAGGGGACGGGTGAGGGTCAGGCTTCGGGGAAGGGTTAGGGTTAGGGTTCGGGCTAGGGTTAGGGGAAGGGGACGGTTTAGGGTCCAGGTGAGGGTACGGCAACCCTTTGGGGGGAGCGTGCGTGTGAGGGCGCCGGTTAGTGTTAGCGTACGGTTTAGGATTAGGGGACGGGTGAGGGTCAGGCTTCGGGGAAGGGTTAGGGTTAGGGTTCGGGCTAGGGTTAGGGTTAGGAGACGGGGACGGTTTAGGGTCCAGGTGAGGGTGCGGCAACGCTTTAGGGGGAGCGTGCGTGTGAGGGCGCGGGTTAGTGTTAGCGTACGGGTTAGGATTAGGGGACGGGTGAGGCTCAGGCTTCGGGGAAGGGTTAGGGTTAGGGTTCAGGCTAGGGTTAGGGGACGGGGACGGGGACGGTTTAGGGTCCAGGTGAGGGTACGGCAACGCTTTAGGGGGAGCGTGCGTGTCAGGGCGCGGGTTAGTGTTAGCGTACGGGTTAGGATTAGGGGACGGGTGAGGGTCAGGCTTCGGGGAAGTGTTAGGGTTAGGGTTCGGGCTAGGGTTAGGGTTAGGGGACGGGGACGGTTTAGGGTCAAGGTGAGGGTACGGCAACGCTTTAGGGGGAGCGTGCGTGTGAGGGCGCGGGTTAGTGTTAGCGTACGGGTTAGGATTACGGGACGGGTGAGGGTCAGGCTTCGGGGAAGGGTTAGGGTTAGGTTTCGGGCTAGGGTTAGGGTTAGGGGACGGGGACGTTTACGGTCCAGGTGAGGGTACGGCAGCCCTTTAGGGGGAGCGTGCGTGTGAGGGCATGGGTTAGTGTTAGCGTACGGGTTAGGATTAGGGGACGGGTGAGGGTCAGGCTTCGGGGAAGGGTTAGGGTTAGGGTTCGGGCTAGGGTTAGGGTTAGGGGACGGGGACGGTTTACGGTCCAGGTGAGGGTACGGCAACGCTTTAGCGGGAGCGTGCGTGAGAGGGCGCGGGTTAGTGTTAGCGTACGGGTTAGGATTAGGGGACGGGTGAGGGTCAGGCTTCGGGGAAGTGTTAGGGTTAGGGTTCGGGCTAGGGTTAGGGTTAGGGGACGGGGACGGTTTAGGGTCCAGGTGAGGGTACGGCAATGCTTTAGGGGGAGCGTGCGTGTGAGGGCGCGGGTTAGTGTTAGCGTACGGGTTAGGATTAGGGGACGGGTGAGGGTCAGGCTTCGGGGAAGGGTTAGGGTTAGGGTTCGGGCTAGGGTTAGGGTTAGGGGACGGGGACGGTTTAGGGTCCAGGTGAGGGTACGGCAATGCTTTAGGGGGAGCGTGCGTGTGAGGGCGCGGGTTAGTGTTAGCGTACGGGTTAGGATTAGGGGACGGGTGAGGGTCAGGCTTCGGGGAAGGGTTAGGGTTAGGGTTCGGCTACGGTTAGGGTTAGGGGACGGGGACGGTTTAGGGTCCTGGTGAGGGTACGGCAACGCTTTAGGGGGAGCGTGCGTGTGAGGGCGTGGGTTAGTGTTGGCGTACGGGTTAGGATTAGGGGACGGGTGAGGGTCAGGCTTCGGGGAAGGGTTAGGGTTAGGGTTCGGGCTAGGTTTAGGGTTAGGGGACGGGGACGGTTTAGGGTCCAGGTGAGGGTACGGCAACGCTTTAGGGGGAGCGTGCATGTGAGGGCGCGGGTTAGTGTTAGCGTACGGCTTAGGATTAGGGGACGGGTGAGGGTCAGGCTTCAGGGAAGGGTTAGGGTTAGGGTTCGGGCTAGGGTTAGGGTTAGGGGACGGGGACGGTTTAGGGTCCAGGTGAGGGTACGGCAACGCTTTAGGGGGAGCGTGCGTGTGAGGGCGCGTCTTAGTCTTAGCGTACGGCTTAGGATTAGGGGACGGGTGAGGGTCAGGCTTCGGGGAAGGGTTAGGGTTAGGATTCGGGCTAGGGTTAGGGTTAGGGGACGGGGACGGTTTAGGGTCCAGGTGATGGTACGGCAACGCTTTAGGGGGAGCGTGCGTGTGAGGGCGCGGGTTAGTGTTAGCGTACGGGTTAGGATAAGGGGACGGGTGAGGGTCAGTCTTCGGGGAAGGGTTAGATTTAGGGTTCGGGCTAGGGTTAGGGTTAGGGGATGGGGACGGTTTAGGGTCCAGGTGAGGGTACGGCAATGCTTTAGGGGGAGCGTGCGTGTGAGGGCGTGGGTTAGTGTTAGTGTACGGGTTAGGATTAGGGGACGTGTGAGGGTCAGGCTTCGGGGAAGGGTTAGGGTTATGGTTCGGGCTAGGGTTAGGGTTAGGGGACGGGGACGGTTTAGGGTCCAGGTGAGGGTACGGCAACGCTTTAGGGGGAGCGTGCGTGTGAGGGCGCGGGTTAGTGTTAGCGTACGGGTTAGGATTACGGGACGGGTGAGGGTCAGGCTTCGGGGAAGGGTTAGGGTTAGGTTTCGGGCTAGGGTTAGGGTTAGGGGACGGAGACGTTTACGGTCCAGGTGAGGGTACGGCAGCCCTTTAGGGGGAGAGTGCGTGTGAGGGCATGGGTTAGTGTTAGCGTACGGGTTAGGATTAGGGGACGGGTGAGGGTCAGGCTTCAGGGAAGGGTTAGGGTTAGGGTTCGGGCTAGGGTAAGGGTTAGGGGACGGGGACGGTTTACGGTCCAGGTGAGTGTACGGCAAAGCTTTAGGGGGAGCGTGCGTGTGAGGGCGCGGGTTAGTGTTAGCGTACGGGTTAGGATTCGGGGACGGGTTAGGGTCAGGCTTCGGGGAAGGGTTAGGGTTAAGGTTCGGGCTAGGGTTAGGGTTAGGGGACGGGGACGGTTTAGGGTCCAGGTGAGGGTACGGCAACGCTTTAGCGGGAGCGTGCGTGTGAGGGCGCGGGTTAGTGTTAGCGTACGGGTTAGGATTAGGGGACGGGTGAGGGTCAGGCTTCGGAGAAGTGTTAGGGTTAGGGTTCGGGCTAGGGTTAGGGTTAGGGGACGGGGACGGTTTAGGGTCCAGGTGAGGGTACGGCAACGCTTTAGGGGGAGCGTGCGTGTGAGGGCGCGGGTTAGTGTTAGCGTACGGGTTAGGATTAGGGGACGGGTGAGGGTCAGGCTTCGGGGAAGTGTTAGGGTTAGGGTTCGGCTAGGGTTACGTTTAGGGGACGGGGATGGTTTAGGGTCCAGGTGAGGGTACGGCAATGCTTTAGGGGGAGCGTGCGTGTGAGAGCGCGGGTTAGTGTTAGCGTACGGGTTAGGATTAGGAGACGGGTGAGGCTCAGGCTTCGGGGAAGGGTTAGGGTTAGGGTTCGGCTACGGTTAGGGTTAGGGGACGGGGACGGTTTAGGGTCCTGGTGAGGGTACGGCAACGCTTTAGGGGGAGCGTGCGTGTGAGGGCGTGGGTTCGTGTTGGCGTACGGGTTAGGATTAGGGGACGGGTGAGGGTCAGGCTTCGCGGAAGGGTTAGGGTTAGGGTTCGGGCTAGGTTTAGGGTTAGGGGACGGGGACGGTTTAGGGTCCAGGTGAGGGTACGGCAACGCTTTAGGGGGAGCGTGCATGTGAGGGCGCGTGTTAGTGTTAGCGTACGGCTTAGGATTAGGGGACGGGTGAGGGTCAGGCTTCAGGGAAGGGTTAGGGTTAGGGTTCGGGCTAGGGTTAGGGTTAGGGGACGGGGACGGTTTAGGGTCCAGGTGAGGGTACGGCAACGCTTTAGGGGGAGCGTGCGTGTGAGGGCGCGGGTTAGTGTTAGCGTACGGGTTAGGATAAGGGGACGGGTGAGTGTCAGTCTTCGGGGAAGGGTTAGAGTTAGGGTTCGGGCTACGGTTAGGGTTAGGGGATGGGGACGGTTTAGGGTCCAGGTGAGGGTACGGCAATGCTTTAGGGGGAGCGTGCGTGTGAGGGCGCGGGTTAGTGTTAGCATACGGGTTAGGATTAGGGGACGGGTGAGGGTCAGGCTTCGGGGAACGGTTAGGGTTATGGTTCGGGCTACGGTTAGGGTTAGGGGACGGGGACGGTTTAGGGTCCAGGTGAGGGTATGGCAACGCTTTAGGGGGAGCGTGCGTGTGAGGGCGCGGGTTAGTGTTAGCGTACGGGTTAGGATTAGGGGACGGGTGAGGGTCAGGCTTCAGGGAAGGGTTAGGATTAGGGTTCGGGCTAGGGTTATGGTTAGGGGACGGGGACGGTTTACGGTCCAGGTGAGGGTACGGCAACGCTTTAGGGGGAGCGTGCGTGTGAGGGCGCGGGTTAGTGTTAGCGTACGGGTTAGGATTAGGGGACGGGTGAGGGTCAGGCTTCGGGGAAGGGTTAGGGTTAGGGTTCGGGCTAGGGTTAGGGTTAGGGGACGGGGACGGTTTAGGGTCCAAGTGAGGGTACGGCAACCCTTTAGGGGGAGCGTGCGTGTGAGGGCGCGGGTTAGAGTTAGCGTACGGGTTAGGATTAGGAGACGGGTGAGGCTCAGGCTTCGGGGAAGGGTTAGGGTTAGGGTTCGGGCTAGGGCTAGGGTTAGGGGACGGGGACGGTTTAGGGTCCAGGTGAGGGTACGGCAACCCTTTAGGGGGAGCGTGCGTGTGAGGGCGCGGGTTAGTGTTAGCGTACGGGTTAGGATTAGGGGAAGGGTGAGGGTCAGGCTTCAGGGAAGTGTTAGGGTTATGGTTCGGGCTAGGGTTAGGGTTAGGGGACGGGGACGGTTTAGGGTCCAGGTGAGGGTACGGCAACGCTTTAGGGGGAGCGTGCGTGTGAGGGCGCGGGTTAGTGTTAGCGTACGGGTTAGGATTAGGGGACGGATGAGGTTCAGGCTTCGGGGAAGTGTTAGGGTTAGTGTTCGGGCTAGGGTTAGGGTTAGGGGACGGGGACCGTTTAGGGTCCAGGTGAGCGTACGGCAATGGTTTAGGGGGAGCGTGCGTGTGAGGGCGCGGGTTAGTGTTAGCGTACGGGTTAGGATTAGGGGACGGGTGAGGGTCAGGCTTCGGGGAAGGGTTAGGGTTAGGGTTCTGGCTAGGGTTAGGGTTAGGGAATGGGGACGGTTTAGGGTCCAGGTGAGGGTACGGCAACGCTTTAGGGGGAGCGTGCGTGTGAGGGCGCGGGTTAGTGTTAGCGTACGGGTTAGGATTAGGGGACGGGTGAGGGTCAGGCTTCGGGGAAGTGTTAGGGTTAGGGTTCGGGCTAGGGTTAGGGTTAGTGGACGGGGACGGTTTAGGGTCCAGTTGAGGGTACGGCAACGCTTTAGGGGGAGCGTGCGTGTGAGGGCACGGGTTAGTGTTAGCGTACGGGTTAGGATTAGGGGACGGGTGAGGGTCAGGCTTCGGGGAAGGGTTAGGGTTAGGGTTCAGGCTAGGGTTAGGGTTAGGGGACGGGGACGGTTTAGGGTCCATGTGGGGGTACGGCAACACTTTAGGGGGAGCGTGCGTGTGAGGGTGCGGGTTAGTGTTAGCGTACGGTTTAGGATTAGGCGACAGGTGAGGGTCAGGCTTCGGGGAAGGGTTAGGGTTAGGGTTCGGGCTAGGGTTAGGGTTAGGGGACGGGGACGGTTTAAGGTCCAGGTAAGGGTACGGCAACGCTTTAGGGGGAGCGTGCGTGTGAGGGCGCGGGTTAGTGTTAGTGTACGGGTTAGGATTAGAGGACGGGTGAGGGTCAGGCTTCGGGGAAGGGTTAGGTTTAGGGTTCGGGCTAGGCTTAGGGTTAGGGGATGGGGAAGGTTTAGGGTCGAGGTGAGGGTACGGCAACGCTTTAGGGGGAGCGTGCGTGTGAGGGCGCGGGTTAGTGTTAGCGTACGGGTTAGGATTACGGGACGGGTGAGGGTCAGGCTTCGGGGAAGGGTTAGGTTTAGGGTTCTGGCTAGGGTTAGGGGACGGGGACGGGGACGGTTTACGGTCCAGGTGAGGGTACGGCAACGCTTTAGGGGGAGCGTGCGTGGGAGGGCGCGGGTTAGTGTTAGCGTACGGGTTAGGATTAGGGGACGGGTGAGGGTCAGGCTTCGGGGAAGTGTTAGGTTTAGGGTTCGGGCTAGGGTTAGGGATAGGGGACGGGGACGGTTTAGGGTCCAGGTGAGGGTACGGCAACGTTTTAGGGAGAGCGTGCGTGTGAGGGCGCGGGTTAGTGTTAGCGTACGGGTTAGGATTAGGGGACGGGTGAGGGTCAGGCTTCGGGGAAGGGTTAGGGTTAGGGTTCGGGCTAGGGTTAGGGGAAGGGGACGGTTTAGGGTCCAGGTGAGGGTACGGCAACCCTTTGGGGGGAGCGTGCGTGTGAGGGCGCCGGTTAGTGTTAGCGTACGGTTTAGGATTAGGGGACGGGTGAGGGTCAGGCTTCGGGGAAGGGTTAGGGTTAGGGTTCGGGCTAGGGTTAGGGTTAGGAGACGGGGACGGTTTAGGGTCCAGGTGAGGGTGCGGCAACGCTTTAGGGGGAGCGTGCGTGTGAGGGCGCGGGTTAGTGTTAGCGTACGGGTTAGGATTAGGGGACGGGTGAGGCTCAGGCTTCGGGGAAGGGTTAGGGTTAGGGTTCAGGCTAGGGTTAGGGGACGGGGACGGGGACGGTTTAGGGTCCAGGTGAGGGTACGGCAACGCTTTAGGGGGAGCGTGCGTGTCAGGGCGCGGGTTAGTGTTATCGTACGGGTTAGGATTAGGGGACGGGTGAGGGTCAGGCTTCGGGGAAGTGTTAGGGTTAGGGTTCGGGCTAGGGTTAGGGTTAGGGGACGGGGACGGTTTAGGGTCAAGGTGAGGGTACGGCAACGCTTTAGGGGGAGCGTGCGTGTGAGAGCGCGGGTTAGTGTTAGCGTACGGGTTAGGATTACGGGACGGGTGAGGGTCAGGCTTCGGGGAAGGGTTAGGGTTAGGTTTCGGGCTAGGGTTAGGGTTAGGGGACGGGGACGTTTACGGTCCAGGTGAGGGTACGGCAGCCCTTTAGGAGGAGCGTGCGTGTGAGGGCATGGGTTAGTGTTAGCGTACGGGTTAGGATTAGGGGACGGGTGAGGGTCAGGCTTCGGGGAAGGGTTAGGGTTAGGGTTCGGGCTAGGGTTAGGGTTAGGGGACGGGGACGGTTTACGGTCCAGGTGAGGGTACGGCAACGCTTTAGCGGGAGCGTGCGTGAGAGGGCGCGGGTTAGTGTTAGCGTACGGGTTAGGATTAGGGGACGGGTGAGGGTCAGGCTTCGGGGAAGTGTTAGGGTTAGGGTTCGGGCTAGGGTTAGGGTTAGGGGACGGGGACGGTTTAGGGTCCAGGTGAGGGTACGGCAATGCTTTAGGGGGAGCGTGCGTGTGAGGGCGCGGGTTAGTGTTAGCGTACGGGTTAGGATTAGGGGACGGGTGAGGGTCAGGCTTCGGGGAAGGGTTAGGGTTAGGGTTCGGGCTAGGGTTAGGGTTAGGGGACGGGGACGGTTTAGGGTCCAGGTGAGGGTACGGCAATGCTTTAGGGGGAGCGTGCGTGTGAGGGCGCGGGTTAGTGTTAGCGTACGGGTTAGGATTAGGGGACGGGTGAGGGTCAGGCTTCGGGGAAGGGTTAGGGTTAGGGTTCGGCTACGGTTAGGGTTAGGGGACGGGGACGGTTTAGGGTCCTGGTGAGGGTACGGCAACGCTTTAGGGGGAGCGTGCGTGTGAGGGCGTGGGTTAGTGTTGGCGTACGGGTTAGGATTAGGGGACGGGTGAGGGTCAGGCTTCGGGGAAGGGTTAGGGTTAGGGTTCGGGCTAGGTTTAGGGTTAGGGGACGGGGACGGTTTAGGGTCCAGGTGAGGGTACGGCAACGCTTTAGGGGGAGCGTGCATGTGAGGGCGCGTGTTAGTGTTAGCGTACGGCTTAGGATTAGGGGACGGGTGAGGGTCAGGCTTCAGGGAAGGGTTAGGGTTAGGGTTCGGGCTAGGGTTAGGGTTAGGGGACGGGGACGGTTTAGGGTCCAGGTGAGGGTACGGCAACGCTTTAGGGGGAGCGTGCGTGTGAGGGCGCCTGTTAGTCTTAGCGTACGGCTTAGGATTAGGGGACGGGTGAGGGTCAGGCTTCGGGGAAGGGTTAGGGTTAGGATTCGGGCTAGGGTTAGGGTTAGGGGACGGGGACGGTTTAGGGTCCAGGTGATGGTACGGCAACGCTTTAGGGGGAGCGTGCGTGTGAGGGCGCGGGTTAGTGTTAGCGTACGGGTTAGGATAAGGGGACGGGTGAGGGTCAGTCTTCGGGGAAGGGTTAGAGATAGGGTTCGGGCTAGGGTTAGGGTTAGGGGATGGGGACGGTTTAGGGTCCAGGTGAGGGTACGGCAATGCTTTAGGGGGAGCGTGCGTGTGAGGGCGTGGGTTAGTGTTAGCGTACGGGTTAGGATTAGGGGACGTGTGAGGGTCAGGCTTCGGGGAAGGGTTAGGGTTATGGTTCGGGCTAGGGTTAGGGTTAGGGGACGGGGACGGTTTAGGGTCCAGGTGAGGGTACGGCAACGCTTTAGGGGGAGCGTGCGTGTGAGGGCGCGGGTTAGTGTTAGCGTACGGGTTAGGATTACGGGACGGGTGAGGGTCAGGCTTCGGGGAAGGGTTAGGGTTAGGTTTCGGGCTAGGGTTAGGGTTAGGGGACGGAGACGTTTACGGTCCAGGTGAGGGTACGGCAGCCCTTTAGGGGGAGAGTGCGTGTGAGGGCATGGGTTAGTGTTAGCGTACGGGTTAGGATTAGGGGACGGGTGAGGGTCAGGCTTCAGGGAAGGGTTAGGGTTAGGGTTCGGGCTAGGGTTAGGGTTAGGGGACGGGGACGGTTTAGGGTCCAGGTGAGGGTACGGCAACGCTTTAGCGGGAGCGTGCGTGTGAGGGCGCGGGTTAGTGTTAGCGTACGGGTTAGGATTAGGGGACGGGTGAGGGTCAGGCTTCGGAGAAGTGTTAGGGTTAGGGTTCGGGCTAGGGTTAGGGTTAGGGGACGGGGACGGTTTAGGGTCCAGGTGAGGGTACGGCAACGCTTTAGGGGGAGCGTGCGTGTGAGGGCGCGGGTTAGTGTTAGCGTACGGGTTAGGATTAGGGGACGGGTGAGGGTCAGGCTTCGGGGAAGTGTTAGGGTTAGGGTTCGGCTAGGGTTACGTTTAGGGGACGGGGATGGTTTAGGGTCCAGGTGAGGGTACGGCAATGCTTTAGGGGGAGCGTGCGTGTGAGAGCGCGGGTTAGTGTTAGCGTAAGGGTTAGGATTAGGGGACGGGTGAGGGTCAGGCTTCGGGGAAGGGTTAGGGTTAGGGTTCGGCTACGGTTAGGGTTAGGGGACGGGGACGGTTTAGGGTCCTGGTGAGGGTACGGCAACGCTTTAGGGGGAGCGTGCGTGTGAGGGCGTGGGTTAGTGTTGGCGTACGGGTTAGGATTAGGGGACGGGTGAGGGTCAGGCTTCGCGGAAGGGTTAGGGTTAGGGTTCGGGCTAGGTTTAGGGTTAGGGGACGGGGACGGTTTAGGGTCCAGGTGAGGGTACGGCAACGCTTTAGGGGGAGCGTGCATGTGAGGGCGCGTGTTAGTGTTAGCGTACGGCTTAGGATTAGGGGACGGGTGAGGGTCAGGCTTCAGGGAAGGGTTAGGGTTAGGGTTCGGGCTAGGGTTAGGGTTAGGGGACGGGGACGGTTTAGGGTCCAGGTGAGGGTACGGCAACGCTTTAGGGGGAGCGTGCGTGTGAGGGCGCGGGTTAGTGTTAGCGTACGGGTTAGGATAAGGGGACGGGTGAGTGTCAGTCTTCGGGGAAGGGTTAGAGTTAGGGTTCGGGCTACGGTTAGGGTTAGGGGATGGGGACGGTTTAGGGTCCAGGTGAGGGTACGGCAATGCTTTAGGGGGAGCGTGCGTGTGAGGGCGCGGGTTAGTGTTAGCGTACGGGTTAGGATTAGGGGACGGGTGAGGGTCAGGCTTCGGGGAACGGTTAGGGTTATGGTTCGGGCTAGGGTTAGGGTTAGGGGACGGGGACGGTTTAGGGTCCAGGTGAGGGTATGGCAACGCTTTAGGGGGAGCGTGCGTGTGAGGGCGCGGGTTAGTGTTAGCGTACGGGTTAGGATTAGGGGACGGGTGAGGGTCAGGCTTCGGGGAAGGGTTAGGGTTAGGGTTCTGGCTAGGGTTAGGGTTAGGGAATGGGGACGGTTTAGGGTCCAGGTGAGGGTACGGCAACGCTTTAGGGGGAGCGTGCGTGTGAGGGCGCGGGTTAGTGTTAGCGTACGGGTTACGATTAGGGGACGGGTGAGGGTCAGGCTTCGGGGAAGTGTTAGGGTTAGGGTTCGGGCTAGGGTTAGGGTTAGGGGACGGGGACAGTTTAGGGTCCAGGTGAGGTTACGGCAACGTTTCAGGGGGAGAGTGCGTGTGAGGGCGAGGGTTAGTGTTAGCGTACGGGTTAGGATTAGGGGACGGGTGAGGGTCAGGCTTCGGGGAAGGGTTAGGTTTAGGGTTCAGGCTAGGGTTAGGGTTAGGGGACGGGGACGGTTTAGGGTCCAGGTGGGGGTATGGCAACGCTTTAGGGGGAGCGTGCGTGTGAGGGTGCGGGTTAGTGTTAGCGTGCGGGTTAGGATTAGGGGACGGGTGAGGGTCAGGCTTCGGGGAAGGGTTAGGGTTAGGGTTCGGGCTAGGGTTAGGGTTAGGGGACGGGGACGGTTTAGGGTCCAGGTGAGGGTACGGCAACACTTTAGGGGGAGCGTGCGTGTGAGGGCGTGGGTTAGTGTTAGCGTACGGGTTAGGATTCGGGGACGGGTTAGGGTCAGGCTTCGGGGAAGGGTTAGGGTTAGGGTTCGGGCTAGGGTTAGGGTTAGGGGACGGGGACGGTTTAGGGTCCAGGTGAGGGTACGGCAACGCTTTAGCGGGAGCGTGCGTGTGAGGGCGCGGGTTAGTGTTAGCGTACGGGTTAGGATTAGGGGACGGGTGAGGGTCAGGCTTCGGAGAAGTGTTAGGGTTAGGGTTCGGGCTAGGGTTAGGGTTAGGGGACGGGAACGGTTTAGGGTCCAGGTGAGGGTACGGCAACGCTTTAGGGGGAGCGTGCGTGTGAGGGCGCGGGTTAGTGTTAGCGTACGGGTTAGGATTAGGGGACGGGTGAGGGTCAGGCTTCGGGGAAGTGTTAGGGTTAGGGTTCGGCTAGGGTTACGTTTAGGGGACGGGGATGGTTTAGGGTCCAGGTGAGGGTACGGCAATGCTTTAGGGGGAGCGTGCGTGTGAGAGCGCGGGTTAGTGTTAGCGTACGGGTTAGAATTAGGGGACGGGTGAGGGTCAGGCTTCGGGGAAGGGTTAGGGTTAGGGTTCGGCTACGGTTAGGGTTAGGGGACGGGGACGGTTTAGGGTCCTGGTGAGGGTACGGCAACGCTTTAGGGGGAGCGTGCGTGTGAGGGCGTGGGTTAGTGTTGGCGTACGGGTTAGGATTAGGGGACGGGTGAGGGTCAGGCTTCGCGGAAGGGTTAGGGTTAGGGTTCGGGCTAGGTTTAGGGTTAGGGGACGGGGACGGTTTAGGGTCCAGGTGAGGGTACGGCAACGCTTTAGGGGGAGCGTGCATGTGAGGGCGCGTGTTAGTGTTAGCGTACGGCTTAGGATTAGGGGACGGGTGAGGGTCAGGCTTCAGGGAAGGGTTAGGATTAGGGTTCGGGCTAGGGTTATGGTTAGGGGACGGGGACGGTTTACGGTCCAGGTGAGGGTACGGCAACGCTTTAGGGGGAGCGTGCGTGTGAGGGCGCGGGTTAGTGTTAGCGTACGGGTTAGGATTAGGGGACGGGTGAGGGTCAGGCTTCGGGGAAGGGTTAGGGTTAGGGTTCGGGCTAGGGTTAGGGTTAGGGGACGGGGACGGTTTAGGGTCCAAGTGAGGGTACGGCAACCCTTTAGGGGGAGCGTGCGTGTGAGGGCGCGGGTTAGAGTTAGCGTACGGGTTAGGATTAGGAGACGGGTGAGGCTCAGGCTTCGGGGAAGGGTTAGGGTTAGGGTTCGGGCTAGGGCTAGGGTTAGGGGACGGGGACGGTTTAGGGTCCAGGTGAGGGTACGGCAACCCTTTAGGGGGAGCGTGCGTGTGAGGGCGCGGGTTAGTGTTAGCGTACGGGTTAGGATTAGGGGAAGGGTGAGGGTCAGGCTTCAGGGAAGTGTTAGGGTTATGGTTCGGGCTAGGGTTAGGGTTAGGGGACGGGGACGGTTTAGGGTCCAGGTGAGGGTACGGCAACGCTTTAGGGGGAGCGTGCGTGTGAGGGCGCGGGTTAGTGTTAGCGTACGGGTTAGGATTAGGGGACGGATGAGGGTCAGGCTTCGGGGAAGTGTTAGGGTTAGTGTTCGGGCTAGGGTTAGGGTTAGGGGACGGGGACCGTTTAGGGTCCAGGTGAGCGTACGGCAACGGTTTAGGGGGAGCGTGCGTGTGAGGGCGCGGGTTAGTGTTAGCGTACGGGTTAGGATTAGGGGACGGGTGAGGGTCAGGCTTCGGGGAAGGGTTAGGGTTAGGGTTCTGGCTAGGGTTAGGGTTAGGGAATGGGGACGGTTTAGGGTCCAGGTGAGGGTACGGCAACGCTTTAGGGGGAGCGTGCGTGTGAGGGCGCGGGTTAGTGTTAGCGTACGGCTTACGATTAGGGGACGGGTGAGGGTCAGGCTTCGGGGAAGTGTTAGGGTTAGGGTTCGGGCTAGGGTTAGGGTTAGGGGACGGGGACAGTTTAGGGTCCAGGTGAGGTTACGGCAACGTTTCAGGGGGAGAGTGCGTGTGAGGGCGAGGGTTAGTGTTAGCGTACGGGTTAGGATTAGGGGACGGGTGAGGGTCAGGCTTCGGGGAAGGGTTAGGTTTAGGGTTCAGGCTAGGGTTAGGGTTAGGGGACGGGGACGGTTTAGGGTCCAGGTGGGGGTACGGCAACGCTTTAGGGGGAGCGTGCATGTGAGGGTGCGGGTTAGTGTTAGCGTGCGGGTTAGGATTAGGGGACGGGTGAGGGTCAGGCTTCGGGGAAGGGTTAGGGTTAGGGTTCGGGCTAGGGTTAGGGTTAGGGGACGGGGACGGTTTAGGGTCCAGGTGAGGGTACGGCAACACTTTAGGGGGAGCGTGCGTGTGAGGGCGCGGGTTAGTGTTAGCGTACGGGTTAGGATTAGGGGACGGGTGAGGGTCAGGCTTCGGGGAAAGGTTAGGGTTAGGGTTCGGGCTAGGGTTAGGGTTAGGGGACGGGGACGGTTTACGGTCCAGGTGAGGGTACGGCAACGCTTTAGGGGGAGCGTGCGTGTGAGGGCGCGGGTTAGTGTTAGCGTACGGGTTAGGATTAGGGGACGGGTGAGGGTCAGGCTTCGGGGAAGGGTTAGGGTTAGGGTTCTGGCTAGGGTTAGGGTTAGGGGACGGGGACGGTTTAGGGTCCAGGTGAGGGTACGGCAACCCTTTAGGGGGAGCGTGCGTGTGAGGGCGCGGGTTAGTGTTAGCGTACGGGTTAGGATTAGGAGACAGGTGAGGCTCAGGCTTCGGGGAAGGGTTAGGGTTAGGGTTCGGGCTAGGGCTAGTGTTAGGGGACGGGGACGGTTTAGGGTCCAGGTGAGGGTACGGCAACCCTTTAGGGGGAGCGTGCGTGTGAGGGCGCGGGTTAGTGTTAGCGTACGGGTTAGGATTAGGGGACGGGTGAGGGTCAGGCTTCGGGGAAGGGTTAGGGTTATGGTTCGGGCTAGGGTTAGGGTTAGGGGACGGGGACGGTTTAGGGTCCAGGTGAGGGCACGGCAACGCTTTAGGGGGAGCGTGCGTGTGAGGGCGTGGGTTAGTGTTAGCGTACGGGTTAGGATTAGGGGACGGATGAGGGTCAGGCTTCGGGGAAGTGTTAGGGTTAGTGTTCGGGCTAGGGTTAGGGTTAGGGGACGGGGACGGTTTAGGGTCCAGGTGAGCGTACGGCAACGGTTTAGGGGGAGCGTGCGTGTGAGGGCGCGGTTTAGTGTTAGCGTACGGGTTAGGATTAGGGGACGGGTGAGGGTCAGGCTTCGGGGAAGGGTTAGGGTTAGGGTTCTGGCTAGGGTTAGGGTTAGGGGACGGGGACGGTTTAGGGTCCAGGTGAGGGTACGGAAACGCTTTAGGGGGAGCGTGCGTGTGAGGGCGCGGGTTAGTGTTAGCGTACGGGTTACGATTAGGGGACGGGTGAGGGTCAGGCTTCGGGGAAGGGTTAGGGTTAGGGTTAAGGCTAGGGTTAGGGTTAGGGGACGGGGACAGTTTAGGGTCCAGGTGAGGGTACGGCAACGTTTTAGGGGGAGAGTGCGTGTGAGGGCGAGGGTTAGTGTTAGCGTACGGGTTAGGATTAGGGGACGGGTGAGGGTCAGGCTTCGGGGAAGGGTTAGGGTTAGGGTTCAGGCTAGGGTTAGGGTTAGGGGACGGGGACGGTTTAGGGTCCAGGTGGGGGTACGGCAACGCTTTAGGGGGAGCGTGCGTGTGAGGGTGCGGGTTAGTGTTAGCGTGCGGGTTAGGATTAGGGGTCGGGTGAGGGTCAGGCTTCGGGGAAGGGTTAGGGTTAGGGTTCGGGCTAGGTTTAGGGTTAGGGGACGGGGACGGTTTAGGGTCCAGTTGAGGGTACGGCAACCCTTTAGGGGGAGCGTGCGTGTGAGGGCGCGGGTTAGTGTTAGCGTACGGGTTAGGATTAGGGGACGGGTGAGGGTCAGGCTTCGGGGAAGGGTTAGGGTTAGGGTTCGGGCTAGGGTTAGGGTTAGGGGACGGGGACGGTTTAGTGTCCAGGTGAGAGTACGGCAATGCTTTAGGGGGAGCGTGCGTGTGAGGTCGCAGGTTAGTGTTAGCGTACGGGTTAGGATTAGGGGACGGGTGAGGGTCAGGCTTCGGGGAAGGGTTAGGGTTAGGGTTCGGGCTAGGGTTAGGGTTAGGGGACGGGGACGGTTTAGGGTCCAGGTGAGGGTACGGCAACCCTTTAGGGGGAGCGTGCGTGTGAGGGCGCGGGTTAGTGTTAGCGTACGTGTTAGGATTACGGGACGGGTGAGGGTCAGGCTTCGGGGAAGGGTTAGGGTTAGGGTTCGGGCTAGGGTTAGGGTTAGGGGACGGGGACGGTTTAGGGTCCAGGTAAGGGTACGGCAACGCTTTAGGGGCAGCGTGCATGTGAGGGTGCGGGTTAGTGTTAGCGTACGGGTTAGGATTAGAGGACGGGTGATGGTCAGGCTTCGGGGAAGGGTTAGGGTTAGGGTTCGGGCTAGGGTTAGGGTTAGGGGACGGGGACGGTTTAGGGTCCAGGTAAGGGTACGGCAACGCTTTAGGGGGAGCGTGCGTGTGAGGGCGCGGGTTAGTGTTAGTGTACGGGTTAGGATTAGAGAACGGGTGAGGGTCAGGCTTCGGGGAAGGGTTAGGGTTAGGGTTCGGGCTAGGGTTAGGGTTAGGGGATGGGGAAGGTTCAGGGTCGAGGTGAGGGTATGGCAACGTTTTAGGGGGAGCGTGCGTGTGAGGGCGCGGGTTAGTGTTAGCGTACGGGTTAGGATTAGGGGACGGGTGAGGGTCAGGCTTCGGGGAAGGGTTAGGGTTAGGGTTCGGGCTAGGGTTAGGGGACGGGGACGGGGACGGTTTAGGTTCCAGGTGAGGGTACAGCAACCCTTTAGGGGGAGCGTGCGTGTGAGGGCGCGGGTTAGTGTTAGCGTACGGGTTAGGATTAGGGGACGGGTGAGGGTCAGGCTTCGGGGAAGGGTTAGGGTTAGGGTTCGGGTTAGGGTTAGGGTTAGGGGACAGGGACGGTTTAGGGTCCAGGTGAGGGTACGGCAACCCTTTAGGGGGAGCGTGTGTGTGAGGGCGCGGGTTAGTGTTAGCGTACGGGTTAGGATTAGGGGACGGGTGAGGGTCAGGCTTCGGGGAAGGGTTAGGGTTATGGTTCGAGCTAGGGTTAGGGTTAGGGGACGGGGACGGTTTAGGGTCCAGGTGAGGGTACGGCAACGCGTTAGGGGGAGCGTGCGTCTCAGGGCGCGGGTTAGTGTTATCGTACGTGTTAGGATTACGGGACAGGAGAGGGTCAGGCTTCGGGGAAGGGTTAGGGTTAGGGTTTGGGCTAGGGTTAGGGTTAGGGGATAGGGACGGTTTAGGGTCCAGGTAAGGGTACGGCAACGCTTTAGGGGGAGCGTGCGTGTGAGGGCGCGGGTTAGTGTTAGCGTACGGGTTAGGATTAGAGGACGGGTGAGGGTCAGGCTTCGGGGAAGGGTTAGGGTTAGGGTTCGGGCTAGGGTTAGGGTTAGGGGATGGGGAAGGTTTAGGGTCCCGGTGAGGGTACGGCAACGCTTTAGGGGGAGCGTGCGTGTGAGGGCGTGGGTTAGTGTTAGCGTACGGGTTAGGATTAGGGGACGGGTGAGGGTCAGGCTTCGGGGAAGGGTTAGGGTTAGGGTTCGGGCTAGGGTTAGGGGACGGGGACGGGGACGGTTTAGGGTCCAGGTGAGGGTACGGCAACGCTTTAGGGGGAACGTGCGTGTGAGGGCGCGGGTTAGTGTTAGCGTACGGGTTAGGATTAGGGGACGGGTGAGGGTCAGGCTTCGGGGAAGGGTTAGGGTTAGGGTTAGGGTTCGGGCTAGGGTTAGGGTTAGAGGACGGGGACGGTTTAGGGTCCATGTGAGGGTACGGCAACGCTTTAGGGGGAGTGTGCGTGTGAGGGCGTGGGGTAGTGTTAGCGTACGGGTTAGGATTAGGGGATGGGTGAGGGTCAGGCTTCTGGGAAGGGTTAGGGTTAAGGTTCGGGCTAGGGTTAGGGTTACGGGACGGGGAAGGTTTAGGGTCCAGGTGAGGGTACGGCAACGCTTTAGGGGGAGCGTGCGTGTGAGGGCGCGGGTTAGTGTTATCGTACGGGTTAGGATTAGGGGACGGGTGAGGGTCAGGCTTCGGGGAAGTGTTAGGGTTAGGGATCGGGCTAGGGTTAGGGTTAGGGGACGGGAACGGTTTAGGGTCCAGGTGAGGGTACGGCAACCCTTTAGGGGGAGCGTGCGTGTGAGGGCGCGGGTTAGTGTTAGCGTATGGTTTAGGATTAGGGGACGGGTGAGGGTGAGGCTTCGGGGAAGGGTTAGGGAGAGGGTTCGGGCTAGGGTTAGGGTTAGGGGACGGGGACGGTTTAGGGTCCAGGTGAGGGTACGGCAACGCTTTAGGGGGAGCGTGCGTGTGAGGGCACGGGTTAGTGTTAGCGTACGGGTTAGGATTAGGGAACGGGTGAGGGTCAGGCTTCGGGGAAGGGTTAGGTTTAGGGTTCGGGCTAGGGTTAGGGGACGGGGACGGGGACGGTTTAGGGTCCATGTGAGGGTACGGCAACGCTTTAGGGGGAGCGTGCGTGTGAGGGCGCGGGTTAGTGTTAGCGTACGGGTTAGGATTAGGGGACGGGTGAGGGTTAGGCTTCGGGGAAGGGTTAGGGTTAGGGTTCGGGCTACGGCTAGGGTTAGGGGACGGGGACGGTTTAGGATCCAGGTGAGGGTACGGCAACCCTTTAGGGGGAGCGTGCGTGTGAGGGCGCGGGTTAGTGTTAGCGTACGGGTTAGGATTAGGGGACGGTTGAGGGTCACGCTTTGGGGAAGGGTTAGGGATATGGTTCGGGCTAGGGTTAGGGTTAGGGGACGGGGACGGTTTAGGGTCCAGGTGAGGGTACGGCAACGCTTTAGGGGGAGCGTGTGTGTTAGGGCGCGGGTTAGTGTTAGCGTACGGGTTAGGATTAGGGGACGGATGAGGGTTAGGCTTCGGGGAAGTGTTAGGGTTAGGGTTCGGGCTAGGGTTAGGGTTAGGGGACGGGGACGGTTTACGGTCCAGGTGAGGGTACGGCAACCCTTTAGGGGGAGCGTGCGTGTGAGGGCGCGGGTTAGTGTTAGCGTACGGGTTAGGATTAGGGGACGGGTGAGGGTCAGGCTTCGGGGAAGGGTTAGGGTTAGGGTTCGGGCTAAGGTTAGGGTTAGGAGACGGGGACGGTTTAGGGTCCAGGTGAGGGTACGGCAACGCTTTAGGGGGAGCGTGCGTGTGAGGGCGCGGTTTAGTGTTAGCGTACGGGTTAGGATTAGGGGACGGGTGAGGGTCAGGCTTCGGTGAAGGGTTAGGGTTAGGGTTCGGGCTAGGGTTAGGGTTAGGGGACGGGGACGGTTTAGGGTCCAGGTGAGGGTACAGCAACGCTTTAGGGGGAGCGTGCGTGTGAGGGCGTGGGTTAGTGTTAGCGTACGGGTTAGGATTAGGGGACAGGTGAGGGTCAGGCTTCGGGGAAGGTTTAGGGTTAGGGTTCGGGCTAGTTTTAGGGGACGGGGATGGGGACGGTTTAGGGTCCAGGTGAGGGTACGGCAAACCTTTAGGGGGAGCGTGCGTGTGAGGGCGCGGGTTAGTCTTAGCGTATGGGTTAGGATTAGGGGACGGGTGAGGGTCAGGCTTCGGGGAAGGGTTAGGGTTAGGGTTCGGGCTAGGGTTAGGGTTAGCTGATGGGGACGGTTTAGGGTCCAGGTGAGGGTACGGCAACGCATTAGGGGGAGCGTGCGTGTGAGGGCGCGGGTTAGTGTTAGCGTACGGGTTAGGATTAGGGGACGGGTGAGGGTCAGGCTTCGGGGAAGGGTTAGGGTTAGGGTTCGGGCTAGGGTTAGGGTTAGGGGACGGGGACGGTTTAGGGTCCAGGTGAGGGTACGGCAACGCTTTAGGGGGAGGGTGCGTGTGAGGGCATGGGTTACTGTTAGCGTACGGGTTAGGATTAGGGGACGGGTGAGGGTCAGGCTTCGGGGAAGGGTTAGGGTTAGGGTTCGGGATAGGGTTAGGGTTAGGGGACGGGGACGGTTTAGGGTCCAGGTGAGGGTACGGCAACGCTTTAGGGGGAGCGTGCATGTGAGGGCGTGGGTTAGTGTTAGCGTACAGGTTAGGATTAGGGGACGGGTGAGGGTCAGGCTTCGGGGAAGTGTTAGGTTTAGGGTTCGGGCTAGGTATGGGTTAGGGGACGGGGACGGTTTAGGGTCCAGGTGAGGGTACGGCAACGCTTTAGGGGGAGCGTGCGTGTGAGGGCGCGGGGTAGTGTTAGCGTACGGGTTAGGATTAGGGGACGGGTGAGGGTCAGGCTTCGGGGAAGGTTTAGGGTTAGGGATCGGGATAGGGTTAGGGTTAGGGGACTGGGACGGTTTAGGGTCCAGGTGAGGGTACGGCAACGCTTAAGGGGGAACGTGCGTTTGAGGGCGCGGGTTAGTGTTAGCGTACGCTTTAGGATTAGGGGACGGGTGAGGGTCAGGCTTCGGGGAAGGGTTAGGGTTAGGGTTCGGGCTAGGGTTAGGGGACGGGGACGGGGACGGTTTAGGGTCCAGGTGAGTGTACGGCAACGCTTTAGGGGGAGCGTGCGTGTGAGGGCGCGGGTTAGTGTTAGCGTACGGGTTAGGATTAGGGGACGGGTGAGGGTTAGGCTTCGGGGAAGAGTTAGGGTTAGGGTTCGGGCTACGGCTAGGGTTAGGGGACGGGGACGGTTTAGGGTCCAGGTGAGGGTACGGCAACGGTTTAGGGGGAGCGTGCGTGTGAGGGCGCGGGTTATTGTTAGCGTACGGGTTAGGATTAGGGGACGGGTGAGGGTCAGGCTTCGGGGAAGGGTTAGAGTTAGGGTTCTGGCTAGGGTTAGGGTTAGGGGACGGGGACGGTTTAGGGTCCAGGTGAGGGTACGGCAACGCTTTAGGGGGAGCGTGTGTGTGAGGGCGCGGGTTAGTGTTAGCGTACGGGTTACGATTAGGGGATGGGTGAGGGTCAGGCTTCGGGGAAGGGTTAGGGTTAGGGTTCGGGCTAGGGTTAGGGTTAGGGGACGGGGACGGTTTAGGGTCCAGGTGAGGGTACGGCAACGTTTTAGGGGGAGAGTGCGTGTGAGGGCGCGGGTTAGTGTTAGCGTACGGGTTAGGATTAGGGGACGGGTGAGGGTCAGGCTTCGGGGAAAGGTTAGGGTTAGGGTTCGGGCTAGGGTTAGGGTTAGGGGACGGGGACGGTTTACGGTCCAGGTGAGGGTACGGCAACGCTTTAGGGGGAGCGTGCTTGTGAGGGCGCGGGTTAGTGTTAGCGTACGGGTTAGGATTAGGGGACGGGTGAGGGTCAGGCTTCGGGGAAGGGTTAGGGTTAGGGTTCTGGCTATGGTTAGGGTTATGGGACGGGGACGGTTTAAGGTCCAAGTGAGGGTACGGCAACCCTTTTGGGGGAGCGTGCGTGTGAGGGCGCGGGTTAGTGTTAGCGTACGGGTTAGGATTAGGAGACAGGTGAGGCTCAGGCTTCGGGGAAGGGTTAGGGTTAGGGTTCGGGCTAGGGCTAGTGTTAGGGGACGGGGACGGTTTAGGGTCCAGGTGAGGGTACGGCAACCCTTTAGGGGGAGCGTGCGTGTGAGGGCGCGGGTTAGTGTTAGCGTACGGGTTAGGATTAGGGGATGGGTGAGGGTCAGGCTTCGGGGAATGGTTAGGGTTATGGTTCGGGCTAGGGTTAGGGTTAGGGGACGGGGACGGTTTAGGGTCCAGGTGAGGGTACGGCAACGCTTTAGGGGGAGCGTGTGTGTGAGGGCGCGGTTTAGTGTTAGCGTACGGGTTAGGATTAGGGGACGGGTGAGGGTCAGGCTTCGGGGAAGGGTTAGGTTTAGGGTTCTGGCTAGGGTTAGGGTTAGGGGACGGGGACGGTTTAGGGTCCAGGTGAGGGTACGGAAACGCTTTAGGGGGAGCGTGCGTGTGAGGGCGCGGGTTAGTGTTAGCGTACGGGTTACGATTAGGGGACGGGTGAGGGTCAGGCTTCGGGGAAGGGTTAGGGTTAGGGTTAGGGCTAGGGTTAGGGTTAGGGGACGGGGACAGTTTAGGGTCCAGGTGACGGTACGGCAACGTTTTAGGGGGAGAGTGCGTGTGAGGGAGAGGGTTAGTGTTAGCGTACGGGTTAGGATTAGGGGACGGGTGAGGGTCAGGCTTCGGGGAAGGGTTAGGGTTAGGGTTCAGGCTAGGGTTAGGGTTAGGGGACGGGGACGGTTTAGGGTCCAGGTGGGGGTACGGCAACGCTTAAGGGGGAGCGTGCGTGTGAGGGTGCGGGTTAGTGTTAGCGTGCGGGTTAGGATTAGGGGACGGGTGAGGGTCAGGCTTCGGGGAAGGGTTAGGGTTAGGGTTCGGGCTAGGGTTAGGGTTAGGGGACGGGGACGGTTTAGGGTCCAGTTGAGGGTACGGCAACCCTTTAGGGGGAGCGTGCGTGTGAGGGCGCGGGTTAGTGTTAGCGTACGGGTTAGGATTAGGGGACGGGTGAGGGTCAGGCTTCGGGGAAGGGTTAGGGTTAGGGTTCGGGCTAGGGTTAGGGTTAGGGGACGGGGACGGTTTAGGGTCCAGGTGAGGGTACGGCAACCCTTTAGGGGGAGCATGCGTGTGAGGGCGCGGGTTAGTGTTAGTTTACGGGTTAGGATTAGGGGACGGGTGAGGGTCAGGCTTCGGGGAAGGGTTAGGGTTATGGATCGAGCTAGGGTTAGGGTTAGGGGACGGGGACGGTTTAGGGTCCAGGTGAGGGTACGGCAACGCTTTAATGGGAGCGTGCGTGTGAGGGCGCGGGTTAGTTTTAGCGTACGTGTTAGGATTACGGGACGGGTGAGGGTCAGGCTTCGGGGAAGGGTTAGGGTTAGGGTTCGGGCTAGGGTTAGGGTTAGGGGACGGGGACGGTTTAGGGTCCAGGTAAGGGTACGGCAACGCTTTAGGGGCAGCGTGCATGTGAGGGTGCGGGTTAGTGTTAGCGTACGGGTTAGGATTAGAGGACGGGTGATGGTCAGGCTTCGGGGAAGGGTTAGGGTTAGGGTTCGGGCTAGGGTTAGGGTTAGGGGACGGGGACGGTTTAGGGTCCAGGTAAGGGTACGGCAACGCTTTTGGGGGAGCGTGCGTGTGAGGGCGCGGGTTAGTGTTAGTGTACGGGTTAGGATTAGAGAACGGGTGAGGGTCAGGCTTCGGGGAAGGGTTAGGGTTAGGGTTCGGGCTAGGGTTAGGGTTAGGGGATGGGGAAGGTTCAGGGTCGAGGTGAGGGTATGGCAACGCTTTAGGGGGAGCGTGCGTGTGAGGGCGCGGGTTAGTGTTAGCGTACGGGTTAGGATTAGGGGACGGGTGAGGGTCAGGCTTCGGGGAAGGGTTAGGGTTAGGGTTCGGGCTAGGGTTAGGGGACGGGGAAGGGGACGGTTTAGGGTCCAGGTGAGGGTACAGCAACGCGTTAGGGGGAGCGTGCGTCTGAGGGCGCGGGTTAGTGTTATCGTACGTGTTAGGATTACGGGACAGGTGAGGGTCAGGCTTCGGGGAAGGGTTAGGGAGAGGGTTCGGGCTAGGGTTAGGGTTAGGGGACGGGGACGGTTTAGGGTCCAGGTAAGGGTACGGCAACGCTTTAGGGGGAGCGTGCGTGTGAGGGCGCGGGTTAGTGTTAGCGTACGGGTTAGGATTAGAGGACGGGTGAGGGTCAGGCTTCGGGGAAGGGTTAGGGTTAGGGTTCGGGCTAGGGTTAGGGTTAGGGGATGGGGAAGGTTTAGGGTCCCGGTGAGGGTACGGCAACGCTTTAGGGGGAGCGTGCGTGTGAGGGCGCGGGTTAGTGTTAGCGTACGGGTTAGGATTAGGGGACGGGTGAGGGTCAGGCTTCGGGGAAGGGTTAGGGTTAGGGTTCGGGCTAGGATTAGGGGACGGGGACGGGGACGGTTTAGGGTCCAGGTGAGGGTACGGCAACGCTTTAGGGGGAGCGTGCGTGTGAGGGCGCGGGTTAGTGTTAGCGTACGGGTTAGGATTAGGGGACGGGTGAGGGTCAGGCTTCGGGGAAGGGTTAGGGTTAGGGTTAGGGTTCGGGCTAGGGTTAGGGTTAGAGGACGGGGACGGTTTAGGGTCCATGTGAGGGTACGGCAACGCTTTAGGGGGAGCGTGCGTGTGAGGGCGTGGGGTAGTGTTAGCGTACGGGTTAGGATTAGGGGATGGGTGAGGGTCAGGCTTCTGGGAAGGGTTAGGGTTAAGGTTCGGGCTAGGGTTAGGGTTACGGGACGGGGACGGTTTAGGGTCCAGGTGAGGGTACGGCAACGCTTTAGGGGGAGCGTGCGTGTGAGGGCGCGGGTTAGTGTTATCGTACGGGTTAGGATTAGGGGACGGGTGAGGGTCAGGCTTCGGGGAAGTGTTAGGGTTAGGGATCGGGCTAGGGTTAGGGTTAGGGGACGGGGACGGTTTAGGGTCCAGGTGAGGGTACGGCAACCCTTTAGGGGGAGCGTGCGTGTGAGGGCGCGGGTTAGTGTTAGCGTATGGTTTAGGATTAGGGGACGGGTGAGGGTGAGGCTTCGGGGAAGGGTTAGGGAGAGGGTTCGGGCTAGGGTTAGGGTTAGGGGACGGGGACGGTTTAGGGTCCAGGTGAGGGTACGGCAACGCTTTAGGGGGAGCGTGCGTGTGAGGGCACGGGTTAGTGTTAGCGTACGGGTTAGGATTAGGGGACGGGTGAGGGTCAGGCTTCGGGGAAGGGTTAGGTTTAGGGTTCGGGCTAGGGTTAGGGGACGGGGACGGGGACGGTTTAGGGTCCATGTGAGGGTACGGCAACGCTTTAGGGGGAGCGTGCGTGTGAGGGCGCGGGTTAGTGTTAGCGTACGGGTTAGGATTAGGGGACGGGTGAGGGTTAGGCTTCGGGGAAGGGTTAGGGTTAGGGTTCGGGCTACGGCTAGGGTTAGGGGACGGGGACGGTTTAGGGTCCAGGTGAGGGTACGGCAACCCTTTAGGGGGAGCGTGCGTGTGAGGGCGCGGGTTAGTGTTAGCGTACGGGTTAGGATTAGGGGACGGATGAGGGTTAGGCTTCGGGGAAGTGTTAGGGTTAGGGTTCGGGCTAGGGTTAGGGTTAGGGGACGGGGACGGTTTAGGGTCCAGGTGAGGGTACGGCAACGCTTTAGGGGGAGCGTGCGTGTGAGGGCGCGGGTTAGTGTTAGCGTACGGGTTAGGATTAGGGGACGGGTGAGGGTCAGGCTTCGGGGAAGGGTTAGGGTTACGGTTCGGGCTAGGGTTAGGGTTAGGGGACGGGGACGGTTTACGGTCCAGGTGAGGGTACGGCAACCCTTTAGGGGGAGCGTGCGTGTGAGGGCGCGGGTTAGTGTTAGCGTACGGGTTAGGATTAGGGGACGGGTGAGGGTCAGGCTTCGGGGAAGGGTTAGGGTTAGGGTTCGGGCTAGGGTTAGGGTTAGGGGACGGGGACGGTTTAGGGTCCAGGTGAGGGTACAGCAACGCTTTAGGGGGAGCGTGCGTGTGAGGGCGCGGGTTAGTGTTAGCGTACGCGTTAGCATTAGGGGACAGGTGAGGGTCAGGCTTCGGGGAAGGTTTAGGGTTAGGGTTCGGGCTAGTTTTAGGGGACGGGGACGGGGACGGTTTAGGGTCCAGGTGAGGGTACGGCAACCCTTTAGGGGGAGCGTGCGTGTGAGGGCGCGGGTTAGTCTTAGCGTATGGGTTAGGATTAGGGGACGGGTGAGGGTCAGGCTTCGGGGAAGGGTTAGGGTTAGGGTTCGGGCTAGGGTTAGGGTTAGGGGATGGGGACGGTTTAGGGTCCAGGTGAGGGTACGGCAACGCATTAGGGGGAGCGTGCGTGTGAGGGCGCGGGTTAGTGTTAGCGTACGGGTTAGGATTAGGGGACGGGTGAGGGTCAGGCTTCGGGGAAGGGTTAGGGTTAGGGTTCGGGCTAGGGTTAGGGTTAGGGGACGGGGACGGTTTAGGGTCCAGGTGAGGGTACGGAAACGCTTTAGGGGGAGGGTGCGTGTGAGGGCGTGGGTTAGTGTTATCGTACGGGTTAGGATTAGGGGACGGGTGAGGGTCAGGCTTCGGGGAAGGGTTAGGGTTAGGGTTCGGGCTAGGGTTAGGGTTAGGGGACGGGGACGGTTTAGGGTGCAGGTGAGGGTACGGCAACGCTTTAGGGGGAGCGTGCGTGTGAGGGTGCGGGTTAGTGTTAGCGTACGGGTTAGGATTAGGGGACGGGTGAGGGTCAGGCTTCGGGGAAGTGTTAGGGTTAGGGTTCGGGCTATGGTTAGGGTTACGGGAAAAGGACGGTTTAGGGTCCAGGTGAGGGTACGGCAACGCTTTAGGGGGAGCGTGCATGTGAGGGCGTGGGTTAGTGTTAGCGTACGGGTTAGGATTAGGGGACGGGTGAGGGTCAGGCTTCGGGGAAGTGTTATTTTTAGGGTTCGGGCTAGGTATGGGTTAGGGGACGGGGACGGTTTAGGGTCCAGGTGAGGGTACGGCAACGCATTAGGGGGAGCGTGCGTGTGAGGGCGCGGGTTAGTGTTAGTGTCCGGGTTAGGATTAGGGGATGGGTGAGGGTCAGGCTTCGGGGAAGGGTAAGGGTTAGGGTTCGGGCTAGGGTTAGGGTTAGGGGACGGGGAAGGTTTAGGGTCCAGGTGAGGGTACGGCAACGCTTTAGGTGGAGCGTGCGTGTGAGGGCGCGGGGTAGTGTTAGCGTACGGCTTAGGATTAGGGGACGGGTGAGGGTCAGGCTTCGGGGAAGGGTTAGGGTTAAGGTTCGAGCTAGGGTTAGGGTTAGGGGACGGGGACGGCTTAGGGTCCAGGTGAGGGTACGGCAACGCGTTAGGGGGAGCGTGCGTGTGAGGGCGCTGGTTAGTGTTATCGTACGTGTTAGGATTACGGGACGGGTGAGGGTCAGGCTTCGGGGAAGGGTTAGGGTTAGGGTTCGGGCTAGGGTTAGGGTTAGGGGACGGGGACGTTTTAGGGTTCAGGTAAGGGTACGGCAACGCTTTAGGGGGAGCGTGCGTGTGAGGGCGCGGGTTAGTGTTAGCGTACGGGTTAGGATTAGAGGACGGGTGAGGGTCAGGCTTCGGGGAAGGTTTAGGGTTAGGGATCGGGATAGGGTTAGGGTTAGGGGACTGGGACGGTTTAGGGTCCAGGTGAGGGTACGGCAACGCTTAAGGGGGAACGTGCGTTTGAGGGCGTGGGTTAGTGTTAGCGTACGGGTTAGGATTAGGGGATGGGTGAGGGTCAGGCTTCGGGGAAGGGTTAGGGTTAGGGTTCAGGCTAGGGTTAGAGTTAGGTGACGGGGACGGTTTAGGGTCCAGGTGAGGGTACGGCAACGTTTTAGGGGGAGCGTGCGTGTGAGGGCACGGGTTAGTGTTAGCGTACGGGTTAGGATTAGGGGACGGGTGAGGGTGAGGCTTCGGGGAAGGGTTAGGGTTAGGGTTCGGGCTAGGGTTAGGGGACGGGGACGGGGACGGTTTAGGGTCCAGGTGAGGGTACGGCAACGCTTTAGGGGGAGCGTGCGTGTGAGGGCGCGGGTTAGTGTTAGCGTACGGGTTAGGATTAGGGGACGGGTGAGGGTTAGGCTTCGGGGAAAAGTTAGGGTTAGGGTTCGGGCTACGGCTAGGGTTAGGGGACGGGGACGGTTTAGGGTCCAGGTGAGGGTACGGCAACGGTTTAGTGGGAGCGTGCGTGTGAGTGCGCGAGTTAGTGTTAGCGTACGGGTTAGGATTAGGGGACGGGTGAGGGTCAGGCTTCAGGGAAGGGTTAGGGTTATGGTTCGGGCTAGGGTTAGGGTTAGGGGACGGGGACGGTTTAGGGTCCAGGTGAGGGTACGGCAACGCTTTAGGGGGAGCGTGCGTGTGAGGGCGCGGGTTAGTGTTAGCGTACGGGTTAGGATTAGGGGACGGATGAGGGTCAGGCTTCGGGGAAGTGTTAGGGTTAGTGTTCGGGCTAGGATTAGGGGACGGGGACGGTGACGGTTTAGGGTCCAGGTGAGGGTACGGCAACGCTTTAGGGGGAGCGTGCATGTGAGGGCGCGGGTTAGTGTTAGCGTACAGGTTAGGATTAGGGTACAGGTGAGGGTCAGGCTTCAGGGAAGGGTTAGGGTTAGGGTTCGGGCTAGGGTTACGGGACGGGGACGGGGACGATTTAGGGTCCAGGTGAGGGTACGGCAACCCTTTATGGGGAGCGTGCGTGTGAGGGCGCGGGTTAGTGTTAACGTACGGGTTAGGATTAGGGGACGGGTGAGGGTCAGGCTTCGGGGAAGTGTTAGGGTTAGGGTTCGGGCTATGGTTAGGGTTACGGGAAAAGGACGGTTTAGGGTCCAGGTGAGGGTACGGCAACGCTTTAGGGGGAGCGTGCATGTGAGGGCGTGGGTTAGTGTTAGCGTACGGGTTAGGATTAGGGGACGGGTGAGGGTCAGGCTTCGGGGAAGAGTTAGGTTTAGGGTTCGGGCTAGGTATGGGTTAGGGGACGGGGACGGATTAGGGTCCAGGTGAGGGTACGGCAACGCATTAGGTGGAGCGTGCGTGTGAGGGCGCGGGTTTGTGTTAGTGTCCGGGTTAGGATTAGGGGATGGGTGCGGGTCAGGCTTCGGGGAAGGGTAAGGGTTAGGGTTCGGGCTAGGGTTAGTGTTAGGGGACGGGGACGGTTTAGGGTCCAGGTGAGGGTACGGCAACGCTTTAGGGGGAGCGTGCGTGTGAGGGCGCGGGGTAGTGTTAGCGTACGGGTTAGGATTAGGGGACGGGTGAGGGTCAGGCTTCGGGGAAGGTTTAGGGTTAGGGATCGGGATAGGGTTAGGGTTAGGGGACTGGGACGGTTTAGGGTCCAGGTGAGGGTACGGCAACGCTTAAGGGGGAGCGTGCGTTTGAGGGCGCGGGTTAGTGTTAGCGTACGGGTTAGGATTAGGGGACGGGTGAGGGTCAGGCTTCGGGGAAGGGTTAGGGTTAGGGTTAGGGCTAGGCTTAGGGTTAGGGGACGGGGACAGTTTAGGGTCCAGGTGACGGTACGGCAACGTTTTAGGGGGAGAGTGCGTGTGAGGGAGAGGGTTAGTGTTAGCGTACGGGTTAGGATTAGGGGACGGGTGAGGGTCAGGCTTCGGGGAAGGGTTAGGGTTAGGGTTCAGGCTAGGGTTAGGGTTAGGGGACGGGGACGGTTTAGGGTCCAGGTGGGGGTACGGCAACGCTTTAGGGGGAGCGTGCGTGTGAGGGTGCGGGTTAGTGTTAGCGTGCGGGTTAGGATTAGGGGACGGGTGAGGGTCAGGCTTCGGGGAAGGGTTAGGGTTAGGGTTCGAGCTAGGGTTAGGGTTAGGGGACGGGGACGGTTTAGGGTCCAGGTGAGGGTACGGCAACGCTTTAATGGGAGCGTGCGTGTGAGGGCGCGGGTTAGTTTTAGCGTACGTGTTAGGATTACGGGACGGGTGAGGGTCAGGCTTCGGGGAAGGGTTAGGGTTAGGGTTCGGGCTAGGGTTAGGGTTAGGGGACGGGGACGGTTTAGGGTCCAGGTAAGGGTACGGCAACGCTTTAGGGGCAGCGTGCATGTGAGGGTGCGGGTTAGTGTTAGCGTACGGGTTAGGATTAGAGGACGGGTGATGGTCAGGCTTCGGGGAAGGGTTAGGGTTAGGGTTCGGGCTAGGGTTAGGGTTAGGGGACGGGGACGGTTTAGGGTCCAGGTAAGGGTACGGCAACGCTTTAGGGGGAGCGTGCGTGTGAGGGCGCGGGTTAGTGTTAGTGTACGGGTTAGGATTAGAGAACGGGTGAGGGTCAGGCTTCGGGGAAGGGTTAGGGTTAGGGTTCGGGCTAGGGTTAGGGTTAGGGGATGGGGAAGGTTCAGGGTCGAGGTGAGGGTATGGCAACGCTTTAGGGGGAGCGTGCGTGTGAGGGCGCGGTTTAGTGTTAGCGTACGGGTTAGGATTAGGGGACTGGTGAGGGTCAGGCTTCGGGGAAGGGTTAGGGTTAGGGTTCGGGCTAGGGTTAGGGGACGGGGAAGGGGACGGTTTAGGTTCCAGGTGAGGGTACAGCAACCCTTTAGGGGGAGCGTGCGTGTGAGGGCGCGGGTTAGTGTTAGCGTACGGGTTAGGATTAGGGGACGGGTGAGGGTCAGGCTTCGGGGAAGGGTTAGGGTTAGGGTTCGGGTTAGGGTTAGGGTTAGGGGACGGGGACGGTTTAGGGTCCAGGTGAGGGTACGGCAACCCTTTAGGGGGAGCGTGTGTGTGAGGGCGCGGGTTAGTGTTAGCGTACGGGTTAGGATTAGGGGACGGGTGAGGGTCAGGCTTCGGGGAAGGGTTAGGGTTATGGTTCGAGCTAGGGTTAGGGTTAGGGGACGGGGACGGTTTAGGGTCCAGGTGAGGGTACAGCAACGCGTTAGGGGGAGCGTGCGTCTGAGGGCGCGGGTTAGTGTTATCGTACGTGTTAGGATTACGGGACAGGTGAGGGTCAGGCTTCGGGGAAGGGTTAGGGTTATGGTTCGGGCTAGGGTTAGGGTTAGGGGACGGGGACGGTTTAGGGTCCAGGTGAGGGTACGGCAACGCTTTAGGGGGAGCGTGCGTGTGAGGGCGCGGGTTAGTGTTAGCGTACGGGTTAGGATTAGAGGACGGGTGAGGGTCAGGCTTCGGGGAAGGGTTAGGGTTAGGGTTCGGGCTAGGGTTAGGGTTAGGGGACGGGGAAGGTTTAGGGTCCCGGTGAGGGTACGGCAACGCTTTAGGGGGAGCGTGCGTGTGAGGGCGCGGGTTAGTGTTAGCGTACGGGTTAGGATTAGGGGACGGGTGAGGGTCAGGCTTCGGGGAAGGGTTAGGGTTAGGGTTCGGGCTAGGGTTAGGGGACGGGGACGGGGACGGTTTAGGGTCCAGGTGAGGGTACGGCAACGCTTTAGGGGGAGCGTGCGTGTGAGGGCGCGGGTTAGTGTTAGCGTACGGGTTAGGATTAGGGGACGGGTGAGGGTCAGGCTTCGGGGAAGGGTTAGGGTTAGGGTTAGGGTTCGGGCTAGGGTTAGGGTTAGAGGACGGGGACGGTTTAGGGTCCATGTGAGGGTACGGCAACGCTTTAGGGGGAGCGTGCGTGTGAGGGCGTGGGGTAGTGTTAGCGTACGGGTTAGGATTAGGGGATGGGTGAGGGTCAGGCTTCTGGGAAGGGTTAGGGTTAAGGTTCGGGCTAGGGTTAGGGTTACGGGACGGGGACGGTTTAGGGTCCAGGTGAGGGTACGGCAACGCTTTAGGGGGAGCGTGCGTGTGAGGGCGCGGGTTAGTGTTATCGTACGGGTTAGGATTAGGGGACGGGTGAGGGTCAGGCTTCGGGGAAGTGTTAGGGTTAGGGATCGGGCTAGGGTTAGGGTTAGGGGACGGGGACGGTTTAGGGTCCAGGTGAGGGTACGGCAACCCTTTAGGGGGAGCGTGCGTGTGAGGGCGCGGGTTAGTGTTAGCGTATGGTTTAGGATTAGGGGACGGGTGAGGGTGAGGCTTCGGGGAAGGGTTAGGGAGAGGGTTCGGGCTAGGGTTAGGGTTAGGGGACGGGGACGGTTTAGGGTCCAGGTGAGGGTACGGCAACGCTTTAGGGGGAGCGTGCGTGTGAGGGCACGGCTTAGTGTTAGCGTACGGGTTAGGATTAGGGGACGGGTGAGGGTCAGGCTTCGGGGAAGGGTTAGGTTTAGGGTTCGGGCTAGGGTTAGGGGACGGGGACGGGGACGGTTTAGGGTCCATGTGAGGGTACGGCAACGCTTTAGGGGGAGCGTGCGTGTGAGGGCGCGGGTTAGTGTTAGCGTACGGGTTAGGATTAGGGGACGGGTGAGGGTTAGGCTTCGGGGAAGGGTTAGGGTTAGGGTTCGGGCTACGGCTAGGGTTAGGGGACGGGGACGGTTTAGGGTCCAGGTGAGGGTACGGCAACCCTTTAGGGGGAGCGTGCGTGTGAGGGCGCGGGTTAGTGTTAGCGTACGGGTTAGGATTAGGGGACGGATGAGGGTTAGGCTTCGGGGAAGTGTTAGGGTTAGGGTTCGGGCTACGGTTAGGGTTAGGGGACGGGGACGGTTTAGGGTCCAGGTGAGGGTACGGCAACGCTTTAGGGGGAGCGTGCGTGTGAGGGCGCGGGTTAGTGTTAGCGTACGGGTTAGGATTAGGGGACGGGTGAGGGTCAGGCTTCGGGGAAGGGTTAGGGTTACGGTTCGGGCTAGGGTTAGGGTTAGGGGACGGGGACGGTTTACGGTCCAGGTGAGGGTACGGCAACCCTTTAGGGGGAGCGTGCGTGTGAGGGCGCGGGTTAGTGTTAGCGTACGGGTTAGGATTAGGGGACGGGTGAGGGTCAGGCTTCGGGGAAAGGTTAGGGTTAGGGTTCGGGCTAGGGTTAGGGTTAGGGGACGGGGACGGTTTAGGGTCCAGGTGAGGGTACAGCAACGCTTTAGGGGGAGCGTGCGTGTGAGGGCGCGGGTTAGTGTTAGCGTACGCGTTAGGATTAGGGGACAGGTGAGGGTCAGGCTTCGGGGAAGGTTTAGGGTTAGGGTTCGGGCTAGTTTTAGGGGACGGGGACGGGGACGGTTTAGGGTCCAGGTGAGGGTACGGCAACCCTTTAGGGGGAGCGTGCGTGTGAGGGCGCGGGTTAGTCTTAGCGTATGGGTTAGGATTAGGGGACGGGTGAGGGTCAGGCTTCGGGGAAGGGTTAGGGTAAGGGTTCGGGCTAGGGTTAGGGTTAGGGGATGGGGACGGTTTAGGGTCCAGGTGAGGGTACGGCAACGCATTAGGGGGAGCGTGCGTGTGAGGGCGCGGGTTAGTGTTAGCGTACGGGTTAGGATTAGGGGACGGGTGAGGGTCAGGCTTCGGGGAAGGGTTAGGGTTAGGGTTCGGGCTAGGGTTAGGGTTAGGGGACGGGGACGGTTTAGGGTCCAGGTGAGGGTACGGAAACGCTTTAGGGGGAGGGTGCGTGTGAGGGCGTGGGTTAGTGTTATCGTACGGGTTAGGATTAGGGGACGGGTGAGGGTCAGGCTTCGGGGAAGGGTTAGGGTTAGGGTTCGGGCTAGGGTTAGGGTTAGGGGACGGGGACGGTTTAGGGTGCAGGTGAGGGTACGGCAACGCTTTAGGGGGAGCGTGCGTGTGAGGGTGCGGGTTAGTGTTAGCGTACGGGTTAGGATTAGGGGACGGGTGAGGGTCAGGCTTCGGGGAAGTGTTAGGGTTAGGGTTCGGGCTATGGTTAGGGTTACGGGAAAAGGACGGTTTAGGGTCCAGGTGAGGGTACGGCAACGCTTTAGGGGGAGCGTGCATGTGAGGGCGTGGGTTAGTGTTAGCGTACGGGTTAGGATTAGGGGACGGGTGAGGGTCAGGCTTCGGGGAAGTGTTATTTTTAGGGTTCGGGCTAGGTATGGGTTAGGGGACGGGGACGGTTTAGGGTCCAGGTGAGGGTACGGCAACGCATTAGGGGGAGCGTGCGTGTGAGGGCGCGGGTTAGTGTTAGTGTCCGGGTTAGGATTAGGGGATGGGTGAGGGTCAGGCTTCGGGGAAGGGTAAGGGTTAGGGTTCGGGCTAGGGTTAGGGTTAGGGGACGGGGAAGGTTTAGGGTCCAGGTGAGGGTACGGCAACGCTTTAGGTGGAGCGTGCGTGTGAGGGCGCGGGGTAGTGTTAGCGTACGGCTTAGGATTAGGGGACGGGTGAGGGTCAGGCTTCGGGGAAGGGTTAGGGTTAAGGTTCGAGCTAGGGTTAGGGTTAGGGGACGGGGACGGCTTAGGGTCCAGGTGAGGGTACGGCAACGCGTTAGGGGGAGCGTGCGTGTGAGGGCGCTGGTTAGTGTTATCGTACGTGTTAGGATTACGGGACGGGTGAGGGTCAGGCTTCGGGGAAGGGTTAGGGTTAGGGTTCGGGCTAGGGTTAGGGTTAGGGGATGGGGACGTTTTAGGGTTCAGGTAAGGGTACGGCAACGCTTTAGGGGGAGCGTGCGTGTGAGGGCGCGGGTTAGTGTTAGCGTACGGGTTAGGATTAGAGGACGAGTGAGGGTCAGGCTTCGGGGAAGGTTTAGGGTTAGGGATCGGGATAGGGTTAGGGTTAGGGGACTGGGACGGTTTAGGGTCCAGGTGAGGGTACGGCAACGCTTAAGGGGGAACGTGCGTTTGAAGGCGTGGGTTAGTGTTAGCGTACGGGTTAGGATTAGGGGATGGGTGAGGGTCAGGCTTCGGGGAAGGGTTAGGGTTAGGGTTCAGGCTAGGGTTAGAGTTAGGTGACGGGGACGGTTTAGGGTCCAGGTGAGGGTACTGCAACGTTTTAGGGGGAGCGTGCGTGTGAGGGCACGGGTTAGTGTTAGCGTACGGGTTAGGATTAGGGGACGGGTGAGGGTGAGGCTTCGGGGAAGGGTTAGGGTTAGGGTTCGGGCTAGGGTTAGGGGACGGGGACGGGGACGGTTTAGGGTCCAGGTGAGGGTACGGCAACGCTTTAGGGGGAGCGTGCGTGTGAGGGCGCGGGTTAGTGTTAGCGTACGGGTTAGGATTAGGGGACGGGTGAGGGTTAGGCTTCGGGGAAAAGTTAGGGTTAGGGTTCGGGCTACGGCTAGGGTTAGGGGACGGGGACGGTTTAGGGTCCAGGTGAGGGTACGGCAACGGTTTAGTGGGAGCGTGCGTGTGAGTGCGCGGGTTAGTGTTAGCGTACGGGTTAGGATTAGGGGACGGGTGAGGGTCAGGCTTCGGGGAAGGGTTAGGGTTATGGTTCGGGCTAGGGTTAGGGTTAGGGGACGGGGACGGTTTAGGGTCCAGGTGAGGGTACGGCAACGCTTTAGGGGGAGCGTGCGTGTGAGGGCGCGGGTTAGTGTTAGCGTACGGGTTAGGATTAGGGGACGGATGAGGGTCAGGCTTCGGGGAAGTGTTAGGGTTAGTGTTCGGGCTAGGATTAGGGGACGGGGACGGTGACGGTTTAGGGTCCAGGTGAGGGTACGGCAACGCTTTAGGGGGAGCGTGCATGTGAGGGCGCGGGTTAGTGTTAGCGTACAGGTTAGGATTAGGGTACAGGTGAGTGTCAGGCTTCAGGGAAGGGTTAGGGTTAGGGTTCGGGCTAGGGTTAGGGGACGGGGACGGGGACGGTTTAGGGTCCAGGTGAGGGTACGGCAACCCTTTATGGGGAGCGTGCGTGTGAGGGCGCGGGTTAGTGTTAGCGTACGGGTTAGGATTAGGGGACGGGTGAGGGTCAGGCTTCGGGGAAGTGTTAGGGTTAGGGTTCGGGCTATGGTTAGGGTTACGGGAAAAGGACGGTTTAGGGTCCAGGTGAGGGTACGGCAACGCTTTAGGGGGAGCGTGCATGTGAGGGCGTGGGTTAGTGTTAGCGTACGGGTTAGGATTAGGGGACGGGTGAGGGTCAGGCTTCGGGGAAGAGTTAGGTTTAGGGTTCGGGCTAGGTATGGGTTAGGGGACGGGGACGGATTAGGGTCCAGGTGAGGGTACGGCAACGCATTAGGTGGAGCGTGCGTGTGAGGGCGCGGGTTTGTGTTAGTGTCCGGGTTAGGATTAGGGGATGGGTGCGGGTCAGGCTTCGGGGAAGGGTAACGGTTAGGGTTCGGGCTAGGGTTAGTGTTAGGGGACGGGGACGGTTTAGGGTCCAGGTGAGGGTACGGCAACGCTTTAGGGGGAGCGTGCGTGTGAGGGCGCGGGGTAGTGTTAGCGTACGGGTTAGGATTAGGGGACGGGTGAGGGTCAGGCTTCGGGGAAGGTTTAGGGTTAGGGATCGGGATAGGGTTAGGGTTAGGGGACTGGGACGGTTTAGGGTCCAGGTGAGGGTACGGCATCGCTTAAGGGGGAGCGTGCGTTTGAGGGCGCGGGTTAGTGTTAGCGTACGGGTTAGGATTAGGGGATGGGTGAGGGTCAGGCTTCGGGGAAGGGTTAGGGTTAGGGTTCAGGCTAGGGTTAGAGTTAGGTGACGGGGACGGTTTAGGGTCCAGGTGAGGGTACGGCAACGTTTTAGGGGGAGCGTGCGTGTGAGGGCACGGGTTAGTGTTAGCGTACGGGTTAGGATTAGGGGATGGGTGAGTGTCAGGCTTCGGGGAAGGGTTAGGGTTAGGGTTCGGGCTAGGGTTAGGGGACGGGGACGGGGACGGTTTAGGGTACAGGTGAGGGTACGGCAACGATTTAGGGGGAGCGTGCGTGTGAGGGCGCGGGTTAGTGTTAGCGTACGGGTTAGGATTAGGGGACGGGTGAGGGTTAGGCTTCGGGGAAGAGTTAGGGTTAGGGTTCGGGCTACGGCTAGGGTTAGGGGACGGGGACGGTTTAGGGTCCAGGTGAGGGTACGGCAACGCTTTAGGGGGAGCGTGCGTGTGAGGGCGCGGGTTAGTGTTAGCGTACGGGTTAGGATTAGGGGACGGGTGAGGGTCAGGCTTCGGGGAAGGGTTAGGGTTAGGGTTCTGGCTAGGGTTAGGGTTAGGGGACGGGGACGGTTTAGGGTCCAGGTGAGGGTACGGCAACGCTTTAGGGGGAGCGTGTGTGTGAGGGCGCGGGTTAGTGTTAGCGTACGGGTTACGATTAGGGGACGGGTGAGGGTCAGGCTTCGGGGAAGGGTTAGGGTTAGGGTTCGGGCTAGGGTTAGGGTTAGGGGACGGGGACAGTTTAGGGTCCAGGTGAGGGTACGGCAACGTTTTAGGGGGAGAGTGCGTGTAAGGGCGCGGGTTAGTGTTAGCGTACATGTTAGGATTAGGGGATGGGTGAGGGTCAGGCTTCGGGGAAGGGTTAGGGTTAGGGTTCAGGCTAGGGTTAGGGTTAGGGGACGGGGACGGTTTAGGGTCCAGGTGGGGGTACGGCAACGCTTTAGGGGGAGCGTGCGTGTGAGGGTGCGGGTTAGTGTTAGCGTACGGGTTAGGATTAGGGGACGGGTGAGGGTCAGGCTTCGGGGAAGGGTTAGGGTTAGGGTTCGGGCTAGGGTTAGGGTTAGGGGACGGGGACGGTTTAGGGTCCAGGTGAGGGTACGGCAACCCTTTATGGGGAGTGTGCGTGTGAGGGCGCGGGTTAGTGTTAGCGTACGGGTTAGGATTAGGGGACGGGTGAGGGTCAGGCTTCGGGGAAGGGTTAGGGTTATGGTTCGAGCTAGGGTTAGGGTTAGGGGACGGGGACGGTTTAGGGTCCAGGTGAGGGTACGGCAACGCGTTAGAGGGAGCGTGCGTGTGAGGGCGCTGGTTAGTGTTATCGTACGTGTTAGGATTACGGGACGGGTGAGGGTCAGGCTTCGGGGAAGGGTTAGGGTTAGGGTTCGGGCTAGGGTTAGGGTTAGGGGACGGGGACGGTTTAGGGTCCAGGTGAGGGTACGGCAACGCTTTAGGGGGAGCGTGCGTGTGAGGGCGCGGGTTAGTGTTAGCGTACGGGTTAGGATTAGGGGACGGGTGAGGGTCAGGCTTCGGGGAAGGTTTAGGGTTAGGGTTCGGGCTAGGGTTAGGGTTAGGGGTCGGGGACAGTTTAGGTTCCAGGTGAGGGTACGGCAACGCTTTAGGGGGAGCGTGCGTGTGAGGGCGTGGGTTAGTGTTAGCGTACGGGTTAGGATTAGGGGACGGTTGAGGGTCAGGCTTCGGGGAAGGGTTAGGGTTAGGGTTCGGGCTAGGGTTAGGGGACGGGGACGGGGACGGTTTAGGGTCCATGTGAGCGTACGGCAACGCTTTAGGAGGAGCGTGCGTGTGAGGGCGCGGGTTAGTGTTAGCGTACGGGTTAGGATTAGGGGACGGGTGAGGGTTAGGCTTCGGGGAAGGGTTAGGTTTAGGGTTCGGGCTACGGCTAGGTTTAGGGGACGGGGACGGTTTAGGGTCCAGGTGAGGGTACGGCAACCCTTTAGGGGGAGCGTGCGTGTGAGGGCGCGGGTTAGTGTTAGCGTACGGGTTAGGATTAGGGGACGGTTGAGGGTCACGCTTCGGGGAAGGTTTAGGGTTATGGTTCGGGCTAGGGTTAGGGTTAGGGGACGGGGACGGTTTAGGGTCCAGGTGAGGGTACGGCAACGCTTTAGGGGGAGCGTGCGTGTGAGGGCGCGGTTTAGTGTTAGCGTACGGGTTAGGATTAGGGGACGGGTGAGGGACAGGCTTCGGTGAAGGGTTAGGGTTAGGGTTCGGGCTAGGGTTAGGGTTAGGGGACGGGGACGGTTTAGGGTCCGGGTGAGGGTACGGCAACGCTTTAGGGGGAGCGTGCGTGTGACGGCGCGGGTTAGTGTTAGCGTACGGGTTAGGATTAGGGGACGGGTGAGGGTCAGGCTTCGGGGAAGGTTTAGGGTTAGGGTTCGGGCTAGGGTTAGGGTTAGGGGTCGGGGACGGTTTAGGGTCCAGGTGAGGGTACGGCAACGCTTTAGGGGGAGCGTGCGTGTGAGGGGGCGGGTTAGTGTTAGCGTACGGGTTAGGATTAGGGGACGGTTGAGGGTCAGGCTTCGGGGAAGGGTTAGGTTTAGGGTTCGGGCTAGGGTTAGGGGACGGGGACGGGGACGGTTTAGGGTCCAGGTGAGGGTACGGTAACCCTTTAGGGGGAGCGTGCGTGTGAGGGCGCGGGTTAGTGTTAGCGTATGGGTTTGGATTAGGGGACGGGTGAGGGTCAGGCTTCGGGGAAGGGTTAGGGTTAGGGTTCGGGCTAGGGTTAGGGTTAGGGGACGGGGACGGTTTAGGGTCCAGGTGATGGTACGGCAACGCATTAGGGGGAGCGTGCGTGTGAGGGCGCGGGTTAGTGTTAGCGTACGGGTTAGGATTAGGGGACGGGTGAGGGTCAGGCTTCGGGGAAGGGTTAGGGTTAGGGTTCGGGCTAGGGTTAGGGTTAGGGTTCGGGCTAGGGTTAGGGTTAGGGGACGGGGACGGTTTAGGGTCCAGGTGAGGGTACGGCAACGCTTTAGGGGGAGCGTGCGTGTGAGGGCGTGGGTTAGTGTTATCGTACGGGTTAGGATTAGGGGACGGGTGAGGGTCAGGCTTCGGGGAAGGGTTAGGGATAGGGTTCGGGCTAGGGTTAGGGTTACGGGAAGGGGACGGTTTAGGGTCCAGGTGAGGGTACGGCAACGCTTTAGAGGGAGCGTGCGTGTGAGGGCGTGGGTTAGTGTTAGAGTACGGGTTAGGATTAGGGGACGGGTGAGGGTCAGGCTTCGGGGAAGGGTTAGGTTTAGGGTTCGGGCTAGGTATGGGTTAGGGGACGGGGACGGTTTAGGGTCCAGGTGAGGGTACGGCAACGCTTTAGAGGGAGCGTTCGTGTGAGGGCGTGGGTTAGTGTTAGCGTACGGGTTAGGATTAGGGGACGGGTGAGGGTCAGGCTTCGGGGAAGGGTAAGGGTTAGGGTTCGGGCTAGGGTTAGCGTTAGGTGACGGGGACGGTTTAGGGTCCAGGTGAGGGTACGGCAACGCTTTAGGGGGAGGGTGCGTGTGAGGGCAAGGGTTAGTGTTAGCGTACGGGTTAGGATTAGGGGACGGGTGAGGGTCAGGCTTCGGGGAAGGTTTAGTGTTAGGGTTCAGGCTAGGGTTAAGGTTAGGGGACGGGGACAGTTTAGGGTCCAGGGGAGGGTACAGTAACGCTTTAGGGGCACCGTGCGTGTGAGGGCGCGGGTTAGTGTTAGCGTACGGGTTAGGATTAGGGGACGGATTAGGGTCAGGCTTCGGGGAAGGTTTAGGGTTAGGGTTCGGGCTAGGGTTAGGGTTAGGGGTCGGGGACGGATTAGGGTCCAGGTGAGGGTACGGCAACGCTTTAGGGGGAGCGTGCGTGTGAGGGCGCGGGTTAGTGTTAGCGTACGGGGTAGGATTAGGGGACGGTTGAGGGTCAGGCTTCGGGGAAGGGTTAGGGTTAGGGTTCGGGCTAGGGTTAGGGGACGGGGACGGGGACGGTTTAGGGTCCAGGTGAGGGTACGGCAACCCTTTAGGGGGAGCGTGCGTGTGAGGGCGCGGGTTAGTGTTAGCGTACGGGTTAGGATTAGGGGACGGGTGAGGGTCAGGCTTCAGGGAAGGTTTAGGGTTAGGGTTCGGGCTAGGGTTAGGGTTAGGGGACGGGGACGGTTTAGGGTCCAGGTGAGGGTACGGCAACGCTTTAGGGGGACCGTGTGTGTGAGGGCGTGGGTTAGTGTTATCGTACGGGTTAGGATTAGGGGACAGGTGAGGGTCAGGCTTCGGGGAAGTGTTAGGGTTAGGGTTCGGGCTAGGGTAAGGGTTAGGGGACGGGGACGGTTTAGGGTGCAGGTGAGGGTACGGCAATGCTTTAGGGGGAGCGTGCGTGTGAGGGCGCGGGTTAGTGTTAGCGTACGGGTTAGGATTAGGGGACGGGTGAGGGTCAGGCTTCGGGGAAGGGTTAGGGTTAGGGTTCGGTCTAGGGTTAGGGTTACCGACGGGGACGGTTTAGGGTCCAGGTGAGGGAACGGCAACGCTTTTGGGGGAGCGTGCGTGTGAGGGCGCGGGTTAGTGTTAGCGTACGGGTTAGGATTAGGGGACGGGTGAGGGTCAGGCTTCGGGGAAGGGTTAGGGTTAGGGTTCAGGCTAGGGTTAGGGTTAGGGGACGGGGACGGTTTAGGGTCCAGGTGAGGGTACGGCAACGCTTTAGGGGGAGCGTGCGTGTGAGGGCGCCGGTTAGTGTTAGCGTACGGGTTAGGATTACGGGACGGGTGAGGCTCAGACTTCAGGGAAGGGTTAGGGTTAGGGTTCGGGCTAGGGTTAGGGTTAGGGGACGGGGACGGTTTAGGGTCCAGGTTAGGATACGGCAACGCTTTAGGGGGAGCGTGCGTGTGAGGGCGCGGGTTAGTGTTAGCGTACGGGTTAGGATTAGGGGACGGGTGAGTGTCAGGCTTCGGGGAAGGGTTAGGGTTAGGGTTCGGGCTAGGGTTTGGGTTAGAGGACGGGGACGGTTTAGGGTCCAGGTGAGGGTACGGCAACGCTTTAAGGGGAGCGTGCGTGTGAGGGCGTGGGTTAGTGTTAGCGTACGGGTTAGGATTAGGGGATGGGTGAGGGTCAGGCTTCGGGGAAGGGTTAGGGTTAAGGTTCGGGCTAGGGTTAGGGTTACGGGACGGGGACGGTTTAGGGTCCAGGTGAGCGTACGGCAACGCTTTAGGGGGAGCGTGCGTGTGAGGGCGTGGGTTAGTGTTATCGTACGGGTTAGGATTAGGGGACGGGTGAGGGTCAGGCTTCGGGGAAGGGTTAGGGTTAGGGATCGGGCTAGGGTTAGGGTTAGGGGACGGGGACGGTTTAGGGTCCAGGTGAGGGTACGGCAACGCTTTAGGGGGAGCGTGCGTGTGAGGGCGCGGGTTAGTGTTAGCGTACGGTTTAGGATTAGGGGACGGGTGAGGGTCAGGCTTCGGGGAAGAGTTAGGGAGAGGGTTCGGGCTAGCGTTAGGGTTAGGGGACGGGGATGGTTTTGGGTCCAGGTGAGGGTACGGCAACGCTTTAGGGGGAGCGTGCGTGTGAGGGCGTGGGTTAGTGTTAGCGTACGGGTTAGGATTAGGGGACGGGTGAGGGTCAGGCTTCGGGGAAGGGTTAGGGTTAGGGTTCGGGCTAGGGTAAGGGTTAGGGGACGGGGACGGTTTAGGGTCCAGGTGAGGGTACGGCAACGCTTTAGGGGGAGCGTGCGTGTGAGGGCGCGGGTTAGTGTTAGCGTACGGCTTAGGATTAGGGGACGCGTGAGGGTCATGCTTCGGGGAAGGTTTAGGGTTAGGTTTCGGGCTAGGGTTAGGGTTAGGGGTCGGGGACGGTTTAGGGTCCAGGTGAGGGTACGGCAACGCTTTAGGGGGAGCGTGCGTGTGAGGGCGCGGGTTAGTGTTAGCGTACGGGTTAGGATTAGGGGACGGTTGAGGGTCAGGCTTCGGGGAAGGGTTAGGGTTAGGGTTCGGGCTAGGGTTAGGGGACGGGAACGGGGACGGTTTAGGGTCCAGGTGAGGGTACGGCAACCCTTTAGGGGGATCGTGCGTGTGAGGGCGCGGGTTAGTGTTAGCGTACGGGTTAGGATTAGGGGACGGGTGAGGGTCAGGCTTCGGGGAAGGGTTAGGGTTAGGGTTCGGGCTAGGGTTAGGGTTAGGGGACGGGGACGGTTTAGGGTCCAGGTGAGGGTACGGCAACGCATTAGGGGGAGCGTGCGTGTGAGGGCGCGGGTTAGTGTTAGCGTACGGGTTAGGATTAGGGGACGGGTGAGGGTCAGGCTTCAGGGAAGGGTTAGGGTTAGGGTTCGGGCTAGGGTTAGGGTTAGGGGACGGGGACGGTTTAGGGTCCAGGTGAGGGTACGGCAACGCTTTAGGGGGAGCGTGTGTGTGAGGGCGTGGGTTAGTGTTAGCGTACGGGTTAGGATTAGGGGATGGGTGAGGGTCAGGCTTCGGGGAAGGTTTAGTGTTAGGGTTCGGGCTAGGATTAGGGTTAGGGGACGGGGACGGTTTAGGGTCCAGGTGAGGGTACGGCAACGCTATAGGGGGAGCGTGCGTGTGAGGGCACGGGTTAGTGTTAGCCTACCGGTTAGGATTACGGGACGGGTGAGGGTCAGGCTTCGGGGAAGGGTTAGGGTTAGGGTTCGGGCTAGGGTTAGGGTTAGGGGACGGGGACGGTTTAGGGTCCAGGTGAGGGTACTGCAACACTTTAGGGGGAGCGTGAGTGTGAGGGCGCGGGTTAGTGTTAGCGTACGGGTTAGGATTAGGGGACGGGTGAGGGTCAGGCTTCGGTGAAGGGTTAGGGTTAGGGTTCGGGCTAGGGTTAGGGTTAGGGGACGGGGACGGTTTAGGGTCCAGGTGAGGGTACGGCAACACTTTAGGGGGAGCGTGCGTGTGAGGGCACGGGTTAGTGTTAGCGTACGGGTTAGGATTAGGGGACGGATGAGGGTCAGGCTTCGGGGAAGGTTTAGGGTTAGGGTTCGGGCTAGGGTTAGGGTTAGGGGTCGGGGACGGTTTAGGGTCCAGGTGAGGGTACGGCAACGCTTTAGGGGGAGCGTGCGTGTGAGGGCACGGGTTAGTGTTAGCGTACGGGTTAGGATTAGGGGACGGGTGAGGGTCAGGCTTCGGGGAAGGGTTAGGGTTAGGGTTCGGGCTAGGGTTAGGGGACGGGAACGGGGACGGTTTAGGGTCCATGTGAGCGTACGGCAACACTTTAGGGGGAGCGTGCGTGTGAGGGAGCGGGTTAGTGTTAAGGTACGGGTTAGGATTAGGGGACTGGTGAGGGTTAGGCTTCGGGGAAGGGTTAGGTTTAGGGTTCGGGCTATGGTTAGGGTTAGGGGACGGGGACGGTTTAGGGTTCAGGTGAGGGTACGGCAACACTTTAGGGGAAGCGTGCGTGTGAGGGCGCGGGTTAGTGTTAGCGTACGGGTTAGGATTAGGGGACAGTTGAGGGTCACGCTTCGGGGAAGGTTTAGGGTTATGGTTCGGGCTAGGGTTAGGGTTAGGGGACGGGGACGGTTTAGGGTCCAGGTGAGGGTACGGCAACGCATTAGGGGGAGCGTGCGTGTGAGGGCGCGGGTTAGTGTTAGCGTACGGGTTAGGATTAGGGGACGGGTGAGGGTCAGGCTTCGGGGAAGGGTTAGGGTCAGGGTTCGGGCTAGGGTTAGGGTTAGGGTTCGGGCTAGGGTTAGGGTTAGGGGACGGGGACGGTTTAGGGTCCAGGTGAGGGTACGGCAACGCTTTAGGGGGAGCGTGCGTGTGAGGGCGTGGGTTAGTGTTATCGTACGGGTTAGGATTAGGGGACGGGTGAGGGTCAGGCTTCGGGGAAGGGTTAGGGATAGGGTTCGGGCTAGGGTTAGGGTTACGGGAAGGGGACGGTTTAGGGTCCAGATGAGGGTACAGCAACGCTTTAGAGGGAGCGTGCGTGTGAGGGCGTGGGTTAGTGTTAGCGTACGGGTTAGGATTAGGGGACGGGTGAGGGTCAGGCTTCGGGGAAGGGTTAGGTTTAGGGTTCGGGCTAGGTATGGGTTAGGGGACGGGGACGGTTTAGGGTCCAGGTGAGGGTACGGCAACGCTTTAGAGGGAGCGTTCGTGTGAGGGCGTGGGTTAGTGTTAGCGTACGGGTTAGGATTAGGGGACGGGTGAGGGTCAGGCTTCGGGAAAGGGTAAGGGTTAGGGTTCGGGCTAGGGTTAGCGTTAGGTGACGGGGACGGTTTAGGGTCCAGGTGAGGGTACGGCAACGCTTTAGGGGGAGCGTGCGTGTGAGGGCAAGGGTTAGTGTTAGCGTACGGGTTAGGATTAGGGGACGGGTGAGGGTCAGGCTTCGGGGAAGGTTTAGTGTTAGGGTTCAGGCTAGGGTTAAGGTTAGGGGACGGGGACAGTTTAGGGTCCAGGGGAGGGTACAGTAACGCTTTACGGGCACCGTGCGTGTGAGGGCGCGGGTTAGTGTTAGCGTACGGGTTAGGATTAGGGGACGGGTGAGGGTCAGGCTTCGGGGAAGGGTTAGGGTTAGGGTTCGGGCTAGGGTTAGGGTTAGGGGACGGGGACGGTTTAGGGTCCAGGTGAGGGTACAGCAACACTTTAGGGGGAGCGTGCGTGTGAGGGCGCGGGTTAGTGTTAGCGTACGGGTTAGGATTAGGGGACGGATGAGGGTCAGGCTTCGGGGAAGGTTTAGGGTTAGGGTTCGGGCTAGGGTTAGGGTTAGGGGTCGGGGACGGATTAGGGTCCAGGTGAGGGTACGGCAACGCTTTAGGGGGAGCGTGCGTGTGAGGGCGCGGGTTAGTGTTAGCGTACGGGTTAGGATTAGGGGACGGTTGAGGGTCAGGCTTCGGGGAAGGGTTAGGGTTAGGGTTCGGGCTAGGGTTAGGGGACGGGGACGGGGACGGTTTAGGGTCCAGGTGAGGGTACGGCAACCCTTTAGGGGGAGCGTGCGTGTGAGGGCGCGGGTTAGTGTTAGCGTACGGGTTAGGATTAGGGGACGGGTGAGGGTCAGGCTTCAGGGAAGGTTTAGGGTTAGGGTTCGGGCTAGGGTTAGGGTTAGGGGACGGGGACGGTTTAGGGTCCAGGTGAGGGTACGGCAACGCTTTAGGGGGACCGTGTGTGTGAGGGCGTGGGTTAGTGTTATCGTACGGGTTAGGATTAGGGGACAGGTGAGGGTCAGGCTTCGGGGAAGTGTTAGGGTTAGGGTTCGGGCTAGGGTAAGGGTTAGGGGACGGGGACGGTTTAGGGTGCAGGTGAGGGTACGGCAATGCTTTAGGGGGAGCGTGCGTGTGAGGGCGCGGGTTAGTGTTAGCGTACGGGTTAGGATTAGGGGACGGGTGAGGGTCAGGCTTAGGGGAAGGGTTAGGGTTAGGGTTCGGGCTAGGGTTAGGGTTACGGGAAGGGGACGGTTTAGGGTCCAGGTGAGGATACGGCAACGCTTTACGGGGAGCGTGCATGTGAGGGCGTGGGTTAGTGTTAGCGTACGGGTTAGGATTAGGGGACGGGTGAGGGTCAGCCTTCGGGGAAGTGTTAGGTTTAGAGTTCGGGCTAGGTATGGGTTAGGGGACGGGGACGGTTTAGGGTCCAGGTGAGGGTACGGCAACGCTTAAGGGGGAGCGTGCGTGTGAGGGCGGGGGTGAGTGTTAGCGTACGGGTTAGGATTAGGGGACGGGTGAGGGTCAGGCTTCGGGGAAGGGTTAGGGTTAGGGTTCGGTCTAGGGTTAGGGTTACCGACGGGGACGGTTTAGGGTCCAGGTGAGGGAACGGCAACGCTTTTGGGGGAGCGTGCGTGTGAGGGCGCGGGTTAGTGTTAGCGTACGGGTTAGGATTAGGGGACGGGTGAGGGTCAGGCTTCGGGGAAGGGTTAGGGTTAGGGTTCATTCTAGGGTTAGGGTTAGGGGACGGGGACAGTTTAGGGTCCAGGTGAGGGTACGGCAACGCTTTAGGGGGAGCGTGCGTGTGAGGGCGCCGGTTAGTGTTAGCGTACGGGTTAGGATTACGGGACGGGTGAGGCTCAGACTTCAGGGAAGGGTTAGGGTTAGGGTTCGGGCTATGGTTAGGGTTAGGGGACGGGGATGGTTTAGGGTCCAGGTTAGGATACGGCAACGCTTTAGGGGGAGCGTGCGTGTGAGGGCGCGGGTTAGTGTTAGCGTACGGGTTAGGATTAGGGGACGGGTGAGTGTCAGGCTTCGGGGAAGGGTTAGGGTTAGGGTTCGGGCTAGGGTTTGGGTTAGAGGACGGGGACGGTTTAGGGTCCAGGTGAGGGTACGGCAACGCTTTAAGGGGAGCGTGCGTGTGAGGGCGTGGGTTAGTGTTAGCGTACGGGTTAGGATTAGGGGATGGGTGAGGGTCAGGCTTCGGGGAAGGGTTAGGGTTAAGGTTCGGGATAGGGTTAGGGTTACGGGACGGGGACGGTTTAGGGTCCAGGTGAGCGTACGGCAACGCTTTAGGGGGAGCGTGCGTGTGAGGGCGTGGGTTAGTGTTATCGTACGGGTTAGGATTAGGGGACGGGTGAGGGTCAGGCTTCGGGGAAGGGTTAGGGTTAGGGATCGGGCTAGGGTTAGGGTTAGGGGACGGGGACGGTTTAGGGTCCAGGTGAGGGTACGGCAACGCTTTAGGGGGAGCGTGCGTGTGAGGGCGCGGGTTAGTGTTAGCGTACGGTTTAGGATTAGGGGACGGGTGAGGGTCAGGCTTCGGGGAAGAGTTAGGGAGAGGGTTCGGGCTAGGGTTAGGGTTAGGGGACGGGGATGGTTTTGGGTCCAGGTGAGGGTACGGCAACGCTTTAGGGGGAGCGTGCGTGTGAGGGCGTGGGTTAGTGTTAGCGTACGGGTTAGGATTAGGGGACGGGTGAGGGTCAGGCTTCGGGGAAGGGTTAGGGTTAGGGTTCGGGCTAGGGTAAGGGTTAGGGGACGGGGACGGTTTAGGGTCCAGGTGAGGGTACGGCAACGCTTTAGGGGGAGCGTGCGTGTGAGGGCGCGGGTTAGTGTTAGCGTACGGCTTAGGATTAGGGGACGGGTGAGGGTCAGGCTTCGGGGAAGGTTTAGGGTTAGGTTTCGGGCTAGGGTTAGGGTTAGGGGTCGGGGACGGTTTAGGGTCCAGGTGAGGGTACGGCAACGCTTTAGGGGGAGCGTGCGTGTGAGGGCGCGGGTTAGTGTTAGCGTACGGGTTAGGATTAGGGGACGGTTGAGGGTCAGGCTTCGGGGAAGGGTTAGGGTTAGGGTTCGGGCTAGGGTTAGGGGACGGGGACGGGGACGGTTTAGGGTCCAGGTGAGGGTACGGCAACCCTTTAGGGGGATCGTGCGTGTGAGGGCGCGGGTTAGTGTTAGCGTACGGGTTAGGATTAGGGGACGGGTGAGGGTCAGGCTTCGGGGAAGGGTTAGGGTTAGGGTTCGGGCTAGGGTTAGGGTTAGGGGACGGGGACGGTTTAGGGTCCAGGTGAGGGTACGGCAACGCATTAGGGGGAGCGTGCGTGTGAGGGCGCGGGTTAGTGTTAGCGTACGGGTTAGGATTAGGGGACGGGTGAGGGTCAGGCTTCAGGGAAGGTTTAGGGTTAGGGTTCGGGCTAGGGTTAGGGTTAGGGGACGGGGACGGTTTAGGGTCCAGGTGAGGGTACGGCAACGCTTTAGGGGGAGCGTGTGTGTGAGGGCGTGGGTTAGTGTTAGCGTACGGGTTAGGATTAGGGGATGGGTGAGGGTCAGGCTTCGGGGAAGGTTTAGTGTTAGGGTTCGGGCTAGGATTAGGGTTAGGGGACGGGGACGGTTTAGGGTCCAGGTGAGGGTACGGCAACGCTATAGGGGGAGCGTGCGTCTGAGGGCACGGGTTAGTGTTAGCCTACCGGTTAGGATTACGGGACGGGTGAGGGTCAGGCTTCGGGGAAGGGTTAGGGTTAGGGTTCGGGCTAGGGTTAGGGTTAGGGGACGGGGACGGTTTAGGGTCCAGGTGAGGGTACTGCAACACTTTAGGGGGAGCGTGCGTGTGAGGGCGCGGGTTAGTGTTAGCGTACGGGTTAGGATTAGGGGACGGGTGAGGGTCAGGCTTCGGTGAAGGGTTAGGGTTAGGGTTCGGGCTAGGGTTAGGGTTAGGGGACGGGGACGGTTTAGGGTCCAGGTGAGGGTACGGCAAAACTTTAGGGGGAGCGTGCGTGTGAGGGCACGGGTTAGTGTTAGCGTACGGGTTAGGATTAGGGGACGGATGAGGGTCAGGCTTCGGGGAAGGTTTAGGGTTAGGGTTCGGGCTAGGGTTAGGGTTAGGGGTCGGGGACGGTTTAGGGTCCAGGTGTGGGTACGGCAACGCTTTAGGGGGAGCGTGCGTGTGAGGGCGCGGGTTAGTGTTAGCGTACGGGTTAGGATTAGGGGACGGTTGAGGGTCAGGCTTCGGGGAAGGGTTAGGGTTAGGGTTCGGGCTAGGGTTAGGGGACGGGGACGGGGACGGTTTAGGGTCCAGGTGAGGGTACGGCAACCCTTTAGGGGGAGCGTGCGTGTGAGGGCGCGGGTTAGTGTTAGCGTACGGGTTAGGATTAGGGGACGGGTGAGGGTCAGGCTTCAGGGAAGGTTTAGGGTTAGGGTTCGGGCTAGGGTTAGGGTTAGGGGACGGGGACGGTTTAGGGTCCAGTTGAGGGTACGGCAACGCTTTAGGGGGACCGTGTGTGTGAGGGCGTGGGTTAGTGTTATCGTACGGGTTAGGATTAGGGGACAGGTGAGGGTCAGGCTTCGGGGAAGTGTTAGGGTTAGGGTTCGGGCTAGGGTAAGGGTTAGGGGACGGGGACGGTTTAGGGTGCAGGTGAGGGTACGGCAACGCTTTAGCGGGAGCGTGCGTGTGAGGGCGCGGGTTAGTGTTAGCGTACGGGTTAGGATTAGGGGACGGGTGAGGGTCAGGCTTCGGGGAAGGGTTAGGGTTAGGGTTCGGGCTAGGGTTAGGGTTACGGGAAGGGGACGGTTTAGGGTCCAGGTGAGGATACGGCAACGCTTTACGGGGAGCGTGCATGTGAGGGCGTGGGTTAGTGTTAGCGTACGGGTTAGGATTAGGGGACGGGTGAGGGTCAGCCTTCGGGGAAGTGTTAGGTTTAGAGTTCGGGCTAGGTATGGGTTAGGGGACGGGGACGGTTTAGGGTCCAGGTGAGGGTACGGCAACGCTTAAGGGGGAGCGTGCGTGTGAGGGCGGGGGTGAGTGTTAGCGTACGGGTTAGGATTAGGGGACGGGTGAGGGTCAGGCTTCGGGGAAGGGTTAGGGTTAGGGTTCGGTCTAGGGTTAGGGTTACCGACGGGGACGGTTTAGGGTCCAGGTGAGGGAACGGCAACGCTTTTGGGGGAGCGTGCGTGTGAGGGCGCGGGTTAGTGTTAGCGTACGGGTTAGGATTAGGGGACGGGTGAGGGTCAGGCTTCGGGGAAGGGTTAGGGTTAGGGTTCAGGCTAGGGTTAGGGTTAGGGGACGGGGACGGTTTAGGGTCCAGGTGAGGGTACGGCAACGCTTTAGGGGGAGCGTGCGTGTGAGGGCGCCGGTTAGTGTTAGCGTACGGGTTAGGATTACGGGACGGGTGAGGCTCAGACTTCAGGGAAGGGTTAGGGTTAGGGTTCGGGCTAGGGTTTGGTTAGGGGACCGGGACGGTTTAGGGTCCAGGTTAGGATACGGCAACGCTTTAGGGGGAGCGTGCGTGTGAGGGCGCGGGTTAGTGTTAGCGTACGGGTTAGGATTAGGGGACGGGTGAGTGTCAGGCTTCGGGGAAGGGTTAGGGTTAGGGTTCGGGCTAGGGTTTGGGTTAGAGGACGGGGACGGTTTAGGGTCCAGGTGAGGGTACGGCAACGCTTTAAGGGGAGCGTGCGTGTGAGGGCGTGGGTTAGTGTTAGCGTACGGGTTAGGATTAGGGGATGGGTGAGGGTCAGGCTTCGGGGAAGGGTTAGGGTTAAGGTGCGGGCTAGGGTTAGGGTTACGGGACGGGGACGGTTTAGGGTCCAGGTGAGCGTACGGCAACGCTTTAGGGGGAGCGTGCGTGTGAGGGCGCGGGTTAGTGTTATCGTACGGGTTAGGATTAGGGGACGGGTGAGGGTCAGGCTTCGGGGAAGGGTTAGGGTTAGGGATCGGGCTAGGGTTAGGGTTAGGGGACGGGGACGGTTTAGGGTCCAGGTGAGGGTACGGCAACGCTTTAGGGGGAGCGTGCGTGTGAGGGCGCGGGTTAGTGTTAGCGTACGGTTTAGGATTAGGGGACGGGTGAGGGTCAGGCTTCGGGGAAGGGTTAGGGAGAGGGTTCGGGCTAGGCTTAGGGTTAGGGGACGGGGATGGTTTTGGGTCCAGGTGAGGGTACGGCAACGCTTTAGGGGGAGCGTGCGTGTGAGGGCGTGGGTTAGTGTTAGCGTACGGGTTAGGATTAGAGGACGGGTGAGGGTCAGGCTTCGGGGAAGTGTTAGGGTTAGGGTTCGGGCTAGGGTTAGGGTTAGGGGACGGGGACGGTTTAGGGTCCAGGTGAGGGTACGGCAGCGCTTTAGGGGGAGCGTGCGTGTGAGGGCGCGGGTTAGTGTTAGCGTACGGGTTAGGATTAGGGGACGGGTGAGGGTCAGGCTTCGGGGAAGGGTTAGGGTTAGGGTTCGGGCTAGGGTAAGGGTTAGGGGACGGGGACGGTTTAGGGTCCAGGTGAGGGTACGGCAACGCTTTAGGGGGAGCGTGCGTGTGAGGGCGCGGGTTAGTGTTAGCGTACGGCTTAGGATTAGGGGACGGGTGAGGGTCAGGCTTCGGGGAAGGTTTAGGGTTAGGTTTCGGGCTAGGGTTAGGGTTAGGGGTCGGGGACGGTTTAGGGTCCAGGTGAGGGTACGGCAACGCTTTAGGGGGAGCGTGCGTGTGAGGGCGCGGGTTAGTGTTAGCGTACGGGTTAGGATTAGGGGACGGGTGAGGGTCAGGCTTCGGGGAAGGGTTAGGGTTAGGGTTCGGGCTAGGGTTAGGGGACGGGGACGGGGACGGTTTAGGGTCCAGGTGAGGGTACGGCAACCCTTTAGGGGGATCGTGCGTGTGAGGGCGCGGGTTAGTGTTAGCGTACGGGTTAGGATTAGGGGACGGGTGAGGGTCAGGCTTCGGGGAAGGGTTAGGGTTAGGGTTCGGGCTAGGGTTAGGGTTAGGGGACGGGGACGGTTTAGGGTCCAGGTGAGGGTACGGCAACGCATTAGGGGGAGCGTGCGTGTGAGGGCGCGGGTTAGTGTTAGCGTACGGGTTAGGATTAGGGGACGGGTGAGGGTCAGGCTTCGGTGAAGGGTTAGGGTTAGGGTTCGGGCTAGGGTTAGGGTTAGGGTTAGGGGACGGTTTAGGGTCCAGGTGAGGGTACGGCAACACTTTAGGGGGAGCGTGCGTGTGAGGGCGCGGGTTAGTGTTAGCGTACGGGTTAGGATTAGGGGACGGTTGAGGGTCAGGCTTCGGGGAAGGGTTAGGGTTAGGGTTCGGGCTAGGGTTAGGGGACGGGGACGGGGACGGTTTAGGGTCCAGGTGAGGGTACGGCAACCCTTTAGGGGGATCGTGCGTGTGAGGGCGCGGGTTAGTGTTAGCGTACGGGTTAGGATTAGGGGACGGGTGAGGGTCAGGCTTCGGGGAAGGGTTAGGGTTAGGGTTCGGGCTAGGGTTAGGGTTAGGGGACGGGGACGGTTTAGGGTCCAGGTGAGGGTACGGCAACGCATTAGGGGGAGCGTGCGTGTGAGGGCGCGGGTTAGTGTTAGCGTACGGGTTAGGATTAGGGGACGGGTGAGGGTCAGGCTTCAGGGAAGGGTTAGGGTTAGGGTTCGGGCTAGGGTTAGGGTTAGGGGACGGGGACGGTTTAGGGTCCAGGTGAGGGTACGGCAACGCTTTAGGGGGAGCGTGCGTGTGAGGGCGTGGGTTAGTGTTAGCGTACGGGTTAGGATTAGGGGACGGGTGAGGGTCAGGCTTCGGGGAAGGTTTAGTGTTAGGGTTCGGGCTAGGATTAGGGTTAGGGGACGGGGACGGTTTAGGGTCCAGGTGAGGGTACGGCAACGCTATAGGGGGAGCGTGCGTGTGAGGGCACGGGTTAGTGTTAGCCTACCGGTTAGGATTACGGGACGGGTGAGGGTCAGGCTTCGGGGAAGGGTTAGGGTTAGGGTTCGGGCTAGGGTTAGGGTTAGGGGACGGGGACGGTTTAGGGTCCAGGTGAGGGTACTGCAACACTTTAGGGGGAGCGTGCGTGTGAGGGCGCGGGTTAGTGTTAGCGTACGTGTTAGGATTAGGGGACGGGTGAGGGTCAGGCTTCGGTGAAGGGTTAGGGTTAGGGTTCGGGCTAGGGTTAGGGTTAGGGGACGGGGACGGTTTAGGGTCCAGGTGAGGGTACGGCAACACTTTAGGGGGAGCGTGCGTGTGAGGGCACGGGTTAGTGTTAGCGTACGGGTTAGGATTAGTGGACGGATGAGGGTCAGGCTTCGGGGAAGGTTTAGGGTTAGGGTTCGGGCTAGGGTTAGGGTTAGGGGTCGGGGACGGTTTAGGGTCCAGGTGAGGGTACGGCAACGCTTTAGGGGGAGCGTGCGTGTGAGGGCGCGGGTTAGTGTTAGCGTACGGGTTAGGATTAGGGGACGGTTGAGGGTCAGGCTTCGGGGAAGGGTTAGGGTTAGGGTTCGGGCTAGGGTTAGGGGACGGGGACGGGGACGGTTTAGGGTCCAGGTGAGGGTACGGCAACCCTTTAGGGGGAGCGTGCGTGTGAGGGCGCGGGTTAGTGTTAGCGTACGGGTTAGGATTAGGGGACGGGTGAGGGTCAGGCTTCAGGGAAGGTTTAGGGTTAGGGTTCGGGCTAGGGTTAGGGTTAGGGGACGGGGACGGTTTAGGGTCCAGTTGAGGGTACGGCAACGCTTTAGGGGGACCGTGTGTGTGAGGGCGTGGGTTAGTGTTATCGTACGGGTTAGGATTAGGGGACAGGTGAGGGTCAGGCTTCGGGGAAGTGTTAGGGTTAGGGTTCGGGCTAGGGTAAGGGTTAGGGGACGGGGACGGTTTAGGGTGCAGGTGAGGGTACGGCAACGCTTTAGGGGGAGCGTTCGTGTGAGGGCGCGGGTTAGTGTTAGCGTACGGGTTAGGATTAGGGGACGGGTGAGGGTCAGGCTTCGGGGAAGGGTTAAGGTTAGGGTTCGGGCTAGGGTTAGGGTTACGGGAAGGGGACGGTTTAGGGTCCAGGTGAGGATACGGCAACGCTTTACGGGGAGCGTGCATGTGAGGGCGTGGGTTAGTGTTAGCGTACGGGTTAGGATTAGGGGACGGGTGAGGGTCAGCCTTCGGGGAAGTGTTAGGTTTAGAGTTCGGGCTAGGTATGGGTTAGGGGACGGGGACGGTTTAGGGTCCAGGTGAGGGTACGGCAACGCTTAAGGGGGAGCGTGCGTGTGAGGGCGGGGGTGAGTGTTAGCGTACGGGTTAGGATTAGGGGACGGGTGAGGGTCAGGCTTCGGGGAAGGGTTAGGGTTAGGGTTCGGTCTAGGGTTAGGGTTACCGACGGGGACGGTTTAGGGTCCAGGTGAGGGAACGGCAACGCTTTTGGGGGAGCGTGCGTGTGAGGGCGCGGGTTAGTGTTAGCGTACGGGTTAGGATTAGGGGACGGGTGAGGGTCAGGCTTCGGGGAAGGGTAAGGGTTAGGGTTCAGGCTAGGGTTAGGGTTAGGGGACGGGGACGGTTTAGGGTCCAGGTGAGGGTACGGCAACGCTTTAGGGGGAGCGTGCGTGTGAGGGCGCCGGTTAGTGTTAGCGTACGGGTTAGGATTACGGGACGGGTGAGGCTCAGACTTCAGGGAAGGGTTAGGGTTAGGGTTCGGGCTAGGGTTAGGGTTAGGGGACGGGGACGGTTTAGGGTCCAGGTTAGGATACGGCAACGCTTTAGGGGGAGCGTGCGTGTGAGGGCGCGGGTTAGTGTTAGCGTACGGGTTAGGATTAGGGGACGGGTGAGTGTCAGGCTTCGGGGAAGGGTTAGGGTTAGGGTTCGGGCTAGGGTTTGGGTTAGAGGACGGGGACGGTTTAGGGTCCAGGTGAGGGTACGGCAACGCTTTAAGGGGAGCGTGCGTGTGAGGGCGTGGGTTAGTGTTAGCGTACGGGTTAGGATTAGGGGATGGGTGAGGGTCAGGCTTCGGGGAAGGGTTAGGGTTAAGGTGCGGGCTAGGGTTAGGGTTACGGGACGGGGACGGTTTAGGGTCCAGGTGAGCGTACGGCAACGCTTTAGGGGGAGCGTGCGTGTGAGGGCGCGGGTTAGTGTTATCGTACGGGTTAGGATTAGGGGACGGGTGAGGGTCAGGCTTCGGGGAAGGGTTAGGGTTAGGGATCGGTCTAGGGTTAGGGTTAGGGGACGGGGACGGTTTAGGGTCCAGGTGAGGGTACGGCAACGCTTTAGGGGGAGCGTGCGTGTGAGGGCGCGGGTTAGTGTTAGCGTACGGTTTAGGATTAGGGGACGGGTGAGGGTCAGGCTTCGGGGAAGGGTTAGGGAGAGGGTTCGGGCTAGGCTTAGGGTTAGGGGACGGGGATGGTTTTGGGACCAGGTGAGGGTACGGCAACGCTTTAGGGGGAGCGTGCGTGTGAGGGCGTGGGTTAGTGTTAGCGTACGGGTTAGGATTAGAGGACGGGTGAGGGTCAGGCTTCGGGGAAGTGTTAGGGTTAGGGTTCGGGCTAGGGTTAGGGTTAGGGGACGGGGACGGTTTAGGGTCCAGGTGAGGGTACGGCAGCGCTTTAGGGGGAGCGTGCGTGTGAGGGCGCGGGTTAGTGTTAGCGTACGGGTTAGGATTAGGGGACGGGTGAGGGTCAGGCTTCGGGGAAGGGTTAGGGTTAGGGTTCGGGCTAGGGTAAGGGTTAGGGGACGGGGACGGTTTAGGGTCCAGGTGAGGGTACGGCAACGCTTTAGGTGGAGCGTGCGTGTGAGGGCGCGGGTTAGTGTTAGCGTACGGCTTAGGATTAGGGGACGGGTGAGGGTCAGGCTTCGGGGAAGGTTTAGGGTTAGGTTTCGGGCTAGGGTTAGGGTTAGGGGTCGGGGACGGTTTAGGGTCCAGGTGAGGGTACGGCAACGCTTTAGGGGGAGCGTGCGTGTGAGGGCGCGGGTTAGTGTTAGCGTACAGGTTAGGATTAGGGGACGGTTGAGGGTCAGGCTTCGGGGAAGGGTTAGGGTTAGGGTTCGGGCTAGGGTTAGGGGACGGGGACGGGGACGGTTTAGGGTCCAGGTGAGGGTACGGCAACCCTTTAGGGGGATCGTGCGTGTGAGGGCGCGGGTTAGTGTTAGCGTACGGGTTAGGATTAGGGGACGGGTGAGGGTCAGGCTTCGGGGAAGGGTTAGGGTTAGGATTCGGGCTAGGGTTAGGGTTAGGGGACGGGGACGGTTTAGGGTCCAGGTGAGGGTACGGCAACGCATTAGGGGGAGCGTGCGTGTGAGGGCGCGGGTTAGTGTTAGCGTACGGGTTAGGATTAGGGGACGGGTGAGGGTCAGGCTTCAGGGAAGGGTTAGGGTTAGGGTTCGGGCTAGGGTTAGGGTTAGGGGACGGGGACGGTTTAGGGTCCAGGTGAGGGTACGGCAACGCTTTAGGGGGAGTGTGTGTGTGAGGGCTTGGGTTAGTGTTAGCGTACGGGTTAGGATTAGGGGATGGGTGAGGGTCAGGCTTCGGGGAAGGTTTAGTGTTAGGGTTCGGGCTAGGATTAGGGTTAGGGGACGGGGACGGTTTAGGGTCCAGGTGAGGGTACGGCAACGCTATAGGGGGAGCGTGCGTGTGAGGGCACGGGTTAGTGTTAGCCTACCGGTTAGGATTACGGGACGGGTGAGGGTCAGGCTTCGGGGAAGGGTTAGGGTTAGGGTTCGGGCTAGGGTTAGGGTTAGGGGACGGGGACGGTTTAGGGTCCAGGTGAGGGTACTGCAACACTTTAGGGGGAGCGTGCGTGTGAGGGCGCGGGTTAGTGTTAGCGTACGGGTTAGGATTAGGGGACGGGTGAGGGTCAGGCTTCGGTGAAGGGTTAGGGTTAGGGTTCGGGCTAGGGTTAGGGTTAGGGTTAGGGGACGGTTTAGGGTCCAGGTGAGGGTACGGCAACACTTTAGGGGGAGCGTGCGTGTGAGGGCGCGGGTTAGTGTTAGCGTACGGGTTAGGATTAGGGGACGGATGAGGGTCAGGCTTCGGGGAAGGTTTAGGGTTAGGGTTCGGGCTAGGGTTAGGGTTAGGGGTCGGGGACGGTTTAGGGTCCAGGTGAGGGTACGGCAACGCTTTAGGGGGAGCGTGCGTGTGAGGGCGCGGGTTAGTGTTAGCGTACGGGTTAGGATTAGGGGACGGTTGAGGGTCAGGCTTCGGGGAAGGGTTAGGGTTAGGGTTCGGGCTAGGGTTAGGGGACGGGGACGGGGACGGTTTAGGGTCCAGGTGAGGGTACGGCAACCCTTTAGGGGGAGCGTGCGTGTGAGGGCGCGGGTTAGTGTTAGCGTACGGGTTAGGATTAGGTGACGGGTGAGGGTCAGGCTTCAGGGAAGGTTTAGGGTTAGGGTTCGGGCTAGGGTTAGGGTTAGGGGACGGGGAAGGTTTAGGGTCCAGGTGAGGGTACGGCAACGCTTTAGGGGGACCGTGTGTGTGAGGGCGTGGGTTAGTGTTATCGTACGGGTTAGGATTAGGGGACAGGTGAGGGTCAGGCTTCGGGGAAGTGTTAGGGTTAGGGTTCGGGCTAGGGTAAGGGTTAGGGGACGGGGACGGTTTAGGGTGCAGGTGAGGGTACGGCAACGCTTTAGGGGGAGCGTGCGTGTGAGGGCGCGGGTTAGTGTTAGCGTACGGGTTAGGATTAGGGGACGGGTGAGGGTCAGGCTTCGGGGAAGGGTTAGGGTTAGGGTTCGGGCTAGGGTTAGGGTTACGGGAAGGGGACGGTTTAGGGTCCAGGTGATGATACGGCAACGCTTTACGGGGAGCGTGCATGTGAGGGCGTGGGTTAGTGTTAGCGTACGGGTTAGGATTAGGGGACGGGTGAGGGTCAGCCTTCGGGGAAGTGTTAGGTTTAGAGTTCGGGCTAGGTATGGGTTAGGGGACGGGGACGGTTTAGGGTCCAGGTGAGGGTACGGCAACGCTTAAGGGGGAGCGTGCGTGTGAGGGCGGGGGTGAGTGTTAGCGTACGGGTTAGGATTAGGGGCGGGTGAGGGTCAGGCTTCGGGGAAGGGTTAGGGTTAGGGTTCGGTCTAGGGTTAGGGTTACCGACGGGGACGGTTTAGGGTCCAGGTGAGGGAACGGCAACGCTTTTGGGGGAGCGTGCGTGTGAGGGCGCGGGTTAGTGTTAGCGTACGGGTTAGGATTAGGGGACGGGTGAGGGTCAGCCTTCGGGGAAGGGTTAGGGTTAGGGTTCAGGCTAGGGTTAGGGTTAGGGGACGGGGACGGTTTAGGGTCCAGGTGAGGGTACGGCAACGCTTTAGGGGGAGCGTGCGTGTGAGGGCGCCGGTTAGTGTTAGCGTACGGGTTAGGATTACGGGACGGGTGAGGCTCAGACTTCAGGGAAGGGTTAGCGTTAGGGTTCGGGCTAGGTTTAGGGTTAGGGGACGGGGACGGTTTAGGGTCCAGGTTAGGATACGGCAACGCTTTAGGGGGAGCGTGCGTGTGAGGGCGCGGGTTAGTGTTAGCGTACGGGTTAGGATTAGGGGACGGGTGAGTGTCAGGCTTCGGGGAAGGGTTAGGGTTAGGGTTCGGGCTAGGGTTTGGGTTAGAGGACGGGGACGGTTTAGGGTCCAGGTGAGGGTACGGCAACGCTTTAAGGGGAGCGTGCGTGTGAGGGCGTGGGTTAGTGTTAGCGTACGGGTTAGGATTAGGGGATGGGTGAGGGTCAGGCTTCGGGGAAGGGTTAGGGTTAAGGTTCGGGCTAGGGTTAGGGTTACGGGACGGGGACGGTTTAGGGTCCAGGTGAGCGTACGGCAACGCTTTAGGGGGAGCGTGCGTGTGAGGGCGCGGGTTAGTGTTATCGTACGGGTTAAGATTAGGGGACGGGTGAGGGTCAGCCTTCGGGGAAGGGTTAGGGTTAGGGATCGGGCTAGGGTTAGGGTTAGGGGACGGGGACGGTTTAGGGTCCAGGTGAGGGTACGGCAACGCTTTAGGGGGAGCGTGCGTGTGAGGGCGCGGGTTAGTGTTAGCGTACGGTTTAGGATTAGGGGACGGGTGAGGGTCAGGCTTCGGGGAAGGGTTAGGGAGAGGGTTCGGGCTAGGGTTAGGGTTAGGGGACGGGGATGGTTTTGGGTCCAGGTGAGGGTACGGCAACGCTTTAGGGGGAGCGTGCGTGTGAGGGCGTGGGTTAGTGTTAGCGTACGGGTTAGGATTAGAGGACGGGTGAGGGTCAGGCTTCGGGGAAGTGTTAGGGTTAGGGTTCGGGCTAGGGTTAGGGTTAGGGGACGGGGACGGTTTAGGGTCCAGGTGAGGGTACGGCAGCGCTTTAGGGGGAGCGTGCGTGTGAGGGCGCGGGTTAGTGTTAGCGTACGGGTTAGGATTAGGGGACGGGTGAGGGTCAGGCTTCGGGGAAGGGTTAGGGTTAGGGTTCGGGCTAGGGTAAGGGTTAGGGGACGGGGACGGTTTAGGGTCCAGGTGAGGGTACGGCAACGCTTTAGGGGGAGCGTGCGTGTGAGGGCGCGGGTTAGTGTTAGCGTACGGCTTAGGATTAGGGGACGGGTGAGGGTCAGGCTTCGGGGAAGGTTTAGGGTTAGGTTTCGGGCTAGGGTTAGGGTTAGGGTTCGGGGACGGTTTAGGGTCCAGGTGAGGGTACGGCAACGCTTTAGGGGGAGCGTGCGTGTGAGGGCGCGGGTTAGTGTTAGCGTACGGGTTAGGATTAGGGGACGGTTGAGGGTCAGGCTTCGGGGAAGGGTTAGGGTTAGGGTTCGGGCTAGGGTTAGGGGACGGGGACGGGGACGGTTTAGGGTCCAGGTGAGGGTACGGCAACCCTTTAGGGGGATCGTGCGTGTGAGGGCGCGGGTTAGTGTTAGCGTACGGGTTAGGATTAGGGGACGGGTGAGGGTCAGGCTTCGGGGAAGGGTTAGGGTTAGGGTTCGGGCTAGGGTTAGGGTTAGGGGACGGGGACGGTTTAGGGTCCAGGTGAGGGTACGGCAACGCATTAGGGGGAGCGTGCGTGTGAGGGCGCGGGTTAGTGTTAGCGTACGGGTTAGGATTAGGGGACGGGTGAGGGTCAGGCTTCAGGGAAGGGTTAGGGTTAGGGTTCGGGCTAGGGTTAGGGTTAGGGGACGGGGACGGTTTAGGGTCCAGGTGAGGGTACGGCAACGCTTTTGGGGGAGCGTGCGTGTGAGGGCGCGGGTTAGTGTTAGCGTACGGGTTAGGATTAGGGGACGGGTGAGGGTCAGACTTCGGGGAAGGGTTAGGGTTAGGGTTCGGGCTAGGGTTAGGGTTAGGGATTGGGGACGGTTTAGGGTCCAGGTGAGGGTACGGCAACGCTTTAGGGGGAGCGTGCGTGTGAGGGCGTGGGTTAGTGTTAGAGTACGGGTTAGGATTAGCGGACGGGTGAGGGTCAGGCTTCGGGGAAGGGTAGGGTTAGGGTTCGGGCTAGGGTTAGGTTTAGGGGACGGGGACGGTTTAGGGTCCAGGTGAGGGTACGGCAACGCTTAAGGGGGAGCGTGCGTGTGAGGGCGGGGGTGAGTGTTAGCGTACGGGTTAGGATTAGGGGACGGGTGAGGGTCAGGCTTCAGGGAAGCGTCAGGGTTAGGGTTCGGTCTAGGGTTAGGGTTAGGGCACGGGGGCAGTTTAGGGTCCAGGTGAGGGTACGGCAACGCTTTAGGGGGAGCGTGCGTGTGAGGGCGCGGGTTAGTGTTAGCGTACGGGTTAGGATTAGGGGAAGGGTGAGGGTCAGGCTTCGGGGAAGTGTTAGGTTTAGGGTTCGGGCTAGGGTTCAGGTTAGGGGACGGGGACGGTTTAGGGTCCAGGTGAGTGTACGACAACAGTTTAGGGGGAGCGTAAGTTTGAGGGCATGGGTTAGTGTTAGCGTACGGGTTAGGATTAGGGGACGGGTGAGGGGAAGTCTTCGGGGAAGTGTTAGGGTTAGGGTTCGGGCTAGGGTTAGGGTTAGGGGACGGGGACGATTTAGGGTCCAGGTGAGGGTACGACAACAGTTTAATAGGAGTATACCTGTGAGGGCACGGTTTAATGTTAGTGTACGTGTTATGATTAGGGGATTGGTGAGGGGAAGGGTTCAGGGAAGTGTTAGGGTTAGGGTTCGGGCTAGGGTTAGGGTTAGGGGACGGGGATGGTTTAGGGTCCAGGTGAGGGTACCACAACGGTTTAGGGGCAGCGTACATGTGAGGGCACGGTTTAGTGTTAGCATATGTGTTAGGATTAGGGGACGGGTGAGGGGAAGGCTTCGGGGAATGGTTAGGTTTAGGTTTCGGGCTCGGGTTAGGGTTAGGTGACGGGGACGGTTTAGGGTCCAGGTGAGGTTATGACAACGGTTCACTGGGAGCGTACGTGTGAGGGCACGGGTTAGTGTTAGTGTACGGGTTCGGATTAGGGGACGTGTGAGGGGAGGGCTTCGGTGAAGGGTTAGGGTTAGGGTTCGGTCTAGGGTTAGCGTTAGGGGACAGGGACGGTTTAGGGTCAAGGTGAGGGTACGACAGCGGTTTAGGGGGAGCGTACATGTGAGGGCAATTGTTAGTGTTAGCGTACAGTTTAGGATTAGGGGACGGGTGAAAGTAAGGCTTCGGGGAAGGGTTAGGGTTAGGGTTCGGGCTAGGGTTAGGGTTAGGGGACGGGGATGGTTTAGGGTCCAGGTGAGGGTACGACAACCGTTTAGGGGGTGCGTACATGTGAGGGCACGGGTTAGTGTTAGCAAACGGCTTAGGATTTGGGGACGGGTGAGGGGAAGGATTCGGGGAAGAGTTAGGGTTACGGTTCGGGCTAGGGTTAGTGTTAGGGAACGGGGACTGTTTAGGGTCCAGGTGAGTGTACAACAACGTTTTAGGGGGAGCATACGTGTGAGGGCACGGGTTAGTGTTAGCGTACGGCTTAGTAATAGAGGACGGGTGAGAGGAAGGCTTCGGGGAAGGTTTAGTGTTAGGGTTCGGGCTAGGATTATTGTTAGGGGACGGGGACGGTTTAGGGTCCAGGTGAGCGTACGACAACGGTTCATGGGGAGCGTACGTGTGAGGGCATGGGTTAGTGTTAGCGTACGGGTTAGGATTATGGGACGGGTGAGGGGAAGGCTTCGGAGAAGGGTTATGTTTAGGGTTCGGGCTACGGTTAGGGTTATGGGACGGGGACGGTTTAGGGTCCAGGTGACGGTACGACAACGGTTCACGGGAAGCGTACGTGTGAGGGAACGGGTTAGTGTTAGTGTAACGGTTCGGATTAGGGGACGGGTGAGGGGAAGGCTTCGGAGAATGGTTAGGGTTAGGGTTCTGACTAGGGTTAGGTGTAGGGGACGGGGACGGTTTAGGGTCCAGGTGAGGGTACGACCACGGTTTAGGGGGAGCATACGTGTGAGGGCACGGTTTATGTTAGCGTACGGGTTTCGATTAGGGGACGGCTGAGTGGAAGGCTCCAGGGAAGGTTTTGGGTTAGGGTTCTGGCTGGGTTAGGGTTACGGGATTGGGATGGTTTAGGGTCCAGGTGAGTGTATGACAACGGTTTAGGGGGAGCGTACGTGTGAGGGCACGGGTTAGTGTTAGAGCACGGGTTAGGATTAGGGGACAGATGAGGGGAAGGCTTCGGGAAATGCTTAGTGTTAGGGTTCGGGCTAGGGTTACGGTTAGGGGACGGGGACGGTTTAGGGTCCAGGGGAGGGTACGACAACGCTTTAGGGGGAGCGTACGTGTGAGGGCGCGGGTTAGTGTTAGCGTACTGGTTAGGATTAGGTTTCGCGTGAGGGTCAGGCTTCGGGGAATGGTTAGGGTTAGGGTTCGGGCTAGGGTTAGGGTTAGGGGACGGGGACGGTTTAGGGTCCATGGGAGGGTACGGCAACGAATTGGGGGAGCGTAGGTGTGAGGGCGCGGGTTAGTGTTCGCTTATGGGTTAGCATTAGGGGACGGGTGGGGGTCAGGCTTCGGGGAAGGGTTAGGGTTAGGGTTCGGGCTAGGGTTAGGGTTAGGGGACGGGGACGGTTTAAGGTCCATGGGAGGGTACGACAATGCTTTAGGGGGAGCGTACGTGTGAGAGCACGGGTTACTGTTTGCATACGGGTTAGGATTAGGGGACGGGTGAAGGGAAGGCTCCGGGGAAGGGTTAGGGTTAGGGTTCGGGGTAAGTTTAGGGTTAGGGAACGGGGACGGTTTAGGGTCCAGGTGAGGGTATGACAGCGTTTCAGGGGGAGCGTGCGTGTGATGGCACGGTTTAGTGTTAGCGTATGGGTTAGGATTAGGGGACATGTGAGGGGAAGGCTTCGGGGAAGGGTTAGGGTTAGGGTTCGGTCTAGGGTTAGGGGTAGGTGACGGGGACGGTTTAGGGTCCAGATGAGCGTATGACAATGGTTTAGGGGGAGTGTACGTGTGAGGGCACGGTTTAGTGTTAGCGTTCGGGTTAGGATTAGGTGACGGGTGAGGGGAAGGCTCCGGGGAAGTGTTAGAGATAGGGTTCGGGCTAGGGTTAGGGTTAGGGTTTGAGTACGTTTTAGGGTCCAGGTGCGGGTACGAAAACGGTTTAGGGTGAGCGTACGTGTGAGGGCATGGGTTAGTGTTAGCGTACGGGTTAGGACTAGGGAATGGGTTTGGGTAAGGCTTCGGGGAAGGGTTAGGGTGGATCATACTCTGGGTTCCACATGCATGTTTTAGCTGAAGGAAGAATACCTGAAACCTGCAGAGTTGAGACCCGTGGAATGGGTACCATGCAATATGACTTCAAAGGGTCTTCATTTGCTCACCGAACCTCTCCAATCCTATCACTGCTGCGTTTATGCCCCTGTACACACGCTTGATTCTCTTTCAGAGACATAGCAATCAATAGTTTTTAAGATACTTACTAGTCAGGTACATTCTTAGGCGTTTAATATGGGGTGTTGAGTCCATTTCGTGTAGCAAGGAGTAGCTCTTGTCTATTACATATTTAGCTTAAGGAAGTTTATCTGTGCTCATTTCAATCTCTGGTTTTATGCAGCACCCCAACTCACCTTTCCCCTTAAGCAAGCATAAGTTGGTTTTCTAAATGTGAGACCCTGTTCTGTTTTGTAATCCAGTTCCTGTGTAGCCAAGTTTACATTCCGTGTATTAGTGATATCTTATGATGTTTCTTTTTCTGTGTGACTTATTTCAGTTAGAATCATCATACCTGAATCCACTCACTATGCTGCTCCGGGCCTGATGACATAGATTTCATTGCTGAGTGATACTGCATTGTACGTAAGTACCACAACTTCTTTATCCATTTTTCTCTTACTGCGATATTGAACTTGTACCGTAAACGAGGTTCTTGTAAACAGAGCCGTCCCAAACTTTGGGGTGGCTGTGTCTTTTTGATTTTAATTTCCCTAAGCTATAGGACCATAAGTGGAAGTGCCCTAGGCTCTGTTGCTTTGTTTTTTAGATGTTTCAGGAAACACCATACACTTCTTCCGAGTGGCTGTTGGCAATTTACACCCCGTCCATCAGCATAACAAGGCTCCCAGTTCTCCATGGCCTGTCCTGCCTTTCTGGATTTTACACTCTTTTCAGATGGCCCTTTTGACCGGGGGGAAGTGAGACTTCATTGTAGTGCAGATTTCCTTTGCAAGCTTGCTTGGTTGGCCAAAAAGGGCGTATGCATTTTTACCTGAATATATTCAAGAAAAAACGCATACGCCCTTTTTGTCCAAGTGCATCATTGTCGAGGTTCTGACTTTCTTCATATGTTTTCAGTGCAATTCCAGTCTACCTCCTGAAATTGGTTTCCTGCAATTCTGCCTTGATTTCATTGCCGCTTCATAGCCTTACCTCAATATATTTTTTGAAAATAGTTGGCCTTTTTAACTCTGCAGGTTTTTGACTTGCAGTGCCCCTTAGCTCCATTTTTCAGCTCTTATTTTTGTGATCTTGCCTCATAACCACAGGATTCCTTCAGGCCCTATTCTTCTTCTGGGGCACCTTGCTGTGCCTTTGGTTAATTCTTCTTACTGATGTGAAATTAGAGTGACATGTGCCCATTGAAACCGCTACAGCTAGTTTCTCACTGGTTCCCCCTATTCCCATTCATCCTCCGCACTAACTGCAGACTGTGCGATACCAGAACTTAAAGGCATTGACTCTCCATGACGGGATGTTTTTAGTAAAGCGGCTGGAATGTCAATCCGGAGTCCCAGGAGAGCAAAAATGAGGTGCTTTTTAGAAACCTTTCCCGATCATATGTTATACCAGTCGCTGGGTTTCCCAAGCATGGTTTAGCTGTAGGAAGATTCCCTTCAACTTGGATTGTTGGGACCCTTGGAATGAGTAGCATGAAGTATTGCATTAAACTTTTGGCAGTTGCTCACCAAAGCTCACCAATCCTCTCAGCCCCAAGTGTCCAGCCTTATGTCTTATCCAGCTGTGGGTTTATATGTGGTCAATCCAGGTTGCATCACAGCCCCTGAGCGAATTTTGTAAGAATTTTTCTCTCTTTCATTGTTTCTGCGTTTTGTTTTTAAAATTTATTTCTATAATGGGGTTTAGCTCATTTTCACTGCTGTGTTTGTGCCGCTCTGCACACACTTGATTCCCTTATGGAGATATATCAATACATGGGTTTTAAGATTCTTATTACTCAGATATATTTCTCTGCGGTGTATAGGGTGTGTTGAGGCCAGTTCATTGAGCAAGGTGTAGATCTTGTCTAATACCTATTTGGTTTATTGAACGGTATCTGTGCTAATTTCAAACTCTGGTTTTATGCATCACCCCACCTCTCCTTTCCCCTTAAGCTGACATAAGTGTGTTTTCTAAATGTGAGACACTGTTCTGTTCTGTAATTCATTTCTTGTGCAGCCATATTTACCCTCCCTCTATAGGTGATATCTTATGATATGTTTCTTTTTCTGTTTGACTTATTTCAAGTAGTATTATCGGACCTAAATCCACTCTTTATCCTTCTACTAGCCTTATTACATTGATTTCATGGTGAAGAGATATTCCATTGTACATAAGTACCACATCTTCTTTATCCATTGTTCTCTTTCCTGGGATATTTAAGGTGTACTGAAGTTGAGGTTCTTGTAAACAGAGTAGCCCTAAACTGTGGTGTGCTTGTGTCTTGTTGATTTTTAGACTTCCCTAGATATACTCCCATGATTGGAAGTGTCCTATGCTCTGTAGCTCTGCTTTTTAGATGATTTAGGAACCACCATACACTTCTCCAGAGTGGCTCTCGGCAGTTCACACACTGCCCATCAGCGTATAAAGGCTCCTTGTTCTTCATGGCCTGTCCTGCATTTCTGGTTTTTACAATTTTTTAGGATGGCCCTTTTGACTGGTGGGAAATGAGACTTCTTTGTTGTGCACATTTGCATTGCTTGCTTGCTTCGTTGCCCATAAAGTGCGTATGCGTTTTTTCCTGGATATAATCAGGAAAAAACGCATATGCCCTTTTGGGCCAACTGCATCATTGTCGAAATTCTGCCACTTTTCATGTGCTTTAAAGACGAGTCCAATCTATCTCTTGAAATCTGTTTCTTGCAATTCTGTCTTGCATTCAGATCCTCTTCTTTGCCTTACCTCAACATATTTTTGGACTTTAGTTTTCATTTATAACTCTGCAGGTTTGTGAATTGCAGTGACCCTGAGCTCCATTTTTTAAGTTGCTCTTTTGTGAGCTGGCCTCAAACCCGCAGGATTGCTTCAGGCCCTATTTTGGCTCCGGCGAGGCGGGCTGAGTCTTTTTTCAATTCTTATTCTTAATGGCAAATTAGAGTTATATGTGCCTGTCCAAACCCCTATAACTATTCTCTCATTGGTTCCCCCTCTGCCCGTTCATCCTCCTCACAATTTGCAAAATGTGTGAAACAGAAGTTGAAATGTGCTGATTCTCCAAGTGGGGAGATTCTAAGTAACGTGGCTGGAATGGTGAACAGGAGCACCAGGAGAGGATAAATGAGCTGCATTTTAGACACATCTCCCGATCACATGGTGTACAGTCCTCTGGGTTTTCCATGCATGTTTTAGCTGTAGGAAGATCCCTTGAACCTGCAGATTTGGGACCCATTGAATGGGTACCAGGTAGTATTACTTTAAAGGGTGTGCATTTCCTCACCCAACCTCACATTTCTCTTAGTGCAAACAGTTTCCAGCCTTATGTCTCATCCTGCTGTGGGTCTAGATGTGTTCAATCCATGTTGCATCACCGTCCCTGAGGAAAAGTTGTAAGAGGTTTTCTCTGTCTCTCTGTCATTTATTTTTTTCAATTTATTACTATATTGGTTACAGCTGATTTTCAAAGCTCTGTTTCTTGCTGCTGTACATCCACTTGATTCACGTACAGAGAGACATCAGTAAATTCTTTTTCAGATTCTTACCAGTCGTATATATTCTTTTCCGGTGACTTGAGTGTGCTGAGTGCAGTTCTTTTAGCTACGGTGTAGGCCTTGTTGATTATCAGTTTGGTATTTGGAATGGTATCTTTGCTAATTTCAACCTCCTGGATGATGCCTCACCCCTCCCCACCTTTCCCGTTTAGCAGCCTTATGCGTGTTTTCTACATATTTGACTATGTTTTTGTTTTGTAATTTATTTCATGTGTAGCCATTTTGGATTCCACCTTTAAGTGATATCTTATGATATGTGTCTTTTTCTTTTTGAATTATGTCACTTAGAAAGATCATATGTAACTCCTCCAGAGTTGTTACAACTGGACATATTTCATTGATTTCCAGGCTGAATAATATTCCACTCTACCTAAGTACCACATCTCTATCCATTTTTTCCCTCCAGAGACATTTAAGTTATATCCTAGTCGGGGATCTTTTAAACAGAGAGGGGGTAAACATTGGGGTGCCTGTGTCCTCTCGATTTTTGTTTTTCCCAAGATATACGCCCATGAGTGCAAGTGCCCTATGCTCTGTAGCTCATTTTTTAGATGCTTTAGTAAACACAATACACTTCTCCAGAATGGCCATTGGCAATATACATTTCCACTATAAGTCTCACAGGGCTCCCTCTTCTCCTTGCCCTGTCCTGCATTTCTGTTGTTTACGCTTTATGAGGATGGCTCTTCTGACTGATGCGAAGTGATATGTTTTGTAGTATTGACTTCCAGTGCCCACCTGTTTGGTTGGCTAAAAAAGTGTATGCCCTTTTCTTGAATATATACAGAAAAAAACGCATACACCCTTTTTGGCCAACTGCAATGTTGGCAATGTTCAGCTCCTTTTCTTGTGCTTAATGGCGAGTCCTTTCTACCTCCTCAAATCCCTTTCCTGCCATTCTCCCTTGCTTACAAGTCCTTTTCTCTGACTTTCCTCAAGACATTTTTCAGTGATGGATATTTTCAACTCTGCAGTTTCGTGAATTTTACTGCCCCTGAGTTCCATTGTTCAACTTGTGTTTATGGGAACTGGCCACAAAGCAGCAGGATTTCCTCAAGCCCTATACTGTTTCCATGGGCAACCCTAGCCTTTGGTCAATTCGTCTTCCTGATTGGAAATTAGAGTGACATGTGCCTGTCTGAACACCTAGGACTTGTCTCTCATTGTTCCTCATCCTTCCGCTTCATCCTCTGGACAAATTCCAAACTGTACGCAACAGGATGTTGACAGTGTTGACATCTCCAAGTGGGGAGACTGTTAGTAAAGACGCTGGAGGGGTGAACCCGAGCACCAGGAGATGAGGAGATGAGATGCCTTTTCCAAACTCTTCCCGATCAGACGGTATACCATCCTCTGGGTGTGACAGACATGTTTTAGCAGTAGGAAGAGTCCCATTCATGTAAGGAGAACACCAGGGCTTTTTCAAAATCAGTGTCTCCCCGAAACCCAAACTGGGGAATTTTTTAAGCTACGGCTACACATATGTTCATTAAGGGCCTTGGGAAGTAGGCAGAGTCCAAACTTTAGATGATTGAAGTCTTCAGGGTCAGAAGCACTCACCACCAGCTTCCCTTAGGCTACACTTTAACTGTCATTGATAGATGATGTCAATAAAAATATCTATTCTTTTTCAGATTATTTCCCCTTATAGGTTATTGCAAAATGTTGAGTGTAGTTCCCTGTGCTATACAGTAGTTCCTTGTTGATGATCTATTTTATACATAGCAGTGTGTATGTGTTAATCCCAAACTGTTAATTTATCCCTCCTCCCACCTTTCCCCTTTGGTAATAATAAATTATAAGATTTTATACTTCTCAGAAATGGGGGAGCTGAAAGAGAGGTATCATTTTCAATGGAAAAGCATTTAAAACAAGATTGAAGCTTTAACCAAGATTATTAGATGTACATCCTTGGAAAGAAATCACTTCGTTTCTCTAATATTGACCTGACAAATAAGACAAACCCTTTCACTGAACTTGCTTATAATAAAGTGATGGAAATATCAAATGGAAGTGTTAGAAACATCTTATTTTACCCGAGCCTTATACACTGTTCTATGTTAACTACAGTTTGGCTCACACATCTGTTCATTGAGGTTACAATAGTCTCAATTTCTGTTACTGATCCTCCAGAGTGGACCCCAACAAGTGTCCCCCTGCCCAGTGTCATTGGGGCCAACAGATCGAGACTGAGTTTGGTTCACAAGCAAAGGAAACTTTATATTTTGATCAGAGAATGGAGAGGTGAGAGCATGCACTACCCTGTGGGCTGTGGGCTGGGCTGCTGTGTAGAGATCCTGTCAGAGTCAGTGGGAGGGAGGCGGGGGAGCTCTCGAGGGCCGGGTTGGCTGCAGCTCAGTCTCTATATCGCGGAGTCTGCACTGGGCCCCAGGAGCTGAGGTGTCATCCCAGCCATTCTGCACTAGGAAATCTGGTCTGAAGTGCCGGGTGTGGAACCTCTGCATGAGGGACCCTAGGAGCACATGAAATTAGACAAAGCACAAAGGATAAAAAAGGTTAGACTTGACTTTATTGCCCAGATTCTATTTTTATCTCCCAGGGATTTTTAATGGGCTTTGCTGGGGACAAACCCCTCCTCTGCTTTTTGTCCTGTTCCTCATTCTTGGAGTGCTGAGGGTGCAGACCCTTCTTCTGTAACTGCTGAGTGCTGAGTTGGGAGCCCTCATACCCGGGGGCGAGGGTCAGAGCTTCTCCCCAGCAGCCTCCAGGTGACGTTGATTGTCCCCAGGACCCCTGCCTCCCTGCTCGTCCACCTGAGCACCAGCATTGGAAGTGTTATAGATTCTAATGACCTTTAAGGGTCCAGGAAAGAGATGTACAGAGACGCTGTGGGGGCCGGTCTCACCCCACCCCACATTTGTTCGGCCACCTTAGGCTGACCGTTTCTGCCAGCCTAGATGCTCTGACCAGTAGTCTGTGCTTTCTTCAATTAGGCCCCTGAATTAACGTACAAACAGCACCAGGTGTCAGAGCCCTGCCCACTCAACTCCCAGACAGTCCAGGGTCAGTGGTGATCAAGGACCATGATGGCCACTGAGTCAACAGCCTTTTGAAGTAAACAGGAGTCCAGCCGGTCTTATTGGCCAGCATCATCACGGTGTCTGTAGGCTTTTCTATGGTGACAGTGTGGTATATGGTTCCCCCGCCAAGATTATTAGCTCCCCTCTGGGTGCAGTAAGTCCTGCAAGCAGTAGTCTACTCTTTTGGGACACACTCTTGTTGTTTTATGAGAGAAACTCCAGGTCAAGTGATGTTCACACGAGTCGTCATGGTGCCCTGTTGCCCCTGGTTATCTCTCTGGATGTTGGAGTTGGAGGGCCTCCTCACTCGAGGTCGGTGTGCCCACGGAGCGAACCCTGCAACTTCAGGGCATGGTTGGTGGTTAGGATCACCACGTGGGGTCCTTTTCCCTTAGGAGGGAGGTGGCCTTTTGGGCTGCTGATTTCCAGGTTTTTAGATACCGCCAGTATCTTGGCCAGATGTGGCAGTGGGCCAAGCCCCTTAGTGACCGTAGTTTATCCTACCTGGATGGCATTCTTGCATTTTTCCATTTCAAGTGGTCCCAGTTTTTGCACTAATTCTCCAATGGCGATTCACCTTTCACCGGGAATGTAAAGGTCAAAGGGTTTAGCTAAATTAGGGAGTTCCAGGGCAAGGGTCTGAATTGACTGCTCTTTCCATTCTTGAAAGGCCACTTCTGGATTCTATTCAAAAGGATCATCATCTTTTCCTTTCAGTGTTTCATATAGAGGCCCAGCTAGTAGACTGTGGTTAGGGATCGAGAAGCAGCAAACCCTGGCCTCCCCAGGAACCCCTAAGCTGTCTTCTAGTTTTAGAAAGGGGTAAGGCTGAAAATGGTTTCTTCCCTTTCCTGGGATGGGCTTCTCCGACCTTCTGTGAGAATGAAGCCCAGGCAGATCACCGCAGTCTGTGATATTTGAGCTTTTTCTTGGACAACTTCTATCCTTTATTGGCTTGGTAGTTCAGAGGCCTCCTTAGTAGGGCTGGCGATCAGAATGTCGTCTGCGTACTGAAGGAGGGTTTCCTTTTCCAGAGGTAGAACTTTTAGGTCTTTAGCTAAGCTTTCCCCAAAGATGGTGTGGGAATTTTTGCACCCTTGGGGCCAGACGGCCCGGAAGTATTGTTTTAGTTGTATGTTGAGTCCTGCCACTCACAAGCCAAAATTTCTTGTGACTCTGGGACTAATGGAATACAAAAGAAGGCATCATTGAAGACTAATACAGAATACCATGTCCTGGTGGTTGGTAGAATGACCAGCAGGGTGTAGGAATTAGGAGCAACTGGAGGTATATCCTCGGTGGCTTCACTGACTGTCCTGACATCCTTTACCAGGTCCCCAGCAGCCCATGGGGCTCTCGTGGTCAGACCAATCCCAGAATATGGAGCTCACCTGGGCAGGTACCCCACCCCCACCCCAGCCCACGGGGCTCTCGTGGTCAGGCCCCTCCCAGGATACAGAGCTACCCTTGCAGGTACCGTGGCAGGGCTGGGCACACAGGAACCGTGCACATAGCCCTCATTGCAGAGCACCCCCAGCTCACCTGTCGCTCAGAGCTGACACAGAGCACCTCAGAGCAGGACTTGAACTAACAAACAGCAGCTGCGACAGGTCTGTGACCCTGGGCATCACTCCGTGAGGCCTCCCTCCACCTGGTCTTCCAGAGACTTCCACTGCACCCGGGGCACCAGGCCTCTGTCTCCAACCACCACCCACCCCTCCTCTCCCTGACTCCTGGGTTCCTCTCATTAGGAGAGGGTTTTCTTGAAGTTGTCTCCCACTCATGGGCCAGATAAAATGATTAGAAAACAAGCCAAAGCTGCAGCCCCTTGTCTATCCTGACTCTCAGGAGCCCACACCTGTTCCTTGGACCTGGCCGGTTCAGCAAGTTCCATTTTCTGCAACTGTGAGCCCCTGAGGGGTGATGATTGGCTGACCTGGGCAGCCTTACCGTGCCGGCCAGCCCTCCCCAGGTGTGCCTGGGTTGAGATCAATATAAATACCACTCCAGGCAGCAAGAGCCCCTGCAGCCGTGCCTGACGCCATTTTCTCTGCCCTGTCAGCAGTCTCGGGGCTGGGCTGGTGGGAGGGAGTGAGAGGCCACGGCTTTGTGGGTGGCCCAGTGTGAGTGGGGCTCTGCTGGACTTTCTGCAGCAGTTTCCAGGCTGCCACCTGCTAAAGAAGAGGATGTGTCACCCATACCTGCTGCTGGAATTTCTCCCTGGGCAGAGGTGAGGAAGGAAAAAAGCAGTGGGGGCAGGGACAGGACGGGTATCTCAGGCAGGGAAATGGAAATCTTCCAGAAGAGCACCCAGGGCCAGGACCATCCTGGCTGGCCTGCAGGCACCAAGTCGGCCGGCATGCTGTCACTCGTGTGGCTCTATGGCCCTTCCTCTAGGCTTTCAAGTCCTTGTATATATTCAGGTGTTTTACCTGGGACGGGTGGGAATAGTTCAGCAGCAACTGGCCTGGGGCTCAGCTCACGTTTACTCACAGATGCCTCGGCACGGTGCCCCAGCTTTGCAATGAGGACGCTTGTTGCGTGGGGGCTGCTGGCTGAATGGGAGACGATTCCCCACCACTGACCAACTTCAGAATTGTTTACAACTGGAGCAAGTGCCCTGATACGGTTTTCCTCTGTGTAACTGGTGGGTTCTGTGTTTTTTTTCTCTTTTTCGTTTTTGGTTCAAGGTAGATTTTATTCCTCTTTTTCGTATTTACAGATATAAGCATGGAAATAATTTATTCATATAAATACATATATGTGAAGGGAATAATTGTTTTTTCTGTTTTATTTTTTAAATTTTATTTCTTTTTAATTTTGAATTTTATTTTATATTTTTATACAGCAGGTTCTTATTGGTTATCTATTTTATACATATAAATGTATACATGCCAATCCCAGTCTCTCAACTCCTCCCACCACCACCCCCCCAACAGCTTTCCCCCCTTGTTGTCCATAGGTTTGTTGTCTACATCTGTTGCTCTATTTATGCCTTGCAAAATGGTTAACCTGTACAGTTTTTCTAGGTTCCACATATATGCATGAATATACAAGATTTGTTTTTCTCTTTCTGACTTACTTCACTCTGTATGACAGTCTCTAGATCCATCGACGTCTCTACAAATGACCCAATTTCATTCCTTTTCATGGCTTAGTAATATTCCATTTTATATATGTACCACAGCTTTATGCATTCGTCTGTCTGTGGGCATTTACGTTGCTTCCATTACCTCGATATTGTAAAGAGTGAGGCAATGAACATTGCGGTGAATGTCTCTTTTTGATTTATGGTTTTGTCTGGGTATATGTCCAGAACTGGGATTGCTGTATCATATGGTAATTCTACTGTTAGTTTCTTAAGAAACTCCATATTGTTCTCCAAAGTGACTGTATCAATTTATATTCCCAACAATAGTGGAAGAGGGTTCCTTTTCTCCACACCCTTTCCAGCATTTTTTTTTGTAGATATTCAGATGATGCCCATTCAATCAGATGTGAGGTGATACCTCATTGTTGAGTCCATTTTGTTGAGCAAGGGGTAAGTCTTGGCTATTACATATGTGGCTTATGGAACGGTATCTGTGCTAATTTCAAACTCTGGTTTTATGCACCACCCCTACTCACCTTCCCCCTTAAGCAAGCATAAGTTGGTTTTCTAAATTTGAGACCCTGTTCTGTTCTGTAATTCAGTTCCTGTGTAGCCAAGTTTACATTCCGTGTATTACTGATATCTTATGATGTTTCTTTTTCTGTGTGACTTACTTCAGTTAGAATCATCATACCTGAATCCACTCATTGTGCTGCTAAGGGCCTGATGACATAGATTTCATTGCTGAGTGATATTGCTTTGTAAGTAAATACCACAACTTCTTTATCCATTTTTCACTTTCTGCGATGTTGAACTTGTACTGTAAACGAGGTTCTTGTAAACAGAGCCGTTCCAAACTTTGGGGTGGCTGTGTCTTTTTGATTTTAATTTCCCTAAGCTATAGGACCATAAGTGGAAGTGCCCTAGGTTCTGTTGCTTTGTTTTTTAGATGTTTCAGGAAACACCATACACTTCTCCCGAGTGGTTGTTGGCAATTTACATCCCGCCCATCAGCATAACAAGGCTCCCAGTTCTCCATGGCCTGTCCTGCCTTTCTGGATTTTACACTTTTTTCAGATGGCCCTTTTGACCGGGGGGAAGTGAGACTTCATTGTAGTGCAGATTTCCTTTGCAAGCTTGCTTGGTTGGCCAAAAAGGGCGTATGCGTTTTTTCCTGAATATATTCAGGAAAAAACGCATACGCCCTTTTTGGCCAAGTGCATCATTGTGGACGTTCTGCCTCTTTTCCTATGCTTTCAATGCAATTCCAGTCTACCTCCTGAAATCGGTTTCCTGCAATTCTGCCCCGCTTTCAAGTCCTCTTGGCAGCCTTACTTCAGTATATTTTTGGACGATAGCTGTCATTTATAACTCTGCAGGTTTGTGAATTACAATGCCCCTGAGCTCCTTTCTTCAACTCGCTTTCTTTTGAGCTGGCCGCAACACCGCAGGATGGCTTCAGGACCTAATCTGGTTCCGGTACGGCACGCTGAGCCTTTGGTTATTTCCTCTTCCTGGTGGGAAATGAGAGTTAAATTTGCCCGTCCAGACACCTCCAGCTAGTCTCTCATTGGTTCTCGCTATTCCTGTTCATCTTCCGCAGAAATTGCAAACTGGGCCAAACAGGAGGTTAAAGGCGCTGACTCTCCAAGTGGGGAGAGTGTTAGTAAAGCGTCTGGAATGTTGCACCCGAGTACCAGGGGAGGAAACCTGAGACATATTTGAACACGGCTCCCGTTCACATGGTTGATCATACTTGGGTTCCACATGCATGATTTAGCTGAAGGAAGAATACCTTAAACCTGGAGAGTTGAGACCCGTGTAATGGGTACCATGCAATATGACTTCAAAGGGTCTTCATTTGCTCACCGAACCTCTCCAATCCTATCACTGCTGCGTTTATGCCCCTGTACACACGCTTGATTCTCTTTTGGAGACATAGCAATCCATAGGTTTTAAGATACTTACTAGTCAGGTACATTCTTAGGCGTTTAATATGGGGTGTTGAGTCCATTTCGTTGAGCAAGGAGTAGCTCTTGTCTATTCCATATTTGGCTTAAGGAACTTTATCTGTGCTCATTTCAATCTCTGGTTTTATGCAGCACCCCAACTCACCTTTACCCTTAAGCAAGCATAAGGTGGTTTTCTAAATTTGAGACCCTGTTCTGTTCTGTAATTCAGTTCCTGTGTAGCCAAGTTTACATTCCGTGTATTACTGATATCTTATGATGTTTCTTTTCTGTGTGACTTACTTCAGTTAGAATCATCATACCTGAATCCACTCATTGTGCTGCTAAGGGCCTGATGACACAGATTTCATTGCTGAGTGATATTGCTTTGTAAGTAAATACCACAACTTCTTTATCCATTTTTCACTTTCTGCGATGTTGAACTTGTACTGTAAACGAGGTTCTTGTAAACAGAGGCGTCCCAAACTTTGGGGTGGCTGTGTGTTTTTGATTTTAATTTCCCTAAGCTATAGGACCATAAGTGGCAGTGCCCTAGGCTCTGTTGCTTTGTTTTTTAGATGTTTCAGGAAACACCATACACTTCTCCCAAGTGTCTGTTGGCAATTTACATCCCGCCCATCAGCATAACAAGGCTCCCAGTTCTCCATGGCCTGTCCTGCCTTTCTGGATTTTACACTTTTTTCAGATGGCCCTTTTGACCGGGGGGAAGTGAGACTTCATTGTAGTGCAGATTTCCTTTGCAAGCTTGCTTGGTTGGCCAAAAAGGGCGTATGCGTTTTTTCCTGAATATATTCAGGAAAAAACGCATACGCCCTTTTTGGCCAAGTGCATCATTGTGGACGTTCTGCCTCTTTTCCTATGCTTTCAATGCAATTCCAGTCTACCTCCTGAAATCGGTTTCCTGCAATTCTGCCCCGCTTTCAAGTCCTCTTGGCAGCCTTACTTCAGTCTATTTTTGGACGATAGCTGTCATTTATAACTCTGCAGGTTTGTGAATTACAGTGCCCCTGAGCTCCTTTCTTCAACTCGCTTTCTTTTGAGCTGGCCGCAACACCGCAGGATGGCTTCAGGCCCTAATCTGGTTCCGGTACGGCACGCTGAGCCTTTGGTTATTTCCTCTTCCTGGTGGGAAATGAGAGTTAAATTTGCCCGTCCAGACACCTCCAGCTAGCCTCTCATTGGTTCTCGCTATTCCTGTTCATCTTCCGCAGAAATTGCAAACTGGGCCAAACAGGAGGTTAAAGGGACTGACTCTCCAAGTCGGGAGAGTGTTAGTAAAGCGTCTGGAATGTTGCACCCGAGTACCAGGGTACGAAAACTGAGACATATTTGAACACGTTTCCCGATCACATGGTTGATCATACTCTAGGTTCCACATGCATGTTTTAGCTGAAGGAAGAATACCTTAAACCTGGAGAGTTGAGACCCGTGTAATGGGTACCATGCAATATGACTTCAAAGGGTCTTCATTTGCTCACCGAACCTCTCCAATCCTATCACTGCTGCGTTTATGCCCCTGTACACACGCTTGATTCTCTTTCGGAGACATAGCAATCCATAGGTTTTAAGATACTTACTAGTCAGGTACATTCTTAGGCGTTTAATATGCGGTGTTGAGTCCATTTCGTTGAGCAAGGAGTAGCTCTTGTCTATTCCATATTTGACTTAAGGAACTTTATCTGTGCTCATTTCAATCTCTGGTTTTATGCAGCACCCCAACTCACCTTTACCCTTAAGCAAGCATAAGTTGGTTTTGTAAATTTGAGTCCCTGTTCTGTTCTGTAATTCAGTTCCTGTGTAGCCAAGTTTACATTCCGTGTATTACTGATATCTTATGATGTTTCTTTTTCTGTGTGACTTACTTCAGTTAGAATCATCATACCTGAATCCACTCATTGTGCTGCTAAGGGCCTGATGACACAGATTTCATTGCTGAGTGATATTGCTTTGTAAGTAAATACCACAACTTCTTTATCCATTTTTCACTTTCTGTGATGTTGAACTTGTACTGTAAACGAGGTTCTTGTAAACAGAGCCGTTCCAAACTTTGGGGTGGCTGTGTCTTTTTGGTTTTAATTTCCCTAAGCTAAAGGACCATAAGTGGAAGTGCCCTAGGTTCTGTTGCTTTGTTTTTTAGATGTTTCAGAAAACACCATACACTTCTCCCGAGTGGTTGTTGGCAATTTACATCCCGCCCATCAGCATAACAAGGCTCCCAGTTCTCCATGGCCTGTCCTGCCTTTCTGGATTTTACACTTTTTTCAGATGGCCCTTTTGACCGGGGGGAAGTGAGACTTCATTGTAGTGCAGATTTCCTTTGCAAGCTTGCTTGGTTGGCCAAAAAGGGCGTATGCGTTTTTTCCTGAATATATTCAGGAAAAAACGCATACGCCCTTTTTGGCCAAGTGCATCATTGTGGACGTTCTGCCTCTTTTCCTATGCTTTCAATGCAATTCCAGTCTACCTCCTGAAATCGGTTTCCTGCAATTCTGCCCCGCTTTCAAGTCCTCTTGGCAGCCTTACTTCAGTCTATTTTTGGACGATAGCTGTCATTTATAACTCTGCAGGTTTGTGAATTACAGTGCCCCTGAGCTCCTTTCTTCAACTCGCTTTCTTGTGACCTGGCCGCAACACCGCAGGATGGCTTCAGGCCCTAATCTGGTTCCGGTACGGCACGCTGAGCCTTTGGTTATTTCCTCTTCCTGGTGGGAAATGAGAGTTAAATTTGCCCGTCCAGACACCTCCAGCTAGCCTCTCATTGGTTCTCGCTATTCCTGTTCATCTTCCGCAGAAATTGCAAACTGGGCCAAACAGGAGGTTAAAGGCGCTGACTCTCCAAGTGGGGAGAGTGTTAGTAAAGCGTCTGGAATGTTGCACCCGAGTACCAGGGGAGGAAAACTGAGACATATTTGAACACGTCTCCCGTTCACATGGTTGATCATACTTGGGTTCCACATGCATGTTTTAGCTGAAGGAAGAATACCTTAAACCTGGAGAGTTGAGACCCGTGTAATGGGTACCATGCAATATGACTTCAAAGGGTCTTCATTTGCTCACCGAACCTCTCCAATCCTATCACTGCTGCGTTTATGCCCCTGTACACACGCTTGATTCTCTTTTGGAGACATAGCAATCCATAGGTTTTAAGATACTTACTAGTCAGGTACATTCTTAGGCGTTTAATATGCGGTGTTGAGTCCATTTCATTGAGCAAGGAGTAGCTCTTGTCTATTCCATATTTGGCTTAAGGAACTTTATCTGTGCTCATTTCAATCTCTGGTTTTATGCAGCACCCCAACTCACCTTTCCCCTTAAGCAAGCATAAGTTGGTTTTCTAAATTTGAGACACTGTTCTGTTTTGGAATTCAGTTCCTGTGTAGCCAAGTTTACATTCCGTGTATTAGTGATATCTTATGATGTTTCTTTTTCTGTGTGACTTATTTCAGTTAGAATCATCGTACCTGAATCCACTCATTGTGCTGCTAAGGGCCTGATGACAGAGATTTCATTGCTGAGTGATATTGCTTTGTAAGTGAATACCACAACTTCTTTATCCATTTTTCACTTTCTGCGATGTTGAACTTGTACTGTAAACGAGGTTCTTGTAAACAGAGCCGTTCCAAACTTTTGGGTGGCTGTGTCTTTTTGATTTTAATTTCCCTAAGCTATAGGACCATAAGTGGAAGTGCCCTAGGTTCTGTTGCTTTGTTTTTTACATGTTTCAGGAAACACCATACACTTCTCCCGAGTGGTTCTTGGCAATTTACATCCCGCCCATCAGCATAACAAGGCTCCCAGTTCTCCATGGCCTGTCCTGCCTTTCTGGATTTTACACTTTTTTCAGATGGCCCTTTTGACCGGGGGGAAGTGAGACTTCATTGTAGTGCAGATTTCCTTTGCAAGCTTGCTTGGTTGGCCAAAAAGGGCGTATGCGTTTTTTCCTGAATATATTCAGGAAAAAACGCACACGCCCTTTTTGGCCAAGTGCATCATTGTGGACGTTCTGCCTCTTTTCCTATGCTTTCAATGCAATTCCAGTCTACCTCCTGAAATCGGTTTCCTGCAATTCTGCCCTGCTTTCAAGTCCTCTTGGCAGCCTTACTTCAGTCTATTTTTGGACGATAGCTGTCATTTATAACTCTGCAGGTTTGTGAATTACAGTGCCCCTGAGCTCCTTTCTTCAACTCGCTTTCTTTTGAGCTGGCCGCAACACCGCAGGATGGCTTCAGGCCCTAATCTGGTTCCAGCACGGCACGCTGAGCCTTTGGTTATTTCCTCTTCCTGGTGGGAAATGAGAGTTAAATTTGCCCGTCCAGACACCTCCAGCTAGCCTCTCATTGGTTCTCGCTATTCCTGTTCATCTTCCGCAGAAATTGCAAACTGGGCCAAACAGGAGGTTAAAGGGACTGACTCTCCAAGTGGGGAGAGTGTTAGTAAAGCGTCTGGAATGTTGCACCCGAGTACCAGGGTACGAAAACTGAGACATATTTGAACACGTCTCCCGATCACATGGTTGATCATACTCTAGGTTCCACATGCATGTTTTAGCTGAAGGAAGAATATTTTAAACCTGGGTAGTTGAAACCCGTGGAATGGGTACCATGCAATATGACTTCAAAGGGTCTTCATTTGCTCACCGAACCTCTCCAATCCTATCACTGCTGCGTTTATGCCCCTGTACACATGCTTGATTCTCTTTCGGAGACATAGCAATCCATAGGTTTTAAGATACTTACTAGTCAGGTACATTCTTAGGCGTTTAATATGCGGTGTTGAGTCCATTTCGTTGAGCAAGGAGTAGCTCTTGTCTATTCCATATTTGACTTAAGGAACTTTATCTGTGCTCATTTCAATCTCTGGTTTTATGCAGCACCCCAACTCACCTTTACCCTTAAGCAAGCATAAGTTGGTTTTCTAAATTTGAGACCCTGTTCTGTTCTGTAATTCAGTTCCTGTGTAGCCAAGTTTACATTCCGTGTATTACTGATATCTTATGATGTTTCTTTTCTGTGTGACTTATTTCAGTTAGAATCATCATACCTGAATCCACTCATTGTGCTGCTACGGGCCTGATGACACAGATTTCATTGCTGAGTGATATTGCTTTGTAAGTAAATACCACAACTTCTTTATCCATTTTTCACTTTCTGCGATGTTGAACTTGTACTGTAAACGAGGTTCTTGTAAACAGAGGCGTCCCAAACTTTGGGGTGGCTGTGTGTTTTTGATTTTAATTTCCCTAAGCTATAGGACCATAAGTGGCAGTGCCCTAGGCTCTGTTGCTTTGTTTTTTAGATGTTTCAGGAAACACCATACACTTCTCCCGAGTGTCTGTTGGCAATTTACATCCCGCCCATCAGCATAACAAGGCTCCCAGTTCTCCATGGCCTGTCCTGCCTTTCTGGATTTTACACTTTTTTCAGATGGCCCTTTTGACCGGGGGGAAGTGAGACTTCATTGTAGTGCAGATTTCCTTTGCAAGCTTGCTTGGTTGGCCAAAAAGGGCGTATGCGTTTTTTCCTGAATATATTCAGGAAAAAACGCATACGCCCTTTTTGGCCAAGTGCATCATTGTGGACGTTCTGCCTCTTTTCCTATGCTTTCAATGCAATTCCAGTCTACCTCCTGAAATCGGTTTCCTGCAATTCTGCCCCGCTTTCAAGTCCTTTTGGCAGCCTTACTTCAGTCTATTTTTGGACGATAGCTGTCATTTATAACTCTGCAGGTTTGTGAATTACAGTGCCCCTGAGCTCCTTTCTTCAACTCGCTTTCTTTTGAGCTGGCCGCAACACCGCAGGATGGCTTCAGGCCCTAATCTGGTTCCGGTACGGCACGCTGAGCCTTTGGTTATTTCCTCTTCCTGGTGGGAAATGAGAGTTAAATTTGCCCGTCCAGACACCTCCAGCTAGCCTCTCATTGGTTCTCGCTATTCCTGTTCATCTTCCGCAGAAATTGCAAACTGGGCCAAACAGGAGGTTAAAGGGACTGACTCTCCAAGTCGGGAGAGTGTTAGTAAAGCGTCTGGAATGTTGCACCCGAGTACCAGGGTACGAAAACTGAGACATATTTGAACACGTTTCCCGATCACATGGTTGATCATACTCTAGGTTCCACATGCATGTTTTAGCTGAAGGAAGAATACCTTAAACCTGGAGAGTTGAGACCCGTGTAATGGGTACCATGCAATATGACTTCAAAGGGTCTTCATTTGCTCACCGAACCTCTCCAATCCTATCACTGCTGCGTTTATGCCCCTGTACACACGCTTGATTCTCTTTCGGAGACATAGCAATCCATAGGTTTTAAGATACTTACTAGTCAGGTACATTCTTAGGCGTTTAATATGCGGTGTTGAGTCCATTTCGTTGAGCAAGGAGTAGCTCTTGTCTATTCCATATTTGACTTAAGGAACTTTATCTGTGCTCATTTCAATCTCTGGTTTTATGCAGCACCCCAACTCACCTTTACCCTTAAGCAAGCATAAGTTGGTTTTCTAAATTTGAGTCCCTGTTCTGTTCTGTAATTCAGTTCCTGTGTAGCCAAGTTTACATTCCGTGTATTACTGATATCTTATGATGTTTCTTTTTCTGTGTGACTTACATCAGTTAGAATCATCATACCTGAATCCACTCATTGTGCTGCTAAGGGCCTGATGACACAGATTTCATTGCTGAGTGATATTGCTTTGTAAGTAAATACCACAACTTCTTTATCCATTTTTCACTTTCTGTGATGTTGAACTTGTACTGTAAACGAGGTTCTTGTAAACAGAGCCGTTCCAAACTTTGGGGTGGCTGTGTCTTTTTGGTTTTAATTTCCCTAAGCTAAAGGACCATAAGTGGAAGTGCCCTAGGTTCTGTTGCTTTGTTTTTTAGATGTTTCAGAAAACACCATACACTTCTCCCGAGTGGTTGTTGGCAATTTACATCCCGCCCATCAGCATAACAAGGCTCCCAGTTCTCCATGGCCTGTCCTGCCTTTCTGGATTTTACACTTTTTTCAGATGGCCCTTTTGACCGGGGGGAAGTGAGACTTCATTGTAGTGCAGATTTCCTTTGCAAGCTTGCTTGGTTGGCCAAAAAGGGCGTATGCGTTTTTTCCTGAATATATTCAGGAAAAAACGCATACGCCCTTTTTGGCCAAGTGCATCATTGTGGACGTTCTGCCTCTTTTCCTATGCTTTCAATGCAATTCCAGTCTACCTCCTGAAATCGGTTTCCTGCAATTCTGCCCCGCTTTCAGGTCCTCTTGGCAGCCTTACTTCAGTCTATTTTTGGACGATAGCTGTCATTTATAACTCTGCAGGTTTGTGAATTACAGTGCCCCTGAGCTCCTTTCTTCAACTCGCTTTCTTGTGACCTGGCCGCAACACCGCAGGATGGCTTCAGGCCCTAATCTGGTTCCGGTACGGCACGCTGAGCCTTTGGTTATTTCCTCTTCCTGGTGGGAAATGAGAGTTAAATTTGCCCGTCCAGACACCTCCAGCTAGCCTCTCATTGGTTCTCGCTATTCCTGTTCATCTTCCGCAGAAATTGCAAACTGGGCCAAACAGGAGGTTAAAGGCGCTGACTCTCCAAGTGGGGAGAGTGTTAGTAAAGCGTCTGGAATGTTGCACCCGAGTACCAGGGGAGGAAAACTGAGACATATTTGAACACGTCTCCCGTTCACATGGTTGATCATACTTGGGTTCCACATGCATGTTTTAGCTGAAGGAAGAATACCTTAAACCTGGAGAGTTGAGACCCGTGTAATGGGTACCATGCAATATGACTTCAAAGGGTCTTCATTTGCTCACCGAACCTCTCCAATCCTATCACTGCTGCGTTTATGCCCCTGTACACACGCTTGATTCTCTTTTGGAGACATAGCAATCCATAGGTTTTAAGATACTTACTAGTCAGGTACATTCTTAGGCGTTTAATATGCGGTGTTGAGTCCATTTCATTGAGCAAGGAGTAGCTCTTGTCTATTCCATATTTGGCTTAAGGAACTTTATCTGTGCTCATTTCAATCTCTGGTTTTATGCAGCACCCCAACTCACCTTTCCCCTTAAGCAAGCATAAGTTGGTTTTCTAAATTTGAGACACTGTTCTGTTTTGGAATTCAGTTCCTGTGTAGCCAAGTTTACATTCCGTGTATTAGTGATATCTTATGATGTTTCTTTTTCTGTGTGACTTATTTCAGTTAGAATCATCGTACCTGAATCCACTCATTGTGCTGCTAAGGGCCTGATGACAGAGATTTCATTGCTGAGTGATATTGCTTTGTAAGTGAATACCACAACTTCTTTATCCATTTTTCACTTTCTGCGATGTTGAACTTGTACTGTAAACGAGGTTCTTGTAAACAGAGCCGTTCCAAACTTTTGGGTGGCTGTGTCTTTTTGATTTTAATTTCCCTAAGCTATAGGACCATAAGTGGAAGTGCCCTAGGTTCTGTTGCTTTGTTTTTTACATGTTTCAGGAAACACCATACACTTCTCCCGAGTGGTTCTTGGCAATTTACATCCCGCCCATCAGCATAACAAGGCTCCCAGTTCTCCATGGCCTGTCCTGCCTTTCTGGATTTTACACTTTTTTCAGATGGCCCTTTTGACCGGGGGGAAGTGAGACTTCATTGTAGTGCAGATTTCCTTTGCAAGCTTGCTTGGTTGGCCAAAAAGGGCGTATGCGTTTTTTCCTGAATATATTCAGGAAAAAACGCATACGCCCTTTTTGGCCAAGTGCATCATTGTGGACGTTCTGCCTCTTTTCCTATGCTTTCAATGCAATTCCAGTCTACCTCCTGAAATCGGTTTCCTGCAATTCTGCCCTGCTTTCAAGTCCTCTTGGCAGCCTTACTTCAGTCTATTTTTGGACGATAGCTGTCATTTATAACTCTGCAGGTTTGTGAATTACAGTGCCCCTGAGCTCCTTTCTTCAACTCGCTTTCTTTTGAGCTGGCCGCAACACCGCAGGATGGCTTCAGGCCCTAATCTGGTTCCAGCACGGCACGCTGAGCCTTTGGTTATTTCCTCTTCCTGGTGGGAAATGAGAGTTAAATTTGCCCGTCCAGACACCTCCAGCTAGCCTCTCATTGGTTCTCGCTATTCCTGTTCATCTTCCGCAGAAATTGCAAACTGGGCCAAACAGGAGGTTAAAGGGACTGACTCTCCAAGTGGGGAGAGTGTTAGTAAAGCGTCTGGAATGTTGCACCCGAGTACCAGGGTACGAAAACTGAGACATATTTGAACACGTCTCCCGATCACATGGTTGATCATACTCTAGGTTCCACATGCATGTTTTAGCTGAAGGAAGAATATTTTAAACCTGGGTAGTTGAAACCCGTGGAATGGGTACCATGCAATATGACTTCAAAGGGTCTTCATTTGCTCACCGAACCTCTCCAATCCTATCACTGCTGCGTTTATGCCCCTGTACACATGCTTGATTCTCTTTCGGAGACATAGCAATCCATAGGTTTTAAGATACTTACTAGTCAGGTACATTCTTAGGCGTTTAATATGCGGTGTTGAGTCCATTTCGTTGAGCAAGGAGTAGCTCTTGTCTATTCCATATTTGACTTAAGGAACTTTATCTGTGCTCATTTCAATCTCTGGTTTTATGCAGCACCCCAACTCACCTTTCCCCTTAAGCAAGCATAAGTTGGTTTTCTAAATTTGAGACCCTGTTCTGTTCTGTAATTCAGTTCCTGTGTAGCCAAGTTTACATTCCGTGTATTACTGATATCTTATGATGTTTCTTTTCTGTGTGACTTATTTCAGTTAGAATCATCATACCTGAATCCACTCATTGTGCTGCTACGGGCCTGATGACACAGATTTCATTGCTGAGTGATATTGCTTTGTAAGTAAATACCACAACTTCTTTATCCATTTTTCACTTTCTGCGATGTTGAACTTGTACTGTAAACGAGGTTCTTGTAAACAGAGGCGTCCCAAACTTTGGGGTGGCTGTGTGTTTTTGATTTTAATTTCCCTAAGCTATAGGACCATAAGTGGCAGTGCCCTAGGCTCTGTTGCTTTGTTTTTTAGATGTTTCAGGAAACACCATACACTTCTCCCGAGTGTCTGTTGGCAATTTACATCCCGCCCATCAGCATAACAAGGCTCCCAGTTCTCCATGGCCTGTCCTGCCTTTCTGGATTTTACACTTTTTTCAGATGGCCCTTTTGACCGGGGGGAAGTGAGACTTCATTGTAGTGCAGATTTCCTTTGCAAGCTTGCTTGGTTGGCCAAAAAGGGCGTATGCGTTTTTTCCTGAATATATTCAGGAAAAAACGCATACGCCCTTTTTGGCCAAGTGCATCATTGTGGACGTTCTGCCTCTTTTCCTATGCTTTCAATGCAATTCCAGTCTACCTCCTGAAATCGGTTTCCTGCAATTCTGCCCCGCTTTCAAGTCCTCTTGGCAGCCTTACTTCAGTCTATTTTTGGACGATAGCTGTCATTTATAACTCTGCAGGTTTGTGAATTACAGTGCCCCTGAGCTCCTTTCTTCAACTCGCTTTCTTTTGAGCTGGCCGCAACACCGCAGGATGGCTTCAGGCCCTAATCTGGTTCCGGTATGGCACGCTGAGCCTTTGGTTATTTCCTCTTCCTGGTGGGAAATGAGAGTTAAATTTGCCCGTCCAGACACCTCCAGCTAGCCTCTCATTGGTTCTCGCTATTCCTGTTCATCTTCCGCAGAAATTGCAAACTGGGCCAAACAGGAGGTTAAAGGGACTGACTCTCCAAGTCGGGAGAGTGTTAGTAAAGCGTCTGGAATGTTGCACCCGAGTACCAGGGTACGAAAACTGAGACATATTTGAACACGTTTCCCGATCACATGGTTGATCATACTCTAGGTTCCACATGCATGTTTTAGCTGAAGGAAGAATACCTTAAACCTGGAGAGTTGAGACCCGTGTAATGGGTACCATGCAATATGACTTCAAAGGGTCTTCATTTGCTCACCGAACCTCTCCAATCCTATCACTGCTGCGTTTATGCCCCTGTACACACGCTTGATTCTCTTTCGGAGACATAGCAATCCATAGGTTTTAAGATACTTACTAGTCAGGTACATTCTTAGGCGTTTAATATGCGGTGTTGAGTCCATTTCGTTGAGCAAGGAGTAGCTCTTGTCTATTCCATATTTGACTTAAGGAACTTTATCTGTGCTCATTTCAATCTCTGGTTTTATTCAGCACCCCAACTCACCTTTACCCTTAAGCAAGCATAAGTTGGTTTTCTAAATTTGAGTCCCTGTTCTGTTCTGTAATTCAGTTCCTGTGTAGCCAAGTTTACATTCCGTGTATTACTGATATCTTATGATGTTTCTTTTTCTGTGTGACTTACATCAGTTAGAATCATCATACCTGAATCCACTCATTGTGCTGCTAAGGGCCTGATGACACAGATTTCATTGCTGAGTGATATTGCTTTGTAAGTAAATACCACAACTTCTTTATCCATTTTTCACTTTCTGTGATGTTGAACTTGTACTGTAAACGAGGTTCTTGTAAACAGAGCCGTTCCAAACTTTGGGGTGGCTGTGTCTTTTTGGTTTTAATTTCCCTAAGCTAAAGGACCATAAGTGGAAGTGCCCTAGGTTCTGTTGCTTTGTTTTTTAGATGTTTCAGAAAACACCATACACTTCTCCCGAGTGGTTGTTGGCAATTTACATCCCGCCCATCAGCATAACAAGGCTCCCAGTTCTCCATGGCCTGTCCTGCCTTTCTGGATTTTACACTTTTTTCAGATGGCCCTTTTGACCGGGGGGAAGTGAGACTTCATTGTAGTGCAGATTTCCTTTGCAAGCTTGCTTGGTTGGCCAAAAAGGGCGTATGCGTTTTTTCCTGAATATATTCAGGAAAAAACGCATACGCCCTTTTTGGCCAAGTGCATCATTGTGGACGTTCTGCCTCTTTTCCTATGCTTTCAATGCAATTCCAGTCTACCTCCTGAAATCGGTTTCCTGCAATTCTGCCCCGCTTTCAAGTCCTCTTGGCAGCCTTACTTCAGTCTATTTTTGGACGATAGCTGTCATTTATAACTCTGCAGGTTTGTGAATTACAGTGCCCCTGAGCTCCTTTCTTCAACTCGCTTTCTTGTGACCTGGCCGCAACACCGCAGGATGGCTTCAGGCCCTAATCTGGTTCCGGTACGGCACGCTGAGCCTTTGGTTATTTCCTCTTCCTGGTGGGAAATGAGAGTTAAATTTGCCCGTCCAGACACCTCCAGCTAGCCTCTCATTGGTTCTCGCTATTCCTGTTCATCTTCCGCAGAAATTGCAAACTGGGCCAAACAGGAGGTTAAAGGCGCTGACTCTCCAAGTGGGGAGAGTGTTAGTAAAGCGTCTGGAATGTTGCACCCGAGTACCAGGGGAGGAAAACTGAGACATATTTGAACACGTCTCCCGTTCACATGGTTGATCATACTTGGGTTCCACATGCATGTTTTAGCTGAAGGAAGAATACCTTAAACCTGGAGAGTTGAAACCCGTGTAATGGGTACCATGCAATATGACTTCAAAGGGTCTTCATTTGCTCACCGAACCTCTCCAATCCTATCACTGCTGCGTTTATGCCCCTGTACACACGCTTGATTCTCTTTTGGAGACATAGCAATCCATAGGTTTTAAGATACTTACTAGTCAGGTACATTCTTAGGCGTTTAATATGCGGTGTTGAGTCCATTTCATTGAGCAAGGAGTAGCTCTTGTCTATTCCATATTTGGCTTAAGGAACTTTATCTGTGCTCATTTCAATCTCTGGTTTTATGCAGCACCCCAACTCACCTTTCCCCTTAAGCAAGCATAAGTTGGTTTTCTAAATTTGAGACACTGTTCTGTTTTGGAATTCAGTTCCTGTGTAGCCAAGTTTACATTCCGTGTATTAGTGATATCTTATGATGTTTCTTTTTCTGTGTGACTTATTTCAGTTAGAATCATCGTACCTGAATCCACTCATTGTGCTGCTAAGGACCTGATGACAGAGATTTCATTGCTGAGTGATATTGCTTTGTAAGTGAATACCACAACTTCTTTATCCATTTTTCACTTTCTGCGATGTTGAACTTGTACTGTAAACGAGGTTCTTGTAAACAGAGCCGTTCCAAACTTTTGGGTGGCTGTGTCTTTTTGATTTTAATTTCCCTAAGCTATAGGACCATAAGTGGAAGTGCCCTAGGTTCTGTTGCTTTGTTTTTTACATGTTTCAGGAAACACCATACACTTCTCCCGAGTGGTTCTTGGCAATTTACATCCCGCCCATCAGCATAACAAGGCTCCCAGTTCTCCATGGCCTGTCCTGCCTTTCTGGATTTTACACTTTTTTCAGATGGCCCTTTTGACCGGGGGGAAGTGAGACTTCATTGTAGTGCAGATTTCCTTTGCAAGCTTGCTTGGTTGGCCAAAAAGGGCGTATGCGTTTTTTCCTGAATATATTCAGGAAAAAACGCATACGCCCTTTTTGGCCAAGTGCATCATTGTGGACGTTCTGCCTCTTTTCCTATGCTTTCAATGCAATTCCAGTCTACCTCCTGAAATCGGTTTCCTGCAATTCTGCCCCGCTTTCAAGTCCTCTTGGCAGCCTTACTTCAGTCTATTTTTGGACGATAGCTGTCATTTATAACTCTGCAGGTTTGTGAATTACAGTGCCCCTGAGCTCCTTTCTTCAACTCGCTTTCTTGTGACCTGGCCGCAACACCGCAGGATGGCTTCAGGCCCTAATCTGGTTCCAGCACGGCACGCTGAGCCTTTGGTTATTTCCTCTTCCTGGTGGGAAATGAGAGTTAAATTTGCCCGTCCAGACACCTCCAGCTAGCCTCTCATTGGTTCTCGCTATTCCTGTTCATCTTCCGCAGAAATTGCAAACTGGGCCAAACAGGAGGTTAAAGGGACTGACTCTCCAAGTCGGGAGAGTGTTAGTAAAGCTTCTGGAATGTTGCACCCGAGTACCAGGGTACGAAAACTGAGACATATTTGAACACGTCTCCCGATCACATGGTTGATCATACTCTAGGTTCCACATGCATGTTTTAGCTGAAGGAAGAATACTTTAAACCTGGGTAGTTGAAACCCGTGGAATGGGTACCATGCAATATGACTTCAAAGGGTCTTCATTTGCTCACCGAAACTCTCCAATCCTATCACTGCTGCGTTTATGCCCCTGTACACATGCTTGATTCTCTTTCGGAGACATAGCAATCCATAGGTTTTAAGATACTTACTAGTCAGGTACATTCTTAGGCGTTTAATATGCGGTGTTGAGTCCATTTTGTTGAGCAAGGAGTAGCTCTTGTCTATTCCATATTTGGCTTAAGGAACTTTATCTGTGCTCATTTCAATCTCTGGTTTTATGCAGCACCCCAACTCACCTTTACCCTTAAGCAAGCATAAGTTGGTTTTCTAAATTTGAGTCCCTGTTCTGTTCTGTAATTCAGTTCCTGTGTAGCCAAGTTTACATTCCGTGTATTACTGATATCTTATGATGTTGCTTTTTCTGTGTGACTTACTTCAGTTAGAATCATCATACCTGAATCCACTCATTGTGCTGCTAAGGGCCTGATGACACAGATTTCATTGCTGAGTGATATTGCTTTGTAAGTAAATACCACAACTTCTTTATCCATTTTTCACTTTCTGCGATGTTGAACTTGTACTGTAAACGAGGTTCTTGTAAACAGAGGCGTCCCAAACTTTGGGGTGGCTGTGTGTTTTTGATTTTAATTTCCCTAAGCTATAGGACCATAAGTGGCAGTGCCCTAGGCTCTGTTGCTTTGTTTTTTAGATGTTTCAGGAAACACCATACACTTCTCCCGAGTGTCTGTTGGCAATTTACATCCCGCCCATCAGCATAACAAGGCTCCCAGTTCTCCATGGCCTGTCCTGCCTTTCTGGATTTTACACTTTTTTCAGATGGCCCTTTTGACCGGGGGGAAGTGAGACTTCATTGTAGTGCAGATTTCCTTTGCAAGCTTGCTTGGTTGGCCAAAAAGGGCGTATGCGTTTTTTCCTGAATATATTCAGGAAAAAACGCATACGCCCTTTTTGGCCAAGTGCATCATTGTGGACGTTCTGCCTCTTTTCCTATGCTTTCAATGCAATTCCAGTCTACCTCCTGAAATCGGTTTCCTGCAATTCTGCCCCGCTTTCAAGTCCTCTTGGCAGCCTTACTTCAGTCTATTTTTGGACGATAGCTGTCATTTATAACTCTGCAGGTTTGTGAATTACAGTGCCCCTGAGCTCCTTTCTTCAACTCGCTTTCTTTTGAGCTGGCCGCAACACCGCAGGATGGCTTCAGGCCCTAATCTGGTTCCGGCCCGGCACGCTGAGCCTTTGGTTATTTCCTCTTCCTGGTGGGAAATGAGAGTTAAATTTGCCCGTCCAGACACCTCCAGCTAGCCTCTCATTGGTTCTCGCTATTCCTGTTCATCTTCCGCAGAAATTGCAAACTGGGCCAAACAGGAGGTTAAAGGCGCTGACTCTCCAAGTGGGGAGAGTGTTAGTAAAGCGTCTGGAATGTTGCACCCGAGTACCAGGGGAGGAAAACTGAGACATATTTGAACACGTCTCCCGTTCACATGGTTGATCATACTTGGGTTCCACATGCATGTTTTAGCTGAAGGAAGAATACCTTAAACCTGGAGAGTTGAGACCCGTGTAATGGGTACCATGCAATATGACTTCAAAGGGTCTTCATTTGCTCACCGAACCTCTCCAATCCTATCACTGCTGCGTTTATGCCCCTGTACACATGCTTGATTCTCTTTTGGAGACATAGCAATCCATAGGTTTTAAGATACTTACTAGTCAGGTACATTCTTAGGCGTTTAATATGCGGTGTTGAGTCCATTTTGTTGAGCAAGGAGTAGCTCTTGTCTATTCCATATTTGGCTTAAGGAACTTTATCTGTGCTCATTTCAATCTCTGGTTTTATGCAGCACCCCAACTCACCTTTACCCTTAAGCAAGCATAAGTTGGTTTTCTAAATTTGAGTCCCTGTTCTGTTCTTTAATTCAGTTCCTGTGTAGCCAAGTTTACATTCCGTGTATTACTGATATCTTATGATGTTTCTTTTTCTGTGTGACTTACTTCGGTTAGAATCATCATACCTGAATCCACTCATTGTGCTGCTAAGGGCCTGATGACACAGATTTCATTGCTGAGTGATATTGCTTTGTAAGTAAATACCACAACTTCTTTATCCATTTTTCACTTTCTGCGATGTTGAACTTGTACTGTAAACGAGGTTCTTGTAAACAGAGCCGTTCCAAACTTTGGGGTGGCTGTGTCTTTTTGATTTTAATTTCCCTAAGCTATAGGACCATAAGTGGAAGTGCCCTAGGTTCTGTTGCTTTGTTTTTTAGATGTTTCAGGAAACACCATACACTTCTCCCGAGTGGTTGTTGGCAATTTACATCCCGCCCATCAGCATAACAAGGCTCCCAGTTCTCCATGGCCTGTCCTGCCTTTCTGGATTTTACACTTTTTTCAGATGGCCCTTTTGACCGGGGGGAAGTGAGACTTCATTGTAGTGCAGATTTCCTTTGCAAGCTTGCTTGGTTGGCCAAAAAGGGCGTATGCGTTTTTTCCTGAATATATTCAGGAAAAAACGCATACGCCCTTTTTGGCCAAGTGCATCATTGTGGACGTTCTGCCTCTTTTCCTATGCTTTCAATGCAATTCCAGTCTACCTCCTGAAATCGGTTTCCTGCAATTCTGCCCCGCTTTCAAGTCCTCTTGGCAGCCTTACTTCAGTCTATTTTTGGACGATAGCTGTCATTTATAACTCTGCAGGTTTGTGAATTACAGTGCCCCTGAGCTCCTTTCTTCAACTCGCTTTCTTGTGACCTGGCCGCAACACCGCAGGATGGCTTCAGGCCCTAATCTGGTTCCGGTACGGCACGCTGAGCCTTTGGTTATTTCCTCTTCCTGGTGGGAAATGAGAGTTTAAATTTGCCCGTCCAGACACCTCCAGCTAGCCTCTCATTGGTTCTCGCTATTCCTGTTCATCTTCCGCAGAAATTGCAAACTGGGCCAAACAGGAGGTTAAAGGGACTGACTCTCCAAGTCGGGAGAGTGTTAGTAAAGCGTCTGGAATGTTGCACCCGAGTACCAGGGTACGAAAACTGAGACATATTTGAACACGTTTCCCGATCACATGGTTGATCATACTCTAGGTTCCACATGCATGTTTTAGCTGAAGGAAGAATACCTTAAACCTGGAGAGTTGAGACCCGTGTAATGGGTACCATGCAATATGATTTCAAAGGGTCTTCATTTGCTCACCGAACCTCTCCAATCCTATCACTGCTGCGTTTATGCCCCTGTACACACGCTTGATTCTCTTTCGGAGACATAGCAATCCATAGGTTTTAAGATACTTACTAGTCAGGTACATTCTTAGGCGTTTAATATGCGGTGTTGAGTCCATTTCATTGAGCAAGGAGTAGCTCTTGTCTATTCCATATTTGGCCTTAAGGAACTTTATCTGTGCTCATTTCAATCTCTGTTTTATGCAGCACCCCAACTCACCTTTCCCCTTAAGCAAGCATAAGTTGGTTTTCTAAATTTGAGACACTGTTCTGTTTTGGAATTCAGTTCCTGTGTAGCCAAGTTTACATTCCGTGTATTAGTGATATCTTATGATGTTTCTTTTTCTGTGTGACTTATTTCAGTTAGAATCATCGTACCTGAATCCACTCATTGTGCTGCTAAGGGCCTGATGACAGAGATTTCATTGCTGAGTGATATTGCTTTGTAAGTGAATACCACAACTTCTTTATCCATTTTTCACTTTCTGCGATGTTGAACTTGTACTGTAAACGAGGTTCTTGTAAACAGAGCCGTTCCAAACTTTTGGGTGGCTGTGTCTTTTTGATTTTAATTTCCCTAAGCTATAGGACCATAAGTGGAAGTGCCCTAGGTTCTGTTGCTTTGTTTTTTACATGTTTCAGGAAACACCAGTACACTTCTCCCGAGTGGTTTCTTGGCAATTTACATCCCGCCCATCAGCATAACAAGGCTCCCAGTTCTCCATGGCCTGTCCTGCCTTTCTGGATTTTACACTTTTTTCAGATGGCCCTTTT